>NC_085048.1:112104390-112822183 GCF_963662255.1 Cinclus cinclus
GGGTGTGCTCACTGTGCACCTACGAGTACCACCACCATCAGTTGACCACTCCCCATCGGGGCCCTCTGCCTGTGCTGTTGTCCGGCTCTGCAGCCAGCTTTTCTGCTATCCCAGTAAGGGTTGTCTCTGCATGGCAGTCAGTGCCTTGGTGCAGTCGTGCTGCTGCTCCCTGAAGTGATCAATGGCTCCTGGCTGCCACCATCCCATGGCCTGCAATTCCAAGAGGAAACAAGCAGTGCCTGCTGTGTCACTGCAGCCAAACACAGTGGCTGCTGGTAGGAGGTGACAGTCAGGAGGGGCTGCCTGGTGCTCCAAGGTTGCCTGTGCTATCATCCCAACTAGGGTGAGATAAAAAGAAGGGAGCAAGGAATAATAATTGGAATGCTCTTTTCTACTGATGCTATTTCCACGTTGAGAACTGACCAGAATTGAGCCTGGGTTGTTCCGGCTTGGCTTGGTGCTGTGGCAGGGCAGCTGCAGGAATTTCCTCAGGGAGTTGCAGAGTGCCTCAGTCCTCAGGGCTGGGGGAAATGAGGGCGCTGGGACAAGAGAGGCCCCTGGGGGGTTCCCTCTAGGTGTAGCCATTCCCACTGGTCGTCCCTGTCTGGCAGGGAGTGGGAGCTCTGCGGCCTCAGGAACCTGCCGCTGGCTGTGCTACCTGTGGCACTTGGGAGCTGGCACTGTGTGGGCAATGGTCAGGTTTAGCCTGGAGCTGTGCCCAGCTGGGGGGGCTGGGAGAAAGCAAGGAGCCCAAGGAGGCAGACAGCAGGGAGGTGTGTGAGGCAGTGCCAGTTTGCAGCACATGGAAGCCTGGCTGGGAGCTGGGGCTGCAGGCCGCTCCATGGCGGGGTGCCTTGCCCGGGGCTGCAGCGCTCAGGGCTGACCCTCTCCTCACAGTGACCTCGCAGACGGCCACTGGTGCCGAGCGCCGACAGGAGCTGCTCCGTGAGCGTGGGCACAAGGACACAGCCTCTGCTGACCCACAGCAGTCCTTGCTCCAGGCACTCTCCTGGCTGGGCAGCGATGACTGGTAAGAAAGGCCCCGGTCACTCTGTCTCCCTCTTAGCGTTAAGGAAGCTTACAAGTGGATCTTGCCAGTGCCTCTGAGCCCCGACAGCCCAGAGGGCAAAGGACTCTGCTGAAACCACTCCAGAGCAGTGAGAGGATCAAGATTTGAGAGCAGCCTTTGCTTGGCCTCGGTCTGCAGCTGTGCTCCAGCTGCTGCCGCTCTGTGCTGCTCCCTCGCTTTGCCTGCTGCTCCATGGAGCTGCAAAGGAAGTCTTGAGGGAAGAGAGGAAGCTGTGGGATGAGATGATTTGCTGGCTGAAGGCAGCAGCAGGATGGCAGCAGTTTTGAGTGTAGAGATTTGGGTGCCTTGGGGCACTGGCCCAGTGGGACTGAGTAAGATTTCTCTCTGCTCCCAGTGCTGACAGCAATGGCAGGTGACAGGGTCTCCCTGTGACCTCCTGCATGTGAGTCCCAGAAGCAGCTCCAGGGAGTCACTCTTTCTGAGAAATGGACTGATTTGTGCTTTCAAATCCCCAGCCTGTCTTTACTCCTGAAGGCTCATGGCAGAAGGGAAGGAGAAAGCAATGAAACCCTCTGGGAATCTTGGATTTTTGAATTCAACTTTTTCCTTTTCACTGCTTCGTATGGGCCGGAGGTGTTTAGCCAATACTCAACATGTGTCCCACAATTAGACACAGAGAGAAGGAGGCCCAGAGGTGATAACCCTATGAATGTTAGGTGATGCTGGTTAAATTTTTGGTGATATTGGTTGTGATGTCAGGGTTAGCATAAACTCACTGTTGGATGCTTCATTCACACATGGGTACGGACTCCATTCACACTGGGATAAGCATGAAAAATCTGCCACCATGCATCTCTTTGTGCAGTCACATTTGCTTTGCAATTCTCTTCTGCTTTCTCTTCCCCCTTTTTGTTTGGTGCCCTCTGAGGTACAAGAGAGCTTCTGCAGGTGTGGGGGGTCCCGGTGACTCTCAGGGGTGCCCATGGGATCGGTCAGCAGCCCTGTGCTGCAGTCCTGATGCCTCACACACCTTCCTGTAGCTCAGGGCTGCCTAGAGCAAGTGCTGAGAGACAGAGTTGTTTACACCTCTTAAATAACATGTTGCTGTAGTGGGCATTGTTTTTGGTAGGGGATTCTGGGAAAAGGCAGAGTTTCAACTGTTCTTTCCCAGGCATGGAATCTTATGGGACACCCTGCTGCTGCTTTTCTGGGGAATGTGGAGGTGGAGTGGATTGGGTGAGACACAGGCCTAAATTGTAGAGTGGAAACTGAGCTCCAGAGTGCCAGTGCAGAGTCTCACTGCTGAACTGCCTGCTGGGGATGAAAAAGAAGGAAAATGCCCCAATAACTGCCCAAGGGGATTGTGTCTTAGGGACAGGTATAGGGAGGTGACAAGGAACAGCAGCATGACCCAGTCTCACAGCTTCTAGGAGACCGTGACATAGGGACTCCATAGGCCAGACATTTCAGAAATGCTATCTTGTAAAATTAGTCAGAAATTAAAACACTGAAACCCCTCTATTTGTCTCTTGGATTTGTGTATGCTTTTGACAGCCACAACATCCTGCAGGAAGGAGCTCCACAATTTCATTAAGTACTCCTTGAAAAGCACCTCCCATTGTTTGACTGAGCTGCCAGCCTGGTAATTTCAGAGGGTGCTGCCTAGTTCTTGGGTGGAGAGAAAAATCCATCTTTTTGGTACTTGCCTTTCAGGGAGATGAAGGAGAAGGGACTGGTCAGCATCAAACTCCTGGCTGGGTCCCATTCAGAAGTCCTGCTTTCAAGGCTTCGTGACATTTGCTTGGCAGTTACCAGTGAGGTGAGAACACTCTTGTGAATTGTGCCCTGTACTTCATACACGGTGTGTAGAGTAGCTATGTGCTTGTTCATCTCCATGTGTGCTCAGAGACTGCCTTCATTTCTCTTTTTAGATCTTGTATTTCTAATGTCTGTCAGGTTTCTATGGGATCTGTGTGTAGATGTAGTTGTATTCACTGGTAAGTCGGGTATCTGACACTCATCTTTGAGTGAGCTGCCATTATCATGAAATGTGCAAATGCAGAAAAAGATACTCTAATTATGTTATTTTCAGAGTCCTAGTCTCTGCCCGAGCTGTCATTCAACACTGCAAATTAGTCTGTAGGCCTGAGCGTGTGTTTTCTGTTTCCTGGCTGAGTGCTTCAACTGCTGGTGTTGCTTTTTTAAACAGGAGCACGTGACTCTTTTATCTTTATGACTGACGCCTTTATGGTTTGAAAGCAGCCCTTACTTTAATTTGGTTCTTTGTGTTTCAAAGAAAAGAGCCTAAAGGGAAAGCAGTTGACATTAAAGAAGGCTTAAGTAGATACTTTATGAAATTTCTTATTTTTAGGCCTGTTACATGCAAGTCTGAGGCCAGATACTGGTGCCAGTGGAAGTGCCATGCTGTGCATGTGCTCTTCTGCTCTTATTGTGCTTTTATGTTCCTCTGGACACAGTGGGACGTGTTGTCATTTCCTGAGTCGTCTGTCTAAGGCAACTGGTTTTCTTTCCGAGGTCATTCTTATGTTTCCCCTCTGACTTCCCCAGGTGACCAACCTCCGCTCAAAGGTGTCCTACTCGGCCATTGTCACTCTGGGAGAGCTCTTTGTGACCTTGAAGAAGGACATGGACTCTGAGGTGGATGAGGTGGCTCGGGTCCTTCTGCACATGATGTGTAATTCGCCAGAGTTTGTTGAGAAAGCAGCCAGTCACACCCTGGGGATCATGGTGGAGAATGTGACTCCTGCACGAGCAATGACTTCTCTCCTGGACAGTGGAGTCAAGTAGGTTCTTCTTTCAGTGATATTCTTCACCTTCTAGAGTACTTCTAGGTGGGGGAAGGGATGAGAGAAAGAATGGGAATGGTGGGAGGGAAGGGTCCTGTATCCTGCATCTTCTGTCAACTCAGTGACTGGATTCTCCAATCCACCTCATTTCTTTCCTCTTCTCCCCTCTTTCTGCCCTCCCTCAGCCTATGAGTTCTCAGAATCACAGAACTGTAGAACATGGGAAGTTGGACGAGGCCAGGAGGATGATCAAATCCAGTTCCTGGCCTTGCACAGAGCCCCCCAAGAGTCACACCATGTGCCTGAGATTGTTGTCCAAATGCTGCTTGAACTCTGTCAGGCTTGGTGCTGTTGACCACTGCCCTGGGGAGCCTGTTCCAGTGTCCCAGGCACCCTGTGGGTGAAAAAGCTTTTCCTGATATGCAACCTAAACCTCTTCTGACTCATCTTCCCGCTGCTTCCTGGAGTCCTCCCAGTCTGTCAGAGTTGCCTAGATGTGGTGAATGGTGGGGAAGTGCAAGTGCCTGCAAAGGCTAAGGATAGAGCCTTGTGCTTCTGTGGGAAGAGGGACAATTGCAGTTTTCATCTGTGAGAGCTCTATGATATTTCACTGCACTAAGCACAGAGACCCTGTGAGAAACCATGGATCCTCATGATGCCATTCACTGGGAAAATAAGGAGGGTACTTGCTGGGGTATGGAGCACCTAGGGGAGAATGTGCTGGCTGTGACACAGCCTGCACAGCAGGTGCAGCTCCTGCCAAAAGGAGTCCTGTATGACTATCCTGGCCATAGAGCTCTACTTTCTAATCAAACTGGTGTTTCATGTTAGCCTTGAGATGATGAATCACTGCACATACACCTTCACAGGCCCACTACTATGGAATAGCTGATGCAAATGCTGCCTTAAGTGTTTGTGCTGAGCCTGATAATTATCAAAAGACACTCTCTAGAACTGGACAATCTGGGTAAATTGATTGCCACACTTTCCCCATCTTTGCAATAGGATAAAACATTCAGATGTACCCCTTGCCAATCCTCACAAAAGAAACAGGCTGCATTGCTGCATATTCTGCAACTTCACGGCCCACAGTGTGTTTTCTCTGCATCTGTATTTTTCCAAAGCTCTGCAGATTTGGGGATAAATGGCTGGAATGAGCCTCAGTCCTGCTGCAGCTCTGTGTGATGGGTGCCCTCTGATAGGTTAGCATGAATGGTCTTTCATTTCTAAAGAATTCATATATAATCTAATTTTTTATCTTTCTCAGTGGAAATTGTGGCAAAGACACTGAGTATCAGGTCGTGCAGGGAGACTGAATTCCTCCGTCTTCCTTGCAGACAGTCCTTGTGTCCAATGCTAATTTGAGTTTCTCTGAGGACAGAAGCTTCTACAGGTGTCTGAAGCTGCAGGGAGAAGCCAGGCCTCCTTCCCGCAGCAGTGGCAGGGAGCACGCTCTGGCCAAGGCCTGTGCTGCTGTTGCTCCTTCTCCCTGTGCCCCAGTGTTTGCTCTCCTCTTGCCAGGAGCCGCCACGCCCAGGTGCGGAAGTGTGCGGTGCAACTGCTGCTGTCCTTGATGGAGAAAATTGGAGTCACGAAGCTCGCAGGCACACCCAGGGCTGAGAGGCTGGCGCACGCGGCAGGGACGCTTGCTCAGGACTGCCACAAGGACACAAGGTAACCATCTTCATTTCACCTCCTCACACAGGAAAACTGCCTTGTGTCTGTCTAGAAAGGTAAAACCACAAAAGAGTGGTAATGAAAGAAATATTAAGTTACATCACGGTGTGGATAAGGGCCATAGAGGCATGGAATACCCGGAGTTGTATGGGATCCATTGGGGCCATGGAGTCCAGCTGCCAGCAATGTGCAGGACATGCCAAGAGTCACTCCATGTGCCCAAGGGCATCATCCAAACGCTTCTTGAGCTCTGTCAGCCTTGGTGCTGTGACCACTGCTCTGGATTACCTGGGGAAATGACTGTAGTGGGTAAGCTGAGGTTGTCCAGCAAGAAAGAGCATTGCCAACTTCCTGTGACTTGAAGGATTCTTTCCTGAGATCAAAAGAGCTCAGATTTGGCAGTCAAATAGTTTTGTTTGGTCTGAAGTGCACAACACAAATCCAAAGTGTTCATCACCAAAGGATCCCAAACATCTCTTTCTTATGAATTTAAGGCTTTCCTGGAAATATGCCAGGGCACTTTAGCTAATGTATTCTGTCTATATTGTTTAGAATGTATTCTGTAGTCTGTCTAAATCTCTTCTGCAGATTTCTAGAATGCTGTTGTCTGTGACTCAATGACCTCCAAATTTCTTCTTGAAGAAAACTGTGGTTTCCTAGTGGCAAAATCCACCCAAAACACCAAACTCCCCTTACTCAAATTCACATCTGTAGACGCCTCGAATACAAGCACAACTCGTTGCCCCTGTGCATACATATCCTATAGAATCTCACATAGAAAGCATGAGGTGTTTTTCCCTGTTTTCCCTACCAGCTAAAGAAAGGCAAATTATTGTATTGTATTGCACTGCCATTGCAAATGTCAGAAAGTACTGCTAATGGCTCCGACAACAAAGCAGATGTCTTTTGCTTGTTCCCTTGGATCCTTTGATCCCACAGAATCACACCCCGAGTTTCAGAGTGAAATGGTATTTTTCTGTAGCCCCACATTCTCCTCTTGCCTCTTGTGTTCAGCTGACAGAACTGTGCAGTGACAAGTAGGGGTAAATCTCTCTCTTTGATGAGTAGGTAATGCCTTCTCATGCAAGGATTGCAGCTGATATGTTTAAGGTTAATGTATCAGCCTTTTCTTTTAATAGTCTTGCTTTGTTTGTTCACCTTTCTGTCTTTTCTCTCCTTCCTTCCTTCCTGCCTGCCTGCCTCCCTTTCTTCCCGTCTTCCCTCAATCCTTCCATAGGCATTATGGACAGGAGATGGTGAAGATATTGCTGGATGACCAAAAATGTAAAATGCTTTTGGAGCGATCCGTTCCTGCCTGTGACCTGGAAGATATTCTGAGAAGAATTAAGAAGAAAGTAAGTGCTTGGCAGGAGAAATGTCTCCTTTGTGCAAGTATAGCCACAGCTAATAGGACATCAAACATACCTAATCTGTTTTTATCTCATTCCCCTTCTGCTCAATCATTTTGCTCCTGGGAATGAGCTGTTAATCCCCAGCCTGTTCATCTGCAGACCACAAAGGAGCTGATATTCTTAGGGGAAAAGTGGGGCTTTGAATATTTTGACTATTGGTCACAAAGAGGAAAGGGGAAGAGGAGAAAGTGGGTTTACATTTAAGCATAACTCCCCACCCTGCTGTCCCTGCTCTGCTCCCGGTAAAGCAATGAAGTGAGAAAAGTGCTTCTGAGGAGAACAGTCTTTGCAAAAGACACTGGAAGCAGTAGTGCCAAGAGAATTTCCAAAACTGCAGCAGATGTCCAAGTCAATCCTAATTGCTACAATTACCGTCTGTCTTTTGGGAATACTGCCCTGCTGTCAAGCCCTGTGGAGCTGGAAGAAGCTTGGTGAATCCAGCAGCATCCAGAGGAAAATCATTTGTCTTGGGGGGACTTTCATTGTTTTTATCTACATTATAGAAGGGAGCGTGTCCTTTGTGCACAAACAGGGAGAGCGAGTGTTGAACCAAATCACCTTCCAACAAAATTGGCCCACCCCAAAGAGTCCTAATTTTTCTGCTTTTTCCTATAAGAACTCTTGGTGCCTACCAGTTTCCATTATTGCCATTTATGCTCGAGACTCATGAATTGGGGAGTTTAAACTGCTGCTCACTATGGCAGCACCCATAACCTGCCTTGGGCTATTGCAAACAAAGAGTTGGCATCACTGAATCTCTGGTCTGTTTCCTTCTGTAGGTTTGGAAATATTTCCCTAAGCCTTGGTAGCAGTGATCCTGGTTCTAACTTGTGTTTTTAAGCAGACGGTTTCCTATTCTATATTCGAAATGTTGGTGGGGTTTCTCTGTGTCCTTGTAGGGGATGGAAGAGCAGAAGGGTGAACGCCCATGTGTCAAGAGCCCTGTGAAGATGAGGAGCCATGTCTCAAAGAAGCCCCAGGCCACATTTCCTTCTAGTCAACGGTACTGAGCACTTTTGTTAGATGTGACAAAGCACACAACAAGTTTGACATTTCTCTTCTTCAGGAAAATCTTTCTGGCAGAGATGGCCTGTGCCAGAGATTGTTTCCTTTCCCTACAAATGCTCTTTAATAAAAATGTCTACTTCTGTGTTACACTGAACAAACATCTCTGCAGGGGTTTCCACAGAAATGAGGCAACAGAAAGACACTTATTGGTTGCAGCACAGACAAGTCAGGGCAGTGGCAAGGGCTGTGTTGTGGAGGATTGGAGAGGGCCATGTCTCTGCTGCCCGACTTGGGACAAGTAAATTCAACCAGGGCTTTTTACATCTGAGTGGAGTCTTTTTCAGATGGGTGTTTTGAGGAGAAATCCCAGTCTAGCGGCAAGATGCCATTCCCCAAACAAGCAGTTCCCAATCAAGTGGATTGGCTTGGCTGAGTCATGGTTTTCTTACCCTCACACAGAACCAAGTTTGAGTAGTAAGTAGCAAGGCAACTCCTGAGCAACTTTGGTCAAAAGGTGTCTCAATAGGGACTTTTTGTCTTGATATTCTTGTCCTTCATATAGTTTGCTGGATGGACAGCATGTTTGGTTGATTTCCTCCTGTGCTGCAATCTGCACTTAAGACAGGGATTTGGTCCTTGCTGTGTCTTCATGCCAGTGGCAGAGCTACTTGTACCTGTTCTCTGATAACAGAACAGATTTATTTAGCTCTGTGATGCTCAGCAGTGGCAGGAAAGTGACCACATGCCTCAGTAGCATAGCTAGGATCTTCCCATGCTCATGGGAGAGACAAGTTGATCCAAGAGAATTGTTCCCAGTGGGTTTGTTAAGTTATAGATCTAGACTCTAGGAACGCAAACTTAATGTGAGCATAGTGCTGGGATGTCTGGCATCTGTTTTTATCTCTGTTACTGATTTTCTGGATCCTTCAGATATGCCCCTGGTCATCTGCTCAGATGCATCTGAGCTCCTCTTTCAGACTGTCATGCCTGGTGTAGAGACATTTCTGCAGAGTGATGAGTTTCCTTCTTACAAGACACACACCTCCCATATGAGCAGGCATTTAAACATGGAATTAGTGTCTCTCGTTCTCCACAGAGCAATGCAACCTGTGTGCCTGGGAAGCCACCTGAAGATAGATCAGATGCATCTCATACTTGGTTTTCCTGAGTGAGAACTGGCGAAAATGTTACTTTGCAGATTTTCTCCCATAATGATTGTCATGAAGTCCATGCTCTTTTCAGAGCCTCATGATTCTCTAGCTTGAAATCACGAGTAAATCACCTCTGGATGTTTTGCTCACAATTATCTGCAGGTATTATCACCAACAAGCCATCATTTGCTTTTATTTTCCAGGGTGAAGTCGACCTCGGATGGACGCCTCCTACACCATCCAAAAGTCCAGGTCACGTTGCCTCCAGCTGTGGATGAAATGGAGATGCTCCAGAAGCTTGATGATCTCCTGGAAGCCAAGGGGTTTGAGACACGGATGGAAGGAGTGGCACTCCTCCTAGACCTGTGCAAAAACAGCCCCAAGCTCATCACCACGAACATTGTCCAAGTATGTAGGGTATCTTCACTGTTCCTTCCCTTCAGCTCCTCTCCCAAGCCTGTAGCAGTACACTTAATTCACTGTATCTTGGCACTACATCCTGCCCGTTTGGGATAGGATGGCCCCTCTTACTCAGACAAATTTAACTCAGGTCCAGCATGCAGGACAAGTTCTTTCAGTCCAGCTGTATTTGTCTGGCAGGTGCCTATTGATGCTGTTCATCACATGATGACAGAATTTTCCACTGCTCTAACCTTTGCTGTCTCCTACTCCCAGCTGGGTTCAATGAAAGGAATCCAGCCACTGAAAGCATGGCAATTCTTCTCTTGATGAAAAATGGGTTTGGATGGGGAAGAGAAGTATCAGGCTGGGTTGGTATAACCCAAATGTTTCTAAAAGAACACTTTGGTAAACTCCATCCTGTCTTGCACAAACACATCTGTGGCTACTCATTTTCATCCTTGTCTCTATTGCACTTGGTAAAGATGGTGTGTACCTCTCTTGGGCACTAAATGATCATTGCTACATCCCCTCTCCAAACAAGGACATTTTAATCCACCTTTCTTGCTGCTTGTTCTCTTCACAGATTTTTGATCATTTTGTCCTGAGAATATCTGACACGCACAAGAGAGTGAAGCAGATGGCGCTGGACGTGCTGGCAGAAATGATAGCCATCCTGGAAGATGCCTTGAACCCCGTGATTGTCCGTTTAGTGGAAGGAATACTAAAGAGCCTGAACTCAAAGGATACCGGGGTTCATGCTGCAGCTGTGAAAGCGCTGGAAAAATCCGTTTCTCATTTTGGTAAGGCTGACATGGACTCTCCTCAACTGTGTCTCTGCCTCTCTGACACAAGAGAACACTGAGTGCCATGAGAGCTCTTGTTGCCCGTGGAACACTCCAGCTGACATCCACCAGAAGCTGTGGGGGTGCAGTCCTTAGGCACCAGTCCCCCAAGAGGCTTGAATGTGCATCAGCATTTCCCACAAGTGCCAGGAGCCCTTGGCTCTGTGCTGCTTGTCTGGAGAGGAGGTCCTGGACTACAGCTTTGTACAATTCAGAGGCAAAGGGGATTTTGGAGTTTGCTTGGACCCCATTAGATTTCCCAAATGAACAGCTTTGCTGTTGCCATGAAGGGACACTGGCCCATCAAAGCTTCTGCAGAGCAGCCCCCTGGAAGGCTCCACATTATAGGCATTAGCTGCCTCTGTTCCACCTTTCCCATTTGTCTTCTTTTTTCAAATGGGACACTTATGATTCACCAAGTGCATTTCCTTAAAACAAGCAGATAGAAATCCAGCTGTCAGTGATGTCTTGTTCCACATGTTGTTTTCATGGGGCAGGATGGCTGTGGCAAATACCTACACAGGCAAGGACTGCTCTAAATTCCTTTGTCACAGAGATTTATGTCAGCACTGAAAATGCTGCTCGGGAGAAATATGCCTGACAAATGGAGTGTTGAAGAGGCAGATCTTCAAGGGGAGTTTCCACTTTCTCCACCTCAGCTGCTCTGCGAACTCCTGAACTGCCTGACTCTGTGCCTTTGTGTATCCCAAGTCTGGGCTTCTTCCTGTTTGCTCTGGAGTTCAAAACCTTTTCACTGCTTACGTGTGATTGAACTCTTGAGGTCCTTGATCTGAAATGTTTAACACAGCTCCCGGTCCAGCAGACAACTTTGCATTGACAAATGTGAACAGAGAGATTTTCTTTGGGAATTTAACCCCCCTCAAGTAGGCTGGAAGGAAAGAAGTACATCAGCAGAAAATTACTTGATTTTATAAATTGGGGCTGCCCCTGCCCTTCCCCTCCCCACTCTCCTTTCTCCTAGGACCTCAGAAGAGTGAGCAGAAACGTGTGTTTCTCTTGTAGATAAAGTAGCACTGATGAAAGAGTTCAGCCACCAATGGAGTCAGCTGAGTGGCCAAGCTCTGCTGGATGTGACAGAGCGTATCACAGGTATGGCCTCTGCTAAGCCAAGAGGTCTCCCCAGGGAGCATTTCCAGGGCATTCCTGGCAATAGACAGTAGAGTAGCTGCTCCAAATCAGGAGGTGCTGAGCTTGTCCCTCCTGCCCAATGCCCATGGCAGCTGTGTTTGGCAGGTTTTCCCTGGCTGCTGCAGAGGTGTGCAGTACCTGGCACGGGGGTGGCGCTCGGCCTTGGGGCCGAGCTCTCACTGGGGCATCTCAGAGCCCACCTCCAGGAAAGGGAGGGGTTAAAAATACCCGAGCTGGCTCTTCTCTTGGGAGCTCAGGGTCATCTCTGGTCCTTTAGGGAAAATGTAGCAAGTGCTGTTTCAGGCAATCCGTTTCTTTTGTCCTCACAGAATTCTCATCTTGCTCTTGAAAAGTTTTGAGACTGAACCCTGCAGTGCCTGGGGGTCACAGCTTAGGTCAAAACTCAGCACCCAGATTAGGGGCACGGATTTGGTGCAAGGCAGCCTTTGGGGCCAGAGGGGCAGAAGCAGAGTGCTGAGGCTCCCTGCCTGTGCTGTCAAAGTGGCATTGGACTGAGCATTTCAGGGTGTGCCAACATTGTCTTCCTGTGTCAGTGCTGTCCAAAATGCTACAAATGCAGCTGATAATTGATTCCTCAGAGGAGCTTGCTATGTCAGCAACAGCCCAGGAATGGAAAAGTGATAATCTCTATATATAGTGGACAAGATGATTTACAGCCTTGCTTTAACGGGGTCTAAATGCACTGCTAAGTGTGCCAGCATCTTTAAATGCAAGGTTTCATAGATGTTGTGTCTTCTTCAGCAATCTCAAATGCTCAGTGTTCGGTGATTGAGAATGTCAAAAGCCCTTGAAAGGGCATTGGGATAAAGTAGATGTCTAGGAAGAGGGAATTTAGTTTTGGAGATATTTTGATCTCTTCTTCAAATAAAGGAAATAAACATAAATTAGGACTCTTTTAGGAAGAGCAGATGTTCTCTCTGAGATTTAGTGGGAACAAACAATGTTTTCTCAAGTTCCATTGTGACCAATGTCTTGAATTGGATTTTAACACCCATTGGAAATTAACACCCATTTTGAAATGGATGCCATAACCCTTTTCCTGCTTGGCAGAATTGGTTTTGGGCACTTTCAGGAAGTGTTTAAATGTTGATGATTGCTGGTGGATTACGAGCATAGAGAAAATGAAGTCTCTTCCACCACAGAATTAGAAGTGGTTACTGCATAACATTTTGCCTGATCAGAAAATATGAATGGTGTCCAGAGCATTTCAGGTTTTGATGTCTCAGCCACATCTGCCATGCAAGGAGCCTGTTGGTTGTCAACTTTTTGCCTGTGTTTGACAAAGTTCAGTTCAGAAATTGAGCAGGGAGTAGGCTTCAGAGAGAAAGGGAGAAGACACTCGTGTTGTGGTTAAATTTCATTCATCTGTGTTGCATTTTTCTCTCTACATTCTACTATTGCAGTGCACATTGCAAGAAAAATGCCATTAACATTGGGAGGGGGAATGACATTAAAATGTGGAGATGCACAAATGCCACAGCAATGAGGTCTGGGTAATTACCTAAGACACCCTGAGGTTTGAAGCAGCTGTTTGTTGGAAGGCACAAAAGCATTGTGCCAAAGACAGCAGCTAGTCACTGATGTTTCTAATCCAGCTGTCAAGCAGCACCCATGTCTGGTGGGCTGGAGTTTGGAAGTATGGTCTAATAGTGCCCTTTGCTGTGTGCCACTGAGCAAAGGGAAGAGCCAGATTGGATTCTGGCACTTTGACATCAAGAGTCACAAAGATGGAATTGTCCTTTTTCTTAGAAACCTTTCAATTGAATCTCCATGGTGCATTTCCAAATCTTCAGTGTGGGTTTAGACAACTTCCTAATGGAAATGAAAGGGAAGTTGACATTTTAGTCATTCTTGATGTTGAAACAGGTTGTGAAATGATCCAGTAAAGGTACAAGTTCTGCCACAGGTGCAAGTATTTGTTTGGAGACAGTACTCCTGAGGTGTTGGTGGTTCTATTTTGGGGAGGATCAGCTGCTTTGGCCATTTCTGGATCGTTGGGCTCTGTGTGCTATTTCGCTGCTCTTAGGCAGAGAGGCTTCCAAGAAGCAAATCTCGAGGTGGATCCTTGTTTGCATTAAGGTTGTTGTTTCAGAAGCTTGTGTCTCTGTCCCGGCAGTGCTTGTGGAAGGGGTTTATGCCAGGAGCCCTGAAGTGGTCCAGCGCTACGCCCTGCCCGTGCTCTGGTCCTTCCTGGAGAACAAGGCGCTGCCTGTCCGCAGCGCCAATGTGCGCACGGTGGTCACCAGGCTCGCCTCTGCCCTCTACGAGGTGATGGGCACCAAGCTGAAGAAGCGTGCTGCCACCCAGCCCCCACATGTCCAGGAAAACCTCTCCAACATCCTGGGCTGGTGAAGGCTTGATGTTCTCCAGCAAGTTGACCAAGTGCTGAGATGGACACCTGCGGTTCTGACCTTTTAGCTGTGCCAAAATTGACAAAATACTCAGGAAGGGTGTGCATCTGCCCCTGCTCTCTCCACTGCCCTTCCTAGTCATGGCATGCTCAGGGGCCTGAAGACACTCTGGATTGAGGACAAAGTGAAGGACTAGCATGGCTCAGCCTCCCACCGAGGTAAGGTGGGAGCTGGGCCGCTCTCTGGTGGGAGGAAGGGTCTTGTGCCAGCCTGGAGAGCCTGTGCACATTGCCAGGCAGCAGTTGTGCCCTGCAGGTGCCCCCTGCCATGAGCTGTGCTGCTGCCAGTGCCCCGTGGAGCTGTAGGGCTGCTGAGCTGTGGGGCAGGGAGAGGAGCAGGAGGCTGCATGTGCAGCTGAGCCATTGCTGGGAAGCACAGGGCTCTGGGCTCCCTGCTGTCCCAGGGCAGCCCAGAGGCCAGGGAGTTCCCCTGGGAGCTCTGTGGAAGTGGCTCAGGGTGTGCCCCTGGCCTGCCTCCAGAGGGTGATGGTAGGAGAATGTTTCCCTGTGCAGCTATTTATGAATTTCCAAGAAATGTGTTCTATGAAATATGGAGCTTCAGATGCTTTAGGTTTGCATTGCAGCCTCTGTTACATTTTGTGTCTCCATTTTGCAGACCTGCCTGGCTCCTGTGTTTCCACCAAGTTTTCTCTGGACATTCTTTTGTGCATTTACCCACAAAGTCCTTTCCTGCTGTCCAGAAGAGCTCTTTCCTCCAAGCCCAGGAAGAAGCTGCTGCCTATCCAAAGAGCGTTTGAAGACAAGGATTTATGCATTAGCCTGTATAGTTCCAGATGTACATATGTTCTGATAGTTATCTGTAGGTTTCAATAAATATATTTTGATTGTATCTTAATAATTTTGTTGTTATATTTTTTTTGTGTATATTTTTGGTGGTATGTTTTGTTTTTTTATATTTTATAGTTTTATATTTTTTCCCATTGACATGCTAAGGATGGCCAGGTCCCTGAGACCTTGAGATGGGGAAGGGAGAGCTTCCCTGATTTTGTGAGTTTCTCTGGGAGGGTGGGGCCAGTGGGGGGAAGGAGGCCAAGGCCACGAGATTCGAAGCAGGTAAAGGAGGGTGGGGGGGCAGTTACTGGTACTCACCCCTTTTTGGCTCTGGAAGGAGGAAGGCAGCTGGAAAACCTCACCACGCCATCCCAGTGCCAGGAGCTGCCTCTTCTGGTGTTGGACCTCACACCCCTGCCAGGATGCTGTCCTGCTTCAGTTTGCTATCTCCAAGCATCCTGTTGGAGCACCGGGACCGACACTGCTCCAAGGATTCGTGAGCAGAGTCTCTCCTCCACCCTTCCCATCTGAGACACAGCTGCCATCACCCCCAGCTCTCCTGCAGCTGTGCAGGGATCCACACACCTGCCCTGTCCACTGGGAACCTGCCAGAGCTCACTGCCAATGGCGATGGTAACTGCACCAGGGGGGAAAAGAGCACACAACCAAAGGAACTGTGACTGGGTTCCTGTTAATTTCATAGTTATTGTTGTTTAGATTGGCCTTGTTATATATTTAGTAGAGAACTGTTCTTCCTGTCCCCCTATCTTTCCCTGAGAACCTCTTGATTTCAAAATTATACTGACTCAGTGGGAAGGATTTTACTTTCTCCATTTCAAGGGAACGTCCTGCTTTTTCCCTAGCACACACCTGTCCATTCAAACTAGGATACGGAGCATGAGATGCAGGGCTGATGTGTGAAAGCAGGAGGATCTCCTCCAAAGTAACTTGTTTAATTGTCCATTTTATTACTTCTCTATTTACTCCACACTACTAAGGCAAGGCAAGCTTTGCTTGCAGGCAAAACAGGCATGGGATACACTAGGGTCCCTTGCAGGATCAGCAGGGCTGGCAGTGACAAAGCAGGCAATCTGCTCCATGGTGAGCCACTACACAGCCGCATCCCAATGTGGGTTTAAGTAGCATGGTATTATGGAGAACTCCTTTTCTGCATCAGATACCAAAAGAACGTCCACAGCTTCTGGTGGCAGTCAGCTGGAGCATTCCACAGGCAACACGAGCTCTCCAGGCACTCAGTGTTCTCTAGTGTCAGAGGCAGAGACACAGTTGAGGAGAGTCCATGTCAGGGGTCAGCCTTCCCAAACTGAGCAATGGATGCTTCTGCCACTAACACTGACAGGAAATAAACAAACAAAATTTCTGTGCACACCAGGGCTACGTGTGGATTACATTATTTCTGTTTCACATCCCGGCCAGAACAACATCGTGGTCAGAATATCATTGTTCCTAGATTCTCTAACACTAAAAATATTGCTAGAGAGTTTTTGTCATTCCCATAGATTTGGTGACATCCAGACACACTTAACAATCCATTTGGGTCCAAGTTCCATATTGCAGACGATGTCTTTGGGCAGCCTGCAAGTGTCTCAGCAGAGAATGAAAAGGGATGACAATACTGACACGATTTGTCTTTGCTACTTGAAATTTAAAAGCTCCGCTCCAGCCCACACTGGCAAAATTGTCAGAAGAGGCAATTCTTCCCCACAAAATGCTTCATCTCACTCAAACAAGAAAGCCACAAGCCAACAGTCTTCTTTACGCCTCCACTGCTTTATTTGGCTATTTCTCTAATAGGAATTAGCTTCATTTATTCTTACTTTGCTTCCTGTGTTCCACGGGGCGCGCGGCGGCTCCTCCGTTGGGTTCGCGGAGGCAACGGCAGAACGGCCGCGCGCTCCGGCGGCTCCGCAGCAGCAGCAGCAGCAGCAGCAGCAGCAGCAGCAGCGCCTCTCTCGATCGGTTTTTCGATCGGTTTTCCGCTCGAGTTCCCGCTCGCCCTCCGTGCCCTTCTCCCTCTCAGACTCCCTGTGATCCCGTTCGGTCCCGTCCTTGTTGCGCCTCTCCCAGCCCGGCTCATGCCGCGCCCCGCAAGGCGGCCGTGGGCGAGCCGGCCCCCTGCCCGCCCCTGTCGGGCACGCCGCGGTGCCGCCTCCGCGGGGCTCAGTCCGTACCGCCTGTGGCACCTTTTGAAGAGCCTGTGGACGAGCTCCTCGCTGCGCTGGTGGCGGTGGTGGAGCAGCAGCGTCTCTTGGCTCCGCCTGGCGCGGGCCCTGGCGCTGGCCCGGCCCCGACCGAGGCCCCTCCCGCGGTTCCGCCCACAGCTGGCCCGCAGCCGCCCGGCTCCCGCCCCGCCGCCGGCGCATTCCCCCGAGCGAGCCTCGCCGCCCGGCAGTTCGGCCGCCGGCCCCGAGGCGCCGGAGCCCGGGGCGGCTCGGGAAGCAGCGGCGGCCGGGGCGGGCGGGTGCCCCGGGCAGAATGCCGAGAGCGCGGTGCCGTCCGCACGGGCGGAGAAGCCTCCCCTGGAGCAGCTGTACCGGGAGGGCCCGCTGCTGGGGAGCGGCGGCTTCGGCAGCGTTTACGCCGGGACCCGGCTCGCCGACGGCGTCCCGGTAAGAGACGAGGCCGGCTCGGAGCGGGGAGGGGGGCGGCGAGCGGCGGGCGGCGAGCTGAGCCCTCCGCTCGCCTTGGCTTGCAGGTGGCCATCAAGCGAGTGTCCCGGGACCGCGTCTTGGAGTGGGCGCGGCTGGTGAGTGAGCGGGGCCAGCGGGAGCAGGCGGCGGGGCGTGGCGGGCGGGGTAAGGCCAGGCCCGGCCGGGTGGGAGCCGGGACGCTGCGATGGGAGCGAGCGTGGAGCGAGCGGGGGCCGCGCAGCGTCCCGGGCCATGGGCAATGGGAGCTGCGGTGGCGCCGGGCAGGGGGTGGCGAAGGCGAGCGCAGCATCGGCGCCGCTGACGGCATGGCGGCTCCCCCGCAGCACGACGGCGCCCTTGTGCCCCTGGAGCTGGTGCTGCTCTGGATGGCGTCGTGGCCCGGCTTCCGCGGCATCGTGCGGCTCCTGGACTGGTTCGAGCTGCCCGACGGCTTCGCGCTGGTCATGGAGCGTCCGGAGCGCTGTCAGGACCTCTGGCACCTGCTGCACGCGGGGGGGTTCCTGCCAGAGCCCGTGGCGCGGGCGCTGTTCCGGCAGGTGCTGGGGGCCGTGCGGCACTGCACCAGCCGCGGCGTCCTGCACCGCGACATCAAGGCCGAGAACGTGCTCGTTGACCTGGCCACCGGCGAGGCGAAGCTCATCGACTTCGGCTGCGGCACGATCCTGCAGGACACGTTCTACACCCAGATGGCCGGTGAGCCCAAAGCCGGGGCCCAGCCGGGCAGTGGAGCTTCTCCCCTGTGCTTCCACAGGTGGAACACACAGGGAGGGAGGGAGGGGGAATGCTGCTTCAGCCGGCTGCAGCCAAGTTGCATTTTGGCAGGAGCTGGGGCTGGCTTTTGAGGAGCTGGCTGGGAGGGAGGGAGCAATCAGCATTGGCCTGATGAGCTGTGCCCGTGTGCCATAGGAACGCGGGAGTACTACCCACCGGAGTGGATCCTCTTTGGCCGCTACCATGGCCAGCCAGCCACCATCTGGTCCCTGGGCATCCTGCTCTATCAGCTGGTGTGCAGGCACCTTCCTTTCAAAAGCAGAGAGGACATCGTCCGGGGACAACTCTTCTTCCCGCCCCGGGTGTCTCAAGGTGGGGATGGGCCTTCAAGGCACGGGAGCAAGAACGGCTTTGGGAGAGGGCAGGTGGCACATAAGTGTCCTGCTGTTGCAGCTGGGGAGGAGGTTCATCTCCTGGGCTGAGCTGGAGGAGGTGGCACGTGTGCCTCTGCTGCTCTCTTCCAGAAGAGAGGATGGATGGGAAGCTGTGCGAACAGCTCTGAGCACTCTTAGTGTGCTGTGGGCACTGTGAAATCTGGGAGAGCATGGACAGGAGCTGACCAGCAGTTTCTGGTTTCTCTCTGCAGAGTGCCAGCACCTGATCAGGTGGTGCTTATCCATGGACCCTGCAGACAGGCCATCCTTGGATGACCTTTTAGAACATTCTTGGGTGCAGAAGCCCCACCTGGCCCAGGAGACAGCAGAGATCCATCCCTCTGCACAGTAGAATCCAGGATGCCCGCAAGCAGCAGCTGCTCGTGTCTTGTGGCTCTCAAAGAATTCCCCAGAGCATTTCCCAGTGGCCCTGGCATGGAGCAGAGAGCACAGCCAAGGAGGTGCTTCCTCAGGTCCCCGGCGATTTGTGGAGGGAGCGGCTCAGGGCTCCCCATCCTATTGGAGAAATTGTGGCACAGTGCAGTGAAGTTGCCACAGAGTGGAAAAGGGGAAACATCCCCCTGCAGCTCAATGGCCTCGTGATGTCCCCACGAGCCAAGGCACATATGGTGTGTTCTTCTGGAGATCAGCGCAGAGCTGGAGAACGCCGTTCTCGAGCTGGCCACTGGCAGGGCAAAGCTGATGGGCTTTGGTTGCAGCCCCTTCCTAGAGGACATGCTCTGCACCCCGACGAAATCAAGATGAGTCCCCAGGCGGTGCAGGGGTGGGGGGATGCTCGTGCCTCCAGGCATGGCAGGGCTCAGCCTGGCCACATGCTGGAGGTTCCCCATGGGGTGGCAGTGGACAATATTAATCTTTCTGCCAACTGCTCAGCTGCTTTTTGGTGGGGCAGGGGATGGATGTTGTGGAAGGGGAGCCGGCTCCTGGCCTCGCTGACAGCTTCTTCCTGCCAGCATGGCACAGGCTGGGGTGGGGGCATCCGGCCTGACAAAAGCATGCATCCATGGGGATAGGGAGCAGCAGAGGGGGACGGGTTCTTTAGCCATGGCCCAGCTGCTCTGCTTTGCAGGCCCTTGAGGAAGGGGTGGGCATACAGGTGGGAAAGGTAGGGTTTTTCCCCACCACTGGAGAGATTTTAGTATCATAAAGAGCGGTCAGACCTTCCCCAGGCCCGTGAAACGGTGACAACCTTTGGTGCTTTTTCTTGTTTCCAGGTCTTGTTTTGAAATGACTTTCATGCAATTGTTCTTTGTTTTTTCCAGAAAGATTGCCACTTGTGTCCAGACCAGATGGAGAAGCACCGGCACCGTCCGTGGAGTGCATCCCGTGCCGGTGCTAGCCGGGGAGGGTCCACAGTGTGGATGTCCCCTGCAAAAGGATGAGGACCTTGTGTGGGATCGGCTCCTCTCCTGGCAGCAGGTCTCCAGAGGTGGGTACCCGGTTCCACAGCTCGGGTGGCAGAAGGGCTTAGGGCAAACGGCAGCAGGCACACGAGAATGTCGCTCTTGCAGCTGCTGAGGAGGTTGTTGTGCCATGCTTGAGCAGAAGAGGTGGAGCGTGTCCTGCCACGCTGCTCTCCTCTAACAAGGAGGGAATGGGCTGGGAGGTTTGGGCTCTGAGCACAGCCAGCAGCCTGGCCTGAGCATAGGCCGTGGTGGGACAGGGGGGAAAGGAGCCTGCTGCCACTGACCGTGGCTTTCTGGTTTCTGTCCCCAGGCTACCAGCAGCTCATGCCATGGAAACGGCACCGCTCGACCTGCCAGTCTGGGAGGGCTGGACGGCAGCGGGTGTTCATTTGCTGCCAAAAATAAATCATTCTTGTTACTAACATCATCATCATCATCATCATCGGAGCATTTCTTTCATCCTTTTTTCAAGCTTTTGGCCTCCCTTCTTCCACCGAAATCTCTTTGCCTCTTTCCTCATCCACTTGGTGGAATGGGTGGGGGGGTTTAAGTAACACAAAAAGTTCAGCAACAATTCCTGTTGCCAACCGCAGCAGTCTCTTCAAGAACCTGGAGTTGGTAGCCAGGCCCACATTTCACTTAGAAAGGGGAGTGGTTTGCAGGGACAAAGATGTCCCTCTGCTGCAAAAGCAGGGAGGAAATCAGAAGCAGCAAAATGCGATTTCAGCTCTACCCCCGCCCAAAGTTGTCTGCGTCTTTGCCCTCCACTCCAAAATAGGCAGGCAAGGCTGGACTTGAACAAGGTTCAAGTCCTTCATGGTCCCTTGGCATTAAAGGGATCAAGTAAAACTCTCGTATGCAGTAATTGGAGTACAGCTACTGTAGGGATAAAGGAAATGTTGGGAGCTGGGACATCCTTCTTGTCTCCTTTGTCTCCCCAGGTGTTGTAGCCTGGATAGCTGTTAAGATGGTTGCAGGTAAAGGAGCAGCAAGGGCCTTTGTATGGGATCCACGGAGATGTTTATTTCAGCCACTGCGTGGATAGTCCAGGGTCAGAGGCAAAGACAAAGGGGAACGTCGGGGTGAGGGTCCAGGTTGAAGCAGATGGGTGTCCTGGGCAGGGGGAGCATCAGGGAGCACTTACCAGGGGACATGGGGGTGGCACAAAGGTGGGGTTAGGGCATGGGAGCCAACAGGGAAACAGGGTGGGAGTGACCAAAAGCCTGAGAGACAGGGAGAGGGCAGGGGGCTGGCCCAGGGAACAGAACAGGGCTACATTGGCATAACAGAACAGGGCTTGCTATGAGAGAAGCCTCTCGTGTCTTCCTAACTAGGGAATGCCTTCTAGGGTCTCCACAGTGGGGTGTTTTGGGTTCAGTTTCAGTTTGGGTGGAGATACTGCTTTAGTGTAGTGGTTTTGGATTGTTAATTTGAACGTTTTTAGTTGTGAGATAGGATTAGGAGGAAGATAAAACAGGCTTAGCATTAAATGGTACAAAGACAAACTTTATTACCAGAAACTATAGGGGAAAAAAGAAGAAGAAAAATTAGAATAAAACTTCAGACTACTCTTCTTCTTTCCACACATTTGTTTTTTTACATTGACAGCATACAAAGAACAACTCAGTTAGTTTACCATTTCTAAAATAGTCATTTACTTGTTTCTTTCAGAGAGGAGATTCTTCAGCCTATAGAGATTTTTTCATAAGAAACCATTTGTAAGTGGTCTTGCTGTTCTAGTGTTTAGCCGTCAGGGAGGATAGAGATCTGGTTATTATGTAATATTTTTTTTCTCAACTAACATTTTAATTCATAACTAATACTGAGGACCATATCAACTTATGAGGCACACTTAAAGGATTATAATAGTTGAAACAAAAGCTTACTCCACTTTTAAAAATAGAGGGTGTTTTTCTTCTTCTTCCCTAGGGAGAAGCAGGGGTTTTTTCACTATTTAAACCTAGGGCACTTACAGCAATTTTAACATTGATTTAATTTAACACCAACGCTTCTTCTTACATCTAGAGTTAGAATCTTTAATCCACCCCATATTTTTTTATGTGTTATAGGGAAACAACGGATGCTTTTCTATAGCATAAAAAAAGGGAAGAATTTCAGTCTATGTCTTCCTTCCCTCAGCTGAGACTTGACTCTTCTCGTACTTTGATTTTGGTGTTTTTTGTGCTGTTTTTGTACATATTATCATTTCGGTTCTCTTTTTTTTTTTCCACAGGACAGAGAATAAAGTATTTGTAAAGTCATATTTTGGGCAGTGAAAAAGTTAATATTTTGCCGGGGCAGGAGAGGGTTCTGTGATTGTTTTTAGGTGGGGCGGCCGGAGCTCTTTACCATAAGGAGCCTTCTAAGGCCGCACTGGGGCCGGGCTGGGATTGTAGGGCCCGGCCAGAAAGCGGAGATGAGTTTTTTGGTTGTAAGGTTGTTTTTTGGCGTTTGCTGTACGTAATGTTAGTGGTGGGCTGGTGGTTTTCCTTTTCCTTTGCCCAGCAGCCGAGGTTGGGGCCCTTGCCAGATCGGGGCCCAGCTGTCTCTCCCCCAGGCCGTGTGGGCGGTGAGGCAGGCCTTTTTTCCACCTTTATCTCTTACTGTTCACTTCCTCTTGCTGGAAACGGGATTGTTGGAACACTTTAGAGGAGACGGCTTATCCATAGTGTTCTGTTTTAAATTGTCTAAAACCGTGTGAGACAGATGGCTTCACATAGGAACATCCCCAGGGCTGCTGAGGGGAAGGCACCACTTTATTTGTTGTGAAGAGAAGTAATCAAAATCCGCAACCATAAATGTTGGGTCTCACTACTGATAAATTTCCTGTTCTTCCTCTGCTTGGTGATTGGGTGGGTCCAACGCTGAGCATGACAGGATAATATAAAAACCCCAGCAAGGCCTGCCTGCATGCTGAGAGGTCTCTGTAGCTTGCAGAAATAGCATTCGTCGCTGTGAGGGTCTTTCCTGGGTTTTGACAAAGCCAATCTCTAGAAGGGATCCTTATTCCCCTGTTATTATTGGATCCTTGCACCTTTCACTTCAGACTTGCTAACTCAATAGAGTTTGGAGGAAATAAACACAGGCCAGTCTAAGGAAAACTAAAACCAAACAATTGTTTTTAAAAATATCAAATATCCCTTAAGTGCCACACCCATTAGACATGTTGATTCTGGGATAGAGGTGGGCATTGACCAACCTCACTTCTTCCCTTGTGAGCCTGGCTCAGCCTCCCACCGAGGTAAGGTGGGAGCTGGGCCACTCTCTGGTGGGAGGAAGGGTCTTGTGCCAGCCTGGAGAGCCTGTGCACATTGCCAGGCAGCAGTTGTGCCCTGCAGGTGCCCCCTGCCATGAGCTGTGCTGCTGCCAGTGCCCCGTGGAGCTGTAGGGCTGCTGAGCTGTGGGGCAGGGAGAGGAGCAGGAGGCTGCATGTGCAGCTGAGCCATTGCTGGGAAGCTCAGGGCTCTGGGCTCCCTGCTGTCCCAGGGCAGCCCAGAGGCCAGGGAGTTCCCCTGGGAGCTCTGTGGAAGTGGCTCAGGGTGTGCCCCTGGCCTGCCTCAAGGGGCTGATGGCAGGAGCAGGTTTCCTTTTCAAGCTATTTTCCAGGAAAGTTTCCAGGAAAGTTTCCAGGAAATGTGTTCCATGAAACATGGAGCTTCAGATGCTTTTGTTTTGCTTTGCAGCCTCTTGTTACATTTTGTGTGTCCACTTTGCAGGCCTGACTGGCTACCCTCTTGCCAAGAGGTTTTCCCTGGCAAATCCTTCTATGCTCCTTCCCTCCAAGCCATTGCCTCCCATCCAGAAGGGCTCTCCTTCAACCAAGTCAAATATGATGTCCAGAGGAGAGCGGGACAATGGGAAAAATGGCACTGGCTACAAGGAGGACAATATTAGAAACAACCGGGACCAGGATTCAGAGGGAAAAGCACATAAGGTAAGGCAACCAAGATAAGTCCTGTGTGGCAGATTTTTAGTTAATGTCCGGTAAGCAGAGATCGGAGACCATTAACTGTGGTGTGAGCCTAAGGAAGAAGGTGAGCAAAGTAGGATCTCAGCTGGACTCTGCACTTCAGGCTGTCTTTGCAATGGGTGTGTAGTGCAGATTTCAAGTCCTCACTGTGTATCTATAGCAGGAGAGGGCTTTGAAAGGTTTCTGGGCTCTGTCATGGTTGCTCCTCTGTCTTGTAGCTGAGAAAACACCAACAAGAAGGCAGCGCTGCTAAAGTTGTCTGCTCCAGCTAAGCAATCCTCCTGCATTCAGTAACCCACGGGTATCTGTGAACCATGTCTATGTCTTGGTGGTGGTTTCCATCAGCTCTGTCTGGTGGGGATGGAAAAAGGAGTTTGCTGGAACAGGCAGTCCTGCAAAGTCAGTTCCAGGTTGACGCAGCTTTTTGAGCTGTGCAGCCATGGCCTTCTACACAGTTGTCTCTGATGCTATTTCTAGATTTCTTCAGCTTCTGGGCAGCTGTGTGCTGTGGCATGGCTTTGTCCAGAGAGAAGGGATGGGAGGTGACCATGGGGAGAGCAGCCCCAAGCCCAGGCACACGATTGCCTTTGCAGCAGGGCCAGCACCTGCAGTTGTTCTGGGTTTGCCATGGGGTGCAGGAGGAGGCAAATGAGCAACAGGTCTGGCAAACAGAATGTCCAATCAAAGGCTGATGTACTTGATTCCAGCCTTGCTGAGGAAGGGCCCAGTGTATCCCTGACAGGATGTGGTCCTTTAACTGTAGTTTGAAGAGGACTTGATTTGGGGCTTTAGTTGTGCCAGAAAGGAAGGGACACTTAAAGAATGGTGTGCACCTGCCCCTCCTACCTCCACCCTCCTTCCTGGTCATGGCATGGGGGCCCTGGAGCAACTTGGGCAAGCAGAGACCTTGCAGAGAGCAGCAGGGCAGGGAGCTCTGCTGAACTTCCTAAATGCCAGTGAGCCTGAGATGATGGAGGTGTGGGAGCTGGAGAGCACGGAGCATCGCGAGAGCTCAGCAGCTTCTGGGCTGAAAGGCTGCTGGGCAACTGTAAGAGGGAAGGGCAGCAGCAGAAGAATTGAGGGGCTTGAGAAAAGCAGGTTCTGACATCCTGCAGAATGGCTTTGTGGAGACTTGGTTGGTGATCAGCACTGGCTGTGAGGTGCCTAAGGGGCAGGGAGAGAACAGTGGTCTAAACCCATTCCCATACCATCCAAAAGGCCAGTGGAGGCAGTGGCACTGCAGAACATGCTGATGCCAACCATGTGGATTCCTGCTGGGAGTGTAGCTGCAATTGCAGACAAATGAGCAGGAAGAGAGAGGTGGCAAATTTGGGAGATGGTCTCTCCCTCACCAATTCCTTTTCCTATGCCGCCCTTCCCCTTCCTAGGACAATCTGCTATATATGATATTGACTTTTCCTGTCAGGGCATGTGTAACTGTCTTGAGTCATGAATGAGGGCAAGGCTGGATGCTACATTTGAGCACTGTGTACCACTCTTTCCAGGCATCCTTGCTGTATCCCAGAGGTGGGGATATGAAGAAGGGGTCATTGGGACTGCCTTTGGTCCCCCCTATACCCAAGGCAGTCAGTCCCCGTGTTGGCAGTGCTGCAGGGTCTCTGCGCAGCTCTGTGCAGCTGGATGTCCAAGAGTCCCAGGACATGAGGTAAGCCAAGGTGTCTGCTGCTCCCCTCTGCAATTCAGCTCCCTTTTGCTATCTTGTGAGGTTCCTTTGCACAGTCAGCTGTCTCCCATGTATTTAGGCAAACCTCTGTGTATTCACCATTTGGCCCATCCGTGATGATCCAGCTCCATGTCAAACCCCACACCTCATGTCACAAGGGCAGAGAGGTGGTGGTGGTGGGGAAGAGGAGGCAGGGCTTAAAAGCATCTGAAGATGGGTCCTCTGCTGGGCTTGGTACTGATTCCCTCTGTAATGTTTGTGGTGTCATTTGGGAACTGTATTGCATGGGTCTGTCTCCTGAAGATGATAGAATACTGTGATCCTTGAGTCTCAAGTTCAGCACGCAAAAATTACGTTTTGCCAAATATTAGCTGCTGGAGAGGCGTCTGGACAGTCAGGTGCTGCCTCTGTAAACATGCTGTGTGACTTGTCTGTTTCTTGGCCTCCGGTCTGAAATGAGCTCCCAGAGAAGTTTGGTTTATAGATGTGTAAGCCAATCAATGTTTAATGCTTAGATCTTGCCTTAAAATCAAAGAGGGAAAGGTTCTAAAGAAGTTTTATAGGATGGTACCTGATGGAAAGATATTGGCTTGGATATGTTTGAGGAAATGTAGCTGTCAAGCTTATCCGAGTGATTACAATAATGAATGAGTCACAGAAATATCATTCCTATTGAAAAGCTTAGGTAGGGCTTTAAAAGTGCAATCTGAATATCCTTGGCTATCAGCTGAGTTGGAAAAGGCCTTTTCCTTCTTGGAAGATCAAGGAGGTGGAATATCCTTCTCAGAACACTCCAGTGCTCTGACCACATGTAGCACGAGACTGGCACCAGCGCAAGGCATGAGCAGGCAAAGCCAAGCTTTGTCAGCAGAACCAAAGTAGCTGCCCTCCATACAGACTCGTGTCTCAGCTTAGCAACCTTTGCTGCTTCAGAGAGGCTGTAGGAGCCCCCCAAGTTTCAAAAGGAGAGACACCACAATTGGGGAGTTATGATGCAAGTTGGAGAATGACTGCTGTGTTTCAGCTGGAGCTTGGCCAGCTCTGTCTGACTGCAGCAACTGAAAGCTTAAGGACAATTAATCAGCTTTGCATCTTGTTGGCTTGATGTCTCTTGCATTTCCTCCTTCATCAGAGTGAACAAGCTAGGAAAGATTGCCTCCTCTCATGCTACACCTCTTCCCTCCCTTCTCTTTCTCCCTCCTCATATGTGCTTTTGTTCTCCCTTTCTCAAGGCCAAGACCGAGCGGCAGCATCAAAGAGAAGTCTGAACATGCAGGTAGGTACAGGGCATGTCTGTCCTAAAATGACCATTGGCATATTGAATCAGAGGTGACATCTTGAAAACTTGGTTATAAACCATGGTTTTAAGAATTTCTTTAAATTTGTTTCAATTCCTTGATGGCCTCAGTGGACTGTCCCAGAGCCCAGTCACTGGGATTATGCTCCGGGGATGCTCTGAAAACTCCTCTAATGTGAAGTCTTAGGTGGCATAAGCTGGAGTGGTATCTTGAGGCCCTGGAAATGCATTGCAGGAAACAAAACATTCCTCTCCATTCTTTGCCTGCCTTTTATCTCCCTGAAGCCTTTCTAGTGTTGCAATTAGAACCAAAAAAAGAAAGCATTTAGCAGGAAATGAGAAATATTCCCACTCCTTCCTCCTGCCCTTGAAGGAGAAGACTTTAACTTGGGGTATATTCTGAGCTGAACCCTTTGAGATCGGAAGGAAAGTCATGGAAATTGCCTGGTTTTTCACTGGGAGAAATAGGGAAACCTCCTGTGAGGGAAAGTCCTTTTGAATTTTCCAGTTTTGGAGAAGGACAATTCCAAATGGATGCAGCATATGCAGGGTCTGAGTTTGTCATCCTCTGACAGCACAGGCCCAAAGCCACCTATGGCAGGTTCACCATGGCAAATCTCTTGCCCCACTGCCTCTGCCTGTGTCAGTGTTGCAGGCTGAGGCTGGGGGAGGAGATGCCTTCTGCCTTGTCCCCCTGTCCCTGCCTTGCCTGATCCCTGACAAGTAGAATTGTGCCAGACAAACTGCGGTCTCTGGTGCGTCTGTGCCAGCCAATGCCTTTGAGTTGAAAGCCTCCAGCAAAGCCTGTTGTTGTTCCTTTGCCATTTTGGAGCATGTCATGATAGGAGAGATGAGATTTGAAGAAATAGTTGTGCTGATGCAGAAAAAGGGATCAGATGCCCAGGCCCCTTTGCTCTGGGTTAGTTCTGCCAAATCCTGGGCAGAGGCCCTTTGGAATGACTCCTTAATTGGTGATATGCAGTTGGAATGCTTAATGCAGCTAGGGAGAAGTATTGCTCAATAAGTAAGGTGACATTTTTGCTGGATTAGTTCTGGAGTGGAAATGAGCTGTATCATTACTCCTTATCTGGTGTGCTTTTACAAATGACCTGTTCCATCTACAGGCATAAAGAAATACAGATTTATGCAAGGTCTTCTTTTGATGATCTGCCCTATGGCATTTCCACCAAGCGAATTTGGAATTGTTTTTAACTGCAATGATCAGAAATGTTTGGATGTAGGTCTTATGTTGGGTTTTGGGTTCTCTGCAGGAAAGAAAGCAGGGAAAAAACCCATGAAGCAAAACCCATGAAGCAATAAAGCTTCGCAAAAACAGAATGTTTGCAAGCCAGTGTGTCCCCTACAGATATGGGCTCCTTGAATACTGGGGACAAGCAATGGGGAGGGCAAAGCATCTTTTACCTCTAATGTGGGTTGCCATCATTCATGAGCCTGCCCTTCCTTTGTTGCAAAAGGAAATAAAGGCAACCAACAAATGCCAACCCAGAACTGAGTGGGTGTTACAGAAACAAGTGCCATGAAATCTAGCTTTGGAAAGGAATGATTTCCTAGGTGTAATTGTCAAATTCTGGGGACCACTGTGGGTTGCCAGCTGTTTGGAAGGAAAGAGATCCCTAAGTAGTGGGGTGGCAATGAGAAACACATAAGCAATGCAGTAGAAGCTCTCTTTCCTGGCTTGCTAGCACCATACTGTTCAGAGTAATTAAAGTGATACTAATTTCCTGAAAAATAAAAGCAAAGCAATTTTCTGAATAACTAAAAAGACCCCTTGGTTGCCTCATCCATTAGATGTATTGGTTCTACAGGTGGGAGTTCACCTAACTCACTTGTTCCCTTGTGAGCATGGCTCAGCCTCCCACCGAGGTAAGGTGGGAGCTGGGCCGCTCTCTGGTGGGAGGAAGGGTCTTGTGCCAGCCTGGAGAGCCTGTGCACATTGCCAGGCAGCAGTTGTGCCCTGCAGGTGCCCCCTGCCATGAGCTGTGCTGCTGCCAGTGCCCCGTGGAGCTGTAGGGCTGCTGAGCTGTGGGGCAGGGAGAGGAGCAGGAGGCTGCATGTGCAGCTGAGCCATTGCTGGGAAGCACAGGGCTCCCTGCTGTCCCAGAGCAGCCCAGAAGCCATGGAGTTCCCCTGGTTACTCTGCGAAGTGGCTCAGGGTGTGCCCCTGGCCTGCCTCACGTGGCTGCTGTTACGTGCATGTTTCCCTGTGCAGCTGTTTAGAAGTTTTGAGGAAATGTGTTCCATGGTATATGGAGCTTTAGATGCTTTAGCTTTGCATCTCAGCCTCTGTTCTATTTTATGTCTCCACATTGCAGGCCTGACTAGGTTCATGTTTTCCAAGTTGTTCCGGCCATCTCCCTCCATGCTCCCTCCTTCTAAACTGTTGCCTCCCATCCAGAAGAGCTCTCCTTCTTCTAAACCAATTAAAATCTGCAGTGTGGAGCAGGAGGGTGGGAAAAATGGCAGCAGCACCAGTGACAGTAAGAACAAGCAGGAGCTGGATTCAGAGGGAAAAATGCATAAGGTAAGAAGACCAAGATAAGTCCATGTGATAGATTTTCAGATTATGTGCTGCAGGCAGAGTTTTGAGACTTTTTCCTATGGTGTGAGGCAAGGGAAACCCCTGAGTAAAGGAAGGTCTCAGCTGGACTCTGCACTTCAGGCTGTCTTTGCAAATGGGTGTGTAGTGCAGATTTCAAGTCCTCACTGTGTATCTATAGCAGGAGAGTGCTTTGAATGATTTCTGGGTTCTGTCATGGTTGCTCCTTTGTCTTGTAGCTGAGAAAACACCAACAAGAAGGCAGCGCTGCTAAAGTTGTCTGCTCCAGCTAAGCAATCCTCCTGCATTCAGTAACCCACGGGTATCTGTGAACCATGTCTATGTCTTGGTGGTGGTTTCCATCAGCTCTGTCTGGTGGGGATGGAAAAAGGAGTTTGCTGGAACAGGCAGTCCTGCAAAGTCAGTTCCAGGTTGTCACAGCGTTTGAGTTGTACAGCCATGGCCTCCTACACAGTTGTCTCTGATGCTATTTCTAGATTTCTTCAGCTTCTGGGCAGCTGTGTGCTGTGGCATGGCTTTGTCCAGAGAGAAGGGATGGGAGGTGACCATGGGGAGAGCAGCCCCAAGCCCAGGCACACGATTGCCTTTGCAGCAGGGCCAGCACCTGCAGTTGTTCTGGGTTTGCCATGGGGTGCAGGAGGAGGCAAATGAGCAACAGGTCTGGCAAACAGAATGTCCAATCAAAGGCTGATGTACTTGATTCCAGCCTTGCTGAGGAAGGGCCCAGTGTATCCCTGACAGGATGTGGTCCTTTAACTATAGTTTGAAGAGGACTTGATTTGGGGCTTTAGTTGTGCCAGAAAGGAAGGGACACTTAAAGAATGGTGTGCACCTGCCCCTCCTACCTCCACCCTCCTTCCTGGTCATGGCATGGGGGCCCTGGAGCAACTTGGGCAAGCAGAGACCTTGCAGAGAGCAGCAGGGCAGGGAGCTCTGCTGAACTTCCTAAATGCCAGTGAGCCTGAGATGATGGAGGTGTGGGAGCTGGAGAGCACGGAGCATTGCGAGTGCTCAGCAGCTTCTGGGCTGAAAGGCTGCTGGGCAACTGTAAGAGGGAAGGGCAGCAGCAGAAGAATTGAGGGGCTTGAGAAAAGCAGGTTCTGACATCCTGCAGAATGGCTTTGTGGAGACTTGGTTGGAGATCAGCACTGGCTGTGAGGTGCCTAAGAGACAGGGAGAGAACAGTGATCTGAACCCATTCCCATACCATCCAAAAGGCCAGTGGAGGCAGTGGCACTGCAGAACATGCTGATGCCAACCATGTGGATTCCTGCTGGGATGGTCTCTCCCTCACCAATTCCCTTTCCTATGCCGCCCTTCCCCTTCCTAGGACAATCTGCTATATATGATATTGACTTTTCCTGTCAGGGCATGTGTAACTGTCTTGAGTCATGAATGAGGGCAAGGCTGGATGCTATATTTGAGCACTGTGTACCACTCTTTCCAGGCATCCTTGCTGTATCCCAGAGGTGGGGATATGAAGAAGGGGTCATTGGGGCTGCCTTTGATCCCCCCTATACCCAAGGCAGTCAGTCCCCGTGTTGGCAGTGCTGCAGGGTCTCTGCTCAGCTCTGTGCAGCTGGATGTCCAAGAGTCCCAGGAGATGAGGTAAGCCAAGGTGTCTGCTGCTCCACTCTGCTGTTCAGCTCCCTCTTGCCATCTTGTGAGGTTCCTTTGCACAGTCAGCTCTCTCCCATGTACTTAGGGAAACCTCTGTGTATTCACCATTTGGCCCATCCGTGATGATCCAGCTCCATGTCAAACCCCACACCGCATGTCACAAGGGCAGAGGTGGTGGTGGTGGGGAAGAGGAGGCAGGGCTTAAAAGCATCTGAAGATGGGTCCTCTGCTGGGCTTGGTATTGATTCCCTCTGTAATGTTTGTGGTGTCATTTGGGAACTGTATTGCATGGGTCTGTCTCCTGAAGATGATAGAATACTATAATCCGTGACTGCCACCTTCAGCACCCACAAGCATATGCTTGTAGAAATATTGGCTGCTGGAGAGGGGTCTGCGAATTCTAGTATTGCTTTTTTTACTTTTAACACGGGGTGCTGTTGTTCATGTTACAACATTCCTTTGTTGTAAAGAGAAATATAAACAGCACATAAAACCCAATCCAGAACTCAGTGGGAGTTGCAAATAGAAAGGCCATGAAATCTAGCTTAGGAAAGCAATTACCTCCTGGGAGTTATTGTCAGATTCTGGACATCTCTGTGGGTTGGCATCTGTTTGGAAGGGAAGGGATCCCAAAGACAATGTCAGGCATAACTTCTATCTTCCTTGGCCTCCACTGTGAACTGAGATTCCAGGGAAGTTTTGGGTTATAGATGTACGATTTAATCAGTGTTTAATATAGAGGCCTGGGTTCAAAATCCAAGAGGTCATGGTGCTAGAGAAGAGTTCTAGCACTGTACCTGATGGAAAGATTGGTTTGGAAATGTGTGATAAAATGTAGCTGTCATGCTTATCTGAGTTAGAAAGAAGGATAAATAAGAAGAAAGAAGGACTCAGGAGTATCATTCCTATTGAAGAGCTTAGGTAGGGCTTTGAAAGTGCAATCTGAATATCCTTGGCTATCAGCTGAGTTGGAAAAAGTAGTTTTCTTATTCAAAAAGCAAGGAGGTGGAATATCCTTCTCAGAACACTCCATTGCTCTGACCACATGTAGCACGAGACTGGCACCAGCGCAAGGCATGAGCAGGCAAAGCCAAGCTTTGTCAGCAGAAGCAAAGTAGCTGCCCTCCATACAGACTCGTGTCTCAGCTTAGCAACCTTTGCTGCTTCAGAGAGGCTGTAGGAGCCCCCCAGGTTTCAAAAGGAGAGACACCACAATTGGGGAGTTATGATGCAAGTTGGAGAATGACTGCTGTGTTTCAGCTGGAGCTTGGCCAGCTCTGTCTGACTGCAGCAACTGAAAGCTTAAGGACAATTAATCAGCTTTGCATCTTGTTGGCTTGATGTCTCTTGCATTTCCTCCTTCATCAGAGTGAACAAGCTAGGAAAGATTGCCTCCTCTCATGCTACACCTCTTCCCTCCCTTCTCTTTCTCCCTCCTCATATGTGCTTTTGTTCTCCCTTTCTCAAGGCCAAGACCGAGCGGCAGCATCAAAGAGAAGTCTGAACATGCAGGTAGGTACAGGGCATGTCGGTCCTAAAATGACCATTGGCATATTGAATCAGAGGTGACATCTTGAAAACTTGGTTATGAACCATGGTTTTAAGAATTTCTTTAAATTTGTTTCAATTCCTTGATGGCCTCAGTGGACTGTCCCAGAGCCCAGTTACGGGGAGTGCGCTCCGGTGGTACAATGAAAATTCCTGCATTGTGAAGTGTTGAGTGGCAGGAGCTAGAGTGGTACTTTGGGGCACTGGAATTGTAGTGTGGGAAAAGAAAACATTCTTCTCCATCCTGCATTTGCATTTTATCTCCATGCAGTCTTTGTAGTGTTGCAATTAGGAGAGAAAAAGAAGGAAATCCTCATTTAGCAGGAAATGAGAAATGTTCCCTTTCCTTCCTCCTGCCCTTCAAGGAGAAAACCTTTCCTTTGGGCAATTTCTCAGCTGGACTCTTTGAGATCTAAGGCAGATTCATGGACACCGCCTGGTTTTGCACAGGGGGAAATCAGGAAACCTCCTATGACAGAAAATCCTGTTGAATTTTGCATTTCAGGAGAAGGAATCTTCCAAATGGATGCAGCCTATGCAGGGTCTGAGTTTGTCATCCTCTGACAGCACAAGCCCAAAGCCACCTGTGGAATGTTCACAATGGCAAATCTCTTGCCTGACTCTCTCTGCCTGTGTCAGTGTTGCAGGCTGAGGCTGGGGGAGGAGATGCCTTCTGCCTTGTCCCCCTGTCCCTGCCTTGCCTGATCCCTGACAAGTAGAATTGTGCCAGACAAAATGCGGTCTCTGGTGCGTCTGTGCCAGCCAATGCCTTTGAGTTGAAAGCCTCCATCAAAGCCTGTTGTTGTTCTTTTGCCATTTTGGGGCATGTCATGATAGGAGAGATGAGATTTGAAGAAATAGTTGTGCTGATGCAGAAAAAGGGATCAGATGCCCAGGCCCCTTTGCTCAGGATTAGTTCTGCCAAATCCTGGGCAGAGGCCCTTTGGAATGACTCCTTAATTGGTGATATGCAGCTGGAATGCTTAATGCAGCTAGGGAGAAGTATTGCTCAATAAGTAAGGTGGCATTTTTGCTGGATTTATTCTGGACTAGAAATTAGCTATAGCATTAACCCTTACCGGTTGTAGTTTTGTAATTGTCCTGACATCCTACAAGGGAAATAAAATCTTGGTATGAGGCACTTATTCTGCCCCTACTGCTTGGCTGCTACATGATTTTATCCCCTGTGAAGCCATGTAAAGAAATAGTTCTAAGAGCTGTGTTGGAGAGTATTTGAGAATGACCCGCCATTAGACAAAATCTAATTTGTCAGTATCGGCCGTGATCAGAAATGTTTTGAGACAGGTCATATCTATGTTGGGCTTGGGTGTTTCTGCAGGAAAGAAGGTAGGGAATAAAGTCCTCCAAGAGTGAAGTAGAACAAAAGTGAAACTTCTGGATGATCTCTTTATTCCCTTCAGTGAGGGGCTTGCATATTCCTGAGGACATCTAACTGGGAAAGCAAAGCTTCTTTTGCATCTAACATGTGGTGCCAAAGTTTGTGTACCAGCAATTCCTTTGTTTGAAAGAGAAATAAAGAAAACACAGAAGTGTAAAACCTAAAATAGAATTGAGTGGGAGTTACAGAAACAATGGCCCTGATAACAGGATTGGAAAACAATCACTTCCTAGACAGTGTCAAATTCCAGAGGCCAGTGTGAGTTTCCAACTCTTTGGAAGGAAATGATTCCTGGAGTAGTGGGGAGGCAACAGGCATAGAACCCATCTCTCCTGGCTTGCCAGCTCCACATTGTTCAGAGAAATTCAAATTATGCTAGATTCATGAAAAATAAAGAAACAACAAATGTTTGCAGTCAAAAAAATAAAGTTTGAATTCGCTACCCATTAGATGAGTTGATTGTAAAGGAGTGAGTTCAATTAACTCACTTCTTTTCCTGTACTTGATCTACAGATCCTTCTGAGTCTACGACACAAAACCAGAGGATGAAGGGAAAGAGCTCTTGGTGTGTGACAGGAGCTGGGATGTCTCTGCTCCCAAGGAAAAACGATGAATTGCTCAGATTGGAGACCTGCATGCGGAAGCCCAGCGTTGGGAATGGAGGTGTGGGCTCCCGGCCGGCTCAGGGGGCCTTGGCCCAGGAGCCCCGGCAGAGGCAGCTGAGCAGCGCTGTCCCCAGGGTCACTGCCAGGGAGGAGGACAAGGGGAAGGACCAGCATGGCTCAGCCTCCCACAGAGGTAAGGTGGGAGCTGGGCCGCTCTCTGGTGGGAGGAAGGGTCTTGTGCCAGCCTGGAGAGCCTGTGCACATTGGCAGGGAGCAGTTGTGCCCTGCAGGTGCCCCCTGCCATGAGCTGTGCTGCTGCCAGTGCCCCGTGGAGCTGTAGGGCTGCTGAGCTGTGGGGCAGGGAGAGGAGCAGGAGGCTGCATGTGCAGCTGAGCCATTGCTGGGAAGCTCAGGGCTCTGGGCTCCCTGCTGTCCCAAAATGTTGATCTAAAAGCATACAGGTTTAGAACCTGGGACTACTTTTAGGAACCAGAAAGAAGATGTTTACTAAAATCAGCATAAGGGCAGATGAGATTGCTCTTGACAGAGATTCTTCATCTCTGCCCTTCTCTATCAAACACAGAGGCTCTCCAGCAACCAGGGGCTGAGGCAGCAGGTTTCAGTCTGCTGGCCCACAGAATAATGTCATGTCTCCTTCCAGGAGCCCATCCACTGGGAGAGGGTCTAGGCATATGTACCTTGCTGCTCTCATGCACCATCTCTGTGCCCTGTTAGAGCTCTGTAATCTGGAAGCTGTCTTGCCTGTTGCCAAGCATGACATTTTTGGGCAATTGAAGTGTGCCAGAGATTTACAGGAACCTTTGCTTCCAGTACTAGGCCTCCCACTGAGCCAGCTCAAGGAGATGGATCATCCCAGCAGTCCTGGTCTAACAAGTGACAGAGACCTGAGAGAGGGCTTTGGAAAGGTAAGGGATAAGAACAGGGATGAGCAGACTTCCATTCCAGTGGCTGTTTAGTGCTTGGCCCAAAATGCCTCTGAAAACCATGATCCTCCACTCTTGGGGGTTGGGGATTGTCTTGGGAATATATTTGACGGCTACTGAGCAATTGCTTGGCTACTTCCAGTGGTGCCAAAGTCACTGCCTGGAGATGGTGCCAAGGTCATGCCCGAAGCATTCTTTATATGCAAAGGCCATTTTAGAGAAGTTCTGATTGGCAGAGCAAACTGCAAACCAGTGAATGTGGGCAAAGGGCACCCTCAGAAGCAGAGAAGCAAAGATGCTAACGTTGAGTATAAGCAAGGCTTCAAAATAAAAACGGGACAGTTTGATGTCTCCTGGTTACCTTTCTGGCTGTATCTCACAGCCCTCTCATTCTCACATTTTCTGCTCCTTAATATCCATGTTCCTCCAAATTGTTTTCACATGACTCCCTCCTCCTTTTGGTCTCCTGGTCTCAGAGACCAAGTCGTTGAGAGTCCTTCAGAGCTGAGTCCTTCAGAAGCCAGGAAGTGACAAACAGCTGCACTTCCTGGCCATGAGTGTTAAGCATCAGCCAATTACACCTCCTTGCTGCATATTGCACATGGCTTTTATTCTCCTGCCATGGCCTCTAGGAGCTGAACTGCCTGCTCATTGCTCATGGGAGCTCTTCCTTTGTCTTGGAGCATTCCTATGACTTCCATGTTTCAAGTAGGGTTTCCTGTCACAGTTGGAGCAGAGTAAGGCTGTGGCACTAAAGTGTTCCACCTCACTGTGTATAATTGCCAAGGTGAGGATGGGAGACATTCTCCTGAAACTATTGGAATGCATATGGAGCTGGATTAATGTCTGTGGCACTCTGTGGACTCTATGCTCCCAATGAGATGATGTGCCTGGTTTGTGTGTCTCTGCTTACAGTCTGTGATGTATTTCCATTGCAACTAGGTTCGTTCTTCATTGTGCAAGTTGGCTGAAAAGAAGTTAGAGCAGAAGAAAACTGAGATTTTTGAGAATGAGATGAAGAAGAGGAATGAAATTTTATCATCCTTAAAGCTGCCTCCACTGAGAGTTGAGCCCAGGGATGCAGCTGAAGCAAGTAAGTGGTGTCTACACTGCTGGTCCTTTTTGAGCTCTTCCTTACCCTCTGCACAGTGTTGCAATCAGACTGGGGGGCTGTTGCACTTGCATCTGAGTGGAAACCTGCATAGGAATGATTTCCATTTTGCAGAGAAAAACACAGAGGCATTAATTGTCTTGCCCATGGCCTCACTTAGTAACAGAGTATCAGCTTCCCACCTTCACCTCTAAAATCTTTCAGAGTAGAAAATTCAGTCTTGGAAAGTCGCCTGCCCTTCAGACTCTGTCCTGGAGAGCAGCTTCCAGGCAATGTGAATGCAGAAGAATGCTTTTTAACCAAGGTGCAACATGGAAGAAACCAAATTCAGCTCCTACTGATGAAAAGACCAGAGATCCTTCTCGAGCCACTCCCCTCCAAGGAGCTGGCACTGTAGAGCTGTGCTGAAGCCCTGAGGCAGTGCTTCTGTTGTAGCCCCAGGAGCAAGCAGCATTCCCCAGTGAATCCCGGCTGAGGGGCTCTGGCTGCAGCGCTGTGTGCGCTGCCCCGAGGGCGGCAGCAGGGACCTTCGGGGGCAGCACTCAGCCCCAGGGCACCACCCAAGCTTATCTGCACTTTCTTTTGGGAACTTGCCCAGCCTGCCTCTGAAACAGGAAAACGAAAGCATAGCAACACTGGCTTCTCCTTGTTTCTTAGGGGAAGCATCACTGCAGTTTGATTTTTAAACTGGAAGAAGGTAGATTTAGATTAGATATTAGGTAGAATTTATTTTATAATGAAGGCAATGAAATGCTGCAAGGGTTTTTCCAGAGAAGCTGTTGTTGATTTATCTATGAAGGTGTTCAAGGCCAGTTTACATGGGGCTCTGAGGAACCTGATCCAGATGAAGATGTTCCGTTTCCCAGGGGTTGGACTAGATGGTGGTTAAAGGGGCCTTCCCACCAAAATTGTTGTAGGTTTTCCTGGGTGATTGTATGATCCTTGTCCCATACTAGCGTGCCAGTGTTCTACTTGAAGTTCTTTGGGATAACACAGAGATGTTACCCAGCTCCAGCAAATTTTCTGGCCCTTTCCATCATTGCCCTGTCCAGCACCCTCCACTTACAAGCTCCTCTTTGGTCCCTGCAGGCCTCAGCCAAGCAGCTGTCAATGGCACAGCTTCCAGTGTGCAGAGAAAACACCCTGGTAATGCCTTGAAGAAGAAGGTCTTGAGGAAGCAGGACAAGATGCCCTTACTGCCCACTATGCCCATCATCCAAGAGGAAGGCAGTGTCCCATGCAACTCCTCAGGTAAGTCTGCTCCGTGGCAGCTTTTTCCCATATAGTTATTTCCTTGCAAAAGGAGCCCAAAGTGCCTCCTGCCTCAGCCAGCACAACTGGGCTCTTTGGTCAATAGCCTGTCCTGAGAATGAGCACCAAATCCACATTTGAGTTCCTCCAGCTTGGTTGTCTTGCCGTAGTCGGTTCTTAGAGATGCATTGGAAAGTTGAGCTGAATAAAGTAGAGGTAAAGGCCTAAGCTCGGGCTTTTGTCCATCCTGATAATCCAAACTACAGCGCTGGTGCCAGGAGACAGCTGTAAGTGCAGAGAGGAGCTGGGGGCAGTGTGCCAGGGTGTGCTGACTGTGCTCCTACGAGTACCACCACCATCAGTTGACCACTCCCCATCGGGGCCCTCTGCCTGTGCTGTTGTTCGGCTCTGCAGCCAGCTTTTCTGCTATCCCAGTAAGGGTTGTCTCTGCATGGCAGTCAGTGCCTTGGTGCAGTCGTGCTGCTGCTCCCTGAAGCGATCAATGGCTCCTGGCTGCCACCATCCCATGGCCTGCAATTCCAAGAGGAAACAAGCAGTGCCTCCTGTGTCACTGCAGCCAAACACAGTGGCTGCTGGTAGGAGGTGACAGTCAGGAGGGGCTGCCTGGTGCTCCAAGGTTGCCTGTGCTATCATCCCAACTAGGGTGAGATAAAAAGAAGGGAGCAAGGAATAATAATTGGAATGCTCTTTTCTACTGATGCTACTTCCACGTTGAGAACTGACCAGAATTGAGCCTGGGTTGTTCCAGCTTGGCTTGGTGCTGTGGCAGGGCAGCTGCAGGAGTTTCCTCAGAGAGTTGCAGAGTGCCTCAGTCCTCAGGGCTGGGGGAAATGAGGGCGCTGGGACAAGAGAGGCCCCTGGGGGGTTCCCTCTAGGTGTAGCCATTCCCACTGGTCGTCCCTGTCTGGCAGGGAGTGGGAGCTCTGCGGCCTCAGGAACCTGCCGCTGGCTGTGCTACCTGTGGCACTTGGGAGCTGGCACTGTGTGGGCAATGGTCAGGTTTAGCCTGGAGCTGTGCCCAGCTGGGGGGGCTGGGAGAAAGCAAGGAGCCCAAGGAGGCAGACAGCAGGGAGGTGTGTGAGGCAGTGCCAGTTTGCAGCACATGGAAGCCTGGCTGGGAGCTGGGGCTGCAGGCCGCTCCATGGCGGGGTGCCTTGCCCGGGGCTGCAGCGCTCAGGGCTGACCCTCTCCTCACAGTGACCTCGCAGACGGCCACTGGTGCCGAGCGCCGACAGGAGCTGCTCCGTGAGCGTGGGCACAAGGACACAGCCTCTGCTGACCCACAGCAGTCCTTGCTCCAGGCACTCTCCTGGCTGGGCAGCGATGACTGGTAAGAAAGGCCCCGGTCACTCTGTCTCCCTCTTAGCGTTAAGGAAGCTTACAAGTGGATCTTGCCAGTGCCTCTGAGCCCCGACAGCCCAGAGGGCAAAGGACTCTGCTGAAACCACTCCAGAGCAGTGAGAGGATCAAGATTTGAGAGCAGCCTTTGCTTGGCCTCAGTCTGCAGCTGTGCTCCAGCTGCTGCCGCTCTGTGCTGCTCCCTCGCTTTGCCTGCTGCTCCATGGAGCTGCAAAGGAAGTCTTGAGGGAAGAGAGGAAGCTGTGGGATGAGATGATTTGCTGGCTGAAGGCAGCAGCAGGATGGCAGCAGTTTTGAGTGTAGAGATTTGGGTGCCTTGGGGCACTGGCCCAGTGGGACTGAGTAAGATTTCTCTCTGCTCCCAGTGCTGACAGCAATGGCAGGTGACAGGGTCTCCCTGTGACCTCCTACATGTGAGTCCCAGAAGCAGCTCCAGGGAGTCACTCTTTCTGAGAAATGGACTGATTTGTGCTTTCAAATCCCCAGCCTGTCTTTACTCCTGAAAGGCTCATGGCAGAAGGGAAGGAGAAAGCAATGAAACCCTCTAGGAATCTTGGACTTTTTGAATTCAACTTTTCTCTTCTCACTGCTTCATATGGGCTGGAGGTGTTTTGCCAATACTCAACATGTGTCCCACAATTAGACACAGAGAGAAGGAGGCCCAGAGGTGATAACCCTACGAATGTTAGGTGATGCTGGTTAAGTTTTTGGTGATATTGGTTGTGATATCGGGGTTAGCATAAACTCACTGTTGGATGCTTCATTCACACAGGGGTACAGACTCCATTCACACTGGGATAAGCATGAAAAATCTGCCACCATGCATCTCTTTGTGCAGTCACATTTGCTTTGCAATTCTCTTCTGCTTCCTCTTCCCCCTTTTTGTTTGGTGCCCTTTGAGGTACAAGAGAGCTTCTGCAGGTGTGGGGGGTCCCGGTGACTCTCAGGGGTGCCCATGGGATCGGTCAGCAGCCCTGTGCTGCAGCCCTGATGCCTCACACACCTTCCTGTAGCTCAGGGCTGCCTAGAGCAAGTGCTGAGAGGCAGAGTTGTTTACACCTTTTAAATAACATGTTGCTGTAGTGGGCATTGTTTTTGGTAGGGGATTCTGGGAAAAGGCAGAGTTTCAACTGTTCTTTCCCAGGCATGGAATCTTATGGGACACCCTGCTGCTCCTTTTCTGGGGAATGTGGAGGTGGAGTGGAGTGAGTGAGAAACAAGCCTGGATTGTAGCATGGAAACTGAGCTCCAGAGTGCCAGTGCAGACTTTTATTGCTGAACTGCCTGCTGGGGATGAAAAAGAAGGAAAATGCCCCAATAACTGCCCAAGGGGATTGTGTCTTAGGGACAGGTATAGGGAGGTGACAAGAAACAGGAGCATGACCCAGTCTCACAGCTTCTAGGAGACCGTGACATAGGGACTCCATAGGCCAGACATTTCAGAAAGGCTGTCTTGTAAAAGAGCCACAAATGAAGACACTGAAACCCCTCTATTTGTCTCTTGGATTTGTGTATGCTTTTGACAGCAACAACATCCTGCGGGAAGGAGCTCCACAATTTCATTAAGTACTCCTTGAAAAGCACCTCCCATTGTTTGACTGAGCTGCCAGCCTGGTAATTTCAGAGGGTGCTGCCTAGTTCTTGGGTGGAGAGAAAAATCCATCTTTTTGGTACTTGCCTTTCAGGGAGATGAAGGAGAAGGGACTGGTCAGCATCAAACTCCTGGCTGGGTCCCATTCAGAAGTCCTGCTTTCAAGGCTTCGTGACATTTGCTTGGCAGTTACCAGTGAGGTGAGAACACTCTTGTGAATTGTGCCCTGTACTTCATACACAGTGTGTGGAGTAGCTATGTGCTTGTTCATCTCCATGTGTGCTCAGAGACTGCCTTCATTTCTCTTTTTAGATCTTGTATTTCTAATGTCTGTCAGGTTTCTATGGGATCTGTGTGTAGATGTAGTTGTATTCACTGGTAGGTCGGGTATCTGACACTCATCTTTGAGTGAGCTGCCATTATCATGAAATGTGCAAATGCAGAAAAAGATACTCTAATTATGTTATTTTCAGAGTCCTAGTCTCTGCCCGAGCTGTCATTCAACACTGCAAATTAGTCTGTAGGCCTGAGCGTGTGTTTTCTGTTTCCTGGCTGAGTGCTTCAACTGCTGGTGTTGCTTTTTTAAACAGGAGCACGTGACTCTTTTATCTTTATGACTGACGCCTTTATGGTTTGAAAGCAGCCCTTACTTTAATTTGGTTCTTTGTGTTTCAAAGAAAAGAGCCTAAAGGGAAAGCAGTTGACATTAAAGAAGGCTTAAGTAGATACTTTATGAAATTTCTTATTTTTAGGCCTGTTACATGCAAGTCTGAGGCCAGATATTGGTGCCAGTGGAAGTGTCATGCTGTGCATGTGCTCTTCTGCTCTTATTGTGCTTTTATGTTCCTCTGGACACAGTGGGATGTGTTGTCATTTCCTGAGTCGTCTGTCTAAGGCAACTGGTTTTCTTTCCGAGGTCATTCTTATGTTTCCCCTCATGACTTCCCCAGGTGACCAACCTCCGCTCAAAGGTGTCCTACTCGGCCATTGTCACTCTGGGAGAGCTCTTTGTGACCTTGAAGAAGGACATGGACTCTGAGGTGGATGAGGTGGCTCGGGTCCTTCTGCACATGATGTGTAATTCGCCAGAGTTTGTTGAGAAAGCAGCCAGTCACACCCTGGGGATCATGGTGGAGAATGTGACTCCTGCACGAGCAATGACTGCTCTCCTGGACAGTGGAGTCAAGTAGGTTTCTTGTTTCAGTGATATTCTTCACCTTCTAGAGTACTTCTAGGTGGGGGAAGGGATGAGAGAAAGAATGGGAATGGTGGGAGGGAAGGGTCCTGTATCCTGCATCTTCTGTCAACTCAGTGACTGGATTCTCCAATCCACCTCATTTCTTTCTTCTTCTCCCTTATTTCTGCCCTCCCTCAGCCTATGAGGTCTCAGAATCACAGAACTGTAGAACATGGGAAGTTGGACGAGGCCATGAGGATGATTAAATCCAGTTCCTGGCCTTGCACAGAGCACCCCAAGAGTCACACCATGTGCCTGAGATTGTTGTCCAAATGCTTCTTGAACTCTGTCAGGCTTGGTGCTGTTGACCACTGCCCTGGGGAGCCTGTTCCAGTGTCCCAGGCACCCTGTGGGTGAAAAAGCTTTTCCTGATATGCAACCTAAACCTCTTCTGACTCATCTTCCCGCTGCTTCCTGGAGTCCTCCCAGTCTGTCAGAGTTGCCTAGATGTGGTGAATGGTGGGGAAGTGCAAGTGCCTGCAAAGGCTAAGGATAGAGCCTTGTGCTTCTGTGGGAAGAGGGACAATTGCAATTGCAGCTATGAGTGCTCTTTGATATTTCACTGCACTAAGCACAGAGGCCCTGGGAAAAAACATGCATCCTCATGATGCCATTAACTGGAGAAATAAGGAGGGTACTTGCTGGGGTATGGAGCACCTAGGGGAGAATGTGCTGGCTGTGACACAGCCTGCACAGCAGGTGCAGCTCCTGCCAAAAGGAGTCCTGAATGACTGTCCTGGCCATAGAGCTCTACTTTCTAATCAAACTGGTGTTTCATGTGAGCCTTGAGATGATGAATCACTGCACATACACCTTCACAGGCCCACTACTATGGAATAGCTGATGCAAATGCTGCCTTAAGTGTTTGTGCTGAGCCTGATAATTATCAAAAGACACTCTCTAGAACTGGACAATCTGGTTAAATTGATTGCCACACTTTCCCCATCTTTGCAATAGGATAAAACATTCAGATGTACCCCTTGCCAATCCTCACAAAAGAAACAGGCTGCATTGCTGCATATTCTGCAACTTCACGGCCCACAGTGTGTTTTCTCTGCATCTGTATTTTTCCAAAGCTCTGCAGATTTGGGGATAAATGGCTGGAATGAGCCTCAGTCCTGCTGCAGCTCTGTGTAATGGGTGCCCTCTGATAGGTTAGCATGAATGGTCTTTCATTTCTAAAGAATTCATATGTAATCTATTATTTTATCTTTCTCAGTGGAAATTGTGGCAAAGACACTGAGTATCAGGTCGTGCAGGGAGACTGAATTCCTCCGTCTTCCTTGCAGACAGTCCTTGTGTCCAATGCTAATTTGAGTTTCTCTGAGGACAGAAGCTTCTACAGGTGTCTGAAGCTGCAGGGAGAAGCCAGGCCTCCTTCCCGCAGCAGTGGCAGGGAGCACGCTCTGGCCAAGGCCTGTGCTGCTGTTGCTCCTTCTCCCTGTGCCCCAGTGTTTGCTCTCCTCTTGCCAGGAGCCGCCACGCCCAGGTGCGGAAGTGTGCGGCGCAACTGCTGCTGTCCTTGATGGAGAAAATTGGAGTCACGAAGCTCGCAGGCACACCCAGGGCTGAGAGGCTGGCGCACGCGGCAGGGACGCTTGCTCAGGACTGCCACAAGGACACAAGGTAACCATCTTCATTTCACCTCCTCACGCAGGAAAACTGCCTTGTGTCTGTCTAGAAAGGTAAAACCACAAAAGAGTGGTAACGAAAGGCAATATTAAGTTACCTCACGGTGTGGATAAGGGCCATAGAGGCATGGAATACCCGGAGTTGTATGGGATCCATTGGGGCCATGGAGTCCAGCTGCCAGCCATATGCAGGACATGCCAAGAGTCACTCCATGTGCCCAAGAGCATTGTCCAAACGTTTCTCGAGCTCTGTCAGCCTTGGTGCTGTGACCACTGCTCTGGATTACCTGGGGAAATGACTGTAGTGGGTAAGCTGAGGTTGTCCAGCAAGAAGGAGCATTGCCAACTTCCTGTGACTTGAAGGATTCTTTCCTGAGATCAAAAGAGCTCAGATTTGGCAGTCAAACAGTTTTGTTTGATCTTAGGTGCACAACACAGAGCCAAAATGTTGCCTCATGTTCATCACTGAAAGACCCAAAGCAGATCTTTCTTGTTAACTTAAAACTTTTCTAGAAGTATTTCAGGGCTAATGTATTCAGTCTGTCTAAACCTCTTCTGCAGCTTTCTAGAATGCTGTTGTCTGTGCTCAATGACCTCTAAATTTCTTCTGGGGGAAAACTGGCTTCCTAGTGGCAAAATCAACCCAAGCCACCCAAATCCCCTTACTTTGATGATTCAATTAATAGCTGCCAAAAATACAGGAGCAACTAGCTGCTGCTCTGCATACATATAGAATAGTCAATAGGAGGCCTGAGGTGTTTTGTGCTGGATTCTCTGCCAGTTAATGGAAGGCAAATTATTGAGCAATGGCAGCAAGGTACTTCTAATGGGATCTGACAACAAAACAGATGTGTTTCACTTGTTCCCTGGGATCCTTTGATCCCACAGAAGCACACCCACAGTTTCAGAGTGAAATGATATTTTTCTCTCACTTTGCTGAGTAGGTAATGCCATCTCATGCAAGGATTGCAAAGGATGACATTAAGGTATCAGCCTCTTCTGTTAACAGGTTTCCTTTGTTTGTTCGATTTCCTTCCTTCCTTCCTTCCTTCCTGGAATCCTTCCTTCCTTCCTTCCTGGAATCAATCCTTCCTTCCTTCCTGCCTTCCTTCCTGCCTTCCTGCCTGCCTGCCTGCCTGCCTGCCTTCCTTCCTGCCTTCCTTCCTGCCTTCCTGCCTTCCTTCCTGCCTTCCTTCCTCCCTCCCTCCCTTACTCCCCTCCCCCCTTCCCCCCTTCCCCCCTTTGCTTCCTCCTTCCCTCCTTCCTTCCTTCCATAGGCATTATGGACAGGAGATGGTGAAGATGTTGATAAATCATCCAAAATGTAAAATGCTTTTGGAGCGATCCATTCCTGCCTGTGACCTGGAAGATATTCTGGGAAGAATAAAGAAGAAAGTAAGTGCTTGGCAGGAGAAATGTCTCCTTTGTGCAAGTATAGCCACAGCTAATAGGACATCAAACATACCTAATCTGTCTTTATCTCATTCCCCTTCTGCTCAATCATTTTGCTCCTGGGAATGAGCTGTTAATCCCCAGCCTGTTCATCTGCAGACCACAAAGGAACTGATATTCTTAGGGGAAAAGTGGGGCTTTGAATATTTTGACTATTGGTCACAAAGAGGAAAGGGGAAGAGGAGAAAGTGGGTTTACATTTAAGCATAACTCCCCACCCTGCTGTCCCTGCTCTGCTCCCAGTAAAGCAATGAAGTGAGAAAAGTGCTTCTGAGGAGAACAGAGTCTTTGCAAAAGACACTGGAAGCAGTAGTGCCAAGAGAATTTCCAAAACTGCAGCAGATGTCCCAGTCAATCCTAATTACTACAATTACCGTCTGTCTTTTGGGAATACTGCCCTGCTGTCAAGCCCTGTGGAGCTGGAAGAAGCTTGGTGAATCCAGCAGCATCCAGAGGAAAATCATTTGTCTGGGGGGGGACTTTCATTGTTTTTATCTACGTTATAGAAGGGAGCGTGTCCTTTGTGCACAAACAGGGAGAGCGAGTGTTGAACCAAATCATCTTCCAACAAAATTGGCCCACCCCAAAGAGTCCTAATTTTTCTGCTTTTTCCTATAAGATCTCTTGGTGCCTACCAGTTTCCATTATTCCCATTTATGCTCGATACTCATGAATTGGGGAGTTTAAACTGCTGCTCACTATGGCAGCACCCATAACCTGCCTTGGGCTATTGCAAACAAAGAGTTGGCATCACTGAATCTCTGGTCTGTTTCCTTCTGTAGGTTTGCAAATATTTCCCTAAGCCTTGGTAGCAGTGATCCTGGTTCTAACTTGTGTTTTTAAGCAGACGGTTTCCTATTCTATATTCGAAATGTTGGTGGGGTTTCTCTGTGTCCTTGTAGGGGATGGAAGAGCAGAAGGGTGAACGCCCATCTGTCAAGAGCCCTGTGAAGATGAGGAGCCATGTCTCAAAGAAGCCCCAGGCCACATTTCCTTCTAGTCAACGGTACTGAGCACTTTTGTTAGATGTGACAAAGCACACAACAAGCTTGACATTTCTCTTCCTCAAGAAAATCTTTCTGGAGAGATGGCCTGTGCCACTGATTCTTTCCTTACCCTACAAATTTTCTTTGATAAAAATGCCTATATCTGCATTAATAATATTTGTAGATTGTCTCCCGTAATGATTGTCTTGAAGTCCATGCTGTTTTCAGAGCCTCATGATTCTCTAGCTTGAAATCACATAATGAGTAAATCACCTCTGGATGTTTTGCTCACGATTATCTGCAGGTATTATCACCAACAAGCCATCATTTGCTTTTATTTTCCAGGGTGAAGTCGACCTCGGATGGACGCCTCCTACACCATCCAAAAGTCCAGGTCACGTTGCCTCCAGCTGTGGATGAAATGGAGATGCTCCAGAAGCTTTATGATCTCCTGGAAGCCAAGGGGTTTGAGACACGGATGGAAGGAGTGGCACTCCTCCTAGACCTGTGCAAAAACAGCCCCAAGCTCATCACCACAAACATTGTCCAAGTATGTAGGGTATCTTCACTGTTCCTTCCCTTCAGCTCCTCTCCCAAGCCTGTAGCAATGAAGTTAATTCAGTCTGTCTTGGCACTACATCCTGCCTTGTTGGGACAGGCTGGTCCCTCTTACCCAGACAAATTTAATTCAGGTCCAGCATGCAGGACAAGTTCTTTCAGTCCAGCTGTATTTGTCTGGCAGGTGCCTATTGATGTTGTTCATCACATGATGACAGAATTTTCCACTGCTCTAACCTTTGCTGTCTCCTACTCCCAGCTGGGTTCAATGAAAGGAATCCAGCCACTGAAAGCATGGCAATTCTTCTCTTGATGAAAAATGGCTTTGAATGGGGAAGAGAAGTATCAGGCTGGGTTGGTATAACCCAAATGTTTTTACAGACATACTTCTCCAAACTCCATCCTGTCTTGCACAAACACAACTGTGGCTACTCGTTTCCATCCTTGTCTCTATTGCACTTGGTAAAGATGGTGTGTAACCTTCTCGGGTATCGAATGCTCATTTCTACATCCCCTCTTCAAACAAGGACATTTTAATCCAGCTTTCTTGCTGCTTGTTCTCTTCACAGATTTTTGATCATTTTGTCCTGAGAATATCTGACACGCACAAGAGAGTGAAGCAGATGGCGCTGGACGTGCTGGCAGAAATGATAGCCATCCTGGAAGATGCCTTGAACCCCGTGATTGTCCGTTTAGTGGAAGGAATACTAAAGAGCCTGAACTCAAAGGATACCGGGGTTCATGCTGCAGCTGTGAAAGCGCTGGAAAAATCCGTTTCTCATTTTGGTAAGGCTGACATGGACTCTCCTCAACTGTGTCTCTGCCTCTCTGACACAAGAGAACACTGAGTGCCATGAGAGCTCTTGTTGCCCGTGGAACACTGCAGCTGACATCCACCAGAAGCTGTGGGGGTGCAGTCCTTAGGCACCAGTCCCCCAAGAGGCTTGAATGTGCATCAGCATTTCCCACAAGTGCCAGGAGCCCTTGGCTCTGTGCTGCTTGTCTGGAGAGGAGGTCCTGGACTACAGCTTTGCTACAATTCAGAGGCAAAGGGGATTTTGGAGTTTGCTTGGACCCCATTAGATTTCCCAAATGAATAGCTTTGCTGTTGCCATGAAGGGACACTGGCCCATCATGGCTCCTGCAGAGCAGCCCCCTGGAAAGCTCCACATTATAGGCAGTAGCTGCCTCTGTTCCACCTTTCCCATTTGTCTTCCTTTTTCAAATGGGACACTTATGATTCACCAAGTGCATTTCCTTAAAACAAACAGATAGAAATCCAGCTGTCAGTGATGTCTTGTTCCACATGTTGTTTTCATGGGGCAGGATGGCTGTGGCAAATACCTACACAGGCAAGGACTGCTCTAAATTCCTTTGTCACAGAGATTTATGTCAGCACTGAAAATGCTGCTCGGGAGAAATATGCCTGACAAATGGAGTGTTGAAGAGGCAGATCTTCAAGGGGAGTTTCCACTTTCTCCACCTCAGCTGCTCTGCGAACTCCTGAACTGCCTGACTCTGTGCCTTTGTGTATCCCAAGTCTGGGCTTCTTCCTGTTTGCTCTGGAGTTCAAAACCTTTTCACTGCTTACGTGTGATTGAACTCTTGAGGTCCTTGATCTGAAATGTTTAACGTAGCTCCAGGTCCAGCAGACAACTTTGCATTGACAAATGTGAACGGAGAGGTTTTCTTTGGGAATTTAACCCCCCCTCAAGTAGGCTGGAAGGAAAGAAGTACATCAGCAGAAAATTACTTGATTTTATAAATTGGGGCTGCCCCTGCTCTTCCCCTCCCCACTCTCCTTTCTCCTAGGACCTCAGAAGAGTGAGCAGAAACGTGTGTTTCTCTTGTAGATAAAGTAGCACTGATGAAAGAGTTCAGCCACCAATGGAGTCAGCTGAGTGGCCAAGCTCTGCTGGATGTGACAGAGCGTATCACAGGTATGGCCTCTGCTAAGCCAAGAGGTCTCCCCAGGGAGCATTTCCAGGGCATTCCTGGCAATAGACAGTAGAGTAGCTGCTCCAAATCAGGAGGTGCTGAGCTTGTCCCTCCTGCCCAATGCCCATGGCAGCTGTGTTTGGCAGGTTTTCCCTGGCTGCTGCAGAGGTGTGCAGTACCTGGCACGGGGGTGGCGCTCGGCCTTGGGGCCGAGCTCTCACTGGGGCATCTCAGAGCCCACCTCCAGGAAAGGGAGGGGTTAAAAATACCCGAGCTGGCTCTTCTCTTGGGAGCTCAGGGTCATCTCTGGTCCTTTAGGGAAAATGTAGCAAGTGCTGTTTCAGGCAATCCGTTTGTTTTGTCCTCACAGAATTCTCATCTTGCTCTTGAAAAGTTTTGAGACTGAACCCTGCAGTGCCTGGGGGTCACAGCTTAGGTCAAAACTCAGCACCCAGATTGGGGGCACAGATTTGGTGCAAGGCAGCCTTTGGGGCCAGAGGGGCAGAAGCAGAGTGCTGAGGCTCCCTGCCTGTGCTGTCAAAGTGACATTGGACTGAGCATTTCAGGGTGTGCAAACAGTGTCTTCCTGTGTCAGTGCTGTCCAAAATGCTACAAATGCAGCTGATAATTGATTCCTCAGAGGAGCTTGCTATGTCAGCAACAGCCCAGGATTGGAAAAGTGATAATCTCTCTATATAGTGGACAAGATGATTTACAGCCTTGCTTTAATGGGGTCTAAATGCACTGCTAAGTGTGCCAGCATCTTTAAATGCAAGGTTTCATAGATGTTGTGTCTTCTTCAGCAATCTCAAATGCTCAGTGTTCGGTGATTGAGAATGTCAAAAGCCCTTGAAAGGGCATTGGGATAAAGTAGATGTCTAGGAAGAGGGAATTTAGTTTTGGAGATATTTTGATCTCTTCTTCAAATAAAGGAAATAAACATAAATTAGGACTCTTTTAGGAAGAGCAGATGTTCTCTCTGAGATTTAGTGGGAACAAACAATGTTTTCTCAAGTTCCATTGTGACCAATGTCTTGAATTGGATTTTAACACCCATTGGAAATTAACACCCATTTTGAAATGGATGCCATAACCCTTTTCCTGCTTGACAGAATTGGTTTTGGGCACTTTCAGGAAGCGTTTAAATGTTGATGATTGCTGGTGGATTACGAGCATAGAGAAAATGAAGTCTCTTCCACCACAGAATAAGAAGTGGTTACTGCATAACATTTTGCCTGATCAGAAAATATGAATGGTGTCCAGAGCATTTCAAGTTTTGATGTCTCAGCCACATCTGCCATGCAAGGAGCCTGTTGGTTGTCAATTTTTTGCCTGTGTTTGACAAAGTTCAGTTCAGAAATTGAGCAGGGAGTAGGCTTCAGAGAGAAAGGGAGAAGACACTCGTGTTGTGGTTAAATTTCATTCATCTGTGTTGCATTTTTCTCTCTACATTCTACTATTGCAGTGCACATTGCAAGAAAAATGCCATTAACATTGAGAGGGGGAATGACATTAAAATGTGGAGATGCACAAATGCCACAGCAATGAGGTCTGGGTAATTACCTAAGACACCCTGAGGTTTGAAGCAGCTGTTTGTTGGAAGGCACAAAAGCATTGTGCCAAAGACAGCAGCTAGTCACTGATGTTTCTAATCCAGCTGTCAAGCAGCACCCATGTCTGGTGGGCTGGAGTTTGGAAGTGTGGTCTAATAGTGCCCTTTGCTGTGTGCCACTGAGCAAAGGGAAGAGCCAGATTGGATTCTGGCACTTTGACATCAAGGGTCACAAAGATGGAATTGTCCTTTTTCTTAGAAACCTTTCAATTGAATCTCCATGGTGCATTTCCAAATCTTCAGTGTGGGTTTAGACAACTTCCTAATGGAAATGAAAGGGAAGTTGACATTTTAGTCATTCTTGATGTTGAAACAGGTTGTGAAATGATCCAGTAAAGGTACAAGTTCTGCCACAGGTGCAAGTATTTGTTTGGAGACAGTACTCCTGAGGTGTTGGTGGTTCTATTTTGGGGAGGATCAGCTGCTTTGGCCATTTCTGGATCGTTGGGCTCTGTGTGCTATTTCGCTGCTCTTAGGCAGAGAGGCTTCCAAGAAGCAAATCTCGAGGTGGATCCTTGTTTGCATTAAGGTTGTTGTTTCAGAAGCTTGTGTCTCTGTCCCGGCAGTGCTTGTGGAAGGGGTTTATGCCAGGAGCCCTGAAGTGGTCCAGCGCTACGCCCTGCCCGTGCTCTGGTCCTTCCTGGAGAACAAGGCGCTGCCTGTCCGCAGCGCCAATGTGCGCACGGTGGTCACCAGGCTCGCCTCTGCCCTCTACGAGGTGATGGGCACCAAGCTGAAGAAGCGTGCTGCCACCCAGCCCCCACATGTCCAGGAAAACCTCTCCAGCATCCTGGGCTGGTGAAGGCTTGATGTTCTCCAGCAAGTTGACCAAGTGCTGAGATGGACACCTGCGGTTCTGACCTTTTAGCTGTGCCAGAAATGACAAAATACTCAGGAAGGGTGTGCATCTGCCCCTGCTCTCTCCACTGCCCTTCCTAGTCATGGCATGCTCAGGGGCCTGAAGACACTCTGGATTGAGGACAAAGTGAAGGACTAGCATGGCTCAGCCTCCCACCGAGGTAAGGTGGGAGCTGGGCCGCTCTCTGGTGGGAGGAAGGGTCTTGTGCCAGCCTGGAGAGCCTGTGCACATTGCCAGGGAGCAGTTGTAACCTGCAGGTGCCCCCTGCCATGAGCTGTGCTGCTGCCAGTGCCCCGTGGACCTGTAGGGCTGCTGAGCTGTGGGGCAGGGAGAGGAGCAGGAGACTGCATGTGCAGCTGAGCCATTGCTGGGAAGCACAGGGCTCTGGGCTCCCTGCTGTCCCAGAGCAGTCCAGAGGCCAGGGAGTTCCCCTGGGAGCTCTGTGGAAGTGGCTCAGGGTGTGCCCCTGGCCTGCCTCCAGAGGGTGATGGTAGGAGAATGTTTCCCTGTGCAGCTATTTATGAATTTCCAAGAAATGTGTTCTATGAAATATGGAGCTTCAGATGCTTTAGGTTTGCATTGCAGCCTCTGTTACATTTTGTGTCTCCATTTTGCAGACCTGCCTGGCTCCTGTGTTTCCACCAAGTTTTCTCTGGACATTCTTTTGTGCATTTACCCACAAAGTCCTTTCCTGCTGTCCAGAAGAGCTCTTTCCTCCAAGCCCAGGAAGAAGCTGCTGCCTATCCAAAGAGCGTTTGAAGACAAGGATTTATGCATTAGCCTGTATAGTTCCAGATGTACATATGTTCTGATAGTTATCTGTAGGTTTCAATAAATATATTTTGATTCTATCTTAATAATTTTGTTGTTATATTTTTATTGTGTATATATTTGGTGGTATATTTTGTTTTTTTATATTTTATAGTTTTATATTTTTTCCCATTGACATGCTAAGGATGGCCAGGTCCTTGAGACCTTGAGATGGGGAAGGGAGAGCTTCCCTGATTTTGTGAGTTTCTCTGGGAGGGTGGGGCCAGTGGGGGGAAGGAGGCCAAGGCCACGAGATTCGAAGCAGGTAAAGGAGGGTGGGGGGGCAGTTACTGGTACTCACCCCTTTTTGGCTCTGGAAGGAGGAAGGCAGCTGGAAAATCTCACCGCGCCATCCCAGTGCCAGGAGCTGCCTCTTCTGGTGTTGGACCTCACACCCCTGCCAGGATGCTGTCCTGCTTCAGTTTGCTATCTCCAAGCATCCTGTTGGAGCACCAGGACCAACACTGCTCCAAGGATTCGTGAGCAGAGTCTCTCCTCCACCCTTCCTATCTGGGACACATCTGCCATCACCCCCAGCTCTCCTGCAGCTGTGCAGGGATCCACACACCTGCCCTGTCCACTGGGAACCTGCCAGAGCTCACTGCCAATGGCAATGGTAACTGCACCAGGGGGGAAAAGAGCACACAACCAAAGGAACTGTGACTGGGTTCCTGTTAATTTCATAGTTATTGTTGTTTAGATTGGCCTTGTTGTATATTTAGTAGAGAACTGTTCTTCCTGTCCCCCTATCTTTCCCTGAGAACCTCTTGATTTCAAAATTATACTGACTCAGTGGGAAGGATTTTACTTTCTCCATTTCAAGGGAAGGTCCTGCTTTTTCCCTAGCACACACCTGTCCATTCAAACTAGGATACGGAGCATGAGGTGCAGGGCTGATGTGTGAAAGCATGAGGATCTCCTCCAAAGTAACTTGTTTAATTGTCCATTTTATTACTTCTCTATTTACTCCACACTACTAAGGCAAGGCAAGCTTTGCTTGCAGGCAAAACAGGCATGGGATACACTAGGGTCCCTTGCAGGATCAGCAGGGCTGGCAGTGACAAAGCAGGCAATCTGCTCCATGGTGAGCCACTACACAGCCGCATCCTAATGTGGGTTTAAGTAGCATGGTATTATGGAGAACTCCTTTTCTGCATCAGATACCAAAAGAACGTCCACAGCTTCTGGTGGCAGTCAGCTGGAGCATTCCACAGGCAACACGAGCTCTCCAGGCACTCAGTGTTCTCTAGTGTCAGAGGCAGAGACACACTTGAGGAGAGTCCATGTCAGGGGTCAGCCTTCCCAAACTGAGCAATGGATGCTTCTGCCACTAACACTGACAGGAAATAAACAAACAAAATTTCTGTGCACACCAGGGCTACCTGTGGATTAAATTATTTCTGTTTCACATCCCGGCCAGAACAACATCGTGGTCAGAATATCATTGTTCCTAGATTCTCTAACACTAAAAATATTGCTGGAGAGTTTTTGTCATTCCAATAGATTTGGTGACATCCAGACACACTTAACAATCCATTTGGGTCCAAGTTCCATATTGCAGACGATGTCTTTGGGCAGCCTGCAAGTGTCTCAGCAGAGAATGAAAAGGGATGACAATACTGACACGATTTCTCTTTGCTACTTGAAATTTAAAAGCTCCGCTCCAGCCCACACTGGCAAAATTGTCAGAAGAGGCAATTCTTCCCCACAAAATGCTTCATCTCACTCAAACAAGAAAGCCACCAGCCAACAGTCTTCTTTACTCCTCCACTGCTTTATTTGGCTATTTCTCTAATAGGAATTAGCTTCATTTATTCTTACTTTGTTTCCTGTGTTCCACGGGGCGCGCGGCGGCTCCTCCGTTGGGTTCGCGGAGGCAACGGCAGAACGGCCGCGCGCTCCGGCGGCTCCGCAGCAGCAGCAGCAGCAGCAGCAGCAGCAGCAGCAGCAGCAGCGCCTGTCTCGATCGGTTTTCCGCTCGAGTTCCCGCTCGCCCTCCGTGCCCTTCTCCCTCTCAGACTCCCTGTGATCCCGTTCGGTCCCGTCTTTGTTGCGCCTCTCCCAGCCCGGCTCATGCCGCGCCCCGCAAGGCGGCCGTGGGCGAGCCGGCCCCCTGCCCGCCCCTGTCGGGCACGCCGCGGTGCCGCCTCCGCGGGGCTCAGTCCGTACCGCCTGTGGCACCTTTTGAAGAGCCTGTGGACGAGCTCCTCGCTGCACTGGTGGCGGTGGTGGAGCAGCACCGTCTCTTGGCTCCGCCTGGCGCGGGCCCCGGCGCTGGCCCGGCCCCGACCGAGGCCCCTCCCGCGGTTCCGCCCACAGCTGGCCCGCAGCCGCCCGGCTCCCGCCCCGCCGCCGGCGCATTCCCCCGAGCGAGCCTCGCCGCCCGGCAGTTCGGCCGCCGGCCCCGAGGCGCCGGAGCCCGGGGCGGCTCGGGAAGCAGCGGCGGCCGGGGCGGGCGGGTGCCCCGGGCAGAATGCCGAGAGCGCGGTGCTGTCCGCACGGGCGGAGAAGCCTCCCCTGGAGCAGCTGTACCGGGAGGGCCCGCTGCTGGGGAGCGGCGGCTTCGGCAGCGTTTACGCCGGGACCCGGCTCGCCGACGGCGTTCCGGTAAGAGACGGGGCCGGCTCGGAGCGGGGAGGTGGGGCGGCGAGCGGCGGGCGGCGAGCTGAGCCCTCCGCTCGCCTTGGCTTGCAGGTGGCCATCAAGCGAGTGTCCCGGGACCGCGTCTTGGAGTGGGCGCGGCTGGTGAGTGAGCGGGGCCAGCGGGAGCAGGCGGCGGGGCGTGGCGGGCGGGGTAAGGCCAGGCCCGGCCGGGTGGGAGCCGGGACGCTGCGATGGGAGCGAGCGTGGAGCGAGCGGGGGCCGCGCAGCGTCCCGGGCCATGGGCAATGGGAGCTGCGGTGGCGCCGGGCAGGGGGTGGCGAAGGCGAGCGCAGCATCGGCGCCGCTGACGGCATGGCGGCTCCCCCGCAGCACGACGGCGCCCTTGTGCCCCTGGAGCTGGTGCTGCTCTGGATGGCGTCGTGGCCCGGCTTCCGCGGCATCGTGCGGCTCCTGGACTGGTTCGAGCTGCCCAACGGCTTCGCGCTGGTCATGGAGCGTCCGGAGCGCTGTCAGGACCTCTGGCACCTGCTGCACGCGGGGGGGTTCCTGCCAGAGCCCGTGGCGCGGGCGCTGTTCCGGCAGGTGCTGGGGGCCGTGCGGCACTGCACCAGCCGCGGCGTCCTGCACCGCGACATCAAGGCCGAGAACGTGCTCGTTGACCTGGCCACCGGCGAGGCGAAGCTCATCGACTTCGGCTGCGGCACGATCCTGCAGGACGGCTTCTACACCCAGATGGCCGGTGAGCCCAAAGCCGGGGCCCAGCCGGGCAGTGGAGCTTCTCCCCTTTGCTTCCACGGGTGAAACACACAGGGAGGGAGGGAGGGGGAATGCTGCTTCAGCCGGCTGCAGCCAAGTTGCATTTTGGCAGGAGGTGGCTGGGAGGGAGCAATCAACATTGGCCTGATGAGCTGTGCCCGTGTGCCATAGGAACGCGGGAGTACTACCCACCGGAGTGGATCCTCTTTGGCCGCTACCATGGCCAGCCAGCCACCATCTGGTCCCTGGGCATCCTGCTCTATCAGCTGGTGTGCAGGCACCTTCCTTTCAAAAGCAGAGAGGACATCGTCCGGGGACAGCTCTTCTTCCCGCCCTGGGTGTCTCAAGGTGGGGATGGGCCTTCAAGGCGCGGGAGCAAGAACGGCTTTGGGAGAGGGCAGGTGGCACATAAGTGTCCTGCTGTTGCAGCTGGGGAGGAGGTTCATCTCCTGGGCTGAGCTGGACGAGGTGGCACGTGTACCTCTGCTGCTCTCTTCCAGAAGAGAGGATGGATGGGAAGCTGTGCGAACAGCTCTGAGCACTCTTAGTGTGCTGTGGGCACTGTGAAATCTGGGAGAGCATGGACAGGAGCTGACCAGCAGTTTCTGGTTTCTCTCTGCAGAGTGCCAGCACCTGATCAGGTGGTGCTTATCCATGGACCCTGCAGACAGGCCATCCTTGGATGACCTTTTAGAACATTCTTGGGTGCAGAAGCCCCACCTGGCCCAGGAGACAGCAGAGATCCATCCCTCTGCACAGTAGAATCCAGGATGCCCGCAAGCAGCAGCTGCTCGTGTCTCGTGGCTCTCAAAGAATTCCCCAGAGCATTTCCCAGTGGCCCTGGCATGGAGCAGAGAGCACAGCCAAGGAGGTGCTTCCTCAGGTCCCCGGCGATTTGTGGAGGGAGCGGCTCAGGGCTCCCCATCCTATTGGAGAAATTGTGGCACAGTGCAGTGAAGTTGCCACAGAGTGGAAAAGGGGAAACATCCCCCTGCAGCTCAATGGCCTCGTGATGTCCCCGCGAGCCAAGGCACATCTGGCGTGTTCTTCTGGAGATCAGCGCAGAGTTGGAGAACGCCGTCCTCGAGCTGGCCACTGGCAGGGCAAAGCTGATGGGCTTTGGTTGCAGCCCCTTCCTAGAGGACACGCTCTGCACCCCAACGAAATCAAGATGAGTCCCCAGGCAGCGCAGGGGTGGGGGGATGCTCGTGCCTCCAGGCATGGCAGGGCTCAGCCTGGCCACGTGCCGGTGGTTCCCCGTGGGGTGGCAGTGGACAATATTAATCTTTCTGCCAACTGCTCAGCTGCTTTTTGGTGGGGCAGGGGATGGATGTTGTGGAAGGGGAGCCAGCTCCTGGCCTCGCTGACAGCTTCTTCCTGCCAGCATGGCACAGGCTGGGGTGGGGGCATCCGGCCTGACATAAGCGTCCATCCGTGTGGATGGGGAACAGCAGAGGGGGACGGGTTCTTTAGCCATGGCCCAGCTGCTCTGCTTTGCAGGCCCTTGAGGAAGGGGTGGGCATACAGGTGGGAAAGGTAGGGTTTTTCCCCACCACTGGAGAGATTTTAGTATCATAAAGAGCGGTCAGACCTTCCCCAGTCCTGTGAAACGGTGACAACCTTTGGTGCTTTTTCTTGTTTCCAGGTCTTGTTTTGAAATGACTTTCATGCAATTGTTCTTTGCTTTTTCCAGAAAGATTGCAGCTTGTGTCCAGACCAGATGGAGAAGCACCGGTACCGTCCCTGGAGTGCATCCCGTGCCGGTGCTACCCGGGGAGGGTCCACGGTGTGGATGTCCCCTGCAAAAGGATGAGGACCTTGTGTGGGATCGGCTCCTCTCCTGGCAGCAGGTCTCCAGAGGTGGGTACCCGGTTCCACAGCTCGGGTGGCAGAAGGGCTTAGGGCAAACGGCAGCAGGCACACGAGAATGTCGCTCTTGCAGCTGCTGAGGAGGTTGTTGTGCCATGCTTGAGCAGAAGAGGTGGAGCGTGTCCTGCCACGCTGCTCTCCTCTAACAAGGAGGGAATGGGCTGGGAGGTTTGGGCTCTGAGCACAGCCAGCAGCCTGGCCTGAGTATAGGCTATGGTGGGACAGGGGGGAGAGGAGCCTGCTGCCACTGACCGTGGCTTTCTGGTTTCTGTCCCCAGGCTACCAGCAGCTCATGCCATGGAAACGGCACCGCTCGACCTGCCAGTCTGGGAGGGCTGGACGGCAGCGGGTGTTCATTTGCTGCCAAAAATAAATCATTCTTGTTACTAACATCATCGTCATCATCGGAGCATTTCTTTCATCCTTTTTTCAAGCTTTTGGCCTCCCTTCTTCCACCGAAATCTCTTTGCCTCTTTCCTCATCCACTTGGTGGAATTGGTGGGGGGGGTTTAAGTAACACAAAAAGTTCAGCAACAATTCCTGTTGCCAACCGCAGCAGTCTCTTCAAGAACCTGGAGTTGGTAGCCAGGCCCACATTTCACTTGGAAAGGGGAGTGGTTTGCAGGGACAAAGATGTCCCTCTGCTGCAAAAGCAGGGAGGAAATCAGAAGCAGCAAAATGCAATTTCAGCTCTACCCCCGCCCAAAGTTGTCTGCGTCTTTGCCCTCCACTCCAAAATAGGCAGGCAAGGCTGGACTTGAACAAGGTTCAAGTCCTTCATGGTCCCTTGGCATTAAAGGGATCAAGTAAAACTCTCGTATGCAGTAATTGGAGTACAGCTACTGTAGGGATAAAGGAAATGTTGGGAGCTGGGACATCCTTCTTGTCTCCTTTGTCTCCCCAGGTGTTGTAGCCTGGATAGCTGTTAAGATGGTTGCAGGTAAAGGAGCAGCAAGGGCCTTTGTATGGGATCCACGGAGATGTTTATTTCAGCCACTGCGTGGATAGTCCAGGGTCAGAGGCAAAGACAAAGGGGAACGTCGGGGTGAGGGTCCAGGTTGAAGCAGATGGGTGTCCTGGGCAGGGGGAGCATCAGGGAGCACTTACCAGGGGACATGGGGGTGGCACAAAGGTGGGGTTAGGGCATGGGAGCCAACAGGGAAACAGGGTGGGAGTGACCAAAAGCCTGAGAGACAGGGAGAGGGCAGGGGGCTGGCCCAGGGAACAGAACAGGGCTACATTGGCATGACAGAACAGGGCTTGCTATGAGAGAAGCCTCTCGTGTCTTCCTAACTAGGGAATGCCTTTTAGGGTCTCCACAGTGGGGTGTTTTGGGTTCAGTTTGAGTTTGGGTGGAGATACTGCTTTAGTGTAGTGGTTTTGGATTGTTAATTTGAACGTTTTTAGTTGTGAGATAGGATTAGGAGGAAGATAAAACAGGCTTAGCTTTAAATGGTACAAAGACAAACTTTATTACCAGAAACTATAGGGGAAAAAAGAAGAAGAAAAATTAGAATAAAACTTCAGACTACTCTTCTTCTTTCCACACATTTGTTTTTTTTGCATTGACAGCATACAAAGAACAACTCAGTTAGTTTACCATTTCTAAAATAGTCATTTACTTGTTTCTTTCAGAGAGGAGATTCTTCAGCCTATAGAGATTTTTCATAAGAAACCATTTTTAGGTGGTCTTGCTGTTCTAGTGTTTAGCCGTCAGGGAGGATAGAGATCTGGTTATTATGTAATATTTTTTTTCTCAACTAACATTTTAATTCATAACTAATACTGAGGACCATATCAACTTATGAGGCACACTTAAAGGATTATAATAGTTGAAACAAAAGCTTACTCCACTTTTAAAAATAGAGGGTGTTTTTCTTCTTCTTCCCTAGGGAGAAGCAGGGGTTTTTTCACTATTTAAACCTAGGGCACTTACAGCAATTTTAACATTGGTTTATTTTAACACCAACGCTTCTTCTTACATCTAGAGTTAGAATCTTTAATCCACCCCATATTTTTTTATGTGTTATAGGGAAACAAGGGTTGCTTTTCTGTAGCATAAAAAAAAGGGAAGAATTTCAGTCTATGTCTTCCTTCCCTCAGCTGAGACTTGACTCTTCTCATACTTTGATTTTGGTGTTTTTTGTGCTGTTTTTGTACATATTATCATTTTGGTTCTCTGTTTCTTTTTCCACAGGACAGAGAATAAAGTATTTGTAAAGTCATATTTTGGGCAGTGAAAAAGTTAATATTTTGCCGGGGCAGGAGAGGGTTCTGTGATTGTTTTTAGGTGGGGCGGCCGGAGCTCTTTACCATAAGGAGCCTTCTAAGGCTGCGCTGGGGCCAGGCTGGGATTGTAGGGCCCGGCCAGAAAGCAGAGATGAGTTTTTTGGTTGTAAGGTTGTTTTTTGGCGTTTGCTGTACGTAATGTTAGTGGTGGGCTGGTGGTTTTCCTTTTCCTTTGCCCAGCAGCCGAGGTTGGGGCCCTTGCCAGATCGGGGCCCAGCTGTCTCTCCCCCAGGCCGTGTGGGCGGTGAGGCAGGCCTTTTTTCCACCTTTATCTCTTACTGTTCACTTCCTCTTGCTGGAAACGGGATTGTTGGAACACTTTAGAGGAGACGGCTTATCCATAGTGTTCTGTTTTAAATTGTCTAAAACCGTGTGAGACAGATGGCTTCACATAGGAACATCCCCAGGGCTGCTGAGGGGAAGGCACCACTTTATTTGTTGTGAAGAGAAGTAATCAAAATCCGCAACCAACAAGCTGCAAGGCAGAACGGAGTGGGAATTACAGAAATAAAGGCCTTGAAAAGCAGCTTTGGAAAGCAGCTACTTCCTAGACAGTGCCAAACCCTCCGACCTGGCCTGGCCGGGCCCAGGGCTGGCTGCCCTTGGGAAGGGAAGGGAAGGGAAGGGAAGGGGATGGAGCTGGGGTGGGGGCTCTGTGGCCATGGAAACGAGAGAACCACGGGCCAGCGCGTCACAAAGGGGCAGCCCCGCAAGGGGCTGTGAAGGTTGTGGTTGACACGGACACAGTGGCAGGAGACACGTCTGGCTCTGCCTGTCTGTGCCGACTGCTGGCGATTGGAGTCACCCCACCTTGTTCTAGGGCTGGGGACCGAGCTCCTATCGCCGTCTGCTCCGAGACAGTTCCCAAATTCAACCCCAGGTACTTCTGCGAGACAGAAGCACGGGTTCAAAGATGGATTTTACTGCAAAAGGAAAGACCACGGAAGGAAAAGGTGAGGATAGAAAGGAGCTGAAAGGCCCGAGTCAAATGGAGACAAATTCCACCAGATTTCAGGGAAAATTGGTCCATGGTGGTCAGTTCTGGCTCTGTGTCAGAGTTGGTGGCTGTGAGCTACAGGTGATCTTGCCAGGACAGCCCTGGCATCACAACATTTTCTCATTAGCTTACTCATTATGTTTTGTCATTAGCGTCCTCTTCTTTTCACAGTAGCCAAATCACTCAAACTTTCAGTCAGGACAGGGACTGTGGCCACAGCTGACCACAAACTGGACACGGTCATGAGACGCAAGTTCTGTTCCTTTGTTTGCCACCAATGTCAGGTCTCACAACAGATAAATTTCCTGTTCTTCCTCTGCTTGCTAATTGGGTGTAACACTGAGAATGATATTAAGGTGCTATGAAAACGCCAGCAAGTCCTGCCTGCTTGCTGAGAGCTCTTTGTAGTTTGCAGAAACAGCAGTCACAGCTGTGTGGGTCTTTATTGGGTGTTCACAGAAGCCACACTAGAGAAGGAGTTTTTTTCCCCTCTTCCCATTGGAGCCATCCAACTTTCTGTTCAGCCATGGTAACTCAATAGTGTTCAGAGGAATAGTTCACAGGCTAGGTCCTTGAGAAATGAAACCTAAGAAATTTTCTCCAAAGTTCAAGAATCCTGCAAATGCCCCACCCATTAGACGTGTTTATGATAAAGATGGGACTTCACCTAAATGAGTTCATCCCTTGTGAGGCTGGCTCAGCCTCCCACAGAGGTAAGGTGGGAGCTGGGCCGCTCTCTGGTGGGAGGAAGGGTCTTGTGCCAGCCTGGAGAGCCTGTGCACATTGGCAGGGAGCAGTTGTGCCCTGCAGGTGCCCCCTGCCATGAGCTGTGCTGCTGCCAGTGCCCCGTGGAGCTGTAGGGCTGCTGAGCTGTGGGGCAGGGAGAGGAGCAGGAGGCTGCATGTGCAGCTGAGCCATTGCTGGGAAGCACAGGGCTCTGGGCTCCCTGCTGTCCCAGAGCAGCCCAGAGGCCAGGGAGTTCCCCTGGGAGCTCTGTGGAAGTGGCTCAGGGTGTGATCCTGTGGCCTGCCTCAGGTGGCTGCTGTCAGGTGCATGTTTCCCTGTGCAGCTAGTTTCCAGGAAAGTTTCCAGGAAATGTGTTCTATGAAATATGGAGCTTCAGATGCTTTAGGTTTGCATTGCAGCCTCTGTTACAGTTTTATATCTCTACTTTCCAGGCCTGACTGGCTACCCTCTTGCCAAGAAGTTTTCCCTGGCAAATCCTTCTATGCTCCTTCCCTCCAAGCCATTGCCTCCCATCCAGAAGGACTCTCCTTCCACCAAGCCAAGCACAGTGTCCAGAGGAGAGCACGAGACTGGGAAAAACGGCACCGGCTGCGAGGATAAAATTAGAAATAACAGGGAGCTGAGTTCAGAAGGAAAAGAACAGATGGTAAGGAGACCGAGCTAAGTCCTGTGTGATAGATTTTCACTTTCTGCACTGTAAGCAGAGCTCAGAGAGCTTTTCCTGTGGTGTGAGCACATGGAACCAGCTGGGCCAAGGAAGAGCTCAGCTGGACACTGCACTTCTGGGAAGTGTCTGAGAAAACGCTGCCTTTGCAATGGGTGTGTAGTGCAAACTTCACATCTTCAGCATGCATCAATGGCAGGAGAAGTCTTTGAATGGTTTCTGGGCTCTGTCATAATTCCTTGTCTGACTTATGACTGAGAAAAGCCCAAGAATCAGGCCAAGCTGCTTATGCTGTCCAATCTGGCCAAGCAAGCATGTTAGATTTTATAACCTACATGTATTTTTGAACCATGGCTGTGTCAGGGATATGTATTCCATCAGCTGTGTCTGCTTGCTAAGGAAAAAAGGAGTTTGCTGGAACAGGCAGTGCTACAAAGTCAGTTCCAGGTGGTCTCAGCTTTTGAGTTGTACAGCCATGGCCTTCTACACAGTTGTCTCTGATGCTATTTCTAGATTTCGTCAGCTTCTGGGCAGCTGTGTGCTCTGGCATGGCTTTGTCCAGAGGGAAGGGATGGGAGGTGGCCATGGGGAGAGCAGCTCAAAGCCCAGGCACACAATTTCCTTTGCAGCAGGGCCAGCACCTGCAGTTGTTTTGGGTTTACCATGGGGTGCAGGAGGAGGCAAATGAGCAACAGCTCTGGCAAACAGAATGTCCAATCAAAGGCTGATGTACTTGATTCCAGCCTTGCTGAGGAAGGGCCCAGTGTATTCCTGACAGGATCTAATCCTTCCACTGCAGTTCAAACAGGTCCTGATTTGGCCCTTTAGTTGTGCCAGAAATGATGGGATACTGAGGAAGGGCGTTCATCTGTCTCCACTGCCTCCACCTCCCTTCCTGGCCATGGCATGGGGGCCCTGGAGAAATTTGGGCAGGCAGAGACCTTCCAGAGAGCAGCAGGGCAGGGAGCTCTGCTGAACTTCCTAAATGCCAGTGAGCCTGAGATGATGGAGGTGTGGGAGCTGGAGAGCACGGAGCATCGCGAGAGCTCAGCAGCTTCTGGGCTGAAAGGCTGCTGGGCAACTGTAAGAGGGAAGGGCAGCAGCAGAAGAATTGAGGGGCTTGAGAAAAGCAGGTTTTGACATCCTGCAGAATGGCTTTGTGGGGACTTGGCTGGAGATCAGCACTGGCTGTGAGGTGCCTAAGAGGCAGGGAGAGAACAGTGATCTGAACCTGTTCCCATACCATCCCAAAGGCCAGTGGAGGCCGTGGCACCGCAGAACAACTTGATACCAAACATGTGGATTCCAGCTGGGATCATAGCCACACTTGCAGTGAACTGAGCCCAAGGAGAGAGTTGGCAAGTCTAGGGCATGAGCACGCCCTCACCACTTGCCTTTTCATTCCCCATGCTAGGCCAAGCTACTCCAGCAGTTTGACTGGTCTTTTCCTGCCAGGTCCCAGTTAAAAGCATGGCTAAATGTCTTCAGCCATCAGTGAGGAAGGGCTGAATGCTTCATCTGAGCACTCTGTACCACTCTTTCCAGGCATCCTTGCTGTATCCCAGAGGTGGGGATATGAAGAAGGGGTCATTGGGACTGCCTTTGGTCCCCCCTATACCCAAGGCAGTCAGTCCCCGTGTTGGCAGTGCTGCAGGGTCTCTGCACAGCTCTGTGCAGCTGGATGTCCAAGAGTCCCAGGAGATGAGGTAAGCCAAGGTGTCTGCTGCTCCACTCTGCTGTTCAGCTCCCTCTTGCCATCTTGTGAGGTTCCTTTGCACAGTCAGCTGTCTCCCATGTATTTAGGCAAACCTCTGTGTATTCACCATTTGGCCCATCTGTGATGATCCAGCTCCATGTCAAACCCCACACCATGTGTCCCAAGAGCAGAGGTGGTGGTGGTGGGGAAGAGGAGGCAGGGCTTAAAAGCACCTGAAGATGGGTCCTCTGCTGGGCTTGGTATTGATTCCCTCTGTAATGTTTGTGGTGTCATTTGGGAGCTGTATTGCATGGCTCTGGATCCTGCAGATCTTTGAATACTGTGATCCTTGACTGGCAACTTCAGCACCGGAAAACTCTGTTTGGCCAAATATTGGATGCTGGAGGGGTGTCTCCGTCTTTACGTGCTGCTTCTGTAAATGTCAGGCATAATTTCTCTGTGCCTGGGACGGCGCTGTGAAATGAGAACCCCGCTATATTTTCCGGGTATAGATGTAAAATCCTATCAATGTTTAATATTTAGGTCTGGGATTAAAACAGAGGGCAAGGAGGTAGAGAAGAGCTATAGTACTGTACCTGATGGGAAGATATTGGCTTGAATATATATGAGAAAATGTAGCTGTCAATGTAGCTTATCTGAAGGACAGCAATAATGAAGGAGTCACAAAAATGTCATTCCAACTGGAAAGCTTTGGTAGTGCATTGAAAGTGCAATGTGAATACCCTTGCCTAGCAGTTGAGTTGGAAAAAGGCTTTTCCTTCTTGAGACAGCCATGAGGTGGAATATCCTTCTCAGGATACTGCCGTGTTCGGACCACATGTAGCACGAGACTGGTACCAGTGAGAGCCACAAGCAGGCAAAGTCAAGCTTTGTCAGCAGAACCAAAGTAGCTGCCCTCCCTGCAGACTCGTGTCTCATCTTGGCAGCTCCTGCTGCTTGAGGGAGGCTGTAGGAGCCCCTTGGCTCCAAAAGGAAAGTCAGCAGAATTGGGGAGTTATGGTGCAAGTTGAGGAATGACTGCTGAGTTTCAGCTGGAGCTTGGCCAGCTCTGCCTGGCTGCAGCAACTGAATGCTTAAGGACAATTAATGAGCTTTGCATCTTGTTGGCTTGATGTGTTGCATTTTCTCCTTCATCAGAGGGACCAAGCAAGGAAGGATTGCTACACCTGTTCCTTCCCTTCGCTTTCTCCCTCCTCATATGTTCTTGTGTTTTCCATTTTCTCAAGGCCACGATCAAGCAGCAGCATCAGAGAGAAGAAGTCTGAACATGCAGGTAGGTACAGGGCATGTCTGTCTTAAAATTACTACTAGAACCTTGAATTAGAGGTGATATTTTGAAAGCTTTGTTAAAAATCATTCTTTTAAAAATTTCTTTAAACTCATTTGAATTCCTTGATGGGCTCAGTGGACTATCCCAGAGCCCAGTCACTGGGAGTGTGCTGCAGTGGTGTAGTGAAAATTCCTGCATTGTGAATCTTGAGTGGCAAGAGCTGGATTGGGACCTTGGGGCCCTGGAAGTGCAGTGCAGGAAAAGGAAACATTCCTGTCCATCCAGCACACGCCTTTTATCTCCATGCAGTCTTTCTCATGTCAGAATTAGCAGAGAAGAAGAAGGCATTTATCAGGAAATTAGAAATCCTCTCAATCCATCCTCCTGCCCTTGAAGGAGATAACATTTCCTTGAGGCAGATTCTGAACTGAAACCTTTGACACCTGAAAGAGAGTCATGGACTATCAAAGCCATTGCCTGGTTTTGCTCTGGGAGAAAGAGGGGAAACCTTCTGTGAGAGAAAGTCCTTTTGAATTTTCCAGTTATGGAGATGGAAACTTCCAAAGTGATGCAGCCTATGCAGGGTCTGAGTCTGTCATCCTCTGACAGCACAAGCCCAGAGCCACCTGTGGAAGGTTCACCATGACAAATCTCTTGCCCCACTGCCTCTGCCTGTGTCAGTGTTGCAGGCTGAGGCTGGGGGAGGAGATGCCTTCTGCCTTGTCCCTCTGTCCCTGCCTTGCCTGATCCCTGACAAGTAGAATTGTGCCAGACAAACTGCGGTCTCTGGTGCGTCTGTGCCAGCCAATGCCTTTGAGTTGAAAGCCTCCAGCAAAGCCTGTTGTTGTTCCTTTGCCATTTTGGGGCACGTCACGATAGGAGAGATGAAATTTGAAGACATAATTAGCTGATGAAGAAAGCAGATGAGATTTCCAGGTCCCTTTGCTCTGGGTTATTTCTGAGAAATCCTGGGTTTTGTCCCTTTGGAATGACTCCTTAATTGGTGATATGCAGCTGGAATGCTTAATGCAGCTAGGGAGAAGTATTGCTCAGTAAGTAAGGTGATGTTTTTGCTGGATTCATTTTGGACTAGAAATGTGCAATTTCATTAAATATTACCTGTTGTGCTTTCATAAATTGACCTGTACATTCTCTATGGATAAATAAAAGATTGATTTAAGGATGTTCTTCTTTTTATCATCTGCCATCTTCCATTTCCATTAAGGAAAGTTTGAATTGCTTTTAACTGCCATGATGAGAAATGTTTTGATGCAGGTCTTGTTTATACTGGATTTGGGTGTGTCTGCAGGAAAGAAAGCAGGGAATAAACCCACGGGACAAGTATTTGAGCAGAAGTGGAACGTTTGAAAGCTAATTTGTTCCCTAAAGATTTGGGCTCCTTGAATACTGAGGATATGTAATGGGGAGCGCAAAGCTTCCTTTACTTGTAACATGGGGTGCCATTGTTCTTGTACCATCACTTCCTTTGTTGTAAAGCAAAATAAAAGCAACCAAGAAAACCCAACCCAGAACTGAGTGGGACTTAGAGAAACAAAGGCCCTGAAAACTAGCATCTGAAAACAACTACTTCCTAGGTGTAATTGTCAAATACTTGTGATCACTGTGGTTTGCCAACTGTTTGGAAGGAAAGGGATCCCAAAGTACTTGATGGGCAATGAGTAATACATAAGGAAAGGAGTAGAAGCTCTCTCTCCTGGCTTGCCAGCTCCATACCGTTCAGAGGAATTACAGTGATGGTAGTTTCATGGAAAAAACATCAACAACAACAAAAAACCACAAAGTGATTTTCTGATTAATTCAAAACTCCCGTGTATTCCTCATCAATTAGATGATTGTTTGTAAAGGTGGGAGTTCACCTAACTCACTTTTTCCCTCGTGAGCCTGGCTCAGCCTCCCGCAGAGGTAAGGTGGGAGCTGGGCCACTCTCTGGTGGGAGGAAGGGTCTTGTGCCAGCCTGGAGAGCCTGTGCACATTGCCAGGGAGCAGTTGTGCCCTGCAGGTGCCCCCTGCCATGAGCTGTGCTGCTGCCAGTGCCCCGTGGAGCTGTGGGGCTGCTGAGCTGTGGGGCAGGGAGAGGAGCAGGAGGCTGCATGTGCAGCTGAGCCATTGCTGGGAAGCACAGGGCTCTGGGCTCCCTGCTGTCCCAGGGCAGCCCAGAGGCCAGGGAGTTCCCCTGGGAGATCTGTGGAAGTGGCTCAGGGTATCCTGTGGCCTGCCTCAGGTGGCTGCTGTCAGGTGCATGTTTCCCTGTGCTGCTAGTTTCCAGGATAGTTTCCAGGAAATGTGTCCCATGAAACATGGAGCTTCTGATGTTTTAGGTTTACATTGCAGCCTCTGTTACATTTTGTTTTCCCACTTTGCAGGCCTGAGTGGTGACTTTATTGCCGAGAATCTTTCTGGGTCACCTCCCTCTATGCTCCTTCCCTCCAAGCCGTTGCCTCCCATCCGGAAGGGCTCTCCTTCCTGCAAGCCAATCATAATGTGCAGTGGAGAGGAAGAGAAAGGGAAAGATGGCACTGGCTACAAAGATATCAGTAGAAACAGTGCGGAGCTGAGTTCAGAGGGAAAAGGGAGTGAGGTAAGGATACCAAGCTAAGTCCTGTGTGATAGATTTTCAGTTTCTGCACTGTAGTGATTCCTAGAGAGGCTGATCTGGAAGAGAGACCGCGCATAGTTAAAGGAATACAGTAGGTGATAATTAAGAGGCCTTAAAAGGATACACCTTGGGCAGTACAAGAGCCTGGCCCGGGCTACACCCAGGAGGGATCCAAGATGGATCCCGCTCATGAGTTTTTACACTTTTATAACCTTTGGTCAACTTATATAGTAGGGGTTAATTGTCCAGTTACAGCTTCAGGTCACCAAGTCCCATCCTTCTGGTCCACTCCCGGTGCTTTCCCATTGTTTATGATTTTTGGGTAATGGTTGTCCTTGATTCTTAAGCTGGAAAAAGATTGCTGTGTCTAACTGCCCTGAGAAGAGAACCTACCAACACTTAATACAAAGTTCAGAGTCCCACACCAAGTCAGCACAGAATCTGAGGAAAGTGAAAGCTAAAACTTAAAGCATCAACAGGAGGGAGTCTGAGAGCTTTTCCTGTGGGCTAAGCCCATGGAGGCAGCTCAGCCAAGGAAGAGCTCAGCTGGACACTGCACTTCAGGCTGTCTTTGCAATGAGTGTGTAGTGCAGACTTCACAATCCTCAGCATGTACCAATAGCAGGAGAGGTCTTTGAATGGTTTCTGGGTTCTGTCATGGCTTTTCCTCTGTCATATGGCTGAGAAAACACCAAAAGCAAGTCAGGGCAGCAAAAGTTGCCCAAAAGGGAAACCATCCTTCTGCATTTAGTAACGTAAGGGTAACTTTGAACCATGTCTAAGCCTTGGTGTTTTTATTCTGTCAACTCTGGCTGGCTGGGAAGGAAGAAGTTGTTTGCTAGAACAGGCAGTGCTACAAAGTCAGTTCCAGGTGGTCTCAGCTTTTGAGTTGTACAGCCATGGCCTTGTACACAGTTGTCTCTGATGCTATTTCTAGATTTCGTCAGCTTCTGGGCAGCTGTGTGCTCTGGCATGGCTTTGTCCAGAGAGAAGGGATGGGAGGTGGCCATGGGGAGAGCAGCTCAAAGCCCAGGCACACGATTGCCTTTGCAGCAGGGCCAGCACCTGCAGTTGTTTTGGGTTTGCCATGGGGTGCAGGAGGAGGCAAATGAGCAACAGCTTTGGCAAACAGAATGTCCAATCAAAGGCTGATGTACTTGATTCCAGCCTTGCTGAGGAAGGGCCCAATGTATTCCTGACAGGATCTAATCCTTCCACTGCAGTTCAAACAGGTCCTGATTTGGTCCTTTAGTTGTGCCAGAAATGATGGGATACTGAGGAAGGGCGTTCATCTGTCTCCACTGCCTCCACCTCCCTTCCTGGCCATGGCATGGGGGCCCTGGAGAAATTTGGGCAGGCAGAGACCTTCCAGAGAGCAGCAGGGCAGGGAGCTCTGCTGAACTTCCTAAATGCCAGTGAGCCTGAGATGATGGAGGTGTGGGAGCTGGAGAGCACGGAGCATCGCGAGAGCTCAGCAGCTTCTGGGCTGAAAGGCTGCTGGGCAACTGTAAGAGGGAAGGGCAGCAGCAGAAGAATTGAGGGGCTTGAGAAAAGCAGGTTTTGACATCCTGCAGAATGGCTTTGTGGGGACTTGGCTGGAGATCAGCACTGGCTGTGAGGTGCCTAAGAGGCAGGGAGAGAACAGTGATCTGAACCTGTTCCCATACCATCCCAAAGGCCAGTAGAGGCAGTGGCACTGCAGAACATGGTGATACCAAACATGTGGATTCCAGCTGGGATCATAGCCACACTTGCAGTGAACTGAGCCCAAGGAGAGAGTTGGCAAGTCTAGGGCATGAGCACGCCCTCGCCACTTGCCTTTTCATTCCCCATGCTAGGCCAAGCTACTCCAGCAGTTTGACTGGTCTTTCCCTGCCAGGTCCCAGTTAAAAGCATGGCTAAATTTCTTCAGCCATCAGTGAGGAAGGGCTGAATGCTTCATCTGAGCACTCTGTACCACTCTTTCCAGGCATCCTTGCTGTATCCCAGAGGTGGGGATATGAAGAAGGGGTCATTGGGACTGCCTTTGGTCCCCCCTATACCCAAGGCTGTCCGTCCCAGTGTTGGCAGTGCTGCAGGGTCTCTGCTCAGCTCTGTGCAGCTGGATGTCCAAGAGTCCCAGGAGATGAGGTAAGCCAAGGTGTCTGCTGCTCCACTCTGCTGTTCAGCTCCCTCTTGCCATCTTGTGAGGTTCCTTTGCACAGTCAGCTGTCTCCCATGTATTTAGGCAAACCTCTGTGTATTCACCATTTGGCCCATTCGTGATGATCCAGCTCCATGTCAAACCCCACACCATGTGTCCCAAGAGCAGAGGTGGTGGTGGTGGGGAAGAGGAGGCAGGGCTTAAAAGCATCTGAAGATGGGTCCTCTGCTGGGCTTGGTATTGATTCCCTCTGTAATGTTTGTGGTGTCATTTGGGAGCTGTATTGCATGCCTCTGGATCCTGCAGATCTTTGAATACTGTGATCCTTGACTGGCAACTTCAGCACTGGAAAACTTTGTTTGGCCAAATATTGGATGCTGGAGGGGTGTCTCTGTCTTTACGTGCTGCTTCTGTAAATGTCAGGCATAATTTCTCTGTGCCTGGGACGACACTGTGAATTGAGAACCCAGCTATATTTTCTGGGTATAGATGTAAAATCCTATCAATGTTTAATATTTAGGTCTGGGATTAAAACAGAGAGGGCAAGGAGGTACAGAAGAGTTATAGTACTGTACCTGATGGGAAGATATTGGCTTGTATATATGTGAGAAAATGTAGCTGTCAATGTAGCTTATCTGAAGGACAGCAATAATGAAGGAGTCACAAAAATGTCATTCCAACTGGAAAGCTTTGGTAGTGCATTGAAAGTGCAATGTGAATACCCTTGCCTAGCAGTTGAGTTGGAAAAAGGCTTTTCCTTCTTGAGACAGCCATGAGGTGGAATATCCTTCTCAGGATACTGCCGTGTTCGGACCACATGTAGCACGAGACTGGTACCAGTGAAAGCCACAAGCAGGCAAAGTCAAGCTTTGTCAGCAGAACCAAAGTAGCTGCCCTCCATGCAGACTCGTGTCTCAGCTTAGCAGCTCCTGCTGCTTGAGGGAGGCTGTAGGAGCCCCTTGGCTCCAAAAGGAAAGTCAGCAGAACTGGGGAGTTATGATGCAAGTTGAGGAATGACTGCTGAGTTTCAGCTGGAGCTTGGCCAGCTCTGCCTGGCTGCAGCAACTGAATGCTTAAGGACAATTAATGAGCTTTGCATCTTGTTGGCTTGATGTGTTGCATTTTCTCCTTCATCAGAGGGACCAAGCAAGGAAGGATTGCTACACCTGTTCCTTCCCTTCTCTTTCTCCCTCCTCATATGTTCTTGTGTTTTCCATTTTCTCCAGGCCACGATCAAGCAGCAGCATCAAAGAGAAGAAGTCTGAACATGCATGTAGGTACAGGGCATGTCTGTCTTAAAATGACTATTGGAATCTAGACTCGGAGGTGACCTTTTGAAAGGTTTATTAAACACCATTCCTTTCAGAATTTCTTTAAATTTGTTTCACTCCTTGATAGGCTCAGTGGACTCTCCTGGAGTGCAGTCACTGGGAGTGTGCTGTAGTGGTGCAGTGAGAATTCCTGCATTGTGAATTCTTGAGTGGGAGGAGCTGCAGTGGGACCTTGGGATCCTGGAAGTGCAGTGCAGGAAACAGAAGCATTCGTCTCCATCCTTCACATGCCTTTTATCTCCATGCAGTGTTTCTCATGTCACAATTTGTAGAAAAAAATTATGCATTTTTCTGGAAATTAGAAATATTCCCACTCATTTCTCTTGCCCAGTAAAGTGAAAAAACCTGTCCTTGGGGCAGATATTCAGCTGAAACCTTTCAGATCCATAGGAGATTGATGGTCATGACCTGATTTTGCTTTGGGGGAAATATGGAAACGTCCTGCTATAGAAATTCCTTTTGAAATTGCAATCATGGTCATGGAAACTTCCAAATGGATGCAGCCTATGCAGGGTCTGAGTTTGTCATCCTATGACAGCACAAGCCCAAAGCCACCTATGGCAAGTTCATCATGACAAATCTCTTCCCTGACTCTCTCTGCCTGTGTCAGTGTTGCAGGCTGAGGCTGGGGGAGGAGATGCCTTCTGCCTTGTCCCCCTGTCCCTGCCTTGCCTGATCCCTGACAAGTAGAATTGTGCCAGACAAAATGCGGTCTCTGGTGCGTCTGTGCCAGCCAATGCCTTTGAGTTGAAAGCCTCCATCAAAGCCTGTTGTTGTTGTTCCTTTGCCATCACTGGGCAGGTAATGATAGGAGAGATGAAATTTGAAGAAAGACTTTTGCTGATACAGAAAAAGGGATCAGATGCCAGGTCCCTTTGCGTAGGGTTAGTTCTGCCAAATCCTGGGTAGTGCCCCTTTGGAATGACTCCTTTGTTGGTGATATGCAGCTGGAATGCTTAATGCAGCTAGGGAGAAGTATTGCTCAGTAAGTAAGGTGACAGTTTTGTTGGATTTACTCTGGACTAGAAACGAGCTATGTCATTAAACCTTACCTGCCTTTCTTTTATAACTCAGTAGAACATTCTACAGGAGAAATCAACCCAGTTTAAAGAATGTTATTCCACTCTTATTGCTTGGCTGCTACATGATTTTACCCCATGTTTAGCCACGTAAAAATGATTAGTTGCCTTATATCTAACAGCTCTGTTGAAGAGTATTTCAGAATGTCCTGCCCTCTGCTATTTCCATTTTGAAAACCTTCAGTTGTCAGTGTCAGCCATGATCAGAAATGTTTTGAGGCAGGTCATGTTTATGTTGGGCTTAGGTATCTGTGCAGGAAAGAAAGCAAGGAATAAACCGATCAAAGAGTGAAGTAGAGCAAAAGAGAAACTTCTGGATGACCACTTTATTCCCTATAACTATGGGCTTGCAGAATACTGGGGACGTGTAATTGGGAAAGCAAAGCCCTTTTTGCATGTAACATGTAGTGATCTTGATTGTGTACCACCACTTCCTTTGTTACAAAGAGGAATTAAAAAGATCCCAGAATAAAAAACCCAGCCTAGAACTGATTGGGAGTTACAGAAACAATAACCTGAAATCTACTTTTGAAAACAATCGCTTCCTAGATAGTGTCAAATTCTAGAGACTACTGTGAGTTTCCAACTCTTTGGAAGGAAAGGAATCCTGTAGTAGTGTGGAGACAACGAGCAGCACATCAAGTCATAGAACCCATCTCTCCTGGCTTGCCAGATCCACATTGTTCAGAGAAATTCAAGTTAGTTAGACATTAGTTTCATGAAAAATAAAAAAAACAACTAATCATTTCAGTAGCTGAAGTGCTCTTTGAATTCCCCACTCTTTAGATGGGTTGATTGTAAAGGAGTGAGTTCAATTAACTCGCTTCTTCTCTTGTACCTGTCTACAGCTTCTTCTGAGTCTACAACAGAAACGCAGAGAATGAAGGCAAAGAGCTCTTGGTGTGTGATAGGACCTGGGATGCCTCTGTTCCCAAGGAAACTCGCTGACGTGTTTGGCATGCAGACCTATGTGCGGAACCCCGGCGTTGGGAATGGAGGTGTGGGCTCCCGGCCGGCTCAGGGGGCCTTGGCCCAGGAGCCCCGGCAGAGGCAGCTGAGCAGCGCTGTCCCCAGGGTCACTGCCAGGGAGGAGGACAAGGGGACGGACCAGCATGGCTCAGCTTCCCACAGAGGTAAGGTGGGAGCTGGGCCGCTCTCTGGTGGGAGGAAGGGTCTTGTGCCAGCCTGGAGAGCCTGTGCACATTGGCAGGGAGCAGTTGTGCCCTGCAGGTGCCCCCTGCCATGAGCTGTGCTGCTGCCAGTGCCCCGTGGAGCTGTAGGGCTGCTGAGCTGTGGGGCAGGGAGAGGAGCAGGAGGCTGCATGTGCAGCTGAGCCATTGCTGGGAAGCACAGGGCTCTGGGCTCCCTGCTGTCAAAGACTGAAAAAGTGTCTGAATTTTATCAGCTGTGTTGGAGAGTGTTGCAGAATGAGTTACATTGTTCTTACTTGCATTCAGAAAATCAGCGTTCTGTCAGGCTGGCCTGAAAGTGCCAGAGCCCATACAGTTTAGACAGAAAATTCTTTGGGGAAAATGAATAATCTAGTGTCAAGGGCACAATTTTCATTAGGGTACCCCTCCTGTAATCCTAAGTTTTTCTTTATTGTCCACTGAAATATTCCAACAAAGTGAAGAAAAAGTTGATCTGAATGTATACAGGTATTAGAACCCAGGACTACTTTTAGGAACCAGAAAGAAGATGTTTACTAAAATCAGCATAAGGGCAGATAAGAATCTCTGTCAAGAGCAATCTCCATCTCTGCCCTTCTCTATCAAACACAGAGGCTCTCCAGCAACCAGGGGCTGAGGCAGCAGGTTTCAGTCTGCTGGCCCACAGAGTAATGTCATGTCTCCTTCCAGGAGCCCATCCACTGGGAGAGGGTCTAGGCATATGTAGCTTGCTGCTCTCATGCACCATCTCTGTGCCCTGTTAGAGCTCTGTAATCTGGAACCTGTCTTGCCTGTTGCCAAGCATGACATTTTTGGGCAATTGAAGTGTGCCAGAGATTTACAGGAACCTTTGCTTCCAGTACCAGGCCTCCCACTGAGCCAGCTCAAGGAGATGGATCATCCCAGCAGTCCTGGTCTAACAAGTGACAGAGACCTGAGAGAGGGCTTTGGAAAGGTAAGGGATAAGAACAGGGATGAGCAGACTTCCATTCCAGTGGCTGTTTAGTGCTTGGCCCAAAATGCCTCTGAAAACCATGATCCTCCACTCTTGGGGGTTGGGGATTGTCTTGGGAATATATTTGACGGCTACTGAGCAATTGCTTGGCTGTTTCCAGAGGTGCCAAAGTCAGTGCTTTGGGGATGGTGCCAAGGACATGCCTGAGGCATTCTTTATGTGCAAAGAGCACTTTAGAGAAGTTCTGATTGGCAGAGCAAACTGCAAACCAGTGAATGTGGGCAAAGGGCACCCTCAGAAGCAGAGAAGCAAAGATGCTAACGTTGAGTATAAGCAAGGCTGCAAAATAAAACGGGACAGTTTGATGTCTCCTGGTTACCTTTCTGGCTGTATCTCACAGCCCTCTCATTCTCACATTTTCTGCTCCTTAATATCCATGTTCCTCCAAATTGTTTTCACATGACTCCCTCCTCCTTTTGGTCTCCTGGTCTCAGAGACCAAGTCGTTGAGAGTCTTTCAGAGCTGAGTCCTTCAGAAGCCAGGAAGTGACAAACAGCTGCACTTCCTGGCCATGAGTGTTAAGCATCAGCTAATTACCCGTCCTTGCTGCATATTGCACATGGCTTTTATTCTCCTGCCCTGGCCTGTAGGAACTGAACTGCATGCTCATTGCTCATGTGAGCTCTTCCTTTGTCTTGGAGCATTCCTATGACTTTCATGCTTCAAGCAGGGCTTCCTGTCACAGGTTGCAGTTGGAGCAGAGTAAAGCTGTGGAAATAAAGTGTTCCACCTCACTGTGTGTAATTACCAAGGTGAGGATGGGAGACATTCTCCTGAAACTATTGGAATGGATATGGAGCTGGATTAATGTCTGTAGCACTGTGTGGACTCCGCTCCCAGTGAGAGGTTGTGCCTGGTCTGTGTGTGTCTCTGCTTACAGTCTGTGATGTATTTCCATTGCAACCAGATCCGTGCTGCATTGTGCATGTTGGCTGAGAAGAACTTAGAACCAAAGGATGTGGAGCTTTTTGAGAAAGAGATGAAGAAAAGGAGAGCAAAGAAAACATCCTTGCAGGTGCCTCCACAGAGAGTTGAGCCCAAGGATGCAGCTGAAGCAAGTAAGTGGTGCCTACACTGCTGGTCCTTTTTGAGCTCTTACCCTCTGCACAGTGTTGCAATCAGACTGGGGGGCTGTTGCACTTGCATCTGAGTGGAAACCTGCATAGGAATGATTTCCATTTTGCAGAGAAAAACACAGAGGCATTAATTGTCTTGCCCATGGCCTCACTTAGTAACAGAGTATCAGCTTCCCACCTTCACCTCTAAAATCTTTCAGAGTAGAAAATTCAGTCTTGGAAAGTCGCCTGCCCTTCAGACTCTGTTCTGAAGAGCAGCTTCCAGGCAATGTGAATGCAGAAGAATGCTTTTCCACCAAGGTGCAACCTGGAAGAAACCAAATTCAGCACCTTCTGATGAAAAGACCAGAGATCCTTCTCGAGCCACTCCCCTCCAAGGAGCTGGCACTGTAGAGCTGTGCTGAAGCCCTGAGGCAGTGCTTCTGTTGTAGCCCCAGGAGCAAGCAGCATTCCCCAGTGAATCCCGGCTGAGGGGCTCTGGCTGCAGCGCTGTGTGCGCTGCCCCGAGGGCGGCAGCAGGGACCTTCGGGGGCAGCACTCAGCCCCAGGGCACCACCCAAGCTTATCTGCACTTTCTTTTGGGAACTTGCCCAGCCTGCCTCTGAAACAGGAAAACGAAAGCATAGCAACACTGGCTTCTCCTTGTTTCTTAGGGGAAGCATCACTGCAGTTTGATTTTTAAACTGGAAGAAGGTAGATTTAGATTAGATATTAGGTAGAATTTATTTTATAATGAAGGCAATGAAATGCTGCAAGGGTTTTTCCAGAGAAGCTGTTGTTGATTTATCTATGAAGGTGTTCAAGGCCAGTTTACATGGGGCTCTGAGGAACCTGATCCAGATGAAGATGTTCCGTTTCCCAGGGGTTGGACTAGATGGTGGTTAAAGGGGCCTTCCCACCAAAATTGTTGTAGGTTTTCCTGGGTGATTGTATGATCCTTGTCCCATACTAGCGTGCCAGTGTTCTACTTGAAGTTCTTTGGGATAACACAGAGATGTTACCCAGCTCCAGCAAATTTTCTGGCCCTTTCCATAGTGACCCTGTCCAGCACCCTCCACTTACAAGCTCCTCTTTGGTCCCTGCAGGCCTCAGCCAAGCAGCTGTCAATGGCACAGCTTCCAGTGTGCAGAGAAAACACCCTGGTAATGCCTTGAAGAAGAAGGTCTTGAGGAAGCAGGACAAGATGCCCTTACTGCTCACTATGCCCATCATCCAAGAGGAAGGCAGTGTCCCATGCAACTCCTCAGGTAAGTCTGCTCTGTGGCAGCTTTTTCCCATATAGTTATTTCCTTGCAAAAGAAGCACAAAGTGTGCCTCCTGCCTCAGCCAGCACAACTGGGCTCTTTGGTCAATAGCCTGTCCGGGAATGAGCACCAAATCCACTTTTGAGTTCCTACAGCTTGGTTGTCTTGCCGTAGTCGGTTTTTAGAGATGCATTGGAAAGTTGAGCTGAATAAAGTAGAGGTAAAGGCCTAAGCTCGGGCTTTTGTCCATCCTGATAATCCAAACTACAGGGCTGGTGCCAGGAGACAGCTGTAAGTGCAGAGATGAGCTGGGGGCAGTGTGCCAGGGTGTGCTCACTGTGCACCTACGAGTACCACCACCATCAGTTGACCACTCCCCATCGGGGCCCTCTGCCTGTGCTGTTGTCCGGCTCTGCAGCCAGCTTTTCTGCTATCCCAGTAAGGGTTGTCTCTGCATGGCAGTCAGTGCCTTGGTGCAGTCGTGCTGCTGCTCCCTGAAGTGATCAATGGCTCCTGGCTGCCACCATCCCATGGCCTGCAATTCCAAGAGGAAACAAGCAGTGCCTGCTGTGTCACTGCAGCCAAACACAGTGGCTGCTGGTAGGAGGTGACAGTCAGGAGGGGCTGCCTGGTGCTCCAAGGTTGCCTGTGCTATCATCCCAACTAGGGTGAGATAAAAAGAAGGGAGCAAGGAATAATAATTGGAATGCTCTTTTCTACTGATGCTATTTCCACGTTGAGAACTGACCAGAATTGAGCCTGGGTTGTTCCGGCTTGGCTTGGTGCTGTGGCAGGGCAGCTGCAGGAATTTCCTCAGGGAGTTGCAGAGTGCCTCAGTCCTCAGGGCTGGGGGAAATGAGGGCGCTGGGACAAGAGAGGCCCCTGGGGGGTTCCCTCTAGGTGTAGCCATTCCCACTGGTCGTCCCTGTCTGGCAGGGAGTGGGAGCTCTGCGGCCTCAGGAACCTGCCGCTGGCTGTGCTACCTGTGGCACTTGGGAGCTGGCACTGTGTGGGCAATGGTCAGGTTTAGCCTGGAGCTGTGCCCAGCTGGGGGGGCTGGGAGAAAGCAAGGAGCCCAAGGAGGCAGACAGCAGGGAGGTGTGTGAGGCAGTGCCAGTTTGCAGCACATGGAAGCCTGGCTGGGAGCTGGGGCTGCAGGCCGCTCCATGGTGGGGTGCCTTGCCCGGGGCTGCAGCGCTCAGGGCTGACCCTCTCCTCACAGTGACCTCGCAGACGGCCACTGGTGCCGAGCGCCGACAGGAGCTGCTCCGTGAGCGTGGGCACAAGGACACAGCCTCTGCTGACCCACAGCAGTCCTTGCTCCAGGCACTCTCCTGGCTGGGCAGCGATGACTGGTAAGAAAGGCCCCGGTCACTCTGTCTCCCTCTTAGCGTTAAGGAAGCTTACAAGTGGATCTTGCCAGTGCCTCTGAGCCCCGACAGCCCAGAGGGCAAAGGACTCTGCTGAAACCACTCCAGAGCAGTGAGAGGATCAAGATTTGAGAGCAGCCTTTGCTTGGCCTCGGTCTGCAGCTGTGCTCCAGCTGCTGCCGCTCTGTGCTGCTCCCTCGCTTTGCCTGCTGCTCCATGGAGCTGCAAAGGAAGTCTTGAGGGAAGAGAGGAAGCTGTGGGATGAGATGATTTGCTGGCTGAAGGCAGCAGCAGGATGGCAGCAGTTTTGAGTGTAGAGATTTGGGTGCCTTGGGGCACTGGCCCAGTGGGACTGAGTAAGATTTCTCTCTGCTCCCAGTGCTGACAGCAATGGCAGGTGACAGGGTCTCCCTGTGACCTCCTGCATGTGAGTCCCAGAAGCAGCTCCAGGGAGTCACTCTTTCTGAGAAATGGACTGATTTGTGCTTTCAAATCCCCAGCCTGTCTTTACTCCTGAAGGCTCATGGCAGAAGGGAAGGAGAAAGCAATGAAACCCTCTGGGAATCTTGGATTTTTGAATTCAACTTTTTCCTTTTCACTGCTTCGTATGGGCCGGAGGTGTTTAGCCAATACTCAACATGTGTCCCACAATTAGACACAGAGAGAAGGAGGCCCAGAGGTGATAACCCTATGAATGTTAGGTGATGCTGGTTAAATTTTTGGTGATATTGGTTGTGATGTCGGGGTTAGCATAAACTCACTGTTGGATGCTTCATTCACACATGGGTACGGACTCCATTCACACTGGGATAAGCATGAAAAATCTGCCACCATGCATCTCTTTGTGCAGTCACATTTGCTTTGCAATTCTCTTCTGCTTTCTCTTCCCCCTTTTTGTTTGGTGCCCTCTGAGGTACAAGAGAGCTTCTGCAGGTGTGGGGGGTCCCGGTGACTCTCAGGGGTGCCCATGGGATCGGTCACCAGCCCTGTGCTGCAGTCCTGATGCCTCACACACCTTCCTGTAGCTCAGGGCTGCCTAGAGCAAGTGCTGAGAGACAGAGTTGTTTACACCTCTTAAATAACATGTTGCTGTAGTGGGCATTGTTTTTGGTAGGGGATTCTGGGAAAAGGCAGAGTTTCAACTGTTCTTTCCCAGGCATGGAATCTTATGGGACACCCTGCTGCTGCTTTTCTGGGGAATGTGGAGGTGGAGTGGATTGGGTGAGACACAGGCCTAAATTGTAGAGTGGAAACTGAGCTCCAGAGTGCCAGTGCAGAGTCTCACTGCTGAACTGCCTGCTGGGGATGAAAAAGAAGGAAAATGCCCCAATAACTGCCCAAGGGGATTGTGTCTTAGGGACAGGTATAGGGAGGTGACAAGGAACAGCAGCATGACCCAGTCTCACAGCTTCTAGGAGACCGTGACATAGGGACTCCATAGGCCAGACATTTCAGAAATGCTATCTTGTAAAATTAGTCAGAAATTAAAACACTGAAACCCCTCTATTTGTCTCTTGGATTTGTGTATGCTTTTGACAGCCACAACATCCTGCAGGAAGGAGCTCCACAATTTCATTAAGTACTCCTTGAAAAGCACCTCCCATTGTTTGACTGAGCTGCCAGCCTGGTAATTTCAGAGGGTGCTGCCTAGTTCTTGGGTGGAGAGAAAAATCCATCTTTTTGGTACTTGCCTTTCAGGGAGATGAAGGAGAAGGGACTGGTCAGCATCAAACTCCTGGCTGGGTCCCATTCAGAAGTCCTGCTTTCAAGGCTTCGTGACATTTGCTTGGCAGTTACCAGTGAGGTGAGAACACTCTTGTGAATTGTGCCCTGTACTTCATACACGGTGTGTAGAGTAGCTATGTGCTTGTTCATCTCCATGTGTGCTCAGAGACTGCCTTCATTTCTCTTTTTAGATCTTGTATTTCTAATGTCTGTCAGGTTTCTATGGGATCTGTGTGTAGATGTAGTTGTATTCACTGGTAGGTCGGGTATCTGACACTCATCTTTGAGTGAGCTGCCATTATCATGAAATGTGCAAATGCAGAAAAAGATACTCTAATTATGTTATTTTCAGAGTCCTAGTCTCTGCCCGAGCTGTCATTCAACACTGCAAATTAGTCTGTAGGCCTGAGCGTGTGTTTTCTGTTTCCTGGCTGAGTGCTTCAACTGCTGGTGTTGCTTTTTTAAACAGGAGCACGTGACTCTTTTATCTTTATGACTGACGCCTTTATGGTTTGAAAGCAGCCCTTACTTTAATTTGGTTCTTTGTGTTTCAAAGAAAAGAGCCTAAAGGGAAAGCAGTTGACATTAAAGAAGGCTTAAGTAGATACTTTATGAAATTTCTTATTTTTAGGCCTGTTACATGCAAGTCTGAGGCCAGATACTGGTGCCAGTGGAAGTGCCATGCTGTGCATGTGCTCTTCTGCTCTTATTGTGCTTTTATGTTCCTCTGGACACAGTGGGACGTGTTGTCATTTCCTGAGTCGTCTGTCTAAGGCAACTGGTTTTCTTTCCGAGGTCATTCTTATGTTTCCCCTCTGACTTCCCCAGGTGACCAACCTCCGCTCAAAGGTGTCCTACTCGGCCATTGTCACTCTGGGAGAGCTCTTTGTGACCTTGAAGAAGGACATGGACTCTGAGGTGGATGAGGTGGCTCGGGTCCTTCTGCACATGATGTGTAATTCGCCAGAGTTTGTTGAGAAAGCAGCCAGTCACACCCTGGGGATCATGGTGGAGAATGTGACTCCTGCACGAGCAATGACTTCTCTCCTGGACAGTGGAGTCAAGTAGGTTCTTCTTTCAGTGATATTCTTCACCTTCTAGAGTACTTCTAGGTGGGGGAAGGGATGAGAGAAAGAATGGGAATGGTGGGAGGGAAGGGTCCTGTATCCTGCATCTTCTGTCAACTCAGTGACTGGATTCTCCAATCCACCTCATTTCTTTCCTCTTCTCCCCTCTTTCTGCCCTCCCTCAGCCTATGAGTTCTCAGAATCACAGAACTGTAGAACATGGGAAGTTGGACGAGGCCAGGAGGATGATCAAATCCAGTTCCTGGCCTTGCACAGAGCCCCCCAAGAGTCACACCATGTGCCTGAGATTGTTGTCCAAATGCTGCTTGAACTCTGTCAGGCTTGGTGCTGTTGACCACTGCCCTGGGGAGCCTGTTCCAGTGTCCCAGGCACCCTGTGGGTGAAAAAGCTTTTCCTGATATGCAACCTAAACCTCTTCTGACTCATCTTCCCGCTGCTTCCTGGAGTCCTCCCAGTCTGTCAGAGTTGCCTAGATGTGGTGAATGGTGGGGAAGTGCAAGTGCCTGCAAAGGCTAAGGATAGAGCCTTGTGCTTCTGTGGGAAGAGGGACAATTGCAGTTTTCATCTGTGAGAGCTCTATGATATTTCACTGCACTAAGCACAGAGACCCTGTGAGAAACCATGGATCCTCATGATGCCATTCACTGGGAAAATAAGGAGGGTACTTGCTGGGGTATGGAGCACCTAGGGGAGAATGTGCTGGCTGTGACACAGCCTGCACAGCAGGTGCAGCTCCTGCCAAAAGGAGTCCTGTATGACTATCCTGGCCATAGAGCTCTACTTTCTAATCAAACTGGTGTTTCATGTTAGCCTTGAGATGATGAATCACTGCACATACACCTTCACAGGCCCACTACTATGGAATAGCTGATGCAAATGCTGCCTTAAGTGTTTGTGCTGAGCCTGATAATTATCAAAAGACACTCTCTAGAACTGGACAATCTGGGTAAATTGATTGCCACACTTTCCCCATCTTTGCAATAGGATAAAACATTCAGATGTACCCCTTGCCAATCCTCACAAAAGAAACAGGCTGCATTGCTGCATATTCTGCAACTTCACGGCCCACAGTGTGTTTTCTCTGCATCTGTATTTTTCCAAAGCTCTGCAGATTTGGGGATAAATGGCTGGAATGAGCCTCAGTCCTGCTGCAGCTCTGTGTGATGGGTGCCCTCTGATAGGTTAGCATGAATGGTCTTTCATTTCTAAAGAATTCATATATAATCTAATTTTTTATCTTTCTCAGTGGAAATTGTGGCAAAGACACTGAGTATCAGGTCGTGCAGGGAGACTGAATTCCTCCGTCTTCCTTGCAGACAGTCCTTGTGTCCAATGCTAATTTGAGTTTCTCTGAGGACAGAAGCTTCTACAGGTGTCTGAAGCTGCAGGGAGAAGCCAGGCCTCCTTCCCGCAGCAGTGGCAGGGAGCACGCTCTGGCCAAGGCCTGTGCTGCTGTTGCTCCTTCTCCCTGTGCCCCAGTGTTTGCTCTCCTCTTGCCAGGAGCCGCCACGCCCAGGTGCGGAAGTGTGCGGTGCAACTGCTGCTGTCCTTGATGGAGAAAATTGGAGTCACGAAGCTCGCAGGCACACCCAGGGCTGAGAGGCTGGCGCACGCGGCAGGGACGCTTGCTCAGGACTGCCACAAGGACACAAGGTAACCATCTTCATTTCACCTCCTCACACAGGAAAACTGCCTTGTGTCTGTCTAGAAAGGTAAAACCACAAAAGAGTGGTAATGAAAGAAATATTAAGTTACATCACGGTGTGGATAAGGGCCATAGAGGCATGGAATACCCGGAGTTGTATGGGATCCATTGGGGCCATGGAGTCCAGCTGCCAGCAATGTGCAGGACATGCCAAGAGTCACTCCATGTGCCCAAGGGCATCATCCAAACGCTTCTTGAGCTCTGTCAGCCTTGGTGCTGTGACCACTGCTCTGGATTACCTGGGGAAATGACTGTAGTGGGTAAGCTGAGGTTGTCCAGCAAGAAAGAGCATTGCCAACTTCCTGTGACTTGAAGGATTCTTTCCTGAGATCAAAAGAGCTCAGATTTGGCAGTCAAATAGTTTTGTTTGGTCTGAAGTGCACAACACAAATCCAAAGTGTTCATCACCAAAGGATCCCAAACATCTCTTTCTTATGAATTTAAGGCTTTCCTGGAAATATGCCAGGGCACTTTAGCTAATGTATTCTGTCTATATTGTTTAGAATGTATTCTGTAGTCTGTCTAAATCTCTTCTGCAGATTTCTAGAATGCTGTTGTCTGTGACTCAATGACCTCCAAATTTCTTCTTGAAGAAAACTGTGGTTTCCTAGTGGCAAAATCCACCCAAAACACCAAACTCCCCTTACTCAAATTCACATCTGTAGACGCCTCGAATACAAGCACAACTCGTTGCCCCTGTGCATACATATCCTATAGAATCTCACATAGAAAGCATGAGGTGTTTTTCCCTGTTTTCCCTACCAGCTAAAGAAAGGCAAATTATTGTATTGTATTGCACTGCCATTGCAAATGTCAGAAAGTACTGCTAATGGCTCCGACAACAAAGCAGATGTCTTTTGCTTGTTCCCTTGGATCCTTTGATCCCACAGAATCACACCCCGAGTTTCAGAGTGAAATGGTATTTTTCTGTAGCCCCACATTCTCCTCTTGCCTCTTGTGTTCAGCTGACAGAACTGTGCAGTGACAAGTAGGGGTAAATCTCTCTCTTTGATGAGTAGGTAATGCCTTCTCATGCAAGGATTGCAGCTGATATGTTTAAGGTTAATGTATCAGCCTTTTCTTTTAATAGTCTTGCTTTGTTTGTTCACCTTTCTGTCTTTTCTCTCCTTCCTTCCTTCCTGCCTGCCTGCCTCCCTTTCTTCCCGTCTTCCCTCAATCCTTCCATAGGCATTATGGACAGGAGATGGTGAAGATATTGCTGGATGACCAAAAATGTAAAATGCTTTTGGAGCGATCCGTTCCTGCCTGTGACCTGGAAGATATTCTGAGAAGAATTAAGAAGAAAGTAAGTGCTTGGCAGGAGAAATGTCTCCTTTGTGCAAGTATAGCCACAGCTAATAGGACATCAAACATACCTAATCTGTTTTTATCTCATTCCCCTTCTGCTCAATCATTTTGCTCCTGGGAATGAGCTGTTAATCCCCAGCCTGTTCATCTGCAGACCACAAAGGAGCTGATATTCTTAGGGGAAAAGTGGGGCTTTGAATATTTTGACTATTGGTCACAAAGAGGAAAGGGGAAGAGGAGAAAGTGGGTTTACATTTAAGCATAACTCCCCACCCTGCTGTCCCTGCTCTGCTCCCAGTAAAGCAATGAAGTGAGAAAAGTGCTTCTGAGGAGAACAGTCTTTGCAAAAGACACTGGAAGCAGTAGTGCCAAGAGAATTTCCAAAACTGCAGCAGATGTCCAAGTCAATCCTAATTGCTACAATTACCGTCTGTCTTTTGGGAATACTGCCCTGCTGTCAAGCCCTGTGGAGCTGGAAGAAGCTTGGTGAATCCAGCAGCATCCAGAGGAAAATCATTTGTCTTGGGGGGACTTTCATTGTTTTTATCTACATTATAGAAGGGAGCGTGTCCTTTGTGCACAAACAGGGAGAGCGAGTGTTGAACCAAATCACCTTCCAACAAAATTGGCCCACCCCAAAGAGTCCTAATTTTTCTGCTTTTTCCTATAAGAACTCTTGGTGCCTACCAGTTTCCATTATTGCCATTTATGCTCGAGACTCATGAATTGGGGAGTTTAAACTGCTGCTCACTATGGCAGCACCCATAACCTGCCTTGGGCTATTGCAAACAAAGAGTTGGCATCACTGAATCTCTGGTCTGTTTCCTTCTGTAGGTTTGGAAATATTTCCCTAAGCCTTGGTAGCAGTGATCCTGGTTCTAACTTGTGTTTTTAAGCAGACGGTTTCCTATTCTATATTCGAAATGTTGGTGGGGTTTCTCTGTGTCCTTGTAGGGGATGGAAGAGCAGAAGGGTGAACGCCCATGTGTCAAGAGCCCTGTGAAGATGAGGAGCCATGTCTCAAAGAAGCCCCAGGCCACATTTCCTTCTAGTCAACGGTACTGAGCACTTTTGTTAGATGTGACAAAGCACACAACAAGTTTGACATTTCTCTTCTTCAGGAAAATCTTTCTGGCAGAGATGGCCTGTGCCAGAGATTGTTTCCTTTCCCTACAAATGCTCTTTAATAAAAATGTCTACTTCTGTGTTACACTGAACAAACATCTCTGCAGGGGTTTCCACAGAAATGAGGCAACAGAAAGACACTTATTGGTTGCAGCACAGACAAGTCAGGGCAGTGGCAAGGGCTGTGTTGTGGAGGATTGGAGAGGGCCATGTCTCTGCTGCCCGACTTGGGACAAGTAAATTCAACCAGGGCTTTTTACATCTGAGTGGAGTCTTTTTCAGATGGGTGTTTTGAGGAGAAATCCCAGTCTAGCGGCAAGATGCCATTCCCCAAACAAGCAGTTCCCAATCAAGTGGATTGGCTTGGCTGAGTCATGGTTTTCTTACCCTCACACAGAACCAAGTTTGAGTAGTAAGTAGCAAGGCAACTCCTGAGCAACTTTGGTCAAAAGGTGTCTCAATAGGGACTTTTTGTCTTGATATTCTTGTCCTTCATATAGTTTGCTGGATGGACAGCATGTTTGGTTGATTTCCTCCTGTGCTGCAATCTGCACTTAAGACAGGGATTTGGTCCTTGCTGTGTCTTCATGCCAGTGGCAGAGCTACTTGTACCTGTTCTCTGATAACAGAACAGATTTATTTAGCTCTGTGATGCTCAGCAGTGGCAGGAAAGTGACCACATGCCTCAGTAGCATAGCTAGGATCTTCCCATGCTCATGGGAGAGACAAGTTGATCCAAGAGAATTGTTCCCAGTGGGTTTGTTAAGTTATAGATCTAGACTCTAGGAACGCAAACTTAATGTGAGCATAGTGCTGGGATGTCTGGCATCTGTTTTTATCTCTGTTACTGATTTTCTGGATCCTTCAGATATGCCCCTGGTCATCTGCTCAGATGCATCTGAGCTCCTCTTTCAGACTGTCATGCCTGGTGTAGAGACATTTCTGCAGAGTGATGAGTTTCCTTCTTACAAGACACACACCTCCCATATGAGCAGGCATTTAAACATGGAATTAGTGTCTCTCGTTCTCCACAGAGCAATGCAACCTGTGTGCCTGGGAAGCCACCTGAAGATAGATCAGATGCATCTCATACTTGGTTTTCCTGAGTGAGAACTGGCGAAAATGTTACTTTGCAGATTTTCTCCCATAATGATTGTCATGAAGTCCATGCTCTTTTCAGAGCCTCATGATTCTCTAGCTTGAAATCACGAGTAAATCACCTCTGGATGTTTTGCTCACAATTATCTGCAGGTATTATCACCAACAAGCCATCATTTGCTTTTATTTTCCAGGGTGAAGTCGACCTCGGATGGACGCCTCCTACACCATCCAAAAGTCCAGGTCACGTTGCCTCCAGCTGTGGATGAAATGGAGATGCTCCAGAAGCTTGATGATCTCCTGGAAGCCAAGGGGTTTGAGACACGGATGGAAGGAGTGGCACTCCTCCTAGACCTGTGCAAAAACAGCCCCAAGCTCATCACCACGAACATTGTCCAAGTATGTAGGGTATCTTCACTGTTCCTTCCCTTCAGCTCCTCTCCCAAGCCTGTAGCAGTACACTTAATTCACTGTATCTTGGCACTACATCCTGCCCGTTTGGGATAGGATGGCCCCTCTTACTCAGACAAATTTAACTCAGGTCCAGCATGCAGGACAAGTTCTTTCAGTCCAGCTGTATTTGTCTGGCAGGTGCCTATTGATGCTGTTCATCACATGATGACAGAATTTTCCACTGCTCTAACCTTTGCTGTCTCCTACTCCCAGCTGGGTTCAATGAAAGGAATCCAGCCACTGAAAGCATGGCAATTCTTCTCTTGATGAAAAATGTGTTTGGATGGGGAAGAGAAGTATCAGGCTGGGTTGGTATAACCCAAATGTTTCTAAAAGAACACTTTGGTAAACTCCATCCTGTCTTGCACAAACACATCTGTGGCTACTCATTTTCATCCTTGTCTCTATTGCACTTGGTAAAGATGGTGTGTACCTCTCTTGGGCACTAAATGATCATTGCTACATCCCCTCTCCAAACAAGGACATTTTAATCCAGCTTTCTTGCTGCTTGTTCTCTTCACAGATTTTTGATCATTTTGTCCTGAGAATATCTGACACGCACAAGAGAGTGAAGCAGATGGCGCTGGACGTGCTGGCAGAAATGATAGCCATCCTGGAAGATGCCTTGAACCCCGTGATTGTCCGTTTAGTGGAAGGAATACTAAAGAGCCTGAACTCAAAGGATACCGGGGTTCATGCTGCAGCTGTGAAAGCGCTGGAAAAATCCGTTTCTCATTTTGGTAAGGCTGACATGGACTCTCCTCAACTGTGTCTCTGCCTCTCTGACACAAGAGAACACTGAGTGCCATGAGAGCTCTTGTTGCCCGTGGAACACTCCAGCTGACATCCACCAGAAGCTGTGGGGGTGCAGTCCTTAGGCACCAGTCCCCCAAGAGGCTTGAATGTGCATCAGCATTTCCCACAAGTGCCAGGAGCCCTTGGCTCTGTGCTGCTTGTCTGGAGAGGAGGTCCTGGACTACAGCTTTGTACAATTCAGAGGCAAAGGGGATTTTGGAGTTTGCTTGGACCCCATTAGATTTCCCAAATGAACAGCTTTGCTGTTGCCATGAAGGGACACTGGCCCATCAAAGCTTCTGCAGAGCAGCCCCCTGGAAGGCTCCACATTATAGGCATTAGCTGCCTCTGTTCCACCTTTCCCATTTGTCTTCTTTTTTCAAATGGGACACTTATGATTCACCAAGTGCATTTCCTTAAAACAAGCAGATAGAAATCCAGCTGTCAGTGATGTCTTGTTCCACATGTTGTTTTCATGGGGCAGGATGGCTGTGGCAAATACCTACACAGGCAAGGACTGCTCTAAATTCCTTTGTCACAGAGATTTATGTCAGCACTGAAAATGCTGCTCGGGAGAAATATGCCTGACAAATGGAGTGTTGAAGAGGCAGATCTTCAAGGGGAGTTTCCACTTTCTCCACCTCAGCTGCTCTGCGAACTCCTGAACTGCCTGACTCTGTGCCTTTGTGTATCCCAAGTCTGGGCTTCTTCCTGTTTGCTCTGGAGTTCAAAACCTTTTCACTGCTTACGTGTGATTGAACTCTTGAGGTCCTTGATCTGAAATGTTTAACACAGCTCCCGGTCCAGCAGACAACTTTGCATTGACAAATGTGAACAGAGAGATTTTCTTTGGGAATTTAACCCCCCTCAAGTAGGCTGGAAGGAAAGAAGTACATCAGCAGAAAATTACTTGATTTTATAAATTGGGGCTGCCCCTGCCCTTCCCCTCCCCACTCTCCTTTCTCCTAGGACCTCAGAAGAGTGAGCAGAAACGTGTGTTTCTCTTGTAGATAAAGTAGCACTGATGAAAGAGTTCAGCCACCAATGGAGTCAGCTGAGTGGCCAAGCTCTGCTGGATGTGACAGAGCGTATCACAGGTATGGCCTCTGCTAAGCCAAGAGGTCTCCCCAGGGAGCATTTCCAGGGCATTCCTGGCAATAGACAGTAGAGTAGCTGCTCCAAATCAGGAGGTGCTGAGCTTGTCCCTCCTGCCCAATGCCCATGGCAGCTGTGTTTGGCAGGTTTTCCCTGGCTGCTGCAGAGGTGTGCAGTACCTGGCACGGGGGTGGCGCTCGGCCTTGGGGCCGAGCTCTCACTGGGGCATCTCAGAGCCCACCTCCAGGAAAGGGAGGGGTTAAAAATACCCGAGCTGGCTCTTCTCTTGGGAGCTCAGGGTCATCTCTGGTCCTTTAGGGAAAATGTAGCAAGTGCTGTTTCAGGCAATCCGTTTCTTTTGTCCTCACAGAATTCTCATCTTGCTCTTGAAAAGTTTTGAGACTGAACCCTGCAGTGCCTGGGGGTCACAGCTTAGGTCAAAACTCAGCACCCAGATTAGGGGCACGGATTTGGTGCAAGGCAGCCTTTGGGGCCAGAGGGGCAGAAGCAGAGTGCTGAGGCTCCCTGCCTGTGCTGTCAAAGTGGCATTGGACTGAGCATTTCAGGGTGTGCCAACATTGTCTTCCTGTGTCAGTGCTGTCCAAAATGCTACAAATGCAGCTGATAATTGATTCCTCAGAGGAGCTTGCTATGTCAGCAACAGCCCAGGAATGGAAAAGTGATAATCTCTATATATAGTGGACAAGATGATTTACAGCCTTGCTTTAACGGGGTCTAAATGCACTGCTAAGTGTGCCAGCATCTTTAAATGCAAGGTTTCATAGATGTTGTGTCTTCTTCAGCAATCTCAAATGCTCAGTGTTCGGTGATTGAGAATGTCAAAAGCCCTTGAAAGGGCATTGGGATAAAGTAGATGTCTAGGAAGAGGGAATTTAGTTTTGGAGATATTTTGATCTCTTCTTCAAATAAAGGAAATAAACATAAATTAGGACTCTTTTAGGAAGAGCAGATGTTCTCTCTGAGATTTAGTGGGAACAAACAATGTTTTCTCAAGTTCCATTGTGACCAATGTCTTGAATTGGATTTTAACACCCATTGGAAATTAACACCCATTTTGAAATGGATGCCATAACCCTTTTCCTGCTTGGCAGAATTGGTTTTGGGCACTTTCAGGAAGTGTTTAAATGTTGATGATTGCTGGTGGATTACGAGCATAGAGAAAATGAAGTCTCTTCCACCACAGAATTAGAAGTGGTTACTGCATAACATTTTGCCTGATCAGAAAATATGAATGGTGTCCAGAGCATTTCAGGTTTTGATGTCTCAGCCACATCTGCCATGCAAGGAGCCTGTTGGTTGTCAATTTTTTGCCTGTGTTTGACAAAGTTCAGTTCAGAAATTGAGCAGGGAGTAGGCTTCAGAGAGAAAGGGAGAAGACACTCGTGTTGTGGTTAAATTTCATTCATCTGTGTTGCATTTTTCTCTCTACATTCTACTATTGCAGTGCACATTGCAAGAAAAATGCCATTAACATTGGGAGGGGGAATGACATTAAAATGTGGAGATGCACAAATGCCACAGCAATGAGGTCTGGGTAATTACCTAAGACACCCTGAGGTTTGAAGCAGCTGTTTGTTGGAAGGCACAAAAGCATTGTGCCAAAGACAGCAGCTAGTCACTGATGTTTCTAATCCAGCTGTCAAGCAGCACCCATGTCTGGTGGGCTGGAGTTTGGAAGTATGGTCTAATAGTGCCCTTTGCTGTGTGCCACTGAGCAAAGGGAAGAGCCAGATTGGATTCTGGCACTTTGTCATCAAGAGTCACAAAGATGGAATTGTCCTTTTTCTTAGAAACCTTTCAATTGAATCTCCATGGTGCATTTCCAAATCTTCAGTGTGGGTTTAGACAACTTCCTAATGGAAATGAAAGGGAAGTTGACATTTTAGTCATTCTTGATGTTGAAACAGGTTGTGAAATGATCCAGTAAAGGTACAAGTTCTGCCACAGGTGCAAGTATTTGTTTGGAGACAGTACTCCTGAGGTGTTGGTGGTTCTATTTTGGGGAGGATCAGCTGCTTTGGCCATTTCTGGATCGTTGGGCTCTGTGTGCTATTTCGCTGCTCTTAGGCAGAGAGGCTTCCAAGAAGCAAATCTCGAGGTGGATCCTTGTTTGCATTAAGGTTGTTGTTTCAGAAGCTTGTGTCTCTGTCCCGGCAGTGCTTGTGGAAGGGGTTTATGCCAGGAGCCCTGAAGTGGTCCAGCGCTACGCCCTGCCCGTGCTCTGGTCCTTCCTGGAGAACAAGGCGCTGCCTGTCCGCAGCGCCAATGTGCGCACGGTGGTCACCAGGCTCGCCTCTGCCCTCTACGAGGTGATGGGCACCAAGCTGAAGAAGCGTGCTGCCACCCAGCCCCCACATGTCCAGGAAAACCTCTCCAACATCCTGGGCTGGTGAAGGCTTGATGTTCTCCAGCAAGTTGACCAAGTGCTGAGATGGACACCTGCGGTTCTGACCTTTTAGCTGTGCCAAAATTGACAAAATACTCAGGAAGGGTGTGCATCTGCCCCTGCTCTCTCCACTGCCCTTCCTAGTCATGGCATGCTCAGGGGCCTGAAGACACTCTGGATTGAGGACAAAGTGAAGGACTAGCATGGCTCAGCCTCCCACCGAGGTAAGGTGGGAGCTGGGCCGCTCTCTGGTGGGAGGAAGGGTCTTGTGCCAGCCTGGAGAGCCTGTGCACATTGCCAGGCAGCAGTTGTGCCCTGCAGGTGCCCCCTGCCATGAGCTGTGCTGCTGCCAGTGCCCCGTGGAGCTGTAGGGCTGCTGAGCTGTGGGGCAGGGAGAGGAGCAGGAGGCTGCATGTGCAGCTGAGCCATTGCTGGGAAGCACAGGGCTCTGGGCTCCCTGCTGTCCCAGGGCAGCCCAGAGGCCAGGGAGTTCCCCTGGGAGCTCTGTGGAAGTGGCTCAGGGTGTGCCCCTGGCCTGCCTCCAGAGGGTGATGGTAGGAGAATGTTTCCCTGTGCAGCTATTTATGAATTTCCAAGAAATGTGTTCTATGAAATATGGAGCTTCAGATGCTTTAGGTTTGCATTGCAGCCTCTGTTACATTTTGTGTCTCCATTTTGCAGACCTGCCTGGCTCCTGTGTTTCCACCAAGTTTTCTCTGGACATTCTTTTGTGCATTTACCCACAAAGTCCTTTCCTGCTGTCCAGAAGAGCTCTTTCCTCCAAGCCCAGGAAGAAGCTGCTGCCTATCCAAAGAGCGTTTGAAGACAAGGATTTATGCATTAGCCTGTATAGTTCCAGATGTACATATGTTCTGATAGTTATCTGTAGGTTTCAATAAATATATTTTGATTGTATCTTAATAATTTTGTTGTTATATTTTTTTTGTGTATATTTTTGGTGGTATGTTTTGTTTTTTTATATTTTATAGTTTTATATTTTTTCCCATTGACATGCTAAGGATGGCCAGGTCCCTGAGACCTTGAGATGGGGAAGGGAGAGCTTCCCTGATTTTGTGAGTTTCTCTGGGAGGGTGGGGCCAGTGGGGGGAAGGAGGCCAAGGCCACGAGATTCGAAGCAGGTAAAGGAGGGTGGGGGGGCAGTTACTGGTACTCACCCCTTTTTGGCTCTGGAAGGAGGAAGGCAGCTGGAAAACCTCACCACGCCATCCCAGTGCCAGGAGCTGCCTCTTCTGGTGTTGGACCTCACACCCCTGCCAGGATGCTGTCCTGCTTCAGTTTGCTATCTCCAAGCATCCTGTTGGAGCACCGGGACCGACACTGCTCCAAGGATTCGTGAGCAGAGTCTCTCCTCCACCCTTCCCATCTGAGACACAGCTGCCATCACCCCCAGCTCTCCTGCAGCTGTGCAGGGATCCACACACCTGCCCTGTCCACTGGGAACCTGCCAGAGCTCACTGCCAATGGCGATGGTAACTGCACCAGGGGGGAAAAGAGCACACAACCAAAGGAACTGTGACTGGGTTCCTGTTAATTTCATAGTTATTGTTGTTTAGATTGGCCTTGTTATATATTTAGTAGAGAACTGTTCTTCCTGTCCCCCTATCTTTCCCTGAGAACCTCTTGATTTCAAAATTATACTGACTCAGTGGGAAGGATTTTACTTTCTCCATTTCAAGGGAACGTCCTGCTTTTTCCCTAGCACACACCTGTCCATTCAAACTAGGATACGGAGCATGAGATGCAGGGCTGATGTGTGAAAGCAGGAGGATCTCCTCCAAAGTAACTTGTTTAATTGTCCATTTTATTACTTCTCTATTTACTCCACACTACTAAGGCAAGGCAAGCTTTGCTTGCAGGCAAAACAGGCATGGGATACACTAGGGTCCCTTGCAGGATCAGCAGGGCTGGCAGTGACAAAGCAGGCAATCTGCTCCATGGTGAGCCACTACACAGCCGCATCCCAATGTGGGTTTAAGTAGCATGGTATTATGGAGAACTCCTTTTCTGCATCAGATACCAAAAGAACGTCCACAGCTTCTGGTGGCAGTCAGCTGGAGCATTCCACAGGCAACACGAGCTCTCCAGGCACTCAGTGTTCTCTAGTGTCAGAGGCAGAGACACAGTTGAGGAGAGTCCATGTCAGGGGTCAGCCTTCCCAAACTGAGCAATGGATGCTTCTGCCACTAACACTGACAGGAAATAAACAAACAAAATTTCTGTGCACACCAGGGCTACGTGTGGATTACATTATTTCTGTTTCACATCCCGGCCAGAACAACATCGTGGTCAGAATATCATTGTTCCTAGATTCTCTAACACTAAAAATATTGCTAGAGAGTTTTTGTCATTCCCATAGATTTGGTGACATCCAGACACACTTAACAATCCATTTGGGTCCAAGTTCCATATTGCAGACGATGTCTTTGGGCAGCCTGCAAGTGTCTCAGCAGAGAATGAAAAGGGATGACAATACTGACACGATTTGTCTTTGCTACTTGAAATTTAAAAGCTCCGCTCCAGCCCACACTGGCAAAATTGTCAGAAGAGGCAATTCTTCCCCACAAAATGCTTCATCTCACTCAAACAAGAAAGCCACAAGCCAACAGTCTTCTTTACGCCTCCACTGCTTTATTTGGCTATTTCTCTAATAGGAATTAGCTTCATTTATTCTTACTTTGCTTCCTGTGTTCCACGGGGCGCGCGGCGGCTCCTCCGTTGGGTTCGCGGAGGCAACGGCAGAACGGCCGCGCGCTCCGGCGGCTCCGCAGCAGCAGCAGCAGCAGCAGCAGCAGCAGCAGCAGCAGCAGCAGCGCCTCTCTCGATCGGTTTTTCGATCGGTTTTCCGCTCGAGTTCCCGCTCGCCCTCCGTGCCCTTCTCCCTCTCAGACTCCCTGTGATCCCGTTCGGTCCCGTCCTTGTTGCGCCTCTCCCAGCCCGGCTCATGCCGCGCCCCGCAAGGCGGCCGTGGGCGAGCCGGCCCCCTGCCCGCCCCTGTCGGGCACGCCGCGGTGCCGCCTCCGCGGGGCTCAGTCCGTACCGCCTGTGGCACCTTTTGAAGAGCCTGTGGACGAGCTCCTCGCTGCACTGGTGGCGGTGGTGGAGCAGCAGCGTCTCTTGGCTCCGCCTGGCGCGGGCCCTGGCGCTGGCCCGGCCCCGACCGAGGCCCCTCCCGCGGTTCCGCCCACAGCTGGCCCGCAGCCGCCCGGCTCCCGCCCCGCCGCCGGCGCATTCCCCCGAGCGAGCCTCGCCGCCCGGCAGTTCGGCCGCCGGCCCCGAGGCGCCGGAGCCCGGGGCGGCTCGGGAAGCAGCGGCGGCCGGGGCGGGCGGGTGCCCCGGGCAGAATGCCGAGAGCGCGGTGCCGTCCGCACGGGCGGAGAAGCCTCCCCTGGAGCAGCTGTACCGGGAGGGCCCGCTGCTGGGGAGCGGCGGCTTCGGCAGCGTTTACGCCGGGACCCGGCTCGCCGACGGCGTCCCGGTAAGAGACGAGGCCGGCTCGGAGCGGGGAGGGGGGCGGCGAGCGGCGGGCGGCGAGCTGAGCCCTCCGCTCGCCTTGGCTTGCAGGTGGCCATCAAGCGAGTGTCCCGGGACCGCGTCTTGGAGTGGGCGCGGCTGGTGAGTGAGCGGGGCCAGCGGGAGCAGGCGGCGGGGCGTGGCGGGCGGGGTAAGGCCAGGCCCGGCCGGGTGGGAGCCGGGACGCTGCGATGGGAGCGAGCGTGGAGCGAGCGGGGGCCGCGCAGCGTCCCGGGCCATGGGCAATGGGAGCTGCGGTGGCGCCGGGCAGGGGGTGGCGAAGGCGAGCGCAGCATCGGCGCCGCTGACGGCATGGCGGCTCCCCCGCAGCACGACGGCGCCCTTGTGCCCCTGGAGCTGGTGCTGCTCTGGATGGCGTCGTGGCCCGGCTTCCGCGGCATCGTGCGGCTCCTGGACTGGTTCGAGCTGCCCGACGGCTTCGCGCTGGTCATGGAGCGTCCGGAGCGCTGTCAGGACCTCTGGCACCTGCTGCACGCGGGGGGGTTCCTGCCAGAGCCCGTGGCGCGGGCGCTGTTCCGGCAGGTGCTGGGGGCCGTGCGGCACTGCACCAGCCGCGGCGTCCTGCACCGCGACATCAAGGCCGAGAACGTGCTCGTTGACCTGGCCACCGGCGAGGCGAAGCTCATCGACTTCGGCTGCGGCACGATCCTGCAGGACACGTTCTACACCCAGATGGCCGGTGAGCCCAAAGCCGGGGCCCAGCCGGGCAGTGGAGCTTCTCCCCTGTGCTTCCACAGGTGGAACACACAGGGAGGGAGGGAGGGGGAATGCTGCTTCAGCCGGCTGCAGCCAAGTTGCATTTTGGCAGGAGCTGGGGCTGGCTTTTGAGGAGCTGGCTGGGAGGGAGGGAGCAATCAGCATTGGCCTGATGAGCTGTGCCCGTGTGCCATAGGAACGCGGGAGTACTACCCACCGGAGTGGATCCTCTTTGGCCGCTACCATGGCCAGCCAGCCACCATCTGGTCCCTGGGCATCCTGCTCTATCAGCTGGTGTGCAGGCACCTTCCTTTCAAAAGCAGAGAGGACATCGTCCGGGGACAGCTCTTCTTCCCGCCCCGGGTGTCTCAAGGTGGGGATGGGCCTTCAAGGCACGGGAGCAAGAACGGCTTTGGGAGAGGGCAGGTGGCACATAAGTGTCCTGCTGTTGCAGCTGGGGAGGAGGTTCATCTCCTGGGCTGAGCTGGACGAGGTGGCAGGTGTACCTCTGCTGCTCTCTTCCAGAAGAGAGGATGGATGGGAAGCTGTGCGAACAGCTCTGAGCACTCTTAGTGTGCTGTGGGCACTGTGAAATCTGGGAGAGCATGGACAGGAGCTGACCAGCAGTTTCTGGTTTCTCTCTGCAGAGTGCCAGCACCTGATCAGGTGGTGCTTATCCATGGACCCTGCAGACAGGCCATCCTTGGATGACCTTTTAGAACATTCTTGGGTGCAGAAGCCCCACCTGGCCCAGGAGACAGCAGAGATCCATCCCTCTGCACAGTAGAATCCAGGATGCCCGCAAGCAGCAGCTGCTCGTGTCTCGTGGCTCTCAAAGAATTCCCCAGAGCATTTCCCAGTGGCCCTGGCATGGAGCAGAGAGCACAGCCAAGGAGGTGCTTCCTCAGGTCCCCGGCGATTTGTGGAGGGAGCGGCTCAGGGCTCCCCATCCTATTGGAGAAATTGTGGCACAGTGCAGTGAAGTTGCCACAGAGTGGAAAAGGGGAAACATCCCCCTGCAGCTCAATGGCCTCGTGATGTCCCCGCGAGCCAAGGCACATCTGGCGTGTTCTTCTGGAGATCAGCGCAGAGCTGGAGAACGCCGTCCTCGAGCTGGCCACTGGCAGGGCAAAGCTGATGGGCTTTGGTTGCAGCCCCTTCCTAGAGGACACGCTCTGCACCCCGACGAAATCAAGATGAGTCCCCAGGCGGTGCAGGGGTGGGGGGATGCTCGTGCCTCCAGGCATGGCAGGGCTCAGCCTGGCCACATGCTGGAGGTTCCCCATGGGGTGGCAGTGGACAATATTAATCTTTCTGCCAACTGCTCAGCTGCTTTTTGGTGGGGCAGGGGATGGATGTTGTGGAAGGGGAGCCGGCTCCTGGCCTCGCTGACAGCTTCTTCCTGCCAGCATGGCACAGGCTGGGGTGGGGGCATCCGGCCTGACAAAAGCATGCATCCATGGGGATAGGGAGCAGCAGAGGGGGACGGGTTCTTTAGCCATGGCCCAGCTGCTCTGCTTTGCAGGCCCTTGAGGAAGGGGTGGGCATACAGGTGGGAAAGGTAGGGTTTTTCCCCACCACTGGAGAGATTTTAGTATCATAAAGAGCGGTCAGACCTTCCCCAGGCCCGTGAAACGGTGACAACCTTTGGTGCTTTTTCTTGTTTCCAGGTCTTGTTTTGAAATGACTTTCATGCAATTGTTCTTTGTTTTTTCCAGAAAGATTGCCACTTGTGTCCAGACCAGATGGAGAAGCACCGGCACCGTCCGTGGAGTGCATCCCGTGCCGGTGCTAGCCGGGGAGGGTCCACGGTGTGGATGTCCCCTGCAAAAGGATGAGGACCTTGTGTGGGATCGGCTCCTCTCCTGGCAGCAGGTCTCCAGAGGTGGGTACCCGGTTCCACAGCTCGGGTGGCAGAAGGGCTTAGGGCAAACGGCAGCAGGCACACGAGAATGTCGCTCTTGCAGCTGCTGAGGAGGTTGTTGTGCCATGCTTGAGCAGAAGAGGTGGAGCGTGTCCTGCCACGCTGCTCTCCTCTAACAAGGAGGGAATGGGCTGGGAGGTTTGGGCTCTGAGCACAGCCAGCAGCCTGGCCTGAGCATAGGCCGTGGTGGGACAGGGGGGACAGGAGCCTGCTGCCACTGACCGTGGCTTTCTGGTTTCTGTCCCCAGGCTACCAGCAGCTCATGCCATGGAAACGGCACCGCTCGACCTGCCAGTCTGGGAGGGCTGGACGGCAGCGGGTGTTCATTTGCTGCCAAAAATAAATCATTCTTGTTACTAACATCATCATCATCATCATCATCGGAGCATTTCTTTCATCCTTTTTTCAAGCTTTTGGCCTCCCTTCTTCCACCGAAATCTCTTTGCCTCTTTCCTCATCCACTTGGTGGAATGGGTGGGGGGGTTTAAGTAACACAAAAAGTTCAGCAACAATTCCTGTTGCCAACCGCAGCAGTCTCTTCAAGAACCTGGAGTTGGTAGCCAGGCCCACATTTCACTTAGAAAGGGGAGTGGTTTGCAGGGACAAAGATGTCCCTCTGCTGCAAAAGCAGGGAGGAAATCAGAAGCAGCAAAATGCGATTTCAGCTCTACCCCCGCCCAAAGTTGTCTGCGTCTTTGCCCTCCACTCCAAAATAGGCAGGCAAGGCTGGACTTGAACAAGGTTCAAGTCCTTCATGGTCCCTTGGCATTAAAGGGATCAAGTAAAACTCTCGTATGCAGTAATTGGAGTACAGCTACTGTAGGGATAAAGGAAATGTTGGGAGCTGGGACATCCTTCTTGTCTCCTTTGTCTCCCCAGGTGTTGTAGCCTGGATAGCTGTTAAGATGGTTGCAGGTAAAGGAGCAGCAAGGGCCTTTGTATGGGATCCACGGAGATGTTTATTTCAGCCACTGCGTGGATAGTCCAGGGTCAGAGGCAAAGACAAAGGGGAACGTCGGGGTGAGGGTCCAGGTTGAAGCAGATGGGTGTCCTGGGCAGGGGGAGCATCAGGGAGCACTTACCAGGGGACATGGGGGTGGCACAAAGGTGGGGTTAGGGCATGGGAGCCAACAGGGAAACAGGGTGGGAGTGACCAAAAGCCTGAGAGACAGGGAGAGGGCAGGGGGCTGGCCCAGGGAACAGAACAGGGCTACATTGGCATAACAGAACAGGGCTTGCTATGAGAGAAGCCTCTCGTGTCTTCCTAACTAGGGAATGCCTTTTAGGGTCTCCACAGTGGGGTGTTTTGGGTTCAGTTTGAGTTTGGGTGGAGATACTGCTTTAGTGTAGTGGTTTTGGATTGTTAATTTGAACGTTTTTAGTTGTGAGATAGGATTAGGAGGAAGATAAAACAGGCTTAGCTTTAAATAATACAAAGACAAACTTTATTACCAGAAACTATAGGGGAAAAAAGAAGAAGAAAAATTAGAATAAAACTTCAGACTACTCTTCTTCTTTCCACACATTTGTTTTTTTTGCATTGACAGCATACAAAGAACAACTCAGTTAGTTTACCATTTCTAAAATAGTCATTTACTTGTTTCTTTCAGAGAGGAGATTCTTCAGCCTATAGAGATTTTTCATAAGAAACCATTTTTAGGTGGTCTTGCTGTTCTAGTGTTTAGCCGTCAGGGAGGATAGAGATCTGGTTATTATGTAATATTTTTTTTCTCAACTAACATTTTAATTCATAACTAATACTGAGGACCATATCAACTTATGAGGCACACTTAAAGGATTATAATAGTTGAAACAAAAGCTTACTCCACTTTTAAAAATAGAGGGTGTTTTTCTTCTTCTTCCCTAGGGAGAAGCAGGGGTTTTTTCACTATTTAAACCTAGGGCACTTACAGCAATTTTAACATTGGTTTATTTTAACACCAACGCTTCTTCTTACATCTAGAGTTAGAATCTTTAATCCACCCCATATTTTTTATGTGTTATAGGGAAACAACGGATTCTTTTCTATAGCATAAAAAAAAGGGAAGAATTTCAGTCTATGTCTTCCTTCCCTCAGCTGAGACTTGACTCTTCTCATACTTTGATTTTGGTGTTTTTTGTGCTGTTTTTGTACATATTATCATTTTGGTTCTCTGTTTCTTTTTCCACAGGACAGAGAATAAAGTATTTGTAAAGTCATATTTTGGGCAGTGAAAAAGTTAATATTTTGCCAGGGCAGGAGAGGGTTCTGTGATTGTTTTTAGGTGGGGCGGCAGGAGCTCTTTACCATAAGGAGCCTTCTAAGGCTGCGCCGGGGCCGGGCTGGGATTGTAGGGCCCGGCCAGAAAGCGGAGATGAGTTTTTTGGTTGTAAGGTTGTTTTTTGGCGTTTGCTGTATGTAGTGTTAGTGGTGGGCTGGTGGTTTTCCTTTTCCTTTGCCCAGCAGCCGAGGTTGGGGCCCTTGCCAGATCGGGGCCCAGCTGTCTCTCCCCCAGGCCGTGTGGGCGGTGAGGCAGGCCTTTTTTCCACCTTTATCTCTTACTGTTCACTTCCTCTTGCTGGAAACGGGATTGTTGGAACACTTTAGAGGAGACGGCTTATCCATAGTGTTCTGTTTTAAATTGTCTAAAACCGTGTGAGACAGATGGCTTCACATAGGAACATCCCCAGGGCTGCTGAGGGGAAGGCACCACTTTATTTGTTGTGAAGAGAAGTAATCAAAATCCGCAACCAACAAGCTGCAAGGCAGAACGGAGTGGGAATTACAGAAATAAAGGCCTTGAAAAGCAGCTTTGGAAAGCAGCTACTTCCTAGACAGTGCCAAACCCTCCGACCTGGCCTGGCCGGGCCCAGGGCTGGCTGCCCTTGGGAAGGGAAGGGAAGGGAAGGGGATGGAGCTGGGGTGGGGGCTCTGTGGCCATGGAAACGAGAGAACCACGGGCCAGCGCGTCACAAAGGGGCAGCCCCGCAAGGGGCTGTGAAGGTTGTGGTTGACACGGACACAGTGGCAGGAGACACGTCTGGCTCTGCCTGTCTGTGCCGACTGCTGGCGATTGGAGTCACCCCACCTTGTTCTAGGGCTGGGGACCGAGCTCCTATCGCCGTCTGCTCCGAGACAGTTCCCAAATTCAACCCCAGGTACTTCTGCGAGACAGAAGCACAGGTTCAAAGATGGATTTTACTGGAAAAGGAAAGACCACGGAAGGAAAAGGTGAGGATAGAAAGGAGCTGAAAGGCCCGAGTCAAATGGAGACAAATTCCACCAGATTTCAGGGAAAATTGGTCCATGGTGGTCAGTTCTGGCTCTGTGTCAGAGTTGGTGGCTGTGAGCTACAGGTGATCTTGCCAGGACAGCCCTGGCATCACAACATTTTCTCATTAGCTTACTCATTATGTTTTGTCATTAGCGTCCTCTTCTTTTCACAGTAGCCAAATCACTCAAACTTTCAGTCAGGACAGGGACTGTGGCCACAGCTGACCACAAACTGGACACGGTCATGAGACGCAAGTTCTGTTCCTTTGTTTGCCGCCAATGTCAGGTCTCACAACAGATAAATTTCCTGTTCTTCCTCTGCTTGCTAATTGGGTGTAACACTGAGAATGATATTAAGGTGCTATGAAAACGCCAGCAAGTCCTGCCTGCTTGCTGAGAGCTCTTTGTAGTTTGCAGAAACAGCAGTCACAGCTGTGTGGGTCTTTATTGGGTGTTCACAGAAGCCACACTAGAGAAGGAGTTTTTTTCCCCTCTTCCCATTGGAGCCATCCAACTTTCTGTTCAGCCATGGTAACTCAATAGTGTTCAGAGGAATAGTTCACAGGCTAGGTCCTTGAGAAATGAAACCTAAGAAATTTTCTCCAAAGTTCAAGAATCCTGCAAATGCCCCACCCATTAGACGTGTTTATGATAAAGATGGGACTTCACCTAAATGAGTTCATCCCTTGTGAGGCTGGCTCAGCCTCCCACAGAGGTAAGGTGGGAGCTGGGCCGCTCTCTGGTGGGAGGAAGGGTCTTGTGCCAGCCTGGAGAGCCTGTGCACATTGCCAGGGAGCAGTTGTGCCCTGCAGGTGCCCCCTGCCATGAGCTGTGCTGCTGCCAGTGCCCCATGGAGCTGTAGGGCTGCTGAGCTGTGGGGCAGGGAGAGGAGCAGGAGGCTGCATGTGCAGCTGAGCCATTGCTGGGAAGCACAGGGCTCTGGGCTCCCTGCTGTCCCAGAGCAGCCTAGAGGCCAGGGAGTTCCCCTGGGAGCTCTGTGGAAGTGGCTCAGGGTGTGATCCTGTGGCCTGCCTCAGGTGGCTGCTGTCAGGTGCATGTTTCCCTGTGCAGCTAGTTTCCAGGAAAGTTTCCAGGAAATGTCTTCTATGAAATATGGAGCTTCAGATGCTTTAGGTTTACATTGCAGCCTCTGTTACAGTTTTATATCTCTACTTTCCAGGCCTGACTGGCTACCCTCTTGCCAAGAAGTTTTCCCTGGCAAATCCTTCTATGCTCCTTCCCTCCAAGCCATTGCCTCCCATCCAGAAGGACTCTCCTTCCACCAAGCCAAGCACGGTGTCCAGAGGAGAGCATGAGACTGGGAAAAACGGCACCGGCTGCGAGGATAAAATTAGAAATAACAGGGAGCTGAGTTCAGAAGGAAAAGAACAGATGGTAAGGAGACCGAGCTAAGTCCTGTGTGATAGATTTTCACTTTCTGCACTGTAAGCAGAGCTCAGAGAGCTTTTCCTGTGGTGTGAGCACATGGAACCAGCTGGGCCAAGGAAGAGCTCAGCTGGACACTGCACTTCTGGGAAGTGTCTGAGAACACGCTGCCTTTGCAATGGGTGTGTAGTGCAAACTTCACATCCTCAGCATGCATCAATGGCAGGAGAAGTCTTTGAATGGTTTCTGGGCTCTGTCATAATTCCTTGTCTGACTTATGACTGAGAAAAGCCCAAGAATCAGGCCAAGCTGCTTATGCTGTCCAATCTGGCCAAGCAAGCATGTTAGATTTTATAACCTACATGTATTTTTGAACCATGGCTGTGTCAGGGATATGTATTCCATCAGCTGTGTCTGCTTGCTAAGGAAAAAAGGAGTTTGCTGGAACAGGCAGTGCTACAAAGTCAGTTCCAGGTGGTCTCAGCTTTTGAGTTGTACAGCCATGGCCTTCTACACAGTTGTCTCTGATGCTATTTCTAGATTTCGTCAGCTTCTGGGCAGCTGTGTGCTCTGGCATGGCTTTGTCCAGAGGGAAGGGATGGGAGGTGGCCATGGGGAGAGCAGCTCAAAGCCCAGGCACACAATTTCCTTTGCAGCAGGGCCAGCACCTGCAGTTGTTTTGGGTTTACCATGGGGTGCAGGAGGAGGCAAATGAGCAACAGCATTGGCAAACAGAATGTCCAATCAAAGGCTGATGTACTTGATTCCAGCCTTGCTGAGGAAGGGCCCAATGTATTCCTGACAGGATCTAATCCTTCCACTGCAGTTCAAACAGGTCCTGATTTGGCCCTTTAGTTGTGCCAGAAATGATGGGATACTGAGGAAGGGCGTTCATCTGTCTCCACTGCCTCCACCTCCCTTCCTGGCCATGGCATGGGGGCCCTGGAGAAATTTGGGCAGGCAGAGACCTTCCAGAGAGCAGCAGGGCAGGGAGCTCTGCTGAACTTCCTAAATGCCAGTGAGCCTGAGATGATGGAGGTGTGGGAGCTGGAGAGCACGGAGCATCACGAGAGCTCAGCAGCTTCTGGGCTGAAAGGCTGCTGGGCAACTGTAAGAGGGAAGGGCAGCAGCAGAAGAATTGAGGGGCTTGAGAAAAGCAGGTTTTGACATCCTGCAGAATGGCTTTGTGGGGACTTGGCTGGAGATCAGCACTGGCTGTGAGGTGCCTAAGAGGCAGGGAGAGAACAGTGATCTGAACCTGTTCCCATACCATCCAAAAGGCCAGTGGAGGCCGTGGCACCGCAGAACAACTTGATACCAAACATGTGGATTCCAGCTGGGATCATAGCCACACTTGCAGTGAACTGAGCCCAAGGAGAGAGTTGGCAAGTCTAGGGCATGAGCACGCCCTCACCACTTGCCTTTTCATTCCCCATGCTAGGCCAAGCTACTCCAGCAGTTTGACTGGTCTTTTCCTGCCAGGTCCCAGTTAAAAGCATGGCTAAATGTCTTCAGCCATCAGTGAGGAAGGGCTGAATGCTTCATCTGAGCACTCTGTACCACTCTTTCCAGGCATCTTTGCTGTATCCCAGAGGTGGGGATATGAAGAAGGGGTCATTGGGGCTGCCTTTGATCCCCCCTATACCCAAGGCAGTCAGTCCCCGTGTTGGCAGTGCTGCAGGGTCTCTGCACAGCTCTGTGCAGCTGGATGTCCAAGAGTCCCAGGAGATGAGGTAAGCCAAGGTGTCTGCTGCTCCACTCTGCTGTTCAGCTCCCTCTTGCCATCTTGTGAGGTTCCTTTGCACAGTCAGCTGTCTCCCATGTACTTAGGGAAACCTCTGTGTATTCACCATTTGGCCCATCCGTGATGATCCAGCTCCATGTCAAACCCCACACCATGTGTCCCAAGAGCAGAGGTGGTGGTGGTGGGGAAGAGGAGGCAGGGCTTAAAAGCACCTGAAGATGGGTCCTCTGCTGGGCTTGGTATTGATTCCCTCTGTAATGTTTGTGGTGTCATTTGGGAGCTGTATTGCACGGCTCTGGATCCTGCAGATCTTTGAATACTGTGATCCTTGACTGGCAACTTCAGCACCGGAAAACTCTGTTTGGCCAAATATTGGATGCTGGAGGGGTGTCTCCGTCTTTAGCTGCTGCTTCTGTAAATGTCAGGCATAATTTCTCTGTGCCTGGGACGACACTGTGAATTGAGAACCCAGCTATATTTTCCGGGTATAGATGTAAAATCCTATCAATGTTTAATATTTAGGTCTGGGATTAAAACAGAGAGGGCAAGGAGGTACAGAAGAGTTATAGTACAGTACCTGATGGAAAGATATTGGCTTGTATATATGTGAGAAAATGTAGCTGTCAATGTAGCTTATCTGAAGGACAGCAATAATGAAGGAGTCACAAAAATGTCATTCCAACTGGAAAGCTTTGGTAGTGCATTGAAAGTGCAATGTGAATACACTTGCCTAGCAGTTGAGTTGGTAAAAGGCTTTTCCTTCTTGAGACAGCCATGAGGTGGAATATCCTTCTCAGGATACTGCCATGTTCGGACCACATGTAGCACGAGACTGGTACCAGTGAGAGCCACAAGCAGGCAAAGTCAAGCTTTGTCAGCAGAACCAAAGTAGCTGCCCTCCCTGCAGACTCATGTCTCAGCTTGGCAGCTCCTGCTGCTTGAGGGAGGCTGTAGGAGCCCCTTGGCTCCAAAAGGAAAGTCAGCAGAATTGGGGAGTTATGGTGCAAGTTGAGGAATGACTGCTGAGTTTCAGCTGGAGCTTGGCCAGCTCTGCCTGGCTGCAGCAACTGAATGCTTAAGGACAATTAATGAGCTTTGCATCTTGTTGGCTTGATGTGTTGCATTTTCTCCTTCATCAGAGGGACCAAGCAAGGAAGGATTGCTACACCTGTTCCTTCCCTTCTCTTTCTCCCTCCTCATATGTTCTTGTGTTTTCCATTTTTTAAGGCCACGATCAATCAGCAGCATCAGAGAGAAGAAGTCTGAACATGCAGGTAGGTACAGGGCATGTCTGTCTTAAAATTACTACTAGAACCTTGAATTAGAGGTGATATTTTGAAAGCTTTGTTAAAAATCATTCTTTTAAAAATTTCTTTAAACTCATTTGAATTCCTTGATGGGCTCAGTGGACTTTCCCAGAGCCCAGTCACTGGGAGTGTGCTGCAGTGGTGTAGTGAAAATTCCTGCATTGTGAATCTTGAGTGGCAAGAGCTGGATTGGGACCTTGGGGCCCTGGAAGTGCAGTGCAGGAAAAGGAAACATTCCTGTCCATCCTGCACACGCCTTTTATCTCCATGCAGTCTTTCTCATGTCAGAATTAGCAGAGAAGAAGAAGGCATTTATCAGGAAATTAGAAATCCTCTCACTCCTTCCTCCTGCCCTTGAAGGAGATAACATTTCCTTGAGGCAGATTCTGAACTGAAACCTTTGACATCTGAAAGAGAGTCATGGACTATCAAAGCCATTGCCTGGTTTTGCTCTGGGAGAAAGAGGGGAAACCTTCTGTGAGAGAAAGTCCTTTTGAATTTTCCAGTTATGGAGATGGAAACTTCCAAAGGGATGCAGCCTATGCAGGGTCTGAGTTTGTCGTCCTATAACAGCACAAGCCCAGAGCCACCTGTGGATTGTTCACAATGACAAATCTCTTGCCCCACTGCCTCTGCCTGTGTCAGTGTTGCAGGCTGAGGCTGGGGGAGGAGATGCCTTCTGCCTTGTCCCTCTGTCCCTGCCTTGCCTGATCCCTGACAAGTAGAATTGTGCCAGACAAACTGCGGTCTCTGGTGCGTCTGTGCCAGCCAATGCCTTTGAGTTGAAAGCCTCCATCAAAGCCTGTTGTTGTTGTTCCTTTGCCATTTTGGGGCACGTCACGATAGGGGAAATGAAATTTGAAGAAATAATTAGCTGATGAAGAAAGCAGATGAGATTTCCAGGTCCCTTTGCTCTGGGTTATTTCTGAGAAATCCTGGGATTTGCCCCTTTGGAATGACTCCTTTGTGGGTGATATGCAGCTGGAATGCTTAATGCAGCTAGGGAGAAGTATTGCTCAGTAAGTAAGGTGACATTTTTGCTGGATTCATTTTGGACTAGAAATGTGCAATTTCGTTAAATATTACCTGTTGTGCTTTCATAAATTGACCTGTACATTCTCCATGGATAAATAAAAGATTGGTTTAAGGATGTTCTTCTTTTTATGATCTGCCGTCTTCCATTTCCATTAAGGAAAGTTTGAATTGCTTTTAACTGCCATGATGAGAAATGTTTTGATGCAGGTCTTGTTTATACTGGATTTGGGTTTGTCTGCAGGAAAGAAAGCAGGGAATAAAACCCACGGGACAAGTATTTGAGCAGAAGTGGAACATTTGAAAGCTAATTTGTTCCCTAAAGATTTGGGCTCCTTGAATACTGAGGATATGTAATGGGGAGCGCAAAGCTTCCTTTACTTGTAACATGGGGTGCCATTGTTCTTGTACCATCACTTCCTTTGTTGTAAAGCGAAATAAAAGCAACCAAGGAAACCCAACCCAGAACCGAGTGGGACTTAGAGAAACAAAGGCCCTGAAAACTAGCATCTGAAAACAACTACTTCCTAGGTGTAATTGTCAAATACTTGTGATCACTGTGGTTTGCCAACTGTTTGGAAGGAAAGGGATCCCAAAGTACTTGATGGGCAATGAGTAATACATAAGGAAAGGAGTAGAAGCTCTCTCTCCTGGCTTGCCAGCTCCATACCGTTCAGAGGAATTACAGTGATGCTAGTTTCATGGAAAAAACATCAACAACAACAAAAAACCACAAAGTGATTTTCTGATTAATTCAAAACTCCCTTGTATTCCTCATCAATTAGATGATTGTTTGTAAAGGTGGGAGTTCACCTAACTCACTTTTTCCCTCGTGAGCCTGGCTCAGCCTCCCACAGAGGTAAGGTGGGAGCTGGGCCGCTCTCTGGTGGGAGGAAGGGTCTTGTGCCAGCCTGGAGAGCCTGTGCACATTGCCAGGCAGCAGTTGTGCCCTGCAGGTGCCCCCTGCCATGAGCTGTGCTGCTGCCAGTGCCCCGTGGAGCTGTGGGGCTGCTGAGCTGTGGGGCAGGGAGAGGAGCAGGAGGCTGCATGTGCAGCTGAGCCATTGCTGGGAAGCACAGGGCTCTGGGCTCCCTGCTGTCCCAGGGCAGCCCAGAGGCCAGGGAGTTCCCCTGGGAGATCTGTGGAAGTGGCTCAGGGTATCCTGTGGCCTGCCTCAGGTGGCTGCTGTCAGGTGCATGTTTCCCTGTGCTGCTAGTTTCCAGGATAGTTTCCAGGAAATGTGTCCCATGAAACATGGAGCTTCTGATGTTTTAGGTTTACATTGCAGCCTCTGTTACATTTTGTTTTCCCACTTTGCAGGCCTGAGTGGTGACTTTATTGCCGAGAATCTTTCTGGGTCACCTCCCTCTATGCTCCTTCCCTCCAAGCCGTTGCCTCCCATCCGGAAGGGCTCTCCTTCCTGCAAGCCAATCATAATGTGCAGTGGAGAGGAAGAGAAAGGGAAAGATGGCACTGGCTACAAAGATATCAGTAGAAACAGTGCGGAGCTGAGTTCAGAGGGAAAAGGGAGTGAGGTAAGGATACCAAGCTAAGTCCTGTGTGATAGATTTTCAGTTTCTGCACTGTAGTGATTCCTAGAGAGGCTGATCTGGAAGAGAGACCACGCATAGTTAAAGGAATACAGTAGGTGATAATTAAGAGGCCTTAAAAGGATACACCTTGGGCAGTACAAGAGCCTGGCCCGGGCTACACCCAGGAGGGATCCAAGATGGATCCCGCTCATGAGTTTTTACACTTTTATAACCTTTGGTCAACTTATATAGTAGGGGTTAATTGTCCAGTTACAGCTTCAGGTCACCAAGTCCCATCCTTCTGGTCCACTCCCGGCGCTTTCCCATTGTTTATGATTTTTAGGTAATGGTTGTCCTTGATTCTTAAGCTGGAAAAAGATTGCTGTGTCTAACTGCCCTGAGAAGAGAACCTACCAACACTTAATACGAAGTTCAGAGTCCCACACCAAGTCAGCACAGAATCTGAGGAAAGTGAAAGCTAAAACTTAAAGCATCAAGAGGAGGGAGTCTGAGAGCTTTTCCTGTGGACTAAGCCCATGGAGGCAGCTCAGCCAAGGAAGAGCTCAGCTGGACACTGCACTTCAGGCTGTCTATGCAATGAGTGTGTAGTGCAGACTTCACAATCCTCAGCATGTACCAATAGCAGGAGAGGTCTTTGAATGGTTTCTGAGTTCTGTCATGGCTTTTCCTCTGTCATATGGCTGAGAAAACACCAAAAGCAAGTCAGGGCAGCAAAAGTTGCCCAAAAGGGAAACCATCCTTCTGCATTTAGTAACGTAAGGGTAACTTTGAACCATGTCTAAGTCTTGGGTTTTTTTTTCTGTCAAATCTGTCTGGCTGGGAAGGAAGAAGTTGTTTGCTGGAACAGGCAGTGCTACAAAGTCAGTTCCAGGTGGTCTCAGCTTTTGAGTTGTACAGCCATGGCCTTCTACACAGTTGTCTCTGATGCTATTTCTAGATTTCATCAGCTTCTGGGCAGCTGTGTGCTCTGGCATGGCTTTGTCCAGAGGGAAGGGATGGGAGGTGGCCATGGGGAGAGCAGCCCCAAGCCCAGGTACACGATTGCCTTTGCAGCAGGGCCAGCACCTGCAGTTGTTCTGGGTTTGCCATGGGGTGCAGGAGGAGGCAGATGAGCAACAGCATTGGCAAACAGAATGTCCAATCATAGGCTGATGTACTTGATTCCAGCCTTGCTGAGGAAGGGCCCAATGTATTCCTGACAGGATCTAATCCTTCCACTGCAGTGCAAACAGGTCCTGATTTGGCCCTTTAGTTGTGCCAGAAATGATGGGATACTGAGGAAGGGCGTGCATCTGTATCCAATACCTCCACCTCCCTTCCTGGCCATGGCATGGGGGCCCTGGAGAAATTTGGGCAGGCAGAGACCTTCCAGAGAGCAGCAGGGCAGGGAGCTCTGCTGAACTTCCTAAATGCCAGTGAGCCTGAGATGATGGAGGTGTGGGAGCTGGAGAGCACGGAGCATCGCGAGAGCTCAGCAGCTTCTGGGCTGAAAGGCTGCTGGGCAACTGTAAGAGGGAAGGGCAGCAGCAGAAGAATTGAGGGGCTTGAGAAAAGCAGGTTTTGACATCCTGCAGAATGGCTTTGTGGGGACTTGGCTGGAGATCAGCACTGGCTGTGAGGTGCCTAAGAGGCAGGGAGAGAACAGTGATCTGAACCTGTTCCTATACCATCCCAAAGGCCAGTGGAGGCCGTGGCACCGCAGAACATCTTGATACCAAACATGTGGATTCCAGCTGGGATCATAGCCACACTTGCAGTGAACTGAGCCCAAGGAGAGAGTTGGCAAGTCTAGGGCATGAGCACCCCCTCACCACTTGCCTTTTCATTCTCCATGCTAGGCCAAGCTACTCCAGCAGTTTGACTGGTCTTTCCCTGCCAGGTCCCAGTTTAAAGCATGGCTAAATGTCTTCAGCCATCAGTGAGGAAGGGCTGAATGCTTCATCTGAGCACTCTGTACCACTCTTTCCAGGCATCCTTGCTGTATCCCAGAGGTGGGGATATGAAGAAGGGGTCATTGGGGCTGCCTTTGATCCCCCCTATACCCAAGGCAGTCAGTCCCCGTGTTGGCAGTGCTGCAGGGTCTCTGCGCAGCTCTGTGCAGCTGGATGTCCAAGAGTCCCAGGAGATGAGGTAAGCCAAGGTGTCTGCTGCTCCACTCTGCTGTTCAGCTCCCTCTTGCCATCTTGTGAGGTTCCTTTGCACAGTCAGCTCTCTCCCATGTATTTAGGCAAACCTCTGTATATTCACCATTTGGCCCATCTGTGATGATCCAGCTCCATGTCAAACCCCACACCATGTGTCCCAAGAGCAGAGGTGGTGGTGGTGGGGAAGAGGAGGCAGGGCTTAAAAGCACCTGAAGATGGGTCCTCTGCTGGGCTTGGTATTGATTCCCTCTGTAATGTTTGTGGTGTCATTTGGGAGCTGTATTGCATGGCTCTGGATCCTGCAGATCTTTGAATACTGTGATCCTTGACTGGCAACTTCAGCACCGGAAAACTCTGTTTGGCCAAATATTGGATGCTGGAGGGGTGTCTCTGTCTTTACGTGCTGCTTCTGTAAATGTCAGGCATAATTTCTCTGTGCCTGGGACGGCACTGTGAAATGAGAACCCAGCTATATTTTCCGGGTATAGATGTAAAATTCTATCAATGTTTAATATTTAGGTCTGGGATTAAAACAGAGAGGGAAAGGAGGTACAGAAGAGCTGTAGTACTGTACCTGATGGAAAGATATTGGCTTGTATATATATGAGAAAATGTAGCTGTCAATGTAGCTTATCTGAAGGACAGCAATAATGAAGGAGTCACAAAAATGTCATTCCAACTGGAAAGCTTTGGTAGTGCATTGAAAGTGCAATGTGAATACACTTGCCTAGCAGTTGAGTTGGAAAAAGGCTTTTCCTTCTTGAGACAGCCATGAGGTGGAATATCCTTCTCAGGATACTGCCATGTTCGGACCACATGTAGCACGAGACTGGTACCAGTGAGAGCCACAAGCAGGCAAAGTCAAGCTTTGTCAGCAGAACCAAAGTAGCTGCCCTCCATGCAGACTCGTGTCTCAGCTTGGCAGCTCCTGCTGCTTGAGAGAGGCTGTAGGAGCCCCTTGGCTCCAAAAGGAAAGTCAGCAGAACTGGGGAGTTATGATGTAAGTTGAGGAATGACTGCTGAGTTTCAGCTGGAGCTTGGCCAGCTCTGCCTGGCTGCAGCAACTGAATGCTTAAGGACAATTAATGAGCTTTGCATCTTGTTGGCTTGATGTGTTGCATTTTCTCCTTCATCAGAGGGACCAAGCAAGGAAGGATTGCTACACCTGTTCCTTCCCTTCTCTTTCTCCCTCCTCATATGTTCTTGTGTTTTCCATTTTCTCAAGGCCACAATCAAGCAGCAGCATCAAAGAGACGATGTCTGAACATGCAGGTAGGTACAGGGCATGTCTGTCTTAAAATGACTATTGGAATCTAGACTCGGAGGTGACCTTTTGAAAGGTTTATTAAACACCATTCTTTTCAGAATTTCTTTAAATTTGTTTCACTCCTTGATGGGCTCAGTGGACTCTCCTGGAGTGCAGTCACTGGGAGTGTGCTGTAGTGGTGCAGTGAGAATTCCTTCATTGTGAATTCTTGAGTGGGAGGAGCTGCAGTGGGACCTTGCGACCCTGGAAGTGCAGTGCAGGAAACGGAAGCATTCGTCTCCATCCTTCACATGCCTTTTATCTCCATGCAGTGTTTCTCATGTCACAATTTGCAGAAAAAAATTATGCATTTTTCTGGAAATTAGAAATATTCCCACTCATTTCTCTTGCCCAGTAAAGTGAAAAAACCTGTCCTTGGGGCAGATATTCAGCTGAAACCTTTCAGATCCATAGGAGATTGATGGTCATGACCTGATTTTGCTTTGGGGGAAATATGGAAACGTCCTGCTATAGAAAGTCCTTTTGAAATTGCAGTCATGGTCATGGAAACTTCCAAATGGATGCAGCCTATGCAGGGTCTGAGTTTGTCATCCTATGACAGCACAAGCCCAAAGCCACCTGTGGAATGTTCACCATGACAAATCTCTTGCCCCACTGCCTCTGCCTGTGTCAGTGTTGCAGGCTGAGGCTGGGGGAGGAGATGCCTTCTGCCTTGTCCCCCTGTCCCTGCCTTGCCTGATCCCTGACAAGTAGAATTGTGCCAGACAAAATGCGGTCTCTGGTGCGTCTGTGCCAGCCAATGCCTTTGAGTTGAAAGCCTCCATCAAAGCCTGTTGTTGTTCCTTTGCCATCACTGGGCACGTCACGATAGGAGAGATGAAATTTGAAGAAAGACTTTTGCTGATACAGAAAAGGGGATCAGATGCCGGATCCCTTTGCGCAGGGTTAGTTCTGCGATATCCTGGGTAGTGCCCCTTTGGAATGACTCCTTTGTTGGTGATATGCAGCTGGAATGCTTAATGCAGCTAGGTAGAAGTATTGCTCAGTAAGTAAGGTGACAGTTTTGTTGGATTTACTCTGGACTAGAAACGAGCTATATCATTAAACCTTACCTGCCTTTCTTTTATAACTCAGTAGAACATTCTACAGGAGAAAACAACCCAGTTTAAAGAATGTTATTCCACTCTTATTGCTTGGCTGCTACATGATTTTACCCCATGTTTAGCCACGTAAAAATGATTAGTTGCCTTATATCTAACAGCTCTGTTGAAGAGTATTTCAGAATGTCCTGCCCTCTGCTATTTCCATTTTGAAAACCTTCAGTTGTCAGTGTCAGCCATGATCAGAAATGTTTTGAGGCAGGTCATGTTTATGTTGGGCTTAGGTGTCTGTGCAGGAAAGAAAGTAAGGAATAAACCCGTCAAAGAGTGAAGTAGAGCAAAAGTGAAACTTCTGGATGACCACTTTATTCCCTATAACTATGGGCTTGCAGAATATTGGGGACGTGTAATTGGGAAAGCAAAGCCCTTTTTGCATGTAACATGTAGTGATCTTGATTGTGTACCACCACTTCCTTTGTTACAAAGAGGAATTAAAAAGATCCCCAGAATAAAAAATCCAGCCTAGAACTGATTGGGAGTTACAGAAACAATAACCTGAAATCTACTTTTGAAAACAATCGCTTCCTAGATAGTGTCAAATTCTAGAGACTACTGTGAGTTTCCAACTCTTTGGAAGGAAAGGAATCCTGTAGTAGTGTGGAGACAACGAGCAGCACATCAAGTCATAGAACCCATCTCTCCTGGCTTGCCAGATCCACATTGTTCAGAGAAATTCAAGTTAGTTAGACATTAGTTTCATGAAAAATAAAAAAAACAACTAATCATTTCAGTAGCTGAAGTGCTCTTTGAATTCCCCACTCTTTAGATGGGTTGATTGTAAAGGAGTGAGTTCAATTAACTCGCTTCTTCTCTTGTACCTGTCTACAGCTTCTTCTGAGTCTACAACAGAAACCCAGAGAATGAAGGCAAAGAGCTCTTGGTGTGTGATAGGACCTGGGATGCCTCTGTTCCCAAGGAAACTCGCTGACGTGTTTGGCATGCAGACCTATGTGCGGAACCCCGGCGTTGGGAATGGAGGTGTGGGCTCCCGGCCGGCTCAGGGGGCCTTGGCCCAGGAGCCCCGGCAGAGGCAGCTGAGCAGCGCTGTCCCCAGGGTCACTGCCAGGGAGGAGGACAAGGGGAAGGACCAGCATGGTTCAGCTTCCCACAGAGGTAAGGTGGGAGCTGGGCTGCTCTCTGGTGGGAGGAAGGGTCTTGTGCCAGCCTGGAGAGCCTGTGCACATTGCCAGGGAGCAGTTGTGCCCTGCAGGTGCCCCCTGCCATGAGCTGTGCTGCTGCCAGTGCCCCGTGGAGCTGTAGGGCTGCTGAGCTGTGGGGCAGGGAGAGGAGCAGGAGGCTGCATGTGCAGCTGAGCCATTGCTGGGAAGCACAGGGCTCTGGGCTCCCTGCTGTCAAAGACTGAAAAAGTGTCTGAATTTTATCAGCTGTGTTGGAGAGTGTTGCAGAATGAATTACATTGTTCTTACTTGCATTCAGAAAAATCAGCGTACTGTCAGGCTGGCCTGAAAGTGCCAGAGCCCATACAGTTTAGACAGAAAAATTCTTTGGGGAAAATGAATAATCGAGTGTCAAGAACACAATTTTCATTAGGGTACCCCTCCTGTAATCCTAAGTTTTTCTTTATTGTCCCCTGAAATATTCCAACAAAGTGAAGAAAAAGTTGATCTGAATGTATACAGGTATTAGAACCCAGGACTACTTTTAGGAACCAGAAAGAAGATGCTGACTAAAATCAGCATAAGGGCAGATAAGAATCTCTGTCGAGAGCAATCTCCATCTCTGCCCTTCTCTATCAAACACAGAGGCTCTCCAGCATCCAGGGGCTGAGGCAGCAGGTTTCAGTCTGCTGGCCCACAGAATAATGTCATGTCTCCTTCCAGGAGCCCATTCACTGGGAGAGGGTTTAGGCATATGTACCTTGCTGCTCTCATCCACCATCTCTGTGCCCTGTTAGAGCTCTGTAATCTGGAAGCTGTCTTGCCTGTTGCCAAGCATGACATTTTTGGGCAATTGAAGTGTGCCAGAGATTTACAGGAACCTTTGCTTCCAGTTCCAGGCCTCCCACTGAGCCAGCTCAAGGAGATGGATCATCCCAGCAGTCCTGGTCTAACAAGTGACAGAGACCTGAGAGAGGGCTTTGGAAAGGTAAGGGATAAGAACAGGGATGAGCAGACTTCCATTCCAGTGGCTGTTTAGTGCTTGGCCCAAAATGCCTCTGAAAACCATGATCCTCCACTCTTGGGGGTTGGGGATTGTCTTGGGAATATATTTGACGGCTACCGAGCAATTGCTTGGCTACTTCCAGTGGTGCCAAAGTCACTGCATGGAGATGGTGCCAAGGTCATGCCCGAAGCATTCTTTATATGCAAAGGCCATTTTAGAGAAGTTCTGATTGGCAGAGCAAACTGTAAACCAGTGAATGTGGGCAAAGGGCACCCTCAGAAGCAGAGAAGCAAAGATGCTAACGTTGAGTATAAGCAAGGCTGCAAAATAAAACGGGACAGTTTGATGTCTCCTGGTTACCTTTCTGGCTGTATCTCACAGCCCTCTCATTCTCACATTTTCTGCTCCTTAATATCCATGTTCCTCCAAATTGTTTTCACATGACTCCCTCCTCCTTTTGGTCTCCCGGTCTCAGAGACCAAGTCGTTGAGAGTCTTTCAGAGATGAGTCCTTCAGAAGCCAGGAAGTGACAAACAGCTGCACTTCCCGGCCATGAGTGTTAAGCATCAGCCAATTACCCCTCCTTGCTGCATATTGCACATGGCTTTTATTCTCCTGCCATGGCCTGTAGGAACTGAACTGCCTGCTCATTGCTCATGTGAGCTCTTCCTTTGTCTTGGAGCATTCCTATGACTAAAGTGTTCCACCTCACTGTGTGTAATTACCAAGGTGAGGATGGGAGACATTCTCCTGAAACTATTGGAATGGATATGGAGCTGGATTAATGTCTGTAGCACTGTGTGGACTCTGCTCCCGATGAGAGGTTGTGCCTGGTCTGTGTGTGTCTCTGCTTACAGTCTGTGATGTATTTCCATTGCAACTAGATCCGTGCTGCATTGTGCATGTTGGCTGAGAAGAACTTAGAACCAAAGGATGTGGAGCTTTTTGAGAAAGAGATGAAGAAAAGGAGAGCAAAGAAAACATCCTGGCAGGTGCCTCCACAGAGAGTTGAGCCCAAGGATGCAGCTGAAGCAAGTAAGTGGTGTCTACACTGCTGGTCCTTTTTGAGCTCTTCCTTACCCTCTGCACAGTGTTGCAATCAGACTGGGGGGCTGTTGCACTTGCATCTGAGTGGAAACCTGCATAGGAATGATTTCCATTTTGCAGAGAAAAACACAGAGGCATTAATTGTCTTGCCCATGGCCTCACTTAGTAACAGAGTATCAGCTTCCCACCTTCACCTCTAAAATCTTTCAGAGTAGAAAATTCAGTCTTGGAAAGTCGCCTGCCCTTCAGACTCTGTTCTGAAGAGCAGCTTCCAGGCAATGTGAATGCAGAAGAATGCTTTTCCACCAAGGTGCAACCTGGAAGAAACCAAATTCAGCACCTTCTGATGAAAAGACCAGAGATCCTTCTCGAGCCACTCCCCTCCAAGGAGCTGGCACTGTAGAGCTGTGCTGAAGCCCTGAGGCAGTGCTTCTGTTGTAGCCCCAGGAGCAAGCAGCATTCCCCAGTGAATCCCGGCTGAGGGGCTCTGGCTGCAGCGCTGTGTGCGCTGCCCCGAGGGCGGCAGCAGGGACCTTCGGGGGCAGCACTCAGCCCCAGGGCACCACCCAAGCTTATCTGCACTTTCTTTTGGGAACTTGCCCAGCCTGCCTCTGAAACAGGAAAACGAAAGCATAGCAACACTGGCTTCTCCTTGTTTCTTAGGGGAAGCATCACTGCAGTTTGATTTTTAAACTGGAAGAAGGTAGATTTAGATTAGATATTAGGTAGAATTTATTTTATAATGAAGGCAATGAAATGCTGCAAGGGTTTTTCCAGAGAAGCTGTTGTTGATTTATCTATGAAGGTGTTCAAGGCCAGTTTACATGGGGCTCTGAGGAACCTGATCCAGATGAAGATGTTCCGTTTCCCAGGGGTTGGACTAGATGGTGGTTAAAGGGGCCTTCCCACCAAAATTGTTGTAGGTTTTCCTGGGTGATTGTATGATCCTTGTCCCATACTAGCGTGCCAGTGTTCTACTTGAAGTTCTTTGGGATAACACAGAGATGTTACCCAGCTCCAGCAAATTTTCTGGCCCTTTCCATAGTGACCCTGTCCAGCACCCTCCACTTACAAGCTCCTCTTTGGTCCCTGCAGGCCTCAGCCAAGCAGCTGTCAATGGCACAGCTTCCAGTGTGCAGAGAAAACACCCTGGTAATGCCTTGAAGAAGAAGGTCTTGAGGAAGCAGGACAAGATGCCCTTACTGCTCACTATGCCCATCATCCAAGAGGAAGGCAGTGTCCCATGCAACTCCTCAGGTAAGTCTGCTCTGTGGCAGCTTTTTCCCATATAGTTATTTCCTTGCAAAAGGAGCACAAAGTGCCTCCTGCCTCAGCCAGCACAACTGGGCTCTTTGGTCAATAGCCTGTCCGGGAATGAGCACCAAATCCACTTTTGAGTTCCTCCAGCTTGGTTGTCTTGCAGTAGTCGGTTCTTAGAGATGCATTGGAAAGTTGAGCTGAATAAAGTAGAGGTAAAGGCCTAAGCTCGGGCTTTTGTCCATCCTGATAATCCAAACTACAGCGCTGGTGCCAGGAGACAGCTGTAAGTGCAGAGAGGAGCTGGGGGCAGTGTGCCAGGGTGTGCTCACTGTGCACCTACGAGTACCACCACCATCAGTTGACCACTCCCCATCGGGGCCCTCTGCCTGTGCTGTTGTTCGGCTCTGCAGCCAGCTTTTCTGCTATCCCAGTAAGGGTTGTCTCTGCATGGCAGTCAGTGCCTTGGTGCAGTCGTGCTGCTGCTCCCTGAAGCGATCAATGGCTCCTGGCTGCCACCATCCCATGGCCTGCAATTCCAAGAGGGAACAAGCAGTGCCTCCTGTGTCACTGCAGCCAAACACAGTGGCTGCTGGTAGGAGGTGACAGTCAGGAGGGGCTGCCTGGTGCTCCAAGGTTGCCTGTGCTATCATCCCAACTAGGGTGAGATAAAAAGAAGGGAGCAAGGAATAATAATTGGAATGCTCTTTTCTACTGATGCTACTTCCACGTTGAGAACTGACCAGAATTGAGCCTGGGTTGTTCCGGCTTGGCTTGGTGCTGTGGCAGGGCAGCTGCAGGAGTTTCCTCAGGGAGTTGCAGAGTTCCTCAGTCCTCAGGGCTGGGGGAAATGAGGGCGCTGGGACAAGAGAGGCCCCTGGGGGGTTCCCTCTAGGTGTAGCCATTCCCACTGGTCGTCCCTGTCTGGCAGGGAGTGGGAGCTCTGCGGCCTCAGGAACCTGCCGCTGGCTGTGCTACCTGTGGCACTTGGGAGCTGGCACTGTGTGGGCAATGGTCAGGTTTAGCCTGGAGCTGTGCCCAGCTGGGGGGGGCTGGGAGAAAGCAAGGAGCCCAAGGAGGCAGACAGCAGGGAGGTGTGTGAGGCAGTGCCAGTTTGCAGCACATGGAAGCCTGGCTGGGAGCTGGGGCTGCAGGCCGCTCCATGGCGGGGTGCCTTGCCCGGGGCTGCAGCGCTCAGGGCTGACCCTCTCCTCACAGTGACCTCGCAGACGGCCACTGGTGCCGAGCGCCGACAGGAGCTGCTCCGTGAGCGTGGGCACAAGGACACAGCCTCTGCTGACCCGCAGCAGTCCTTGCTCCAGGCACTCTCCTGGCTGGGCAGCGATGACTGGTAAGAAAGGCCCCGGTCACTCTGTCTCCCTCTTAGCGTTAAGGAAGCTTACAAGTGGATCTTGCCAGTGCCTCTGAGCCCCGACAGCCCAGAGGGCAAAGGACTCTGCTGAAACCACTCCAGAGCAGTGAGAGGATCAAGATTTGAGAGCAGCCTTTGCTTGGCCTCGGTCTGCAGCTGTGCTCCAGCTGCTGCCGCTCTGTGCTGCTCCCTCGCTTTGCCTGCTGCTCCATGGAGCTGCAAAGGAAGTCTTGAGGGAAGAGAGGAAGCTGTGGGATGAGATGATTTGCTGGCTGAAGGCAGCAGCAGGATGGCAGCAGTTTTGAGTGTAGAGATTTGGGTGCCTTGGGGCACTGGCCCAGTGGGACTGAGTAAGATTTCTCTCTGCTCCCAGTGCTGACAGCAATGGCAGGTGACAGGGTCTCCCTGTGACCTCCTGCATGTGAGTCCCAGAAGCAGCTCCAGGGAGTCACTCTTTCTGAGAAATGGACTGATTTGTGCTTTCAAATCCCCAGCCTCTCTTTACTCCTGAAAGGCTCATGGCAGAAGGGAAGGAGAAAGCAATGAAACCCTCTAGGAATCTTGGACTTTTTGAATTCAACTTTTTTCTTCTCACTGCTTCATATGGGCTGGAGGTGTTTTGCCAATACTCAACATGTGTCCCACAATTAGACAGAGAGAGAAGGAGGCCCAGAGGTGATAACCCTACGAATGTTAGGTGATGCTGGTTAAATTTTTGGTGATATTGGTTGTGATGTTGGGGTTAGCATAAACTCACTGTTGGATGCTTCATTCACACAGGGGTACAGACTCCATTCACACTGGGATAAGCATGAAAAATCTGCCACATGCATCTCTTTGTGCAGTCACATTTGCTTTGCAATTCTCTTCTGCTTCCTCTTCCCCCTTTTTGTTTAGTGCCCTTTGAGGTACAAGAGAGCTTCTGCAGGTGTGGGGAGTCCTGGTGACTCTCAGGGGTGCCCGTGGGATTGGTCACCAGCCCTGTGCTGCAGCCCTGATGCCTCACACACCTTCCTGTAGCTCAGGGCTGCCTAGAGCAAGTGCTGAGAGACAGAGTTGTTTACACCTTTTAAATAACATGTTGCTGTAGTGGGCATTGTTTTTGGTAGGGGATTCTGGGAAAAGGCAGAGTTTCAACTGTTCTTTCCCAGGCGTGGAATCTTATGGGACACCCTGCTGCTCCTTTTCTGGGGAATGTGGAGGTGGAGTGGAGTGAGTGAGAAACAAGCCTGGATTGTAGCATGGAAACTGAGCTCCAGAGTGCCAGTGCAGACTTTTATTGCTGAACTGCCTGCTGGGGATGAAAAAGAAGGAAAATGCCCCAATAACTGCCCAAGGGGATTGTGTCTTAGGGACAGGTATAGGGAGGTGACAAGAAACAGGAGCATGACCCAGTCTCACAGCTTCTAGGAAACTGTGTCATAGGGACTCCATGGGCCAGACATTTCAGAAAGGCTGTCTTGTAAAATTAGTCAGAAATTAAAACACTGAAACCCCTCTATTTGTCTCTTGGATTTGTGTATGCTTTTGACAGCAACAACATCCTGCGGGAAGGAGCTCCACAATTTCATTTAAGTACTCCTTGAAAAGCACCTCCCATTGTTTGACTGAGCTGCCAGCCTGGTAATTTCAGAGGGTGCTGCCTAGTTCTTGGGTGGAGAGAAAAATCCATCTTTTTGGTACTTGCCTTTCAGGAAGATGAAGGAGAAGGGACTGGTCAGCATCAAACTCCTGGCTGGGTCGCATTCAGAAGTCCTGCTTTCAAGGCTTCGTGACATTTGCTTGGCAGTTACCAGTGAGGTGAGAACACTCTTGTGAATTGTGCCCTGTACTTCATACACGGTGTGTAGAGTAGCTATGTGCTTGTTCATCTCCATGTGTGCTCAGAGACTGCCTTCATTTCTCTTTTTAGATCTTGTATTTCTAATGTCTGTCAGGTTTCTATGGGATCTGTGTGTAGATGTAGTTGTATTCACTGGTAGGTCGGGTATCTGACACTCATCTTTGAGTGAGCTGCCATTATCATGAAATGTGCAAATGCAGAAAAAGATACTCTAATTATGTTATTTTCAGAGTCCTAGTCTCTGCCCGAGCTGTCATTCAACACTGCAAATTAGTCTGTAGGCCTGAGCGTGTGTTTTCTGTTTCCTGGCTGAGTGCTTCAACTGCTGGTGTTGCTTTTTTAAACAGGAGCACGTGACTCTTTTATCTTTATGACTGACGCCTTTATGGTTTGAAAGCAGCCCTTACTTTAATTTGGTTCTTTGTGTTTCAAAGTAAAGAGCCTAAAGGGAAAGCAGTTGACATTAAAGAAGGCTTAAGTAGATACTTTATGAAATTTCTTATTTTTAGGCCTGTAATATGCAAGTCTGAGGCCAGATATTGGTGCCAGTGGAAGTGCCTTGCTGTGCATGTGCTCTTCTGCTCTTATTGTGCTTTTATGTTCCTCTGGACACAGTGGGATGTGTTGTCATTTCCTGAGTCGTCTGTCTAAGGCAACTGGTTTTCTTTCCGAGGTCATTCTTATGTTTCCCCTCATGACTTCCCCAGGTGACCAACCTCCGCTCAAAGGTGTCCTACTTGGCCATTGTCACTCTGGGAGAGCTCTCTGTGACCTTGAAGAAGGACATGGACTCTGAGGTGGATGAGGTGGCTCGGGTCCTTCTGCACATGATGTGTAATTCACCAGAGTTTGTTGAGAAAGCAGCCAGTCACACCCTGGGGATCATGGTGGAGAATGTGACTCCTGCACGAGCAATGACTTCTCTCCTGGACAGTGGAGTCAAGTAGGTTCTTCTTTCAGTGATATTCTTCACCTTCTAGAGTACTTCTAGGTGGGGGAAGGGATGAGAGAAAGAATGGGAATGGTGGGAGGGAAGGGTCCTGTATCCTGCATCTTCTGTCAACTCAGTGACTGGATTCTCCAATCCACCTCATTTCTTTCCTCTTGTCCCCTATTTCTGCCCTCCCTCAGCCTATGAGTTCTCAGAATGAAAGTGCTGTAGAATATGGGAAGTTGGACGAGGCCAGGAGGATGATCAAATCCAGTTCCTGGCCTTGCACAGAGCCCCCCAAGAGTCACACCATGTGCCTGAGATTGTTGTCCAAATGCTGCTTGAACTCTGTCAGGCTTGGTGCTGTTGACCACTGCCCTGGGGAGCCTGTTCCAGTGTCCCAGGCACCCTGTGGGTGAAAAAGCTTTTCCTGATATGCAACCTAAACCTCTTCTGACTCATCTTCCCGCTGCTTTCTGGAGTCCTCCCAGTCTGTCAGAGTTGCCTAGATGTGGTGAATGGTGGGGAAGTGCAAGTGCCTGCAAAGGCTAAGGATAGAGCCTTGTGCTTCTGTGGGAAGAGGGACAATTGCAATTGCAGCTATGAGTGCTCTTTGATATTTCACTGCACTAAGCACAGAGGCCCTGGGAAAAAACATGCATCCTCATGATGCCATTAACTGGAGAAATAAGGAGGGTACTTGCTGGGGTATGGAGCACCTAGGGGAGAATGTGCTGGCTGTGACACAGCCTGCACAGCAGGTGCAGCTCCTGCCAAAAGGAGTCCTGAATGACTGTCCTGGCCATAGAGCTCTACTTTCTAATCAAACTGGTGTTTCATGTTAGCCTTGAGATGATGAATCACTGCACATACACCTTCACAGGCCCACTACTATGGAATAGCTGATGCAAATGCTGCCTTAAGTGTTTGTGCTGAGCCTGATAATTATCAAAAGACACTCTCTAGAACTGGACAATCTGGGTAAATTGATTGCCACACTTTCCCCATCTTTGCAATAGGATAAAACATTCAGATGTACCCCTTGCCAATCCTCACAAAAGAAACAGGCTGCATTGCTGCATATTCTGCAACTTCACGGCCCACAGTGTGTTTTCTCTGCATCTGTATTTTTCCAAAGCTCTGCAGATTTGGGGATAAATGGCTGGAATGAGCCTCAGTCCTGCTGCAGCTCTGTGTAATGGGTGCCCTCTGATAGGTTAGCATGAATGGTCTTTCATTTCTAAAGAATTCATATGTAATCTATTATTTTATCTTTCTCAGTGGAAATTGTGGCAAAGACACTGAGTATCAGGTCGTGCAGGGAGACTGAATTCCTCCGTCTTCCTTGCAGACAGTCCTTGTGTCCAATGCTAATTTGAGTTTCTCTGAGGACAGAAGCTTCTACAGGTGTCTGAAGCTGCAGGGAGAAGCCAGGCCTCCTTCCCGCAGCAGTGGCAGGGAGCACGCTCTGGCCAAGGCCTGTGCTGCTGTTGCTCCTTCTCCCTGTGCCCCAGTGTTTGCTCTCCTCTTGCCAGGAGCCGCCACGCCCAGGTGCGGAAGTGTGCGGCGCAACTGCTGCTGTCCTTGATGGAGAAAATTGGAGTCACGAAGCTCGCAGGCACACCCAGGGCTGAGAGGCTGGCGCACGCGGCAGGGACGCTTGCTCAGGACTGCCACAAGGACACAAGGTAACCATCTTCATTTCACCTCCTCACACAGGAAAACTGCCTTGTGTCTGTCTAGAAAGGTAAAACCACAAAAGAGTGGTAACGAAAGGCAATATTAAGTTACCTCACGGTGTGGATAAGGGCCATAGAGGCATGGAATACCCGGAGTTGTATGGGATCCATTGGGGCCATGGAGTCCAGCTGCCAGCCATGTGCAGGACATGCCAAGAGTCACTCCATGTGCCCAAGAGCATGGTCCAAACACTTCTCGAGCTCTGTCAGCTTTGGTGCTGTGACCACTGCTCTGGATTACCTGGGGAAATGACTGTAGTGGGTAAGCTGAGGTTGTCCAGCAAGAAGGAGCATTGCCAACTTCCTGTGACTTGAAGGATTCTTTCCTGAGATCAAAAGAGCTCAGATTTGGCAGTCAAACAGTTTTGTTTGATCTTAGGTGCACAACACAGAGCCAAAATGTTGCCTCATGTTCATCACTGAAAGACCCAAAGCAGATCTTTCTTGTTAACTTAAAACTTTTCTAGAAGTATTTCAGGGCTAATGTATTCAGTCTGTCTAAACCTCTTCTGCAGCTTTCTAGAATGCTGTTGTCTGTGGCTCAATGACCTCTAAATTTCTTCTTGAGGAAAACTGGTTTCCTAGTGGCAAAATCAACCCAAGCCACCCAAATCCCCTTACTTTGATGATTCAATTAATAGCTGCCAAAAATACAGGAGCAACTAGCTGCTGCTCTGCATACATATAGAATAGTCAATAGGAGGCCTGAGGTGTTTTGTGCTGGATTCTCTGCCAGTTAATGGAAGGCAAATTATTGAGCAATGGCAGCAAGGTACTTCTAATGGGATCTGACAACAAAGCAGATGTGTTTCACTTGTTCCCTGGGATCCTTTGATCCCACAGAAGCACACCCACAGTTTCAGAGTGAAATGATATTTTTATCTCACTTTGCTGAGTAGGTAATGCCATCTCATGCAAGGATTGCAAAGGATGACATTAAGGTATCAGCCTCTTCTGTTAACAGGTTTCCTTTGTTTGTTCGATTTCCTTCCTTCCTTCCTGGAATCCTTCCTTCCTGGAATCCTTCCTTCCTGGAATCCTTCCTTCCTTCCTGGAATCCTTCCTTCCTTCCTGGAATCCTTCCTTCCTGGAATCCTTCCTCCCTTCCTCCCTTCCTCCCTTCCTCCTTTCTTCCTTCCCTCCTTCCTTCCTTCCATAGGCATTATGGACAGGAGATGGTGAAGATGTTGATAAATCATCCAAAATGTAAAATGCTTTTGGAGCGATCCATTCCTGCCTGTGACCTGGAAGATATTCTGAGAAGAATAAATAAGAAAGTAAGTGCTTGGCAGGAGAAATGTCTCCTTTGTGCAAGTATAGCCACAGCTAATAGGACATCAAACATACCTAATCTGTCTTTATCTCATTCTCCTTCTGCTCAATCATTTTGCTCCTGGGAATGAGCTGTTAATCCCCAGCCTGTTCATCTGCAGACCACAAAGGAGCTGATATTCTTAGGGGAAAAGTGGGGCTTTGAATATTTTGACTATTGGTCACAAAGAGGAAAGGGGAAGAGAAGAAAGTGGGTTTACATTTAAGCATAACTCCCCACCCTGCTGTCCCTGCTCTGCTCCCAGTAAAGCAATGAAGTGAGAAAAGTGCTTCTGAGGAGAACAGAGTCTTTGCAAAAGACACTGGAAGCAGTAGTGCCAAGAGAATTTCCAAAACTGCAGCAGATGTCCCAGTCAATCCTAATTGCTACAATTACCGTCTGTCTTTTGGGAATACTGCCCTGCTGTCAAGTCCTGTGGAGCTGGAAGAAGCTTGGTGAATCCAGCAGCATCCAGAGGAAAATCATTTGTCTGGGGGGGGACTTTCATTGTTTTTATCTACGTTATAGAAGGGAGCGTGTCCTTTGTGCACAAACAGGGAGAGCGAGTGTTGAACCAAATCACCTTCCAACAAAATTGGCCCACCCCAAAGAGTCCTAATTTTTCTGCTTTTTCCTATAAGATCTCTTCGTGCCTACCAGTTTCCATTATTGCCATTTATGCTCGAGACTCATGAATTGGGGAGTTTAAACTGCTGCTCACTATGGCAGCACCCATAACCTGCCTTGGGCTATTGCAAACAAAGAGTTGGCATCACTGAATCTCTGGTCTGTTTCCTTCTGTAGGTTTGCAAATATTTCCCTAAGCCTTGGTAGCAGTGATCCTGGTTCTAACTTGTGTTTTTAAGCAGACAGTTTCCTATTCTATATTCGAAATGTTGGTGGGGTTTCTCTGTGTCCTTGTAGGGGATGGAAGAGCAGAAGGGTGAACGCCCATGTGTCAAGAGCCCTGTGAAGATGAGGAGCCATGTGTCAAAGAAGCCCCAGGCCACATTTCCTTCTAGTCAACGGTACTGAGCACTTTTGTTAGATGTGACAAAGCACACAACAAGCTTGACATTTCTCTTCGTCAGGAAAATCTTTCTGGAGAGATGGCCTGTGCCACTGATTCTTTCCTTACTCTATAAATTTTCTTTGATAAAAAATGCCTATATCTGCATTAATAATATTTGTAGATTGTCTCCCGTAATGATTGTCTTGAAGTCCATGCTGTTTTCAGAGCCTCATGATTCTCTAGCTTGAAATCACAGCATGAGTAAATCACCTCTGGATGTTTTGCTCACAATTATCTGCAGGTATTATCACCAACAAGCCATCATTTGCTTTTATTTTCCAGGGTGAAGTCGACCTCGGATGGACGCCTCCTACACCATCCAAAAGTCCAGGTCACGTTGCCTCCAGCTGTGGATGAAATGGAGATGCTCCAGAAGCTTGATGATCTCCTGGAAGCCAAGGGGTTTGAGACACGGATGGAAGGAGTGGCACTCCTCCTAGACCTGTGCAAAAACAGCCCCAAGCTCATCACCACAAACATTGTCCAAGTATGTAGGGTATCTTCACTGTTCCTTCCCTTCAGCTCCTCTCCCAAGCCTGTAGCAATGAAGTTAATTCAGTCTGTCTTGGCACTACATCCTGCCTTGTTGGGACAGGCTGGTCCCTCTTACCCAGACAAATTTAATTCAGGTCCAGCATGCAGGACAAGTTCTTTCAGTCCAGCTGTATTTGTCTGGCAGGTGCCTATTGATGTTGTTCATCACATGATGACAGAATTTTCCACTGCCCTAACCTTTGCTGTCTCCTACTCCCAGCTGGGTTCAATGAAAGGAATCCAGCCACTGAAAGCATGGCAATTCTTCTCTTGATGAAAAATGGCTTTGAATGGGGAAGAGAAGTATCAGGCTGGGTTGGTATAACCCAAATGTTTTTACAGACATACTTCTCCAAACTCCATCCTGTCTTGCACAAACACAACTGTGGCTACTCGTTTCCATTCTTGTCTCTATTGCACTTGGTAAAGATGGTGTGTAACCTTCTCGGGTATCGAATGCTCATTTCTACATCCCCTCTCCAAACAAGGACATTTTAATCCACCTTTCCTGCTGCTTGTTCTCTTCACAGATTTTTGATCATTTTGTCCTGAGAATATCTGACACGCACAAGAGAGTGAAGCAGATGGCGCTGGACGTGCTGGCAGAAATGATAGCCATCCTGGAAGATGCCTTGAACCCCGTGATTGTCCGTTTAGTGGAAGGAATACTAAAGAGCCTGAACTCAAAGGATACCGGGGTTCATGCTGCAGCTGTGAAAGCGCTGGAAAAATCCATTTCTCATTTTGGTAAGGCTGACATGGACTCTCCTCAACTGTGTCTCTGCCTCTCTGACACAAGAGAACACTGAGTGCCATGAGAGCTCTTGTTGCCCGTGGAACACTGCAGCTGACATCCACCAGAAGCTGTGGGGGTGCAGTCCTTAGGCACCAGTCCCCCAAGAGGCTTGAATGTGCATCAGCATTTCCCACAAGTGCCAGGAGCCCTTGGCTCTGTGCTGCTTGTCTGGAGAGGAGGTCCTGGACTACAGCTTTGCTACAATTCAGAGGCAAAGGGGATTTTGGAGTTTGCTTGGACCCCATTAGATTTCCCAAATGAATAGCTTTGCTGTTGCCAAGAAGGGACACTGGCCCATCATGGCTCCTGCAGAGCAGCCCCCTGGAAGGTTCCACATTATAGGCATTAGCTGCCTCCGTTCCACCTTTCCCATTTGTCTTCTTTTTTCAAATGGGACACTTATGATTCACCAAGTGCATTTCCTTAAAACAAGCAGATAGAAATCCAGCTGTCAGTGATGTCTTGTTCCACATGTTGTTTTCATGGGGCAGGATGGCTGTGGCAAATACCTACACAGGCAAGGACTGCTCTAAATTCCTTTGTCACAGAGATTTATGTCAGCACTGAAAATGCTGCTCGGGAGAAATATGCCTGACAAATGGAGTGTTGAAGAGGCAGATCTTCAAGGGGAGTTTCCACTTTCTCCACCTCAGCTGCTCTGCGAACTCCTGAACTGCCTGACTCTGTGCCTTTGTGTATCCCAAGTCAGGACTTCTTCCTGTTTGCTCTGGAGTTCAAAACCTTTTCACTGCTTACGTGTGATTGAACTCTTGAGGTCCTTGATCTGAAATGTTTAACACAGCTCCCGGTCCAGCAGACAACTTTGCATTGACAAATGTGAACGGAGAGGTTTTCTTTGGGAATTTAACCCCCCCCTCAAGTAGGCTGGAAGGAAAGAAGTACATTAGCAGAAAATTACTTGATTTTATAAATTGGGGCTGCCCCTGCCCTTCCCCTCCCCACTCTCCTTTCTCCTAGGACCTCAGAAGAGTGAGCAGAAACGTGTGTTTCTCTTGTAGATAAAGTAGCACTGATGAAAGAGTTCAGCCACCAATGGAGTCAGCTGAGTGGCCAAGCTCTGCTGGATGTGACAGAGCGTATCACAGGTATGGCCTCTGCTAAGCCAAGAGGTCTCCCCAGGGAGCATTTCCTGGGCATTCCTGGCAATAGACAGTAGAGTAGCTGCTCCAAATCGGGAGGTGCTGAGCTTGTCCCTCCTGCCCAATGCCCATGGCAGCTGTGTTTGGCAGGTTTTCCCTGGCTGCTGCAGAGGTGTGCAGTACCTGGCACGGGGGTGGCGCTCGGCCTTGGGGCCGAGCTCTCACTGGGGCATCTCAGAGCCCACCTCCAGGAAAGGGAGGGGTTAAAAATACCCGAGCTGGCTCTTCTCTTGGGAGCTCAGGGTCATCTCTGGTCCTTTAGGGAAAATGTAGCAAGTGCTGTTTCAGGCAATCCGTTTCTTTTGTCCTCACAGAATTCTCATCTTGGTCTTGAAAAGTTTTGAGACTGAACCCTGCAGTGCCTGGGGGTCACAGCTTAGGTCAAAACTCAGCACCCAGATTAGGGGCACGGATTTGGTGCAAGGCAGCCTTTGGGGCCAGAGGGGCAGAAGCAGAGTGCTGAGGCTCCCTGCCTGTGCTGTCAAAGTGGCATTGGACTGAGCATTTCAGGGTGTGCAAACAGTGTCTTCCTGTGTTAGTGCTGTCCAAAATGCTACAAATGCAGCTGATAATTGATTCCTCAGAGGAGCTTGCTATGTCAGCAACAGCCCAGGATTGGAAAAGTGATAATCTCTATATATAGTGGACAAGATGATTTACAGCCTTGCTTTAACGGGGTCTAAATGCACTGCTAAGTGTGCCAGCATCTTTAAATGCAAGGTTTCATAGATGTTGTGTCTTCTTCAGCAGTCTCAAATGCTCAGTGTTCGGTGATTGAGAATGTCAAAAGCCCTTGAAAGGGCATTGGGATAAAGTAGATGTCTAGGAAGAGGGAATTTAGTTTTGGAGATATTTTGATCTCTTCTTGAAATAATGGAAATAAACATAAATTAGGACTCTTTTAGGAAGAGCAGATGTTCTCTCTGAGATTTAGTGGGAACAAACAATGTTTTCTCAAGTTCCATTGTGATCAATGTCTTGAATTGGATTTTAACTGAAATTAACATCCATTTTGAAATGGATGCCATAACCCTTTTCCTGCTTGGCAAAATTGGTTTTGGGCTCTTTCAGGAAGTGTTTAAATGTTGATGATTGCTGGTGGATTGCGAGCATAGAGAAAATGAAGTCTCTTCCACCACAGAATAAGAAGGGGTTACTGCATAACATTTTGCCTGATCAGAAAATATGAATGGTGTCCAGAGCATTTCAGGTTTTGATGTCTCAGCCACATCTGCCATGCAAGGAGCCTGTTGGTTGTCAATTTTTTGCCTGTGTTTGACAAAGTTCAGTTCAGAAATTGAGCAGGGAGTAGGCTTCAGAGAGAAAGGGAGAAGACACTCGTGTTGTGGTTAAATTTCATTCATCTGTGTTGCATTTTTCTCTCTACATTCTACTATTGCAGTGCACATTGCAAGAAAAATGCCATTAACATTGGGAGGGGGAATGACATTAAAATGTGGAGATGCACAAATGCCACAGCAATGAGGTCTGGGTAATTACCTAAGACACCCTGAGGTTTGAAGCAGCTGTTTGTTGGAAGACACAAAAGCATTGTGCCAAAGACAGCAGCTAGTCACTGATGTTTCTAATCCAGCTGTCAAGCAGCACCCATGTCTGGTGGGCTGGAGTTTGGAAGTGTGGTCTAATAGTGCCCTTTGCTGTGTGCCACTGAGCAAAGGGAAGAGCCAGATTGGATTCTGGCACTTTGACATCAAGGGTCACAAAGATGGAATTGTCCTTTTTCTTAGAAACCTTTCAATTGAATCTCCATGGTGCATTTCCAAATCTTCAGTGTGGGTTTAGACAACTTCCTAATGGAAATGAAAGGGAAGTTGACATTTTAGTCATTCTTGATGTTGAAACAGGTTGTGAAATGATCCAGTAAAGGTACAAGTTCTGCCACAGGTGCAAGTATTTGTTTGGAGACAGTACTCCTGAGGTGTTGGTGGTTCTATTTTGGGGAGGATCAGCTGCTTTGGCCATTTCTGGATCGTTGGGCTCTGTGTGCTATTTCGCTGCTCTTAGCCAGAGAGGCTTCCAAGAAGCAAATCTCGAGGTGGATCCTTGTTTGCATTAAGGTTGTTGTTTCAGAAGTTTGTGTTTCTGTCCCGGCAGTGCTTGTGGAAGGGGTTTATGCCAGGAGCCCTGAAGTGGTCCAGCGCTACGCCCTGCCCGTGCTCTGGTCCTTCCTGGAGAACAAGGCGCTGCCTGTCCGCAGCGCCAATGTGCGCACGGTGGTCACCAGGCTCGCCTCTGCCCTCTACGAGGTGATGGGCACCAAGCTGAAGAAGCGTGCTGCCAGCCAGCCCCCACATGTCCAGGAAAACCTCTCCAACATCCTGGGCTGGTGAAGGCTTGATGTTCTCCAGCAAGTTGACCAAATGCTGAGATGGACACCTGCGGTTCTGGCCTTTTAGCTGTGCCAGAAATGACAAAATACTCAGGAAGGGTGTGCATCTGCCCCTGCTCTCTCCACTGCCCTTCCTAGTCATGGCATGCTCAGGGGCCTGAAGACACTCTGGATTGAGGACAAAGTGAAGGACTAGCATGGCTCAGCCTCCCACAGAGGTAAGGTGGGAGCTGGGCCGCTCTCTGGTGGGAGGAAGGGTCTTGTGCCAGCCTGGAGAGCCTGTGCACATTGCCAGGGAGCAGTTGTGCCCTGCAGGTGCCCCCTGCCATTACTGTGCTGCTGCCAGTGCCCCGTGGAGCTGTAGGGCTGCTGAGCTGTGGGGCAGGGAGAGGAGCAGGAGGCTGCATGTGCAGCTGAGCCATTGCTGGGAAGCACAGGGCTCTGGGCTCCCTGCTGTCCCAGGGCAGCCCAGAGGCCAGGGAGTTCCCCTGGGAGCTCTGTGGAAGTGGCTCAGGGTGTGCCCCTGGCCTGCCTCCAGAGGGTGATGGTAGGAGAATGTTTCCCTGTGCAGCTATTTATGAATTTCCAAGAAATGTGTTCTATGAAATATGGAGCTTCAGATGCTTTAGGTTTGCATTGCAGCCTCTGTTACATTTTGTGTCTCCATTTTGCAGACCTGCCTGGCTCCTGTGTTTCCACCAAGTTTTCTCTGGACATTCTTTTGTGCATTTACCCACAAAGTCCTTTCCTGCTGTCCAGAAGAGCTCTTTCCTCCAAGCCCAGGAAGAAGCTGCTGCCTATCCAAAGAGCGTTTGAAGACAAGGATTTATGCATTAGCCTGTATAGTTCCAGATGTACATATGTTCTGATAGTTATCTGTACGTTTCAATAAATATATTTTGATTCTATCTTAATAATTTTGTTGTTATATTTTTTATTGTGTATATTTTTGGTGGTATGTTTTGTTTTTTATATTTTATAGTTTTATATTTTTTCCCATTGACATGCTAAGGATGGCCAGGTCCTTGAGAGCTTGAGATGGGGAAGGGAGAGCCTCCCTGATTTTGTGAGTTTCTCTGGGAGGGTGGGGCCAGTGTGGGGAAGGAGGCCAAGGCCACGAGATTCGAAGCAGGTAAAGGAGGGTGGGGGGGCAGTTACTGGTACTCACCCCTTTTTGGCTCTGGAAGGAGGAAGGCAGCTGGAAAACCTCACCGCGCCATCCCAGTGCCAGGAGCTGCCTCTTCTGGTGTTGGACCTCACACCCCTGCCAGGATGCTGTCCTGCTTCAGTTTGCTATCTCCAAGCATCCTGTTGGAGCACCGGGACCGACACTGCTCCAAGGATTCGTGAGCAGAGTCTCTCCTCCACCCTTCCCATCTGAGACACAACTGCCATCACCCCCAGCTCTCCTGCAGCTGTGCAGGGATCCACACACCTGCCCTGTCCACTGGGAACCTGCCAGAGCTCACTGCCAATGGCGATGGTAACTGCACCAGGGGGGGAAAGAGCACACAACCAAAGGAACTGTGACTGGGTTCCTGTTAATTTCATAGTTATTGTTGTTTAGATTGGCCTTGTTATATATTTAGTAGAGAACTGTTCTTCCTGTCCCCCTATCTTTCCCTGAGAACCTCTTGATTTCAAAATTATACTGACTCAGTGGGAAGGATTTTACTTTCTCCATTTCAAGGGAAGGTCCTGCTTTTTCCCTAGCACACACCTGTCCATTCAAACTAGGATACGGAGCATGAGGTGCAGGGCTGATGTGTGAAAGCATGAGGATCTCCTCCAAAGTAACTTGTTTAATTGTCCATTTTATTACTTCTCTATTTACTCCACACTACTAAGGCAAGGCAAGCTTTGCTTGCAGGCAAAACAGGCATGGGATACACTAGGGTCCCTTGCAGGATCAGCAGGGCTGGCAGTGACAAAGCAGGCAATCTGCTCCATGGTGAGCCACTACACAGCCGCATCCCAATGTGGGTTTAAGTAGCATGGTATTATGGAGAACTCCTTTTCTGCATCAGATACCAAAAGAACGTTCACAGCTTCTGGTGGCTGTCAGCTGGAGCATTCCACAGGCAACACGAGCTCTCCAGGCACTCAGTGTTCTCTAGTGTCAGAGGCAGAGACACACTTGAGGAGAGTCCATGTCAGGGGTCAGCCTTCCCAAACTGAGCAATGGATGCTTCTGCCACTAACACTGACAGGAAATAAACAAACAAAATTTCTGTGCACACCAGGGCTACGTATGGATTAAATTATTTCTGTTTCACATCCCGGCCAGAACAACATCGTGGTCAGAATATCATTGTTCCTAGATTCTCTAACACTAAAAATATTGCTGGAGAGTTTTTGTCATTCCCATAGATTTGGTGACATCCAGACACACTTAACAATCCATTTGGGTCCAAGTTCCATATTGCAGACGATGTCTTTGGGCAGCCTGCAAGTGTCTCAGCAGAGAATGAAAAGGGATGACAATACTGACACGATTTCTCTTTGCTACTTGAAATTTAAAAGCTCCGCTCCAGCCCACACTGGCAAAATTGTCAGAAGAGGCAATTCTTCCCCACAAAATGCTTCATCTCACTCAAACAAGAAAGCCACAAGCCAACAGTCTTCTTTACGCCTCCACTGCTTTATTTGGCTATTTCTCTAATAGGAATTAGCTTCATTTATTCTTACTTTGTTTCCTGTGTTCCACGGGGCGCGCGGCGGCTCCTCCGTTGGGTTCGCGGAGGCAACGGCAGAACGGCCGCGCGCTCCGGCGGCTCCGCAGCAGCAGCAGCAGCAGCGCCTGTCTCGATCGGTTTTCCGCTCGAGTTCCCGCTCGCCCTCCGTGCCCTTCTCCCTCTCAGACTCCCTGTGATCCCGTTCAGTCCCCTCCTTGTTGCGCCTCTCCCAGCCCGGCTCATGCCGCGCCCCGCAAGGCGGCCGTGGGCGAGCCGGCCCCCTGCCCGCCCCTGTCGGGCACGCCGCGGTGCCGCCTCCGCGGGGCTCAGTCCGTACCGCCTGTGGCACCTTTTGAAGAGCCTGTGGACGAGCTCCTCGCTGCGCTGGTGGCGGTGGTGGAGCAGCAGCGTCTCTTGGCTCCGCCTGGCGCGGGCCCTGGCGCTGGCCCGGCCCCGACCGAGGCCCCTCCCGCGGTTCCGCCCACAGCTGGCCCGCAGCCGCCCGGCTCCCGCCCCGCCGCCGGCGCATTCCCCCGAGCGAGCCTCGCCGCCCGGCAGTTCGGCCGCCGGCCCCGAGGCGCCGGAGCCCGGGGCGGCTCGGGAAGCAGCGGCGGCCGGGGCGGGCGGGTGCCCCGGGCAGAATGCCGAGAGCGCCGTGCCGTCCGCACGGGCGGAGAAGCCTCCCCTGGAGCAGCTGTACCGGGAGGGCCCGCTGCTGGGGAGCGGCGGCTTCGGCAGCGTTTACGCCGGGACCCGGCTCGCCGACGGCGTCCCGGTAAGAGACGGGGCCGGCTCGGAGCGGGGAGGGGGGCGGCGAGCGGCGGGCGGCGAGCTGAGCCCTCCGCTCGCCTTGGCTTGCAGGTGGCCATCAAGCGAGTGTCCCGGGACCGCGTCTTGGAGTGGGCGCGGCTGGTGAGTGAGCGGGGCCAGCGGGAGCAGGCGGCGGGGCGTGGCGGGCGGGGTAAGGCCAGGCCCGGCCGGGTGGGAGCCGGGACGCTGCGATGGGAGCGAGCGTGGAGCGAGCGGGGGCCGCGCAGCGTCCCGGGCCATGGGCAATGGGAGCTGCGGTGGCGCCGGGCAGGGGGTGGCGAAGGCGAGCGCAGCATCGGCGCCGCTGACGGCATGGCGGCTCCCCCGCAGCACGACGGCGCCCTTGTGCCCCTGGAGCTGGTGCTGCTCTGGATGGCGTCGTGGCCCGGCTTCCGCGGCATCGTGCGGCTCCTGGACTGGTTCGAGCTGCCCGACGGCTTCGCGCTGGTCATGGAGCGTCCGGAGCGCTGTCAGGACCTCTGGCACCTGCTGCACGCGGGAGGGTTCCTGCCAGAGCCCGTGGCGCGGGCGCTGTTCCGGCAGGTGCTGGGGGCCGTGCGGCACTGCACCAGCCGCGGCGTCCTGCACCGCGACATCAAGGCCGAGAACGTGCTCGTTGACCTGGCCACCGGCGAGGCGAAGCTCATCGACTTCGGCTGCGGCACCATCCTGCAGGACACGTTCTACACCCAGATGGCCGGTGAGCCCAAAGCCGGGGCCCAGCCGGGCAGTGGAGCTTCTCCCCTGTGCTTCCACAGGTGGAACACACAGGGAGGGAGGGAGGGAGGGGGAATGCTGCTTCAGCCGGCTGCAGCCAAGTTGCATTTTGGCAGGAGCTGGGGCTGGCTTTTGAGGAGCTGGCTGGGAGGGAGGGAGCAATCAGCATTGGCCTGATGAGCTGTGCCCGTGTGCCATAGGAACGCGGGAGTACTACCCACCGGAGTGGATCCTCTTTGGCCGCTACCATGGCCAGCCAGCCACCATCTGGTCCCTGGGCATCCTGCTCTATCTGCTGGTGTGCAGGCACCTTCCTTTCAAAAGCAGCGAGGACATCGTCCGGGGACAGCTCTTCTTCCCGCCCCGGGTGTCTCAAGGTGGGGATGGGCCTTCAAGGCACGGGAGCAAGAACGGCTTTGGGAGAGGGCAGGTGGCACATAAGTGTCCTGCTGTTGCAGCTGGGGAGGAGGTTCATCTCCTGGGCTGAGCTGGAGGAGGCGGCACGTGTGCTTCTGCTGCTCTCTTCCAGAAGAGAGGATGGATGGGAAGCTGTGCGAACAGCTCTGAGCACTCTTAGTGTGCTGTGGGCACTGTGAAATCTGGGAGAGCATGGACAGGAGCTGACCAGCAGTTTCTGGTTTCTCTCTGCAGAGTGCCAGCACCTGATCAGGTGGTGCTTATCCATGGACCCTGCAGACAGGCCATCCTTGGATGACCTTTTAGAACATTCTTGGGTGCAGAAGCCCCACCTGGCCCAGGAGACAGCAGAGATCCATCCCTCTGCACAGTAGGATCCAGGATGCCCGCAAGCAGCAGCTGCTCGTGTCTTGTGGCTCTCAAAGAATTCCCCAGAGCATTTCCCAGTGGCCCTGGCATGGAGCAGAGAGCACAGCCAAGGAGGTGCTTCCTCAGGTCCCCAGCGATTTGTGGAGGGAGCGGCTCAGGGCTCCCCATCCTATTGGAGAAATTGTGGCACAGTGCAGTGAAGTTGCCACAGAGTGGAAAAGGGGAAACATCCCCCTGCAGCTCAATGGCCTCGTGATGTCCCCGCGAGCCAAGGCACATCTGGCGTGTTCTTCTGGAGATCAGCGCAGAGCTGGAGAACGCCGTTCTTGAGCTGGCCACTGGCAGGGCAAAGCTGATGGGCTTTGGTTGCAGCCCCTTCCTAGAGGACACGCTCTGCACCCCGACGAAATCAAGATGAGTCCCCAGGCGGTGCAGGGGTGGGGGGATGCTCGTGCCTCCAGGCATTGCAGGGCTCGGCCTGGCCACGTGCCGGAGGTTCCCCGTGGGGTGGCAGTGGACAATATTAATCTTTCTGCCAACTGCTCAGCTGCTTTTTGGTGGGGCAGGGGATGGATGTTGTGGAAGGGGAGCCGGCTCCTGGCCTCGCTGACAGCTTCTTCCTGCCAGCATGGCACAGGCTGGGGTGGGGGCATCCGGCCTGACAAAAGCATGCATCCATGGGGATAGGGAGCAGCAGAGGGGGACGGGTTCTTTAGCCATGGCCCAGCTGCTCTGCTTTGCAGGCCCTTGAGGAAGGGGTGGGCATACAGGTGGGAAAGGTAGGGTTTTTCCCCACCACTGGAGAGATTTTAGTATCATAAAGAGCGGTCAGACCTTCCCCAGGCCCGTGAAACGGTGACAACCTTTGGTGCTTTTTCTTGTTTCCAGGTCTTGTTTTGAAATGACTTTCATGCAATTGTTCTTGTGTTTTTTCCAGAAAGATTGCAGCTTGTGTCCAGACCAGATGGAGAAGCACCGGCACCGTCCGTGGAGTGCATCCCGTGCCGGTGCTACCCGGGGAGGGTCCACGGTGTGGATGTCCCCTGCAAAAGGATGAGGACCTTGTGTGGGATCGGCTCCTCTCCTGGCAGCAGGTCTCCAGAGGTGGGTACCCGGTTCCACAGCTCGGGTGGCAGAAGGGCTTAGGGCAAATGGCAGCAGGCACACGAGAATGTCGCTCTTGCAGCTGCTGAGGAGGTTGTTGTGCCATGCTTGAGCAGAAGAGGTGGAGCGTGTCCTGCCACGCTGCTCTCCTCTAACAAGGAGGGAATGGGCTGGGAGGTTTGGGCTCTGAGCACAGCCAGCAGCCTGGCCTGAGCACAGGCCATGGTGGGACAGGGGGGACAGGAGCCTGCTGCCACTGACCGTGGCTTTCTGGTTTCTGTCCCCAGGCTACCAGCAGCTCATGCCATGGAAACGGCACCGCTCGACCTGCTAGTCTGGGAGGGCTGGACGGCAGCAGGTGTTCATTTGCTGTGAAAAGTAAATCTTTTTCTTGTTATTAACATCATCATCATCATCATCATTGGAGCATTTCTTTCATCCTTTTTTCAAGCTTTTGGCCTCCCTTCTTCCACCGGAATCTCTTTGCCTCTTTCCTCATCCACTTGGTGGAATTGGTGGGGGGGTTTAAGTAACACAAAAAGTTCAGCAACAATTCCTGTTGCCAACCGCAGCAGTCTCTTCAAGAACCTGGAGCTGGTAGCCAGGCCCACATTTCACTTGGAAAGGGGAGTGGTTTGCAGGGACAAAGATGTCCCTCTGCTGCAAAAGCAGGGAGGAAATCAGAAGCAGCAAAATGCAATTTCAGCTCTACCCCCGCCCAAAGTTGTCTGCATCTTTGCCCTCCACTCCAAAATAGGCAGGCAAGGCTGGACTTGAACAAGGTTCAAGTCCTTCATGGTCCCTTGGCATTAAAGGGATCAAGTAAAACTCTCGTATGCAGTAATTGGAGTACAGCTACTGTAGGGATAAAGGAAATGTTGGGAGCTGGGACATCCTTCTTGTCTCCTTTGTCTCCCCAGGTGTTGTAGCCTGGATAGCTGTTAAGATGGTTGCAGGTAAAGAAGCAGCATGGGCCTTTGTATGGGATTCACGGAGATGTTTATTTCAGCCGCTGCGTGGATAGTCCAGGGTCAGAGGCAAAGACAAAGGGGAACGTCGGGGTGAGGGTCCAGGTTGAAGCAGATGGGTGTCCTGGGCAGGGGGAGCATCAGGGAGCACTTACCAGGAGACATGGGGGTGGCACAAAGGTGGGGTTAGGGCATGGGAGCCAACAGGGAAACAGGGTGGGAGTGACCGAAAAACTGAGAGACAGGGAGAGGGCAGGGGGCTGGCCCAGGGAACAGAACAGGGCTACATTGGCATGACAGAACAGGGCTTGCTATGAGAGAAGCCTCTCGTGTCTTCCTAACTAGGGAATGCCTTTTAGGGTCTCCACAGTGGGGTGTTTTGGGTTCAGTTTGAGTTTGGGTGGAGACACTGCTTTAGTGTAGTGGTTTTGGATTGTTAATTTGAACGTTTTTAGTTGTGAGATAGGATTAGGAGGAAGATAAAACAGGCTTAGCTTTAAATGGTACAAAGACAAACTTTATTACCAGAAACTATAGGGGAAAAAAGAAGAAGAAATATTAGAATAAAACTTCAGACTACTCTTCTTCTTTCCACACATTTGTTTTTTTACATTGACAGCATACAAAGAACAACTCAGTTCGTTTACCTTTTCTAAAATAGTCATTTACTTGTTTCTTTCAGAGAGGAGATTCTTCAGCCTATAGAGATTTTTTTCATAAGAAACCATTTTTAGGTGGTCTTGCTGTTCTAGTGTTTAGCCGTCAGGGAGGATAGAGATCTGGTTATTATGTAATATTTTTTTTCTCAACTAACATTTTAATTCATAACTAATACTGAGGACCATATCAACTTATGAGGCACACTTAAAGGATTATAATAGTTGAAACAAAAGCTTACTCCACTTTTAAAAATAGAGGGTGTTTTTCTTCTTCCCTAGGGAGAAGCAGGGGTTTTTTCACTATTTAAACCTAGGGCACTTACAGCAATTTTAACATTGGTTTATTTTAACACCAACGCTTCTTCTTACATCTAGAGTTAGAATCTTTAATCCACCCCATATTTTTTTATGTGTTATAGGGAAACAACGGATGCTTTTCTATAGCATAAAAAAAAGGGAAGAATTTCAGTCTATGTCTTCCTTCCCTCAGCTGAGACTTGACTCTTCTCATACTTTGAATTTGGTGTTTTTTGTGCTGTTTTTGTACATATTATCATTTTGGTTCTCTGTTTTTTTTTTCCACAGGACAGAGAATAAAGTATTTGTAAAGTCATATTTTGGGCAGTGAAAAAGTTAATATTTTGCCGGGGCAGGAGAGGGTTCTGTGATTGTTTTTAGGTGGGGCGGCCGGAGCTCTTTACCATAAGGAGCCTTCTAAGGCCGCGCCGGGGCCGGGCTGGGATTGTAGGGCCCGGCCAGAAAGCAGAGATGAGTTTTTTGGTTGTAAGGTTGTTTTTTGGCGTTTGCTGTACGTAATGTTAGTGGTGGGCTGGTGGTTTTCCTTTTCCTTTTGCCAGCAGCCGAGGTTGGGGCCCTTGCCAGATCGGGGCCCAGCTGTCTCTCCCCCAGGCCGTGTGGGCGGTGAGGCAGGCCTTTTTTCCACCTTTATCTCTTACTGTTCACTTCCTCTTGCTGGAAACGGGATTGTTGGAACACTTCAGAGGAGACGGCTTATCCATAGTGTTCTGTTTTAAATTGTCTAAAACCGTGTGAGACAGATGGCTTCACATAGGAACATCCCCAGGGCTGCTGAGGGGAAGGCACCACTTTATTTGTTGTGAAGAGGAGTAATCAAAATCCGCAACCAACAAGCTGCAAGGCAGAACGGAGTGGGAATTACAGAAATAAAGGCCTTGAAAAGCAGCTTAGGAAAGCGGCTACTTCCTAGACAGTGCCAAACCCTCCCACCTGGCCTGGCCGGGCCCAGGGCTGGCTGCCCTTGGGAAGGGAAGGGAAAGGGATGGAGCTGGGGTGGGGGCTCTGTGGCCATGGAAACGAGAGAACCACGGGCCAGCGCGTCACAAAGGGGCAGCCCCGCAAGGGGCTGTGAAGGTTGTGGTTGACACGGACACAGTGGCAGGAGACACGTCTGGCTCTGCCTGTCTGTGCCGACTGCTGGCGATTGGAGTCACCCCACCTTGTTCTAGGGCTGGGGACCGAGCTCCTATCGCCGTCTGCTCCGAGACAGTTCCCAAATTCAACCCCAGGTACTTCTGCGAGACAGAAGCACGGGTTCAAAGATGGATTTTACTGGAAAAGGAAAGACCACGGAAGGAAAAGGTGAGGATAGAAAGGAGCTGAAAGGCCCGAGTCAAATGGAGACAAATTCCACCAGATTTCCGGGAAAATTGGTCCATGGTGGTCAGTTCTGGCTCTGTGTCAGAGTTGGTGGCTGTGAGCTACAGGTGATCTTGCCAGGACAGCCCTGGCATCATAACATTCTACCTTTAGTTTACTCTGCTTCCTGCTTTTTGACAGTAGCCAAATCACTCATACTGTCAGCCAGGACAGGGACTGTGGCCATGACAAATACAACGTGGTCATGTGATACAAATTCTGCTTCTTTCTTTGCCATCAACGTTGGGTCTCACTACTGATAAATTTCCTGTTCTTCCTCTGCTTGGTGATTGGGTCCAACACTGAGGATGACAGGATAATATAAAAACCCCAGCAAGGGCTGCCTGCATGCTGAGAGGTCTCTGTAGCTTGCAGAAATAGCATTCGTCGCTGTGTGGGTCTTTCCTGGGTTTTGACAAAGCCAATCTCTAGAAGGGATCCTTATTCCCCTGTTATTATTGGATCCTTGCACCTTTCACTTCAGACTTGCTAACTCAATAGTGTTTGGAGGAATTAAACACAGGCTAGTCTAAGGAAAACTAAAACCAAACAATTGTTTTTAAAAATATCAAATATCCCTTAAGTGCCACACCCGTTAGACATGTTGATGCTGGGATAGAGGTGGGCATTGACCAACCTCACTTCTTCCCTTGTGAGAGTGTCTCAGCCTCCCACAGAGGTAAGGTGGGAGCTGGGCCACTCTCTGGTGGGAGGAAGGGTCTTGTGCCAGCCTGGAGAGCCTGTGCACATTGCCAGGGAGCAGTTGTGCCCTGCAGGTGCCCCCTGCCATGAGCTGTGCTGCTGCCAGTGCCCCGTGGAGCTGTAGGGCTGCTGAGCTGTGGGGCAGGGAGAGGAGCAGGAGGCTGCATGTGCAGCTGAGCCATTGCTGGGAAGCTCAGGGCTCTGGGCTCCCTGCTGTCCCAGGGCAGCCCAGAGGCCAGGGAGTTCCCCTGGGAGCTCTGTGGAAGTGGCTCAGGGTGTGCCCCTGGCCTGCCTCAAGGGGCTGATGGCAGGAGCAGGTTTCCTTTTGAAGCTATTTTCCAGGAAAGTTTCCAGGAAATGTGTCCCATGAAACATGGAGCTTCAGATGCTTTTGTTTTGCTTTGCAGCCTCTTGTTACATTTTGTGTGTCCACTTTGCAGGCCTGACTGGCTACCCTCTTGCCAAGAGGTTTTCCCTGGCAAATCCTTCTATGCTCCTTCCCTCCAAGCCATTGCCTCCCATCCAGAAGGGCTCTCCTTCAACCAAGTCAAATATGATGTCCAGAGGAGAGCGGGACAATGGGAAAAATGGCACTGGCTACAAGGAGGACAATATTAGAAACAACCGGGACCAGGATTCAGAGGGTAAGGTAAGGCAACCAAGATAAGTCCTGTGTGGCAGATTTTCAGTTAATGTCCTGTAAGCAGAGATCGGAGACCATTAACTGTGGTGTGAGCCTAAGGAAGAAGGTGAGCAAAGTAGGATCTCAGCTGGACTCTGCACTTCAGGCTGTCTTTGCAATGGGTGTGTAGTGCAGATTTCAAGTCCTCACTGTGTATCTATAGCAGGAGAGGGCTTTGAAAGGTTTCTGGGTTCTGTCATGGTTGCTCCTCTGTCTTGTAGCTGAGAAAACACCAACAAGAAGGCAGCGCTGCTAAAGTTGTCTGCTCCAGCTAAGCAATCCTCCTGCATTCAGTAACCCATGGGTATATGTGAACCATATCTATGTCTTGATGGTGGTTTCCATCAGCTCTGTCTGGTGGGGATGGAAAAAGGAGTTTGCTGGAACAGGCAGTCCTGCAAAGTCAGTTCCAGGTTGACACAGCGTTTGAGCTGTACAGCCATGGCCTCCTACACAGTTGTCTCTGATGCTATTTCTAGATTTCTTCAGCTTCTGGGCAGCTGTGTGCTGTGGCATGGCTTTGTCCAGAGAGAAGGGATGGGAGGTGGCCATGGGGAGAGCAGCCCCAAGCCCAGGCACACGATTGCCTTTGCAGCAGGGCCAGCACCTGCAGTTGTTCTGGGTTTGCCATGGGGTGCAGGAGGAGGCAAATGAGCAACAGCTCTGGCAAACAGAATGTCCAATCAAAGGCTGATGTACTTGATTCCAGCCTTGCTGAGGAAGGGCCCAGTGTATCCCTGACAGGATGTGGTCCTTTAACTGTAGTTTGAAGAGGACTTGATTTGGGGCTTTAGTTGTGCCAGAAAGGAAGGGACACTTAAAGAATGGTGTGCACCTGCCCCTCCTACCTCCACCCTCCTTCCTGGTCATGGCATGGGGGCCCTGGAGCAACTTGGGCAAGCAGAGACCTTGCAGAGAGCAGCAGGGCAGGGAGCTCTGCTGAACTTCCTAAATGCCAGTGAGCCTGAGATGATGGAGGTGTGGGAGCTGGAGAGCACGGAGCATCGCGAGAGCTCAGCAGCTTCTGGGCTGAAAGGCTGCTGGGCAACTGTAAGAGGGAAGGGCAGCAGCAGAAGAAATGAGGGGCTTGAGAAAAGCAGGTTCTGACATCCTGCAGAATGGCTTTGTGGGGACTTGGTTGGTGATCAGCACTGGCTGTGAGGTGCCTAAGGGGCAGGGAGAGAACAGTGATCTGAACCCGTTCCCATACCATCCAAAAGGCCAGTGGAGGCAGTGGCACTGCAGAACATGCTGATGCCAACCATGTGGATTCCTGCTGGGAGTGTAGCTGCAATTGCAGACAAATGAGCAGGAAGAGAGAGGTGGCAAATTTGGGAGATGGTCTCTCCCTCACCAATTCCCTTTCCTATGCCACCCTTCCCCTTCCTAGGACAATCTGCTATATATGATATTGACTTTTCCTGTCAGGGCATGTGTAACTGTCTTGAGTCATGAATGAGGGCAAGGCTGGATGTTATATTTGAGCACTGTGTACCACTCTTTCCAGGCATCCTTGCTGTATCCCAGAGGTGGGGATATGAAGAAGGGGTCATTGGGACTGCCTTTGATCCCCCCTATACCCAAGGCAGTCAGTCCCAGTGTTGGCAGTGCTGCAGGGTCTCTGCGCAGCTCTCTGCAGCTGGATGTCCAAGAGTCCCAGGAGATGAGGTAAGCCAAGGTGTCTGCTGCTCCACTCTGCTGTTCAGCTCCCTCTTGCCATCTTGTGAGGTTCCTTTGCACAGTCAGCTCTCTCCCATGTACTTAGGGAAACCTCTGTGTATTCACCATTTGGCCCATCCGTGATGATCCAGCTCCATGTCAAACCCCACACCTCATGTCACAAGGGCAGAGGTGGTGGTGGTGGGGAAGAGGAGGCAGGGCTTAAAAGCATCTGAAGATGGGTCCTCTGCTGGGCTTGGTACTGATTCCCTCTGTAATGTTTGTGGTGTCATTTGGGAACTGTATTGCATGGGTCTGTCTCCTGAAGATGATAGAATACTGTGATCCTTGAGTCTCAAGTTCAGCACGCAAAAATTACGTTTTGCCAAATATTAGCTGCTGGAGAGGCGTCTGGACAGTCAGGTGCTGCCTCTGTAAACATGCTGTGGAACTTGTCTGTTTCTTGGCCTCCGGTCTGAAATGAGCTCCCAGAGAAGTTTGGGTTATAGATGTGTAAGCCAATCAATGTTTAATGCTTAGATCTTGCCTTAAAATCAAAGAGGGAAAGGTTCTAAAGAAGTTTTATAGGATGGTACCTGATGGAAAGATATTGGCTTGGATATGTTTGAGGAAATGTAGCTGTCAAGCTTATCCGAGTGATTACAATAATGAATGAGTCACAGAAATATCATTCCTATTGAAAAGCTTAGGTAGGGCTTTGAAAGTGCAATCTGAATATCCTTGGCTATCAGCTGAGTTGGATAAAGTAGTTTTCTTATTCAAAAAGCAAGGAGGTGGAATATCCTTCTCAGAACACTCCATTGCTCTGACCACATGTAGCACGAGACTGGCACCAGCGCAAGGCATGAGCAGGCAAAGCCAAGCTTTGTCAGCAGAACCAAAGTAGCTGCCCTCCATACAGACTCGTGTCTCAGCTTAGCAACCTTTGCTGCTTCAGAGAGGCTGTAGGAGCCCCCCAAGTTTCAAAAGGAGAGACACCACAATTGGGGAGTTATGATGCAAGTTGGAGAATGACTGCTGTGTTTCAGCTGGAGCTTGGCCAGCTCTGTCTGACTGCAGCAACTGAAAGCTTAAGGACAATTAATCAGCTTTGCATCTTGTTGGCTTGATGTCTCTTGCATTTCCTCCTTCATCAGAGTGAACAAGCTAGGAAAGATTGCCTCCTCTCATGCTACACCTCTTCCCTCCCTTCTCTTTCTCCCTCCTCATATGTGCTTTTGTTCTCCCTTTCTCAAGGCCAAGACCGAGCGGCAGCATCAAAGAGAAGTCTGAACATGCAGGTAGGTACAGGGCATGTTGGTCCTAAAATGACCATTGGCATATTGAATCAGAGGTGACATCTTGAAAACTTGGTTATGAACCATGGTTTTAAGAATTTCTTTAAATTTGTTTCAATTCCTTGATGGCCTCAGTGGACTGTCCCAGAGCCCAGTCACTGGGATTATGCTCCGGGGATGCTCTGAAAACTCCTCTAATGTGAAGTCTTAGGTGGCATAAGCTGGAGTGGTATCTTGAGGCCCTGGAAATGCATTGCAGGAAACAAAACATTCCTCTCCATTCTTTGCCTGCCTTTTATCTCCCTGAAGCCTTTCTAGTGTTGCAATTAGAACCAAAAAAAGAAAGCATTTAGCAGGAAATGAGAAATATTCCCACTCCTTCCTCCTGCCCTTGAAGGAGAAGACTTTAACTTGGGGTATATTCTGAGCTGAACCCTTTGAGATTGGAAGGAAAGTCATGGAAATTGCCTGGTTTTTCACTGGGAGAAATAGGGAAACCTCCTGTGAGAGAAAGTCCTTTTGAATTTTCCAGTTTTGGAGAAGGACAATTCCAAATGGATGCAGCATATGCAGGGTCTGAGTTTGTCATCCTCTGACAGCACAATCCCAAAGCCACCTATGGCAGGTTCACCATGGCAAATCTCTTGCCCCACTGCCTCTGCCTGTGTCAGTGTTGCAGGCTGAGGCTGGGGGAGGAGATGCCTTCTGCCTTGTCCCCCTGTCCCTGCCTTGCCTGATCCCTGACAAGTAGAATTGTGCCAGACAAAATGCGGTCTCTGGTGCATCTGTGCCAGCCAATGCCTTTGAGTTGAAAGCCTCCATCAAAGCCTGTTGTTGTTCCTTTGCCATTTTGGGGCATGTCATGATAGGAGAGTTGAGATTTGAAGAAATAGTTGTGCTGATGCAGAAAAAGGGATCAGATGCCCAGGCCCCTTTGCTCTGGGTTAGTTCTGCCAAATCCTGGGCAGAGGCCCTTTGGAATGACTCCTTAATTGGTGATATGCAGTTGGAATGCTTAATGCAGCTAGGGAGAAGTATTGCTCAATAAGTAAGGAGACATTTTTGCTGGATTAGTTCTGGAGTGGAAATGAGCTGTATCATTACTCCTTATCTGGTGTGCTTTTACAAATGACCTGTTCCATCTACAGGCATAAAGAAATACAGATTTATGCAAGGTCTTCTTTTGATGATCTGCCCTATGGCATTTCCACCAAGAGAATTTGGAATTGTTTTTAACTGCAATGATCAGAAATGTTTGGATGTAGGTCTTATGTTGGGTTTTGGGTTCTCTGCAGGAAAGAAAGCAGGGAAAAAACCCATGAAGCAAAACCCATGAAGCAATAAAGCTTCGCAAAAACAGAATGTTTGCAAGCCAGTGTGTCCCCTACAGATATGGGCTCCTTGAATACTGGGGACAAGCAATGGGGAGGGCAAAGCATCTTTTACCTCTAATGTGGGTTGCCATCATTCATGAGCCTGCCCTTCCTTTGTTGCAAAAGGAAATAAAAGCAACCAACAAATGCCAACCCAGAACTGAGTGGGTGTTACAGAAACAAGTGCCATGAAATCTAGCGTTGGAAAGGAATGATTTCCTAGGTGTAATTGTCAAATTCTGGAGACCACTGTGGGTTGCCAGCTGTTTGGAAGGAAAGAGATCCCTAAGTAGTGGGGTGGCAATGAGAAACACATAAGCAATGCAGTAGAAGCTCTCTTTCCTGGCTTGCCAGCACCATACTGTTCAGAGTAATTAAAGTGATACTAATTTCCTGGAAAATAAAAGCAAAGCAATTTTCTGAATAACTAAAAAGACCCCTTGGTTGCCTCATGCATTAGATGTATTGGTTCTACAGGTGGGAGTTCACCTAACTCACTTGTTCCCTTGTGAGCAAGGCTCAGCCTCCCACCGAGGTAAGGTGGGAGCTGGGCCGCTCTCTGGTGGGAGGAAGGGTCTTGTGCCAGCCTGGAGAGCCTGTGCACATTGCCAGGGAGCAGTTGTGCCCTGCAGGTGCCCCCTGCCATGAGCTGTGCTGCTGCCAGTGCCCCGTGGAGCTGTAGGGCTGCTGAGCTGTGGGGCAGGGAGAGGAGCAGGAGGCTGCATGTGCAGCTGAGCCATTGCTGGGAAGCACAGGGCTCCCTGCTGTCCCAGAGCAGCCCAGAGGCCATGGAGTTCCCCTGGTTACTCTGCGAAGTGGCTCAGGGTGTGCCCCTGGCCTGCCTCACGTGGCTGCTGTTACGTGCATGTTTCCCTGTGCAGATGTTTAGAAGTTTTGAGGAAATGTGTTCCATGGTATATGGAGCTTTAGATGCTTTAGCTTTGCATCTCAGCCTCTGTTCTATTTTATGTCTCCACATTGCAGGCCTGACTAGGTTCATGTTTTCCAAGTTGTTCCGGCCATCTCCCTCCATGCTCCTTCCCTCTAAACCGTTGCCTCCCATCCAGAAGAGCTCTCCTTCTTCTAAACCAATTAAAATCTGCAGTGTGGAGCAGGAGGGTGGGAAAAATGGCAGCAGCACCAGTGACAGTAAGAACAAGCAGGAGCTGGATTCAGAGGGAAAAATGCATAAGGTAAGAAGACCAAGATAAGTCCATGTGATAGATTTTCAGATTATGTGCTGCAGGCAGAGTTTTGAGACTTTTTCCTATGGTGTGAGGCAAGGGAAACCCCTGAGTAAAGGAAGGTCTCAGCTGGACTCTGCACTTCAGGCTGTCATTGCAATGGGTGGGTAGTGCAGATTTCAAGTCCTCACTGTGTATCTATAGCAGGAGAGGGCTTTGAATGGTTTCTGGGTTCTGTCATGGTTGCTCCTCTGTCTTGTAGCTGAGAAAACACCAACAAGAAGGCAGCGCTGCTAAAGTTGTCTGCTCCAGCTAAGCAATCCTCCTGCATTCAGTAACCCACGGGTATCTGTGAACCATGTCTATGTCTTGGTGGTAGTTTCCATCAGCTCTGTCGGGTGGGGATGGAAAAAGGAGTTTGCTGGAACAGGCAGTCCTGCAAAGTCAGTTCCAGGTTGATGCAGCATTTGAGTTGTACAGCCATGGCCTCCTACACAGTTGTCTCTGATGCTATTTCTAGATTTCTTCAGCTTCTGGGCAGCTGTGTGCTGTGGCATGGCTTTGTCCAGAGAGAAGGGATGGGAGGTGGCCATGGGGAGAGCAGCCCCAAGCCCAGGCACACGATTGCCTTTGCAGCAGGGCCAGCACCTGCAGTTGTTCTGGGTTTGCCATGGGGTGCAGGAGGAGGCAAATGAGCAACAGGTCTGGCAAACAGAATGTTCAATCAAAGGCTGATGTACTTGATTCCAGCCTTGCTGAGGAAGGGCCCAGTGTATCCCTGACAGGATGTGGTCCTTTAACTGTAGTTTGAAGAGGACTTGATTTGGGGCTTTAGTTGTGCCAGAAAGGAAGGGACACTTAAAGAATGGTGTGCACCTGCCCCTCCTACCTCCACCCTCCTTCCTGGTCATGGCATGGGGGCCCTGGAGCAACTTGGGCAAGCAGAGACCTTGCAGAGAGCAGCAGGGCAGGGAGCTCTGCTGAACTTCCTAAATGCCAGTGAGCCTGAGATGATGGAGGTGTGGGAGCTGGAGAGCACGGAGCATCGCGAGAGCTCAGCAGCTTCTGGGCTGAAAGGCTGCTGGGCAACTGTAAGAGGGAAGGGCAGCAGCAGAAGAATTGAGGGGTTTGAGAAAAGCAGGTTCTGACATCCTGCAGAATGGCTTTGTGGGGACTTGGTTGGTGATCAGCACTGGCTGTGAGGTGCCTAAGGGGCAGGGAGAGAACAGTGGTCTAAACCCGTTCCCATACCATCCAAAAGGCCAGTGGAGGCAGTGGCACTGCAGAACATGCTGATGCCAACCATGTGGATTCCTGCTGGGATGGTCTCTCCCTCACCAATTCCCTTTCCTATGCCACCCTTCCCCTTCCTAGGACAATCTGCTATATATGATATTGACTTTTCCTGTCAGGGCATGTGTAACTGTCTTGAGTCATGAATGAGGGCAAGGCTGGATGCTATATTTGAGCACTGTGTACCACTCTTTCCAGGCATCCTTGCTGTATCCCAGAGGTGGGGATATGAAGAAGGGGTCATTGGGGCTGCCTTTGATCCCCCCTATACCCAAGGCAGTCAGTCCCCGTGTTGGCAGTGCTGCAGGGTCTCTGCTCAGCTCTGTGCAGCTGGATGTCCAAGAGTCCCAGGAGATGAGGTAAGCCAAGGTGTCTGCTGCTCCACTCTGCTGTTCAGCTCCCTCTTGCCATCTTGTGAGGTTCCTTTGCACAGTCAGCTCTCTCCCATGTACTTAGGGAAACCTCTGTGTATTCACCATGTGGCCCATCCGTGATGATCCAGCTCCATGTCAAACCCCACACCGCATGTCACAAGGGCAGAGGTGGTGGTGGTGGGGAAGAGGAGGCAGGGCTTAAAAGCATCTGAAGATGGGTCCTCTGCTGGGCTTGGTATTGATTCCCTCTGTAATGTTTGTGGTGTCATTTGGGAACTGTATTGCATGGGTCTGTCTCCTGAAGATGATAGAATACTATAATCCGTGACTGCCACCTTCAGCACCCACAAGCATATGCTTGTAGAAATATTGGCTGCTTGAGAGGGGTCTGCGAATTCTAGTATTGCTTTTTTTACTTTTAACACGGGGTGCTGTTGTTCATGTTACAACATTCCTTTGTTGTAAAGAGAAATATAAACAGCACATAAAACCCAATCCAGAACTCAGTGGGAGTTGCAAATAGAAAGGCCATGAAATCTAGCTTAGGAAAGCAATTACCTCCTGGGAGTTATTGTCAGATTCTGGACATCTCTGTGGGTTGGCATCTGTTTGGAAGGGAAGGGATCCCAAAGACAATGTCAGGCATAACTTCTATCTTCCTTGGCCTCCACTGTGAACTGAGATTCCAGGGAAGTTTTGGGTTATAGATGTACGATTTAATCAGTGTTTAATATTGAGGCCTGGATTTAAAATCCAAGAGGTCATGGTGCTAGAGAAGAGTTCTAGCACTGTACCTGATGGAAAGATTGGTTTGGAAATGTGTGATAAAATGTAGCTGTCATGCTTATCTGAGTTAGAAAGAAGGATAAATAAGAAGAAAGAAGGACTCAGGAGTATCATTCCTATTGAAAAGCTTAGGTAGGGCTTTAAAAGTGCAATCTGAATATCCTTGGCTATCAGCTGAGTTGGATAAAGTAGTTTTCTTATTCAAAAAGCAAGGAGGTGGAATATCCTTCTCAGAACACTCCATTGCTCTGACCACATGTAGCACGAGACTGGCACCAGCGCAAGGCATGAGCAGGCAAAGCCAAGCTTTGTCAGCAGAAGCAAAGTAGCTGCCCTCCATACAGACTTGTGTCTCAGCTTAGCAACCTTTGCTGCTTCAGAGAGGCTGTAGGAGCCCCCCAAGTTTCAAAAGGAGAGACACCACAATTGGGGAGTTATGATGCAAGTTGGAGAATGACTGCTGTGTTTCAGCTGGAGCTTGGCCAGCTCTGTCTGACTGCAGCAACTGAAAGCTTAAGGACAATTAATCAGCTTTGCATCTTGTTGGCTTGATGTCTCTTGCATTTCCTCCTTCATCAGAGTGAACAAGCTAGGAAAGATTGCCTCCTCTCATGCTACACCTCTTCCCTCCCTTCTCTTTCTCCCTCCTCATATGTGCTTTTGTTCTCCCTTTCTCAAGGCCAAGACCGAGCGGCAGCATCAAAGAGAAGTCTGAACATGCAGGTAGGTACAGGGCATGTCTGTCCTAAAATGACCATTGGCATATTGAATCAGAGGTGACATCTTGAAAACTTGGTTATGAACCATGGTTTTAAGAATTTCTTTAAATTTGTTTCAATTCCTTGATGGCCTCAGTGGACTGTCCCAGAGCCCAGTTACTGGGAGTGCGCTCCGGTGGTACAATGAAAATTCCTGCATTGTGAAGTGTTGAGTGGCAGGAGCTAGAGTGGTACTTTGGGGCACTGGAATTGTAGTGTGGGAAAAGAAAACATTCTTCTCCATCCTGCATTTGCATTTTATCTCCATGCAGTCTTTGTAGTGTTGCAATTAGGAGAGAAAAAGAAGGAAATCCTCATTTAGCAGGAAATGAGAAATATTCCCTTTCCTTCCTCCTGCCCTTCAAGGAGAAAACCTTTCCTTTGGGCAATTTCTCAGCTGGACTCTTTGAGATCTAAGGCAGATTCATAGACACCGCCTGGTTTTGCACAGAGGGAAATCAGGAAACCTCCTATGACAGAAAATCCTGTTGAATTTTGCATTTCAGGAGAAGGACAATTCCAAATGGATGCAGCATATGCAGGGTCTGAGTTTGTCATCCTCTGACAGCACAAGCCCAAAGCCACCTATGGCAGGTTCACCATGACAAATCTCTTGCCCCACTGCCTCTGCCTGTGTCAGTGTTGCAGGCTGAGGCTGGGGGAGGAGATGCCTTCTGCCTTGTCCCCCTGTCCCTGCCTTGCCTGATCCCTGACAAGTAGAATTGTGCCAGACAAAATGCGGTCTCTGTTGTGTCTGTGCCAGCCAATGCCTTTGAGTTGAAAGCCTCCATCAAAGTTTGTTGTTATTCTTTTGCCATTTTGGGGCATGTCATGATAGGAGAGTTGAGATTTGAAGAAATAGTTGTGCTGATGCAGAAAAAGGGATCAGATGCCCAGGCCCCTTTGCGTAGGGTTAGTTCTGCCAAATCCTGGGCAGAGGCCCTTTGGAATGACTCCTTAATTGGTGATATGCAGCTGGAATGCTTAATGCAGCTAGGGAGAAGTATTGCTCAATAAGTAAGGTGACATTTTTGCTGGATTTATTCTGGACTAGAAATTAGCTATAGCATTAACCCTTACCGGTTGTAGTTTTGTAATTGTCCTGACATCCTACAAGGGAAATAAAATCTTGGTATGAGGCACTTATTCTGCCCCTACTGCTTGGCTGCTACATGATTTTATCCCCTGTGAAGCCATGTAAAGAAATAGTTCTAAGAGCTGTGTTGGAGAGTATTTGAGAATGACCCGCCATTAGACAAAATCTAATTTGTCAGTATCGGCCGTGATCAGAAATGTTTTGAGACAGGTCATATCTATGTTGGGCTTGGGTGTTTCTGCAGGAAAGAAGGTAGGGAATAAAGTCCTCCAAGAGTGAAGTAGAACAAAAGTGAAACTTCTGGATGATCTCTTTATTCCCTTCAGTGAGGGGCTTGCATATTCCTGAGGACATCTAACTGGGAAAGCAAAGCTTCTTTTGCATCTAACATGTGGTGCCAAAGTTTGTGTACCAGCAATTCCTTTGTTTGAAAGAGAAATAAAGAAAACACAGAAGTGTAAAACCTAAAATAGAATTGAGTGGGAGTTACAGAAACAATGGCCCTGATAACAGGATTGGAAAACAATCACTTCCTAGACAGTGTCAAATTCCAGAGGCCAGTGTGAGTTTCCAACTCTTTGGAAGGAAATGATTCCTGGAGTAGTGGGGAGGCAACAGGCATAGAACCCATCTCTCCTGGCTTGCCAGCTCCACATTGTTCAGAGAAATTCAAATTATGCTAGATTCATGAAAAATAAAGAAACAACAAATGTTTACAGTCAAAAAAATAAAGTTTGAATTCGCTACCCATTAGATGAGTTGATTGTAAAGGAGTGAGTTCAATTAACTCACTTCTTTTCCTGTACTTGATCTACAGAACCTTCTGAGTCTACGACACAAAACCAGAGGATGAAGGGAAAGAGCTCTTGGTGTGTGACAGGAGCTGGGATGCCTCTGCTCCCAAGGAAAAACGATGAATTGCTCAGATTGGAGACCTGCATGCGGAAGCCCAGCGTTGGGAATGGAGGTGTGGGCTCCCGGCCGGCTCAGGGGGCCTTGGCCCAGGAGCCCCGGCAGAGGCAGCTGAGCAGCGCTGTCCCCAGGGTCACTGCCAGGGAGGAGGACAAGGGGAAGGACCAGCATGGCTCAGCCTCCCACAGAGGTAAGGTGGGAGCTGGGCCGCTCTCTGGTGGGAGGAAGGGTCTTGTGCCAGCCTGGAGAGCCTGTGCACATTGGCAGGGAGCAGTTGTGCCCTGCAGGTGCCCCCTGCCATGAGCTGTGCTGCTGCCAGTGCCCCGTGGAGCTGTAGGGCTGCTGAGCTGTGGGGCAGGGAGAGGAGCAGGAGGCTGCATGTGCAGCTGAGCCATTGCTGGGAAGCACAGGGCTCTGGGCTCCCTGCTGTCAAAGACTGAAAAAGTGTCTGAATTTTATCAGCTGTGTTGGAGAGTGTTGCAGAATGAGTTACATTGTTCTTACTTGCATTCAGAAAATCAGCGTTCTGTCAGGCTGGCCTGAAAGTGCCAGAGCCCATACAGTTTAGACAGAAAATTCTTTGGGGAAAATGAATAATCTAGTGTCAAGGGCACAATTTTCATTAGGGTACCCCTCCTGTAATCCTAAGTTTTTCTTTATTGTCCACTGAAATATTCCAACAAAGTGAAGAAAAAGTTGATCTGAATGTATACAGGTATTAGAACCCAGGACTACTTTTAGGAACCAGAAAGAAGATGTTTACTAAAATCAGCATAAGGGCAGATAAGAATCTCTGTCAAGAGCAATCTCCATCTCTGCCCTTCTCTATCAAACACAGAGGCTCTCCAGCAACCAGGGGCTGAGGCAGCAGGTTTCAGTCTGCTGGCCCACAGAATAATGTCATGTCTCCTTCCAGGAGCCCATCCACTGGGAGAGGGTCTAGGCATATGTACCTTGCTGCTTTCCTGCACCATCTCTGTGCCCTGTTAGAGCTCTGTAATCAGGAACCTGTCTTGCCTGTTGCCAAGCATGACATTTTTGGGCAATTGAAGTGTGCCAGAGATTTACAGGAACCTTTGCTTCCAGTACCAGGCCTCCCACTGAGCCAGCTCAAGGAGATGGATCATCCCAGCAGTCCTGGTCTAACAAGTGACAGAGACCTGAGAGAGGGCTTTAGAAAGGTAAGGGATAAGAACAGGGATGAGCAGACTTCCATTCCAGTGGCTGTTTAGTGCTTGGCCCAAAATGCCTCTGAAAACCATGATCCTCCACTCTTGGGGGTTGGGGATTGTCTTGGGAATATATTTGACGGCTACTGAGCAATTGCTTGGCTACTTCCAGTGGTGCCAAAGTCACTGCCTGGAGATGGTGCCAAGGTCATGCCCGAAGCATTCTTTATATGCAAAGGCCATTTTAGAGAAGTTCTGATTGGCAGAGCAAACTGTAAACCAGTGAATGTGGGCAAAGGGCACCCTCAGAAGCAGAGAAGCAAAGATGCTACGGTTGAGTATAAGCAAGGCTGCAAAATAAAAACGGGACAGTTTGATGTCTCCTGGTTACCTTTCTGGCTGTATCTCACAGCCCTCTCATTCTCACATTTTCTGCTCCTTAATATCCATGTTCCTCCAAATTGTTTTCACATGACTCCCTCCTCCTTTTGGTCTCCTGGTCTCAGAGACCAAGTCGTTGAGAGTCCTTCAGAGCTGAGTCCTTCAGAAGCCAGGAAGTGACAAACAGCTGCACTTCCTGGCCATGAGTGTTAAGCATCAGCCAATTACACCTCCTTGCTGCATATTGCACATGGCTTTTATTCTCCTGCCATGGCCTCTAGGAGCTGAACTGCCTGCTCATTGCTCATGGGAGCTCTTCCTTTGTCTTGGAGCATTCCTATGACTTCCATGTTTCAAGTAGGGTTTCCTGTCACAGTTGGAGCAGAGTAAGGCTGTGGCACTAAAGTGTTCCACCTCACTGTGTATAATTGCCAAGGTGAGGATGGGAGACATTCTCCTGAAACTATTGGAATGCATATGGAGCTGGATTAATGTCTGTGGCACTCTGTGGACTCTATGCTCCCAATGAGATGATGTGCCTGGTTTGTGTGTCTCTGCTTACAGTCTGTGATGTATTTCCATTGCAACTAGGTTCGTTCCTCATTGTGCAAGTTGGCTGAAAAGAAGTTAGAGCAGAAGAAAACTGAGATTTTTGAGAATGAGATGAAGAAGAGGAATGAAATTTTATCATCCTTAAAGCTGCCTCCACTGAGAGTTGAGCCCAGGGATGCAGCTGAAGCAAGTAAGTGGTGTCTACACTGCTGGTCCTTTTTGAGCTCTTCCTTACCCTCTGCACAGTGTTGCAATCAGACTGGGGGGCTGTTGCACTTGCATCTGAGTGGAAACCTGCATAGGAATGATTTCCATTTTGCAGAGAAAAACACAGAGGCATTAATTGTCTTGCCCATGGCCTCACTTAGTAACAGAGTATCAGCTTCCCACCTTCACCTCTAAAATCTTTCAGAGTAGAAAATTCAGTCTTGGAAAGTCGCCTGCCCTTCAGACTCTGTTCTGAAGAGCAGCTTCCAGGCAATGTGAATGCAGAAGAATGCTTTTCCACCAAGGTGCAACCTGGAAGAAACCAAATTCAGCACCTTCTGATGAAAAGACCAGAGATCCTTCTCGAGCCACTCCCCTCCAAGGAGCTGGCACTGTAGAGCTGTGCTGAAGCCCTGAGGCAGTGCTTCTGTTGTAGCCCCAGGAGCAAGCAGCATTCCCCAGTGAATCCCGGCTGAGGGGCTCTGGCTGCAGCGCTGTGTGCGCTGCCCCGAGGGCGGCAGCAGGGACCTTCGGGGGCAGCACTCAGCCCCAGGGCACCACCCAAGCTTATCTGCACTTTCTTTTGGGAACTTGCCCAGCCTGCCTCTGAAACAGGAAAACGAAAGCATAGCAACACTGGCTTCTCCTTGTTTCTTAGGGGAAGCATCACTGCAGTTTGATTTTTAAACTGGAAGAAGGTAGATTTAGATTAGATATTAGGTAGAATTTATTTTATAATGAAGGCAATGAAATGCTGCAAGGGTTTTTCCAGAGAAGCTGTTGTTGATTTATCTATGAAGGTGTTCAAGGCCAGTTTACATGGGGCTCTGAGGAACCTGATCCAGATGAAGATGTTCCGTTTCCCAGGGGTTGGACTAGATGGTGGTTAAAGGGGCCTTCCCACCAAAATTGTTGTAGGTTTTCCTGGGTGATTGTATGATCCTTGTCCCATACTAGCGTGCCAGTGTTCTACTTGAAGTTCTTTGGGATAACACAGAGATGTTACCCAGCTCCAGCAAATTTTCTGGCCCTTTCCATAGTGACCCTGTCCAGCACCCTCCACTTACAAGCTCCTCTTTGGTCCCTGCAGGCCTCAGCCAAGCAGCTGTCAATGGCACAGCTTCCAGTGTGCAGAGAAAACACCCTGGTAATGCCTTGAAGAAGAAGGTCTTGAGGAAGCAGGACAAGATGCCCTTACTGCTCACTATGCCCATCATCCAAGAGGAAGGCAGTGTCCCATGCAACTCCTCAGGTAAGTCTGCTCTGTGGCAGCTTTTTCCCATATAGTTATTTCCTTGCAAAAGGAGCACAAAGTGCCTCCTGCCTCAGCCAGCACAACTGGGCTCTTTGGTCAATAGCCTGTCCGGGAATGAGCACCAAATCCACTTTTGAGTTCCTCCAGCTTGGTTGTCTTGCAGTAGTCGGTTCTTAGAGATGCATTGGAAAGTTGAGCTGAATAAAGTAGAGGTAAAGGCCTAAGCTCGGGCTTTTGTCCATCCTGATAATCCAAACTACAGCGCTGGTGCCAGGAGACAGCTGTAAGTGCAGAGAGGAGCTGGGGGCAGTGTGCCAGGGTGTGCTCACTGTGCACCTACGAGTACCACCACCATCAGTTGACCACTCCCCATCGGGGCCCTCTGCCTGTGCTGTTGTCCGGCTCTGCAGCCAGCTTTTCTGCTATCCCAGTAAGGGTTGTCTCTGCATGGCAGTCAGTGCCTTGGTACAGTCGTGCTGCTGCTCCCTGAAGCGATCAATGGCTCCTGGCTGCCACCATCCCATGGCCTGCAATTCCAAGAGGGAACAAGCAGTGCCTGCTGTGTCACTGCAGCCAAACACAGTGGCTGCTGGTAGGAGGTGACAGTCAGGAGGGGCTGCCTGGTGCTCCAAGGTTGCCTGTGCTATCATCCCGACTAGGGTGAGATAAAAAGAAGGGAGCAAGGAATAATAATTGGAATGCTCTTTTCTACTGATGCTACTTCCACGTTGAGAACTGACCAGAATTGAGCCTGGGTTGTTCCGGCTTGGCTTGGTGCTGTGGCAGGGCAGCTGCAGGAGTTTCCTCAGAGAGTTGCAGAGTGCCTCAGTCCTCAGGGCTGGGGGAAATGAGGGCGCTGGGACAAGAGAGGCCCCTGGGGGGTTCCCTCTAGGTGTAGCCATTCCCACTGGTCGTCCCTGTCTGGCAGGGAGTGGGAGCTCTGCGGCCTCAGGAACCTGCCGCTGGCTGTGCTACCTGTGGCACTTGGGAGCTGGCACTGTGTGGGCAATGGGCAGGTTTAGCCTGGAGCTGTGCCCAGCTGGGGGGGCTGGGAGAAAGCAAGGAGCCCAAGGAGGCAGACAGCAGGGAGGTGTGTGAGGCAGTGCCAGTTTGCAGCACATGGAAGCCTGGCTGGGAGCTGGGGCTGCAGGCCGCTCCATGGCGGGGTGCCTTGCCCGGGGCTGCAGCGCTCAGGGCTGACCCTCTCCTCACAGTGACCTCGCAGACGGCCACTGGTGCCGAGCGCCGACAGGAGCTGCTCCGTGAGCGTGGGCACAAGGACACAGCCTCTGCTGACCCGCAGCAGTCCTTGCTCCAGGCACTCTCCTGGCTGGGCAGCGATGACTGGTAAGAAAGGCCCCGGTCACTCTGTCTCCCTCTTAGCGTTAAGGAAGCTTACAAGTGGATCTTGCCAGTGCCTCTGAGCCCCGACAGCCCAGAGGGCAAAGGACTCTGCTGAAACCACTCCAGAGCAGTGAGAGGATCAAGATTTGAGAGCAGCCTTTGCTTGGCCTCGGTCTGCAGCTGTGCTCCAGCTGCTGCCGCTCTGTGCTGCTCCCTCGCTTTGCCTGCTGCTCCATGGAGCTGCAAAGGAAGTCTTGAGGGAAGAGAGGAAGCTGTGGGATGAGATGATTTGCTGGCTGAAGGCAGCAGCAGGATGGCAGCAGTTTTGAGTGTAGAGATTTGGGTGCCTTGGGGCACTGGCCCAGTGGGACTGAGTAAGATTTCTCTCTGCTCCCAGTGCTGACAGCAATGGCAGGTGACAGGGTCTCCCTGTGACCTCCTGCATGTGAGTCCCAGAAGCAGCTCCAGGGAGTCACTCTTTCTGAGAAATGGACTGATTTGTGCTTTCAAATCCCCAGCCTCTCTTTACTCCTGAAAGGCTCATGGCAGAAGGGAAGGAGAAAGCAATGAAACCCTCTAGGAATCTTGGACTTTTTGAATTCAACTTTTTTCTTCTCACTGCTTCATATGGGCTGGAGGTGTTTTGCCAATACTCAACATGTGTCCCACAATTAGACAGAGAGAGAAGGAGGCCCAGAGGTGATAACCCTACGAATGTTAGGTGATGCTGGTTAAATTTTTGGTGATATTGGTTGTGATGTCGGGGTTAGCATAAACTCACTGTTGGATGCTTCATTCACACAGGGGTACAGACTCCATTCACACTGGGATAAGCATGAAAAATCTGCCACATGCATCTCTTTGTGCAGTCACATTTGCTTTGCAATTCTCTTCTGCTTCCTCTTCCCCCTTTTTGTTTGGTGCCCTTTGAGGTACAAGAGAGCTTCTGCAGGTGTGGGGAGTCCTGGTGACTCTCAGGGGTGCCCGTGGGATTGGTCACCAGCCCTGTGCTGCAGCCCTGATGCCTCACACACCTTCCTGTAGCTCAGGGCTGCCTAGAGCAAGTGCTGAGAGACAGAGTTGTATACACCTTTTAAATAACATGTTGCTGTAGTGGTCATTGTTTTTGGTAGGGGATTCTGGGAAAAGGCAGAGTTTCAACTGTTCTTTCCCAGGCGTGGAATCTTATGGGACACCCTGCTGCTCCTTTTCTGGGGAATGTGGAGGTGGAGTGGAGTGAGTGAGAAACAAGCCTGGATTGTAGCATGGAAACTGAGCTCCAGAGTGCCAGTGCAGACTTTTATTGCTGAACTGCCTGCTGGGGATGAAAAAGAAGGAAAATGCCCCAATAACTGCCCAAGGGGATTGTGTCTTAGGGACAGGTATAGGGAGGTGACAAGAAACAGGAGCATGACCCAGTCTCACAGCTTCTAGGAAACTGTGTCATAGGGACTCCATGGGCCAGACATTTCAGAAATGCTGTCTTGTAAAAGAGCCACAAATGAAGACACTGAAACCCCTCTATTTGTCTCTTGGATTTGTGTATGCTTTTGACAGCCACAACATCCTGCGGGCAGGAGCTCCACAATTTCATTAAGTACTCCTTGAAAAGCACCTCCCATTGTTTGACTGAGCTGCCAGCCTGGTAATTTCAGAGGGTGCTGCCTAGTTCTTGGGTGGAGAGAAAAATCCATCTTTTTGGTACTTGCCTTTCAGGGAGATGAAGGAGAAGGGACTGGTCAGCATCAAACTCCTGGCTGGGTCCCATTCAGAAGTCCTGCTTTCAAGGCTTCGTGACATTTGCTTGGCAGTTACCAGTGAGGTGAGAACACTCTTGTGAACCGTGCCCTGTACTTCATACACAGTGTGTAGAGTAGCTATGTGCTTGTTCATCTCCATGTGTGCTCAGAGACTGCCTTCATTTCTCTTTTTTGATCTTGTATTTCTAATGTCTGTCAGGTTTCTATGGGATCTGTGTGTAGATGTAGTTGTATTCACTGGTAGGTCGGGTATCTGACACTCATCTTTGAGTGAGCTGCCATTATCATGAAATGTGCAAATGCAGAAAAAGATACTCTAATTATGTTATTTTCAGAGTCCTAGTCTCTGCCCGAGCTGTCATTCAACACTGCAAATTAGTCTGTAGGCCTGAGCGTGTGTTTTCTGTTTCCTGGCTGAGTGCTTCAACTGCTGGTGTTGCTTTTTTAAACAGGAGCACGTGACTCTTTTATCTTTATGACTGACGCCTTTATGGTTTGAAAGCAGCCCTTACTTTAATTTGGTTCTTTGTGTTTCAAAGTAAAGAGCCTAAAGGGAAAGCAGTTGACATTAAAGAAGGCTTAAGTAGATACTTTATGAAATTTCTTATTTTTAGGCCTGTAATATGCAAGTCTGAGGCCAGATATTGGTGCCAGTGGAAGTGCCTTGCTGTGCATGTGCTCTTCTGCTCTTACTGTGCTTTTATGTTCCTCTGGACACAGTGGGATGTGTTGTCATTTCCTGAGTCATCTGTCTAAGGCAACTGGTTTTCTTTCCGAGGTCATTCTTATGTTTCCCCTCATGACTTCCCCAGGTGACCAACCTCCGCTCAAAGGTGTCCTACTTGGCCATTGTCACTCTGGGAGAGCTCTTTGTGACCTTGAAGAAGGACATGGACTCTGAGGTGGATGAGGTGGCTCGGGTCCTTCTGCACATGATGTGTAATTCACCAGAGTTTGTTGAGAAAGCAGCCAGTCACACCCTGGGGATCATGGTGGAGAATGTGACTCCTGCACGAGCAATGACTTCTCTCCTGGACAGTGGAGTCAAGTAGGTTCTTCTTTCAGTGATATTCTTCACCTTCTAGAGTACTTCTAGGTGGGGGAAGGGATGAGAGAAAGAATGGGAATGGTGGGAGGGAAGGGTCCTGTATCCTGCATCTTCTGTCAACTCAGTGACTGGATTCTCCAATCCACCTCATTTCTTTCCTCTTGTCCCCTCTTTCTGCCCTCCCTCAGCCTATGAGTTCTCAGAATGAAAGTGCTGTAGAATATGGGAAGTTGGACGAGGCCAGGAGGATGATCAAATCCAGTTCCTGGCCTTGCACAGAGCCCCCCAAGAGTCACACCATGTGCCTGAGATTGTTGTCCAAATGCTGCTTGAACTCTGTCAGGCTTGGTGCTGTTGACCACTGCCCTGGGGAGCCTGTTCCAGTGTCCCAGGCACCCTGTGGGTGAAAAAGCTTTTCCTGATATGCAACCTAAACCTCTTCTGACTCATCTTCCCTCTGCTTCCTGGAGTCCTCCCAGTCTGTCAGAGTTGCCTAGATGTGGTGAATGGTGGGGAAGTGCAAGTGCCTGCAAAGGCTAAGGATAGAGCCTTGTGCTTCTGTGGGAAGAGGGACAATTGCAATTGCAGCTATGAGTGCTCTTTGATATTTCACTGCACTAAGCACAGAGGCCCTGGGAAAAAACATGCATCCTCATGATGCCATTAACTGGAGAAATAAGGAGGGTACTTGCTGGGGTATGGAGCACCTAGGGGAGAATGTGCTGGCTGTGACACAGCCGGCACAGCAGGTGCAGCTCCTGCCAAAAGGAGTCCTGAATGACTGTCCTGGCCATAGAGCTCTACTTTCTAATCAAACTGGTGTTTCATGTTAGCCTTGAGATGATGAATCACTGCACATACACCTTCACAGGCCCACTACTATGGAATAGCTGATGCAAATGCTGCCTTAAGTGTTTGTGCTGAGCCTGATAATTATCAAAAGACACTCTCTAGAACTGGACAATCTGGGTAAATTGATTGCCACACTTTCCCCATCTTTGCAATAGGATAAAACATTCAGATGTACCCCTTGCCAATCCTCACAAAAGAAACAGGCTGCATTGCTGCATATTCTGCAACTTCACGGCCCACAGTGTGTTTTCTCTGCATCTGTATTTTTCCAAAGCTCTGCAGATTTGGGGATAAATGGCTGGAATGAGCCTCAGTCCTGCTGCAGCTCTGTGTAATGGGTGCCCTCTGATAGGTTAGCATGAATGGTCTTTCATTTCTAAAGAATTCATATGTAATCTATTATTTTATCTTTCTCAGTGGAAATTGTGGCAAAGACACTGAGTATCAGGTCGTGCAGGGAGACTGAATTCCTCCGTCTTCCTTGCAGACAGTCCTTGTGTCCAATGCTAATTTGAGTTTCTCTGAGGACAGAAGCTTCTACAGGTGTCTGAAGCTGCAGGGAGAAGCCAGGCCTCCTTCCCGCAGCAGTGGCAGGGAGCACGCTCTGGCCAAGGCCTGTGCTGCTGTTGCTCCTTCTCCCTGTGCCCCAGTGTTTGCTCTCCTCTTGCCAGGAGCCGCCACGCCCAGGTGCGGAAGTGTGCGGCGCAACTGCTGCTGTCCTTGATGGAGAAAATTGGAGTCACGAAGCTCGCAGGCACACCCAGGGCTGAGAGGCTGGCGCACGCGGCAGGGACGCTTGCTCAGGACTGCCACAAGGACACAAGGTAACCATCTTCATTTCACCTCCTCACACAGGAAAACTGCCTTGTGTCTGTCTAGAAAGGTAAAACCACAAAAGAGTGGTAACGAAAGGCAATATTAAGTTACCTCACGGTGTGGATAAGGGCCATAGAGGCATGGAATACCCGGAGTTGTATGGGATCCATTGGGGCCATGGAGTCCAGCTGCCAGCCATGTGCAGGACATGCCAAGAGTCACTCCATGTGCCCAAGAGCATGGTCCAAACACTTCTCGAGCTCTGTCAGCTTTGGTGCTGTGACCACTGCTCTGGATTACCTGGGGAAATGACTGTAGTGGGTAAGCTGAGGTTGTCCAGCAAGAAGGAGCATTGCCAACTTCCTGTGACTTGAAGGATTCTTTCCTGAGATCAAAAGAGCTCAGATTTGGCAGTCAAACAGTTTTGTTTGATCTTAGGTGCACAACACAGAGCCAAAATGTTGCCTCATGTTCATCACTGAAAGACCCAAAGCAGATCTTTCTTGTTAACTTAAAACTTTTCTAGAAGTATTTCAGGGCTAATGTATTCAGTCTGTCTAAACCTCTTCTGCAGCTTTCTAGAATGCTGTTGTCTGTGGCTCAATGACCTCTAAATTTCTTCTTGAGGAAAACTGGTTTCCTAGTGGCAAAATCAACCCAAGCCACCCAAATCCCCTTACTTTGATGATTCAATTAATAGCTGCCAAAAATACAGGAGCAACTAGCTGCTGCTCTGCATACATATAGAATAGTCAATAGGAGGCCTGAGGTGTTTTGTGCTGGATTCTCTGCCAGTTAATGGAAGGCAAATTATTGAGCAATGGCAGCAAGGTACTTCTAATGGGATCTGACAACAAAGCAGATGTGTTTCACTTGTTCCCTGGGATCCTTTGATCCCACAGAAGCACACCCACAGTTTCAGAGTGAAATGATATTTTTCTCTCACTTTGCTGAGTAGGTAATGCCATCTCATGCAAGGATTGCAAAGGATGACATTAAGGTATCAGCCTCTTCTGTTAACAGGTTTCCTTTGTTTGTTCGATTTCCTTCCTTCCTTCCTGGAATCCTTCCTTCCTGGAATCCTTCCTTCCTGGAATCCTTCCTTCCTGGAATCCTTCCTTCCTTCCTGGAATCCTTCCTGGAATCCTTCCTGGAATCCTTCCTTCCTTCCTGGAATCCTTCCTTCCTTCCTGGAATCCTTCCTTCCTGGAATCCTTCCTCCCTTCCTCCCTTCCTCCCTTCCTCCCTTCCTCCCTTCCTCCCTTCTTCCTTTCTTCCTTCCCTCCTTCCTTCCTTCCATAGGCATTATGGACAGGAGATGGTGAAAATGTTGATAAATCATCCAAAATGTAAAATGCTTTTGGAGCGATCCATTCCTGCCTGTGACCTGGAAGATATTCTGAGAAGAATAAATAAGAAAGTAAGTGCTTGGCAGGAGAAATGTCTCCTTTGTGCAAGTATAGCCACAGCTAATAGGACATCAAACATACCTAATCTGTCTTTATCTCATTCCCCTTCTGCTCAATCATTTTGCTCCTGGGAATGAGCTGTTAATCCCCAGCCTGTTCATCTGCAGACCACAAAGGAGCTGATATTCTTAGGGGAAAAGTGGGGCTTTGAATATTTTGACTATTGGTCACAAAGAGGAAAGGGGAAGAGAAGAAAGTGGGTTTACATTTAAGCATAACTCCCCACCCTGCTGTCCCTGCTCTGCTCCCAGTAAAGCAATGAAGTGAGAAAAGTGCTTCTGAGGAGAACAGAGTCTTTGCAAAAGACACTGGAAGCAGTAGTGCCAAGAGAATTTCCAAAACTGCAGCAGATGTCCCAGTCAATCCTAATTGCTACAATTACCGTCTGTCTTTTGGGAATACTGCCCTGCTGTCAAGTCCTGTGGAGCTGGAAGAAGCTTGGTGAATCCAGCAGCATCCAGAGGAAAATCATTTGTCTGGGGGGGGACTTTCATTGTTTTTATCTACGTTATAGAAGGGAGCGTGTCCTTTGTGCACAAACAGGGAGAGCGAGTGTTGAACCAAATCACCTTCCAACAAAATTGGCCCACCCCAAAGAGTCCTAATTTTTCTGCTTTTTCCTATAAGATCTCTTCGTGCCTACCAGTTTCCATTATTGCCATTTATGCTCGAGACTCATGAATTGGGGAGTTTAAACTGCTGCTCACTATGGCAGCACCCATAACCTGCCTTGGGCTATTGCAAACAAAGAGTTGGCATCACTGAATCTCTGGTCTGTTTCCTTCTGTAGGTTTGCAAATATTTCCCTAAGCCTTGGTAGCAGTGATCCTGGTTCTAACTTGTGTTTTTAAGCAGACAGTTTCCTATTCTATATTCGAAATGTTGGTGGGGTTTCTCTGTGTCCTTGTAGGGGATGGAAGAGCAGAAGGGTGAACGCCCATGTGTCAAGAGCCCTGTGAAGATGAGGAGCCATGTGTCAAAGAAGCCCCAGGCCACATTTCCTTCTAGTCAACGGTACTGAGCACTTTTGTTAGATGTGACAAAGCACACAACAAGCTTGACATTTCTCTTCGTCAGGAAAATCTTTCTGGAGAGATGGCCTGTGCCACTGATTCTTTCCTTACTCTATAAATTTTCTTTGATAAAAAATGCCTATATCTGCATTAATAATATTTGTAGATTGTCTCCCGTAATGATTGTCTTGAAGTCCATGCTGTTTTCAGAGCCTCATGATTCTCTAGCTTGAAATCACAGCATGAGTAAATCACCTCTGGATGTTTTGCTCACAATTATCTGCAGGTATTATCACCAACAAGCCATCATTTGCTTTTATTTTCCAGGGTGAAGTCGACCTCGGATGGACGCCTCCTACACCATCCAAAAGTCCAGGTCACGTTGCCTCCAGCTGTGGATGAAATGGAGATGCTCCAGAAGCTTGATGATCTCCTGGAAGCCAAGGGGTTTGAGACACGGATGGAAGGAGTGGCACTCCTCCTAGACCTGTGCAAAAACAGCCCCAAGCTCATCACCACAAACATTGTCCAAGTATGTAGGGTATCTTCACTGTTCCTTCCCTTCAGCTCCTCTCCCAAGCCTGTAGCAATGAAGTTAATTCAGTCTGTCTTGGCACTACATCCTGCCTTGTTGGGACAGGCTGGTCCCTCTTACCCAGACAAATTTAATTCAGGTCCAGCATGCAGGACAAGTTCTTTCAGTCCAGCTGTATTTGTCTGGCAGGTGCCTATTGATGTTGTTCATCACATGATGACAGAATTTTCCACTGCCCTAACCTTTGCTGTCTCCTACTCCCAGCTGGGTTCAATGAAAGGAATCCAGCCACTGAAAGCATGGCAATTCTTCTCTTGATGAAAAATGGCTTTGAATGGGGAAGAGAAGTATCAGGCTGGGTTGGTATAACCCAAATGTTTTTACAGACATACTTCTCCAAACTCCATCCTGTCTTGCACAAACACAACTGTGGCTACTCGTTTCCATTCTTGTCTCTATTGCACTTGGTAAAGATGGTGTGTAACCTTCTCGGGTATCGAATGCTCATTTCTACATCCCCTCTCCAAACAAGGACATTTTAATCCACCTTTCCTGCTGCTTGTTCTCTTCACAGATTTTTGATCATTTTGTCCTGAGAATATCTGACACGCACAAGAGAGTGAAGCAGATGGCGCTGGACGTGCTGGCAGAAATGATAGCCATCCTGGAAGATGCCTTGAACCCCGTGATTGTCCGTTTAGTGGAAGGAATACTAAAGAGCCTGAACTCAAAGGATACCGGGGTTCATGCTGCAGCTGTGAAAGCGCTGGAAAAATCCGTTTCTCATTTTGGTAAGGCTGACATGGACTCTCCTCAACTGTGTCTCTGCCTCTCTGACACAAGAGAACACTGAGTGCCATGAGAGCTCTTGTTGCCCGTGGAACACTGCAGCTGACATCCACCAGAAGCTGTGGGGGTGCAGTCCTTAGGCACCAGTCCCCCAAGAGGCTTGAATGTGCATCAGCATTTCCCACAAGTGCCAGGAGCCCTTGGCTCTGTGCTGCTTGTCTGGAGAGGAGGTCCTGGACTACAGCTTTGCTACAATTCAGAGGCAAAGGGGATTTTGGAGTTTGCTTGGACCCCATTAGATTTCCCAAATGAATAGCTTTGCTGTTGCCATGAAGGGACACTGGCCCATCATGGCTCCTGCAGAGCAGCCCCCTGGAAGGTTCCACATTATAGGCATTAGCTGCCTCCGTTCCACCTTTCCCATTTGTCTTCTTTTTTCAAATGGGACACTTATGATTCACCAAGTGCATTTCCTTAAAACAAGCAGATAGAAATCCAGCTGTCAGTGATGTCTTGTTCCACATGTTGTTTTCATGGGGCAGGATGGCTGTGGCAAATACCTACACAGGCAAGGACTGCTCTAAATTCCTTTGTCACAGAGATTTATGTCAGCACTGAAAATGCTGCTCGGGAGAAATATGCCTGACAAATGGAGTGTTGAAGAGGCAGATCTTCAAGGGGAGTTTCCACTTTCTCCACCTCAGCTGCTCTGCGAACTCCTGAACTGCCTGACTCTGTGCCTTTGTGTATCCCAAGTCAGGACTTCTTCCTGTTTGCTCTGGAGTTCAAAACCTTTTCACTGCTTACGTGTGATTGAACTCTTGAGGTCCTTGATCTGAAATGTTTAACACAGCTCCCGGTCCAGCAGACAACTTTGCATTGACAAATGTGAACGGAGAGGTTTTCTTTGGGAATTTAACCCCCCCCTCAAGTAGGCTGGAAGGAAAGAAGTACATTAGCAGAAAATTACTTGATTTTATAAATTGGGGCTGCCCCTGCCCTTCCCCTCCCCACTCTCCTTTCTCCTAGGACCTCAGAAGAGTGAGCAGAAACGTGTGTTTCTCTTGTAGATAAAGTAGCACTGATGAAAGAGTTCAGCCACCAATGGAGTCAGCTGAGTGGCCAAGCTCTGCTGGATGTGACAGAGCGTATCACAGGTATGGCCTCTGCTAAGCCAAGAGGTCTCCCCAGGGAGCATTTCCAGGGCATTCCTGGCAATAGACAGTAGAGTAGCTGCTCCAAATCAGGAGGTGCTGAGCTTGTCCCTCCTGCCCAATGCCCATGGCAGCTGTGTTTGGCAGGTTTTCCCTGGCTGCTGCAGAGGTGTGCAGTACCTGGCACGGGGGTGGCGCTCGGCCTTGGGGCCGAGCTCTCACTGGGGCATCTCAGAGCCCACCTCCAGGAAAGGGAGGGGTTAAAAATACCCGAGCTGGCTCTTCTCTTGGGAGCTCAGGGTCATCTCTGGTCCTTTAGGGAAAATGTAGCAAGTGCTGTTTCAGGCAATCCGTTTGTTTTGTCCTCACAGAATTCTCATCTTGCTCTTGAAAAGTTTTGAGACTGAACCCTGCAGTGCCTGGGGGTCACAGCTTAGGTCAAAACTCAGCACCCAGATTAGGGGCACGGATTTGGTGCAAGGCAGCCTTTGGGGCCAGAGGGGCAGAAGCAGAGTGCTGAGGCTCCCTGCCTGTGCTGTCAAAGTGGCATTGGACTGAGCATTTCAGGGTGTGCAAACAGTGTGTTAGTGCTGTCCAAAATGCTACAAATGCAGCTGATAATTGATTCCTCAGAGGAGCTTGCTATGTCAGCAACAGCCCAGGATTGGAAAAGTGATAATCTCTATATATAGTGGACAAGATGATTTACAGCCTTGCTTTAACGGGGTCTAAATGCACTGCTAAGTGTGCCAGCATCTTTAAATGCAAGGTTTCATAGATGTTGTGTCTTCTTCAGCAGTCTCAAATGCTCAGTGTTCGGTGATTGAGAATGTCAAAAGCCCTTGAAAGGGCATTGGGATAAAGTAGATGTCTAGGAAGAGGGAATTTAGTTTTGGAGATATTTTGATCTCTTCTTGAAATAATGGAAATAAACATAAATTAGGACTCTTTTAGGAAGAGCAGATGTTCTCTCTGAGATTTAGTGGGAACAAACAATGTTTTCTCAAGTTCCATTGTGATCAATGTCTTGAATTGGATTTTAACTGAAATTAACATCCATTTTGAAATGGATGCCATAACCCTTTTCCTGCTTGGCAAAATTGGTTTTGGGCTCTTTCAGGAAGTGTTTAAATGTTGATGATTGCTGGTGGATTGCGAGCATAGAGAAAATGAAGTCTCTTCCACCACAGAATAAGAAGGGGTTACTGCATAACATTTTGCCTGATCAGAAAATATGAATGGTGTCCAGAGCATTTCAGGTTTTGATGTCTCAGCCACATCTGCCATGCAAGGAGCCTGTTGGTTGTCAATTTTTTGCCTGTGTTTGACAAAGTTCAGTTCAGAAATTGAGCAGGGAGTAGGCTTCAGAGAGAAAGGGAGAAGACACTCGTGTTGTGGTTAAATTTCATTCATCTGTGTTGCATTTTTCTCTCTTCATTCTACTATTGCAGTGCACATTGCAAGAAAAATGCCATTAACATTGGGAGGGGGAATGACATTAAAATGTGGAGATGCACAAATGCCACAGCAATGAGGTCTGGGTAATTACCTAAGACACCCTGAGGTTTGAAGCAGCTGTTTGTTGGAAGGCACAAAAGCATTGTGCCAAAGACAGCAGCTAGTCACTGATGTTTCTAATCCAGCTGTCAAGCAGCACCCATGTCTGGTGGGCTGGAGTTTGGAAGTGTGGTCTAATAGTGCCCTTTGCTGTGTGCCACTGAGCAAAGGGAAGAGCCAGATTGGATTCTGGCACTTTGACATCAAGGGTCACAAAGATGGAATTGTCCTTTTTCTTAGAAACCTTTCAATTGAATCTCCATGGTGCATTTCCAAATCTTCAGTGTGGGTTTAGACAACTTCCTAATGGAAATGAAAGGGAAGTTGACATTTTAGTCATTCTTGATGTTGAAACAGGTTGTGAAATGATCCAGTAAAGGTACAAGTTCTGCCACAGGTGCAAGTATTTGTTTGGAGACAGTACTCCTGAGGTGTTGGTGGTTCTATTTTGGGGAGGATCAGCTGCTTTGGCCATTTCTGGATCGTTGGGCTCTGTGTGCTATTTCGCTGCTCTTAGGCAGAGAGGCTTCCAAGAAGCAAATCTCGAGGTGGATCCTTGTTTGCATTAAGGTTGTTGTTTCAGAAGCTTGTGTCTCTGTCCCGGCAGTGCTTGTGGAAGGGGTTTATGCCAGGAGCCCTGAAGTGGTCCAGCGCTACGCCCTGCCCGTGCTCTGGTCCTTCCTGGAGAACAAGGCGCTGCCTGTCCGCAGCGCCAATGTGCGCACGGTGGTCACCAGGCTCGCCTCTGCCCTCTACGAGGTGATGGGCACCAAGCTGAAGAAGCGTGCTGCCAGCCAGCCCCCACATGTCCAGGAAAACCTCTCCAGCATCCTGGGCTGGTGAAGGCTTGATGTTCTCCAGCAAGTTGACCAAGTGCTGAGATGGACACCTGCGCTTCTGACCTTTTAGCTGGGCCAGAAATGACAAAATACTCAGGAAGGGTGTGCATCTGCCCCTGCTCTCTCCACTGCCCTTCCTAGTCATGGCATGCTCAGGGGCCTGAAGACACTCTGGATTGAGGACAAAGTGAAGGACTAGCATGGCTCAGCCTCCCACAGAGGTAAGGTGGGAGCTGGGCCGCTCTCTGGTGGGAGGAAGGGTCTTGTGCCAGCCTGGAGAGCCTGTGCACATTGCCAGGGAGCAGTTGTGCCCTGCAGGTGCCCCCTGCCATTACTGTGCTGCTGCCAGTGCCCCGTGGAGCTGTAGGGCTGCTGAGCTGTGGGGCAGGGAGAGGAGCAGGAGGCTGCATGTGCAGCTGAGCCATTACTGGGAAGCACAGGGCTCTGGGCTCCCTGCTGTCCCAGAGCAGCCCAGAGGCCATGGAGTTCCCCTGGGAGCTCTGTGGAAGTGGCTCAGGGTGTGCCCCTGGCCTGCCTCCAGAGGGTGATGGTAGGAGAATGTTTCCCTGTGCAGCTATTTATGAATTTCCAAGAAATGTGTTCTATGAAATATGGAGCTTCAGATGCTTTAGGTTTGCATTGCAGCCTCTGTTACATTTTGTGTCTCCATTTTGCAGACCTGCCTGGCTCCTGTGTTTCCACCAAGTTTTCTCTGGACATTCTTTTGTGCATTTACCCACAAAGTCCTTTCCTGCTGTCCAGAAGAGCTCTTTCCTCCAAGCCCAGGAAGAAGCTGCTGCCTATCCAAAGAGCGTTTGAAGACAAGGATTTATGCATTAGCCTGTATAGTTCCAGATGTACATATGTTCTGATAGTTATCTGTAGGTTTCAATAAATATATTTTGATTCTATCTTAATAATTTTGTTGTTATATTTTTTATTGTGTATATTTTTGGTGGTATGTTTTGTTTTTTTATATTTTATAGTTTTATATTTTTTCCCATTGACATGCTAAGGGTGGCCAGGTCCTTGAGAGCTTGAGATGGGGAAGGGAGAGCCTCCCTGATTTTGTGAGTTTCTCTGGGAGGGCGGGGCCAGTGTGGGGAAGGAGGCCAAGGCCACGAGATTCGAAGCAGGTAAAGGAGGGTGGGGGGGCAGTTACTGGTACTCAGCCCTTTTTGGCTCTGGAAGGAGGAAGGCAGCTGGGAAACCTCACCGCGCCATCCCAGTGCCAGGAGCTGCCTCTTCTGGTGTTGGACCTCACACCCCTGCCAGGATGCTGTCCTGCTTCAGTTTGCTATCTCCAAGCATCCTGTTGGAGCACCGGGACCGACACTGCTCCAAGGATTCGTGAGCAGAGTCTCTCCTCCACCCTTCCCATCTGGGACACAGCTGCCATCACCCCCAGCTCTCCTGCAGCTGTGCAGGGATCCTCACACCTGCCCTGTCCACTGGGAACCTGCCAGAGCTCACTGCCAATGGCGATGGTAACTGCACCAGGGGGGAAAAGAGCACACAACCAAAGGAACTGTGACTGGGTTCCTGTTAATTTCATAGTTATTGTTGTTTAGATTGGCCTTGTTGTAGATTTAGTAGAGAACTGTTCTTCCTGTCCCCCTATCTTTCCCTGAGAACCTCTTGATTTCAAAATTATACTGACTCAGTGGGAAGGATTTTACTTTCTCCATTTCAAGGGAAGGTCCTGCTTTTTCCCTAGCACACACCTGTCCATTCAAACTAGGATACGGAGCATGAGGTGCAGGGCTGATGTGTGAAAGCATGAGGATCTCCTCCAAAGTAACTTGTTTAATTGTCCATTTTATTACTTCTCTATTTACTCCACACTACTAAGGCAAGGCAAGCTTTGCTTGCAGGCAAAACAGGCATGGGATACACTAGGGTCCCTTGCAGGATCAGCAGGGCTGGCAGTGACAAAGCAGGCAATCTGCTCCATGGTGAGCCACTACACAGCCGCATCCCAATGTGGGTTTAAGTAGCATGGTATTATGGAGAACTCCTTTTCTGCATCAGATACCAAAAGAACGTCCACAGCTTCTGGTGGCAGTCAGCTGGAGCATTCCACAGGCAACACGAGCTCTCAAGGCACTCAGTGTTCTCTAGTGTCAGAGGCAGAGACACACTTGAGGAGAGTCCATGTCAGGGGTCAGCCTTCCCAAACTGAGCAATGGATGCTTCTGCCACTAACACTGACAGGAAATAAACAAACAAAATTTCTGTGCACACCAGGGCTACATGTGGATTAATTTCTGTTTCACATCCTGGCCAGAACAACATCGTGGTCAGAATATCATTGTTCCTAGATTCTCTAACACTAAAAATATTGCTGGAGAGTTTTTGTCATTCCCATAGATTTGGTGACATCCAGACACACTTAACAATCCATTTGGGTCCAAGTTCCATATTGCAGACGATGTCTTTGGGCAGCCTGCAAGTGTCTCAGCAGAGAATGAAAAGGGATGACAATACTGACACGATTTCTCTTTGCTACTTGAAATTTAAAAGCTCCGCTCCAGCCCACACTGGCAAAATTGTCAGAAGAGGCAATTCTTCCCCACAAAATGCTTCATCTCACTCAAACAAGAAAGCCACAAGCCAACAGTCTTCTTTACGCCTCCACTGCTTTATTTGGCTATTTCTCTAATAGGAATTAGCTTCATTTATTCTTACTTTGTTTCCTGTGTTCCCCGGGGCGCGCGGCGGCTCCTCCGTTGGGTTCGCGGAGGCAACGGCAGAACGGCCGCGCGCTCCGGCGGCTCCGCAGCAGCAGCAGCAGCAGCGCCTGTCTCGATCGGTTTTCCGCTCGAGTTCCCGCTCGCCCTCCGTGCCCTTCTCCCTCTCAGACTCCCTGTGATCCCGTTCGGTCCCGTCCTTGTTGCGCCTCTCCCAGCCCGGCTCATGCCGCGCCCCGCAAGGCGGCCGTGGGCGAGCCGGCCCCCTGCCCGCCCCTGTCGGGCACGCCGCGGTGCCGCCTCCGCGGGGCTCAGTCCGTACCGCCTGTGGCACCTTTTGAAGAGCCTGTGGACGAGCTCCTCGCTGCGCTGGTGGCGGTGGTGGAGCAGCAGCATCTCTTGGCTCCGCCTGGCGCGGGCCCTGGCGCTGGCCCGGCCCCGACCGAGGCCCCTCCCGCGGTTCCGCCCACAGCTGGCCCGCAGCCGCCCGGCTCCCGCCCCGCCGCCGGCGCATTCCCCCGAGCGAGCCTCGCCGCCCGGCAGTTCGGCCGCCGGCCCCGAGGCGCCGGAGCCCGGGGCGGCTCGGGAAGCAGCGGCGGCCGGGGCGGGCGGGTGCCCCGGGCAGAATGCCGAGAGCGCCGTGCCGTCCGCACGGGCGGAGAAGCCTCCCCTGGAGCAGCTGTACCGGGAGGGCCCGCTGCTGGGGAGCGGCGGCTTCGGCAGCGTTTACGCCGGGACCCGGCTCGCCGACGGCGTCCCGGTAAGAGACGGGGCCGGCTCGGAGCGGGGAGGGGGGCGGCGAGCGGCGGGCGGCGGGCGGCGAGCGGCGGGCGGCGAGCTGAGCCCTCCGCTCGCCTTGGCTTGCAGGTGGCCATCAAGCGAGTGTCCCGGGACCGCGTCTTGGAGTGGGCGCGGCTGGTGAGTGAGCGGGGCCAGCGGGAGCAGGCGGCGGGGCGTGGCGGGTGGGGTAAGGCCAGGCCCGGCCGGGTGGGAGCCGGGACGCTGCGATGGGAGCGAGCGTGGAGCGAGCGGGGGCCGCGCAGCGTCCCGGGCCATGGGCAATGGGAGCTGCGGTGGCGCCGGGCAGGGGGTGGCGAAGGCGAGCGCAGCATCGGCGCCGCTGACGGCATGGCGGCTCCCCCGCAGCACGACGGCGCCCTTGTGCCCCTGGAGCTGGTGCTGCTCTGGATGGCGTCGTGGCCCGGCTTCCGCGGCATCGTGCGGCTCCTGGACTGGTTCGAGCTGCCCGACGGCTTCGCGCTGGTCATGGAGCGTCCGGAGCGCTGTCAGGACCTCTGGCACCTGCTGCACGCGGGGGGGTTCCTGCCAGAGCCCGTGGCGCGGGCGCTGTTCCGGCAGGTGCTGGGGGCCGTGCGGCACTGCACCAGCCGCGGCGTCCTGCACCGCGACATCAAGGCCGAGAACGTGCTCGTTGACCTGGCCACCGGCGAGGCGAAGCTCATCGACTTCGGCTGCGGCACCATCCTGCAGGACACGTTCTACACCCAGATGGCCGGTGAGCCCAAAGCCGGGGCCCAGCCGGGCAGTGGAGCTTCTCCCCTGTGCTTCCACAGGTGGAACACACAGGGAGGGAGGGAGGGAGGGGGAATGCTGCTTCAGCCGGCTGCAGCCAAGTTGCATTTTGGCAGGAGCTGGGGCTGGCTTTTGAGGAGCTGGCTGGGAGGGAGGGAGCAATCAGCATTGGCCTGATGAGCTGTGCCCGTGTGCCATAGGAACGCGGGAGTACTACCCACCGGAGTGGATCCTCTTTGGCCGCTACCATGGCCAGCCAGCCACCATCTGGTCCCTGGGCATCCTGCTCTATCAGCTGGTGTGCAGGCACCTTCCTTTCAAAAGCAGAGAGGACATCGTCCGGGGACAGCTCTTCTTCCCGCCCCGGGTGTCTCAAGGTGGGGATGGGCCTTCAAGGCACGGGAGCAAGAACGGCTTTGGGAGAGGGCAGGTGGCACATAAGTGTCCTGCTGTTGCAGCTGGGGAGGAGGTTCATCTCCTGGGCTGAGCTGGACGAGGCGGCACGTGTGCTTCTGCTGCTCTCTTCCAGAAGAGAGGATGGATGGGAAGCTGTGCGAACAGCTCTGAGCACTCTTAGTGTGCTGTGGGCACTGTGAAATCTGGGAGAGCATGGACAGGAGCTGACCAGCAGTTTCTGGTTTCTCTCTGCAGAGTGCCAGCACCTGATCAGGTGGTGCTTATCCATGGACCCTGCAGACAGGCCATCCTTGGATGACCTTTTAGAACATTCTTGGGTGCAGAAGCCCCACCTGGCCCAGGAGACAGCAGAGATCCATCCCTCTGCACAGTAGGATCCAGGATGCTCGCAAGCAGCAGCTGCTCGTGTCTCGTGGCTCTCAAAGAATTCCCCAGAGCATTTCCCAGTGGCCCTGGCATGGAGCAGAGAGCACAGCCAAGGAGGTGCTTCCTCAGGTCCCCGGCGATTTGTGGAGGGAGCGGCTCAGGGCTCCCCATCCTATTGGAGAAATTGTGGCACAGTGTAGTGAAATTGCCACAGAGTGGAAAAGGGGAAACATCCCCCTGCAGCTCAATGGCCTCGTGATGTCCCCGCGAGCCAAGGCACATATGGTGTGTTCTTCTGGAGATCAGCGCAGAGCTGGAGAACGCCGTTCTCGAGCTGGCCACTGGCAGGGCAAAGCTGATGGGCTTTGGTTGCAGCCCCTTCCTAGAGGACACGCTCTGCACCCCGACGAAATCAAGATGAGTCCCCAGGCGGTGCAGGGGTGGGGGGATGCTCGTGCCTCCAGGCATGGCAGGGCTCGGCCTGGCCACGTGCCAGAGGTTCCCCATGGGGTGGCAGTGGACAATATTAATCTTTCTGCCAACTGCCCAGCTGCTTTTTGGTGGGGCAGGGGATGGATGTTGTGGAAGGGGAGCTGGCTCCTGGCCTCGCTGACAGCTTCTTCCTGCCAGCATGGCACAGGCTGGGGTGGGGGCATCCGGCCTGACAAAAGCGTCCATCCGTGTGGATGGGGAACAGCAGAGGGGGACGGGTTCTTTAGCCATGGCCCAGCTGCTCTGCTTTGCAGGCCCTTGAAAGAGGGGTGGGCTTACGGGTGTGAAAGGTGGGGTTTTTCCCCACCATTGGAGTGATTAAATTATCACATGGAGCAGTCAGGCCCGTGAAACTTTGAAGAATAAGCTTTGGTGCTTTTTTTTTGTGTCCAGACCAGATGGAGCAGCACCAGCACCGTCCATGGAGTGCATCCCGTGCCGGTGCTACCCGGGGAGGGTCCATGGTGTGCAAGGACGTCCCTGCAAGAAGGATGAGGACCTTGTGTGGGATCGGCTCCTCTCCTGGCAGCAGGTCTCCAGAGGTGGGTACCCGGTTCCACAGCTCGGGTGGCAGAAGGGCTTAGGGCAAACGGCAGCAGGTACACGAGAATGTCGCTCTTGCAGCTGCTGAGGAGGTTGTTGTGCCATGCTTGAGCAGAAGAGGTGGAGCGTGTCCTGCCACGCTGCTCTCCTCTAACATGGAGGGAATGGGCTGGGAGGTTTGGGCTCTGAGCACAGCCAGCAGCCTGGCCTGAGCACAGGCCGTGGTGGGACAGGGGGGACAGGAGCCTGCTGCCACTGACCGTGGCTTTCTGGTTTCTGTCCCCAGGCTACCAGCAGCTCATGCCATGGAAACGGCACCGCTCGACCTGCCAGTCTGGGAGGGCTGGACGGCAGCGGGTGTTCATTTGCTGCCAAAAATAAATCATTCATGTTACTAACATCATCATCATCATCGGAGCATTTCTTTCATCCTTTTTTCAAGCTTTTGGCCTCCCTTCTTCCACCGAAATCTCTTTGCCTCTTTCCTCATCCACTTGGTGGAATTGGTGGGGGGGGTTTAAGTAACACAAAAAGTTCAGCAACAATTCCTGTTGCCAACCGCAGCAGTCTCTTCAAGAACCTGGAGTTGGTAGCCAGGCCCACATTTCACTTGGAAAGGGGAGTGGTTTGCAGGGACAAAGATGTCCCTCTGCTGCAAAAGCAGGGAGGAAATCAGAAGCAGCAAAATGCAATTTCAGCTCTACCCCGCCCAAAGTTGTCTGCGTCTTTGCCCTCCACTCCAAAATAGGCAGGCAAGGTTGGACTTGAACAAGGTTCAAGTCCTTCATGGTCCCTTGGCATTAAAGGGATCAAGTAAAACTCTCGTATGCAGTAATTGGAGTACAGCTACTGTAGGGATAAAGGAAATGTTGGGAGCTGGGACATCCTTCTTGTCTCCTTTGTCTCCCCAGGTGTTGTAGCCTGGATAGCTGTTAAGATGGTTGCAGGTAAAGGAGCAGCAAGGGCCTTTGTATGGGATCCACGGAGATGTTTATTTCAGCCACTGCGTGGATAGTCCAGGGTCAGAGGCAAAGACAAAGGGGAACGTCGGGGTGAGGGTCCAGGTTGAAGCAGATGGGTGTCCTGGGCAGGGGGAGCATCAGGGAGCACTTACCAGGGGACATGGGGGTGGCACAAAGGTGGGGTTAGGGCATGGGAGCCAACAGGGAAACAGGGTGGGAGTGACCAAAAGCCTGAGAGACAGGGAGAGGGCAGGGGGCTGGCCCAGGGAACAGAACAGGGCTTGCTATGAGAGAAGCCTCTCGTGTCTTCCTAACTAGGGAATGCCTTTTAGGGTCTCCACAGTGGGGTGTTTTGGGTTCAGTTTGAGTTTGGGTGGAGATACTGCTTTAGTGTAGTGGTTTTGGATTGTTAATTTGAACGTTTTTAGTTGTGAGATAGGATTAGGAGGAAGATAAAACAGGCTTAGCTTTAAATGGTACAAAGACAAACTTTATTACCAGAAACTATAGGGGAAAAAAGAAGAAGAAAAATTAGAATAAAACTTCAGACTACTCTTCTTCTTTCCACACATTTGTTTTTTTACATTGACAGCATACAAAGAACAACTCAGTTAGTTTACCATTTCTAAAATAGTCATTTACTTGTTTCTTTCAGAGAGGAGATTCTTCAGCCTATAGAGATTTTTTTCATAAGAAACCATTTGTAAGTGGTCTTGCTGTTCTAGTGTTTAGCCGTCAGGGAGGATAGAGATCTGGTTATTATGTAATATTTTTTTCCTCAACTAACATTTTAATTCATAACTAATACTGAGGACCATATCAACTTATGAGGCACACTTAAAGGATTATAATAGTTGAAACAAAAGCTTACTCCACTTTTAAAAATAGAGGGTGTTTTTCTTCTTCCCTAGGGAGAAGCAGGGGTTTTTTCACTATTTAAACCTAGGGCACTTACAGCAATTTTAACATTGGTTTATTTTAACACCAACGCTTCTTCTTACATCTAGAGTTAGAATCTTTAATCCACCCCATATTTTTTTATGTGTTATAGGGAAACAAGGGTTGCTTTTCTGTAGCATAAAAAAAAGGGAAGAATTTCAGTCTATGTCTTCCTTCCCTCAGCTGAGACTTGACTCTTCTCGTACTTTGAATTTGGTGTTTTTTGTGCTGTTTTTGTACATATTATCATTTTGGTTCTCTGGTTTTTTTTCCACAGGACAGAGAATAAAGTATTTGTAAAATCATATTTTGGGCAGTGAAAAAGTTAATATTTTGCCAGGGCAGCAGAGGGTTCTGTGATTGTTTTTAGGTGGGGCGGCCGGAGCTCTTTACCATAAGGAGCCTTCTAAGGCCGCGCCGGGGCCGGGCTGGGATTGTAGGGCCCGGCCAGAAAGCAGAGATGAGTTTTTTGGTTGTAAGGTTGTTTTTTGGCGTTTGCTGTATGTAGTGTTAGTGGTGGGCTGGTGGTTTTCCTTTTCCTTTTGCCAGCAGCCGAGGTTGGGGCCCTTGCCAGATCGGGGCCCAGCTGTCTCTCCCCCAGGCCGTGTGGGCGGTGAGGCAGGCCTTTTTTCCACCTTTATCTCTTACTGTTCACTTCCTCTTGCTGGAAACGGGATTGTTGGAACACTTTAGAGGAGACGGCTTATCCATAGTGTTCTGTTTTAAATTGTCTAAAACCGTGTGAGACAGATGGCTTCACATAGGAACATCCCCAGGGCTGCTGAGGGGAAGGCACCACTTTATTTGTTGTGAAGAGAAGTAATCAAAATCCGCAACCAACAAGCTGCAAGGCAGAACGGAGTGGGAATTACAGAAATAAAGGCCTTGAAAAGCAGCTTTGGAAAGCGGCTACTTCCTAGACAGTGCCAAACCCTCCGACCTGGCCTGGCCGGGCCCAGGGCTGGCTGCCCTTGGGAAGGGAAGGGAAGGGGATGGAGCTGGGGTGGGGGCTCTGTGGCCATGGAAACGAGAGAACCACGGGCCAGCGCGTCACAAAGGGGCAGCCCCGCAAGGGGCTGTGAAGGTTGTGGTTGACACGGACACAGTGGCAGGAGACACGTCTGGCTCTGCCTGTCTGTGCCGACTGCTGGCGATTGGAGTCACCCCACCTTGTTCTAGGGCTGGGGACCGAGCTCCTATCGCCGTCTGCTCCGAGACAGTTCCCAAATTCAACCCCAGGTACTTCTGCGAGACAGAAGCACGGGTTCAAAGATGGATTTTACTGCAAAAGGAAAGACCACGGAAGGAAAAGGTGAGGATAGAAAGGAGCTGAAAGGCCCAAGTCAAATGGAGACAAATTCCACCAGATTTCCGGGAAAATTGGTCCATGGTGGTCAGTTCTGGCTCTGTGTCAGAGTTGGTGGCTGTGAGCTACAGGTGATCTTGCAAGGACAGCCCTGGCATCATAACATTCTACCTTTAGTTTACTCTGCTTCCTGCTTTTTGACAGTAGCCAAATCACTCATACTGTCAGCCAGGACAGGGACTGTGGCCATGACAAATACAACGTGGTCATGTGATGCAAATTCTGCTTCTTTCTTTGCCATCAATGTTGGGTCTCACTACTGATAAATTTCCTGTTCTTCCTCTGCTTGGTGATTGGGTGGGTCCAACGCTGAGCATGACAGGATAATATAAAAACCCCAGCAAGGGCTGCCTGCATGCTGAGAGGTCTCTGTAGCTTGCAGAAATAGCATTCGTCGCTGTGAGGGTCTTTCCTGGGTTTTGACAAAGCCAATCTCTAGAAGGGATCCTTATTCCCCTGTTATTATTGGATCCTTGCACCTTTCACTTCAGACTTGCTAACTCAATAGAGTTTGGAGGAAAAAAACACAGGCCAGTCTAAGGAAAACTAAAACCAAACAATTGTTTTTAAAAATATCAAATATCCCTTAAGTGCCACACCCATTAGACATGTTGATTCTGGGATAGAGGTGGGCATTGACCAACCTCACTTCTTCCCTTGTGAGCCTGGCTCAGCCTCCCACAGAGGTAAGGTGGGAGCTGGGCCACTCTCTGGTGGGAGGAAGGGTCTTGTGCCAGCCTGGAGAGCCTGTGCACATTGCCAGGGAGCAGTTGTGCCCTGCAGGTGCCCCCTGCCATGAGCTGTGCTGCTGCCAGTGCCCCGTGGAGCTGTAGGGCTGCTGAGCTGTGGGGCAGGGAGAGGAGCAGGAGGCTGCATGTGCAGCTGAGCCATTGCTGGGAAGCTCAGGGCTCTGGGCTCCCTGCTGTCCCAGGGCAGCCCAGAGGCCAGGGAGTTCCCCTGGGAGCTCTGTGGAAGTGGCTCAGGGTGTGCCCCTGGCCTGCCTCAAGGGGCTGATGGCAGGAGCAGGTTTCCTTTTCAAGCTATTTTCCAGGAAAGTTTCCAGGAAATGTGTCCCATGAAACATGGAGCTTCAGATGCTTTTGTTTTGCTTTGCAGCCTCTTGTTACATTTTGTGTGTCCACTTTGCAGGCCTGACTGGCTACCCTCTTGCCAAGAGGTTTTCCCTGGCAAATCCTTCTATGCTCCTTCCCTCCAAGCCATTGCCTCCCATCCAGAAGGGCTCTCCTTCAACCAAGTCAAATATGATGTCCAGAGGAGAGCGGGACAATGGGAAAAATGGCACTGGCTACAAGGAGGACAATATTAGAAACAACCGGGACCAGGATTCAGAGGGAAAAGCACATAAGGTAAGGCAACCAAGATAAGTCCTGTGTGGCAGATTTTTAGTTAATGTCCGGTAAGCAGAGATCGGAGACCATTAACTGTGGTGTGAGCCTAAGGAAGAAGGTGAGCAAAGTAGGATCTCAGCTGGACTCTGCACTTCAGGCTGTCTTTGCAATGGGTGTGTAGTGCAGATTTCAAGTCCTCACTGTGTATCTATAGCAGGAGAGGGCTTTGAAAGGTTTCTGGGCTCTGTCATGGTTGCTCCTCTGTCTTGTAGCTGAGAAAACACCAACAAGAAGGCAGCGCTGCTAAAGTTGTCTGCTCCAGCTAAGCAATCCTCCTGCATTCAGTAACCCATGGGTATATGTGAACCATGTCTATGTCTTGGTGGTGGTTTCCATCAGCTCTGTCTGGTGGGGATGGAAAAAGGAGTTTGCTGGAACAGGCAGTCCTGCAAAGTCAGTTCCAGGTTGACGCAGCTTTTTGAGCTGTGCAGCCATGGCCTTCTACACAGTTGTCTCTGATGCTATTTCTAGATTTCTTCAGCTTCTGGGCAGCTGTGTGCTGTGGCATGGCTTTGTCCAGAGAGAAGGGATGGGAGGTGGCCATGGGGAGAGCAGCCCCAAGCCCAGGCACACGATTGCCTTTGCAGCAGGGCCAGCACCTGCAGTTGTTCTGGGTTTGCCATGGGGTGCAGGAGGAGGCAAATGAGCAACAGCTTTGGCAAACAGAATGTCCAATCAAAGGCTGATGTACTTGATTCCAGCCTTGCTGAGGAAGGGCCCAGTGTATCCCTGACAGGATGTGGTCCTTTAACTGTAGTTTGAAGAGGACTTGATTTGGGGCTTTAGTTGTGCCAGAAAGGAAGGGACACTTAAAGAATGGTGTGCACCTGCCCCTCCTACCTCCACCCTCCTTCCTGGTCATGGCATGGGGGCCCTGGAGCAACTTGGGCAAGCAGAGACCTTGCAGAGAGCAGCAGGGCAGGGAGCTCTGCTGAACTTCCTAAATGCCAGTGAGCCTGAGATGATGGAGGTGTGGGAGCTGGAGAGCACGGAGCATCGCGAGAGCTCAGCAGCTTCTGGGCTGAAAGGCTGCTGGGCAACTGTAAGAGGGAAGGGCAGCAGCAGAAGAATTGAGGGGCTTGAGAAAAGCAGGTTCTGACATCCTGCAGAATGGCTTTGTGGAGACTTGGTTGGTGATCAGCACTGGCTGTGAGGTGCCTAAGGGGCAGGGAGAGAACAGTGGTCTAAACCCATTCCCATACCATCCAAAAGGCCAGTGGAGGCAGTGGCACTGCAGAACATGCTGATGCCAACCATGTGGATTCCTGCTGGGAGTGTAGCTGCAATTGCAGACAAATGAGCAGGAAGAGAGAGGTGGTAAATTTGGGAGATGGTCTCTCCCTCACCAATTCTCTTTCCTATGCCGCCCTTCCCCTTCCTAGGACAATCTGCTATATATGATATTGACTTTTCCTGTCAGGGCATGTGTAACTGTCTTGAGTCATGAATGAGGGCAAGGCTGGATGCTACATTTGAGCACTGTGTACCACTCTTTCCAGGCATCCTTGCTGTATCCCAGAGGTGGGGATATGAAGAAGGGGTCATTGGGGCTGCCTTTGGTCCCCCCTATACCCAAGGCAGTCAGTCCCCGTGTTGGCAGTGCTGCAGGGTCTCTGCTCAGCTCTGTGCAGCTGGATGTCCAAGAGTCCCAGGAGATGAGGTAAGCCAAGGTGTCTGCTGCTCCCCTCTGCAATTCAGCTCCCTTTTGCTATCTTGTGAGGTTCCTTTGCACAGTCAGCTGTCTCCCATGTATTTAGGCAAACCTCTGTGTATTCACCATTTGGCCCATCCGTGATGATCCAGCTCCATGTCAAACCCCACACCTCATGTCACAAGGGCAGAGAGGTGGTGGTGGTGGGGAAGAGGAGGCAGGGCTTAAAAGCATCTGAAGATGGGTCCTCTGCTGGGCTTGATATTGATTCCCTCTGTAATGTTTGTGATGTCATTTGGGAACTGTATTGCATGGGTCTGTCTCCTGAAGATGATAGAATACTGTGATCCTTGAATCTCAAGTTCAGCACGCAAAAATTACGTTTTGCCAAATATTAGCTGCTGGAGAGGCGTCTGGACAGTCAGGTGCTGCCTCTGTAAACATGCTGTGTGACTTGTCTGTTTCTTGGCCTCCGGTCTGAAATGAGCTCCCAGAGAAGTTTGGGTTATAGATGTGTAAGCCAATCAATGTTTAATGCTTAGATCTTGCCTTAAAATCAAAGAGGGAAAGGTTCTAAAGAAGTTTTATAGGATGGTACCTGATGGAAAGATATTGGCTTGGATATGTTTGAGGAAATGTAGCTGTCAAGCTTATCCGAGTGATTACAATAATGAATGAGTCACAGAAATATCATTCCTATTGAAAAGCTTAGGTAGGGCTTTAAAAGTGCAATCTGAATATCCTTGGCTATCAGCTGAGTTGGAAAAGGCCTTTTCCTTCTTGGAAGATCAAGGAGGTGGAATATCCTTCTCAGAACACTCCAGTGCTCTGACCACATGTAGCACGAGACTGGCACCAGCGCAAGGCATGAGCAGGCAAAGCCAAGCTTTGTCAGCAGAAGCAAAGTAGCTGCCCTCCATACAGACTCGTGTCTCAGCTTAGCGACCTTTGCTGCTTCAGAGAGGCTGTAGGAGCCCCCCAAGTTTCAAAAGGAGAGACACCACAATTGGGGAGTTATGATGCAAGTTGGAGAATGACTGCTGTGTTTCAGCTGGAGCTTGGCCAGCTCTGTCTGACTGCAGCAACTGAAAGCTTAAGGACAATTAATCAGCTTTGCATCTTGTTGGCTTGATGTCTCTTGCATTTCCTCCTTCATCAGAGTGAACAAGCTAGGAAAGATTGCCTCCTCTCATGCTACACCTCTTCCCTCCCTTCTCTTTCTCCCTCCTCATATGTGCTTTTGTTCTCCCTTTCTCAAGGCCAAGACCGAGCGGCAGCATCAAAGAGAAGTCTGAACATGCAGGTAGGTACAGGGCATGTCTGTCCTAAAATGACCATTGGCATATTGAATCAGAGGTGACATCTTGAAAACTTGATTATGAACCATGGTTTTAAGAATTTCTTTAAATTTGTTTCAATTCCTTGATGGCCTCAGTGGACTGTCCCAGAGCCCAGTCACTGGGATTATGCTCCGGGGATGCTCTGAAAACTCCTCTAATGTGAAGTCTTAGGTGGCATAAGCTGGAGTGGTATCTTGAGGCCCTGGAAATGCATTGCAGGAAACAAAACATTCCTCTCCATTCTTTGCCTGCCTTTTATCTCCCTGAAGCCTTTCTAGTGTTGCAATTAGAACCAAAAAAAGAAAGCATTTAGCAGGAAATGAGAAATATTCCCACTCCTTCCTCCTGCCCTTGAAGGAGAAGACTTTAACTTGGGGTATATTCTGAGCTGAACCCTTTGAGATCGGAAGGAAAGTCATGGAAATTGCCTGGTTTTTCACTGGGAGAAATAGGGAACCCTCCTGTGAGGGAAAGTCCTTTTGAATTTTCCAGTTTTGGAGAAGGACAATTCCACATGGATGCAGCATATGCAGGGTCTGAGTTTGTCATCCTCTGACAGCACAGGCCCAAAGCCACCTATGGCAGGTTCACCATGGCAAATCTCTTGCCCCACTGTCTCTGCCTGTGTCAGTGTTGCAGGCTGAGGCTGGGGGAGGAGATGCCTTCTGCCTTGTCCCCCTGTCCCTGCCTTGCCTGATCCCTGACAAGTAGAATTGTGCCAGACAAACTGCGGTCTCTGGTGCGTCTGTGCCAGCCAATGCCTTTGAGTTGAAAGCCTCCAGCAAAGCCTGTTGTTGTTCCTTTGCCATTTTGGAGCATGTCATGATAGGAGAGTTGAGATTTGAAGAAATAGTTGTGCTGATGCAGAAAAAGGGATCAGATGCCCAGGCCCCTTTGCTCTGGGTTAGTTCTGCCAAATCCTGGGCAGAGGCCCTTTGGAATGACTCCTTAATTGGTGATATGCAGTTGGAATGCTTAATGCAGCTAGGGAGAAGTATTGCTCAATAAGTAAGGTGACATTTTTGCTGGATTAGTTCTGGAGTGGAAATGAGCTGTATCATTACTCCTTATCTGGTGTGCTTTTACAAATGACCTGTTCCATCTACAGGCATAAAGAAATACAGATTTATGCAAGGTCTTCTTTTGATGATCTGCCCTATGGCATTTCCACCAAGCGAATTTGGAATTGTTTTTAACTGCAATGATCAGAAATGTTTGGATGTAGGTCTTATGTTGGGTTTTGGGTTCTCTGCAGGAAAGAAAGCAGGGAAAAAACCCATGAAGCAAAACCCATGAAGCAATAAAGCTTCGCAAAAACAGAATGTTTGCAAGCCAGTGTGTCCCCTACAGATATGGGCTCCTTGAATACTGGGGACAAGCAATGGGGAGGGCAAAGCATCTTTTACCTCTAATGTGGGTTGCCATCATTCATGAGCCTGCCCTTCCTTTGTTGCAAAAGGAAATAAAGGCAACCAACAAATGCCAACCCAGAACTGAGTGGGTGTTACAGAAACAAGTGCCATGAAATCTAGCGTTGGAAAGGAATGATTTCCTAGGTGTAATTGTCAAATTCTGGAGACCACTGTGGGTTGCCAGCTGTTTGGAAGGAAAGAGATCCCTAAGTAGTGGGGTGGCAATGAGAAACACATAAGCAATGCAGTAGAAGCTCTCTTTCCTGGCTTGCTAGCACCATACTGTTCAGAGTAATTAAAGTGATACTAATTTCCTGAAAAATAAAAGCAAAGCAATTTTCTGAATAACTAAAAAGACCCCTTGGTTGCCTCATCCATTAGATGTATTGGTTCTACAGGTGGGAGTTCACCTAACTCACTTGTTCCCTTGTGAGCATGGCTCAGCCTCCCACCGAGGTAAGGTGGGAGCTGGGCCGCTCTCTGGTGGGAGGAAGGGTCTTGTGCCAGCCTGGAGAGCCTGTGCACATTGCCAGGGAGCAGTTGTGCCCTGCAGGTGCCCCCTGCCATGAGCTGTGCTGCTGCCAGTGCCCCGTGGAGCTGTAGGGCTGCTGAGCTGTGGGGCAGGGAGAGGAGCAGGAGGCTGCATGTGCAGCTGAGCCATTGCTGGGAAGCACAGGGCTCCCTGCTGTCCCAGAGCAGCCCAGAAGCCATGGAGTTCCCCTGGTTACTCTGCGAAGTGGCTCAGGGTGTGCCCCTGGCCTGCCTCACGTGGCTGCTGTTACGTGCATGTTTCCCTGTGCAGCTGTTTAGAAGTTTTGAGGAAATGTGTTCCATGGTATATGGAGCTTTAGATGCTTTAGCTTTGCATCTCAGCCTCTGTTCTATTTTATGTCTCCACATTGCAGGCCTGACTAGGTTCATGTTTTCCAAGTTGTTCCGGCCATCTCCCTCCATGCTCCCTCCCTCTAAACTGTTGCCTCCCATCCAGAAGAGCTCTCCTTCTTCTAAACCAATTAAAATCTGCAGTGTGGAGCAGGAGGGTGGGAAAAATGGCAGCAGCACCAGTGACAGTAAGAACAAGCAGGAGCTGGATTCAGAGGGAAAAATGCATAAGGTAAGAAGACCAAGAAAAGTCCATGTGATAGATTTTCAGATTATGTGCTGCAGGCAGAGTTTTCAGACTTTTTCCTATGGTGTGAGGCAAGGGAAACCCCTGAGTAAAGGAAGGTCTCAGCTGGACTCTGCACTTCAGGCTGTCTTTGCAAATGGGTGTGTAGTGCAGATTTCAAGTCCTCACTGTGTATCTATAGCAGGAGAGTGCTTTGAATGATTTCTGGGTTCTGTCATGGTTGCTCCTTTGTCTTGTAGCTGAGAAAACACCAACAAGAAGGCAGCGCTGCTAAAGTTGTCTGCTCCAGCTAAGCAATCCTCCTGCATTCAGTAACCCACAGGTATCTGTGAACCATGTCTATGTCTTGGTGGTGGTTTCCATCAGCTCTGTCTGGTGGGGATGGAAAAAGGAGTTTGCTGGAACAGGCAGTCCTGCAAAGTCAGTTCCAGGTTGTCACAGCGTTTGAGTTGTACAGCCATGGCCTCCTACACAGTTGTCTCTGATGCTATTTCTAGATTTCTTCAGCTTCTGGGCAGCTGTGTGCTGTGGCATGGCTTTGTCCAGAGAGAAGGGATGGGAGGTGGCCATGGGGAGAGCAGCCCCAAGCCCAGGCACACGATTGCCTTTGCAGCAGGGCCAGCACCTGCAGTTGTTCTGGGTTTGCCATGGGGTGCAGGAGGAGGCAAATGAGCAACAGCTCTGGCAAACAGAATGTCCAGTCAAAGGCTGATGTACTTGATTCCAGCCTTGCTGAGGAAGGGCCCAGTGTATCCCTGACAGGATGTGGTCCTTTAACTATAGTTTGAAGAGGACTTGATTTGGGGCTTTAGTTGTGCCAGAAAGGAAGGGACACTTAAAGAATGGTGTGCACCTGCCCCTCCTACCTCCACCCTCCTTCCTGGTCATGGCATGGGGGCCCTGGAGCAACTTGGGCAAGCAGAGACCTTCCAGAGAGCAGCAGGGCAGGGAGCTCTGCTGAACTTCCTAAATGCCAGTGAGCCTGAGATGATGGAGGTGTGGGAGCTGGAGAGCACGGAGCATCGCGAGAGCTCAGCAGCTTCTGGGCTGAAAGGCTGCTGGGCAACTGTAAGAGGGAAGGGCAGCAGCAGAAGAATTGAGGGGCTTGAGAAAAGCAGATTCTGACATCCTGCAGAATGGCTTTGTGGAGACTTGGCTGGTGATCAGCACTGGCTGTGAGGTGCCTAAGAGACAGGGAGAGAACAGTGATCTGAACCCGTTCCCATACCATCCAAAAGGCCAGTGGAGGCAGTGGCACTGCAGAACATGCTGATGCCAACCATGTGGATTCCTGCTGGGATGGTCTCTCCCTCACCAATTCCCTTTCCTATGCCACCCTTCCCCTTCCTAGGACAATCTGCTATATATGATATTGACTTTTCCTGTCAGGGCATGTGTAACTGTGTTGAGTCATGAATGAGGGCAAGGCTGGATGCTATATTTGAGCACTGTGTACCACTCTTTCCAGGCATCCTTGCTGTATCCCAGAGGTGGGGATATGAAGAAGGGGTCATTGGGACTGCCTTTGTTCCCCCCTATACCCAAGGCAGTCAGTCCCCGTGTTGGCAGTGCTGCAGGGTCTCTGCTCAGCTCTGTGCAGCTGGATGTCCAAGAGTCCCAGGAGATGAGGTAAGCCAAGGTGTCTGCTGCTCCACTCTGCTGTTCAGCTCCCTCTTGCCATCTTGTGAGGTTCCTTTGCACAGTCAGCTCTCTCCCATGTACTTAGGGAAACCTCTGTGTATTCACCATTTGGCCCATCCGTGATGATCCAGCTCCATGTCAAACCCCACACCGCATGTCACAAGGGCAGAGGTGGTGGTGGTGGGGAAGAGGAGGCAGGGCTTAAAAGCATCTGAAGATGGGTCCTCTGCTGGGCTTGGTATTGATTCCCTCTGTAATGTTTGTGGTGTCATTTGGGAACTGTATTGCATGGGTCTGTCTCCTGAAGATGATAGAATACTATAATCCGTGACTGCCACCTTCAGCACCCACAAGCATATGCTTGTAGAAATATTGGCTGCTTGAGAGGGGTCTGCGAATTCTAGTATTGCTTTTTTTACTTTTAACACGGGGTGCTGTTGTTCATGTTACAACATTCCTTTGTTGTAAAGAGAAATATAAACAGCACATAAAACCCAATCCAGAACTCAGTGGGAGTTGCAAATAGAAAGGCCATGAAATCTAGCTTAGGAAAGCAATTACCTCCTGGGAGTTATTGTCAGATTCTGGACATCTCTGTGGGTTGGCATCTGTTTGGAAGGGAAGGGATCCCAAAGACAATGTCAGACATAACTTCTATCTTCCTTGGCCTCCACTGTGAACTGAGATTCCAGGGAAGTTTTGGGTTATAGATGTACGATTTAATCAGTGTTTAATATTGAGGCCTGGATTCAAAATCCAAGAGGTCATGGTGCTAGAGAAGAGTTCTAGCACTGTACCTGATGGAAAGATTGGTTTGGAAATGTGTGATAAAATGTAGCTGTCATGCTTATCTGAGTTAGAAAGAAGGATAAATAAGAAGAAAGAAGGACTCAGGAGTATCATTCCTATTGAAGAGCTTAGGTAGGGCTTTGAAAGTGCAATCTGAATATCCTTGGCTATCAGCTGAGTTGGAAAAAGTAGTTTTCTTATTCAAAAAGCAAGGAGGTGGAATATCCTTCTCAGAACACTCCAGTGCTCTGACCACATGTAGCACGAGACTGGCACCAGCGCAAGGCATGAGCAGGCAAAGCCAAGCTTTGTCAGCAGAAGCAAAGTAGCTGCCCTCCATACAGACTCGTGTCTCAGCTTAGCAACCTTTGCTGCTTCAGAGAGGCTGTAGGAGCCCCCCAAGTTTCAAAAGGAGAGACACCACAATTGGGGAGTTATGATGCAAGTTGGAGAATGACTGCTGTGTTTCAGCTGGAGCTTGGCCAGCTCTGTCTGACTGCAGCAACTGAAAGCTTAAGGACAATTAATCAGCTTTGCATCTTGTTGGCTTGATGTCTCTTGCATTTCCTCCTTCATCAGAGTGAACAAGCTAGGAAAGATTGCCTCCTCTCATGCTACACCTCTTCCCTCCCTTCTCTTTCTCCCTCCTCATATGTGCTTTTGTTCTCCCTTTCTCAAGGCCAAGACCGAGCGGCAGCATCAAAGAGAAGTCTGAACATGCAGGTAGGTACAGGGCATGTCGGTCCTAAAATGACCATTGGCATATTGAATCAGAGGTGACATCTTGAAAACTTGGTTATGAACCATGGTTTTAAGAATTTCTTTAAATTTGTTTCAATTCCTTGATGGCCTCAGTGGACTGTCCCAGAGCCCAGTCACTGGGATCATGCTCCGGGGATGCTCTGAAAACTCCTCTAATGTGAAGTCTTAGGTGGCATAAGCTGGAGTGGTATCTTGAGGCCCTGGAAATGCATTGCAGGAAACAAAACATTCCTCTCCATTCTTTGCCTGCCTTTTATCTCCCTGAAGCCTTTCTAGTGTTGCAATTAGAACCAAAAAAGAAAGCATTTAGCAGGAAATGAGAAATATTCCCACTCCTTCCTCCTGCCCTTGAAGGAGAAGACCTTAACTTGGGGTATATTCTGAGCTGAACCCTTTGAGATCGGAAGGAAAGTCATGGAAATTGCCTGGTTTTTCACTGGGAGAAATAGGGAACCCTCCTGTGAGGGAAAGTCCTTTTGAATTTTCCAGTTTTGGAGAAGGACAATTCCACATGGATGCAGCATATGCAGGGTCTGAGTTTGTCATCCTCTGACAGCATAAGCCCAAAGCCACCTATGGCAGGTTCACCATGGCAAATCTCTTGCCCCACTGCCTCTGCCTGTGTCAGTGTTGCAGGCTGAGGCTGGGGGAGGAGATGCCTTCTGCCTTGTCCCCCTGTCCCTGCCTTGCCTGATCCCTGACAAGTAGAATTGTGCCAGACAAACTGCGGTCTCTGGTGCGTCTGTGCCAGCCAATGCCTTTGAGTTGAAAGTCTCCATCAAAGCCTGTTGTTGTTGTTCCTTTGCCATTTTGGAGCATGTCATGATAGGAGAGTTGAGATTTGAAGAAATAGTTGTGCTGATGCAGAAAAAGGGATCAGATGCCCAGGCCCCTTTGCTCTGGGTTAGTTCTGCCAAATCCTGGGCAGAGGCCCTTTGGAATGACTCCTTAATTGGTGATATGCAGTTGGAATGCTTAATGCAGCTAGGGAGAAGTATTGCTCAATAAGTAGGGAGACATTTTTGCTGGATTAGTTCTGGACTGGAAATGAGCTGTATCATTACTCCTTATCTGGTGTGCTTTTACAAATGACCTGTTCCATCTACAGGGATAAAGAAATACAGATTTATGCAAGGTCTTCTTTTGATGATCTGCCCTATGGCATTTCCACCAAGAGAATTTGGAATTGTTTTTAACTGCAATGATCAGAAATGTTTGGATGTAGGTCTTATGTTGGGTTTTGGGTTCTCTGCAGGAAAGAAAGCAGGGAAAAAACCCATGAAGCAAACCCATGAAGCAATAAAGCTTTGCAAAAACAGAATGTTTGCAAGCCAGTGTGTCCCCTACAGATATGGGCTCCTTGAATACTGGGGACAAGCAATGGGGAGGGCAAAGCATCTTTTACCTCTAATGTGGGTTGCCATCATTCATGAGCCTGCCCTTCCTTTGTTGCAAAAGGAAATAAAGGCAACCAACAAATGCCAACCCAGAACTGAGTGGGTGTTACAGAAACAAGTGCCATGAAATCTAGCGTTGGAAAGGAATGATTTCCTAGGTGTAATTGTCAAATTCTGGAGACCACTGTGGGTTGCCAGCTGTTTGGAAGGAAAGAGATCCCTAAGTAGTGGGGTGGCAATGAGAAACACATAAGCAATGCAGTAGAAGCTCTCTTTCCTGGCTTGCCAGCACCATACTGTTCAGAGTAATTAAAGTGATACTAATTTCCTGAAAAATAAAAGCAAAGCAATTTTCTGAATAACTAAAAAGACCCCTTGGTTGCCTCATGCATTAGATGTATTGGTTCTACAGGTGGGAGTTCACCTAACTCACTTGTTCCCTTGTGAGCATGGCTCAGCCTCCCACCGAGGTAAGGTGGGAGCTGGGCCGCTCTCTGGTGGGAGGAAGGGTCTTGTGCCAGCCTGGAGAGCCTGTGCACATTGCCAGGGAGCAGTTGTGCCCTGCAGGTGCCCCCTGCCATGAGCTGTGCTGCTGCCAGTGCCCCGTGGAGCTGTAGGGCTGCTGAGCTGTGGGGCAGGGAGAGGAGCAGGAGGCTGCATGTGCAGCTGAGCCATTGCTGGGAAGCACAGGGCTCTGGGCTCCCTGCTGTCCCAGGGCAGCCCAGAGGCCAGGGAGTTCCCCTGGGAGCTCTGTGGAAGTGGCTCAGGGTGTGCCCCTGTCCTGACTCAAGTGGCTGCTGGCAGGAGCATTTTTCCCTGTACAGCTATTTAGGAGTTTCCAGGAAGTCTGTCCCATGGAATATGGAACTTGAAATGATTTAGATTTACACTGTGGCCTTTGTTATATTTTGTGTCTTCAGTTTGCAGTCCTGACTGCCAATAGTATTGCCAAGAATCTTTCCTGGTCACCTCCCTCTATGCTCTCACATCCAAGCTCTTGCCTCCCATCCAGAAAAGCTCTCCTTCCACCCCGCCCAATAAGATGTGTAAATCAGAGTAAGGGAGAAATGTCACCAGCTACAAAGATATCAGTAGAAACAACCAGCAGCTGAGTTCAGAGGGAAAAGGATGTAAGATAAGGAGACCAAGCTAAGTCCTGTGTGATAGATTGTCATGTTATGCATTATAGTGTTTCCTAGAGAGGCTGACCTGGAACAGGGACTAGAGACAGTTAAAAGAATAAAGTAGGTATTTGTTAAGATGGTGTGGATGGTGAGGGTCATTTTTTTAGTGTGGTCTGATGATAATAAGGGCCCAGTGCATCGGCAGCTCTTACTAGCAGAGTTCCACTATGGTAGAGGAATGCAGCAGGAGACAGAACCCAGCAGTGGTGGCAAATTCTCTACACAGCGACTGGAACCTCTCTTGTGCTCCTATGCTGAGGAGCAAGAGAGCCTAAGAGCTGTGCCCAGCCCCCTTCACCCAGCCCAAATCCAATGCTATCTCTGTCCCTCCAAGACAAAACCCCCCAGGTAAAGAGAGAGTAGCCAGCTGCAGCCTTCCCCTGAGCTGTAGCAACTTCTTTTGTCTTTCCTAAGTACTGGTCGTTATTGTCTCTTTGCAACATAGTGCGAGAAAATTCCCTGAAAGAGAGAACCAAAAGGAAAATCCTAAACCTCAACAACAAAACACTCCTAGTGACCTTTTAAGAGAAAAGTTTTCTCTAGAAAATTTACAACCAGCTGTATGTGAATTAATTGCCTTTCAGTCTGAAACCAGGAAAATTTTATTTGATTTTGGATATTGAATGTTTAATATCGTAACCAGAATCGTAGTGCAAAGGGATTAAATTATTGTACCTGCACATTTCATTTGAAGCCAGCAACTTCATATGCTCATCTATCCAAGCATCTGTTCTCACTTCGCTCTTTGGAGGTGGGGCATTTATACATTCAAAGGTAAGGTCTCATCTCACTGAGCTGAGATTTATTTTAGATTTCTGAAGGCACTGTGGCATAAATCATAGCCATCATGAAGCCTTTTAGAAAGCTGATGATTGTGCAGCTGCTCTACCTGACACTCTGGTGCTGCGAAGTTGAAGTCGTGTTTGCTGTTCACCTGGACCTACACTACTTTTTTGATGCAGTGATTTTTTTCAAGAGGATGGCACAAGAGAACCCAAATGTTATAAATGAGAAACAAAAAGTCTCAATATTTAGCAAAATTTAGATAGCTTTATTTGCTACAGACGGAGCAAGCAGTGCTGGGGAATGTGAGGGGTCACTGCCCTCTCCACGCTCCATCAAACCTGGGTTTGCAGCCTCTTCTTATACTGTGGTCTCTCGCTGTAATTTTTAACTTTGCCAGGTAAGCAGTGGTGGTCGAATAAACATCCATAAAGTCTCTGGGCGATATTCAGTCTCATAGATGACTGGCAAAAGTCAGGAACTCTGGTCTTTGTAGATAGGCAGCAAGGATCAAATGAAGACAGGAAATCTTATTTTGCAAAATCTATCAGACTATCAGAAATTCTGATTTTGCAAACTGGTAGTAGATAAACTTATTTAGCCTAACAGAGGGGTTTAAAACAGAATGATTTAATCGTATGTTTTCCTCTATCTAGTGTCCATACTTCACTTCAGACCTTAGTATTCTGGTTTATACAAACCCCAATACTTTTATGATTAACACAAATCTTTTATCAATTATCACTGGAGACATGAATCTTTCCTTACTTTGTGTCAGTTTGACAGGGTTTTTTGTATTTATTTTTCTAGAGTGTCTTCTCTATGGGCAGTTGAAGGACTTTGTTTTAAAATTAATTTATAAAATGTCAAGATAATTAATTCTGTGAGAGCAATTCCTTTATCTGCATTGACTCAATAACAAATAAGCAGTTTCGAACATTGATACTAAATTATAAAGTTGCATGGATTGTACTACTGATGGAGGTATAAAACAGTACAGCCAGCCTTTATGAAAAAGGAGTTTAATGTATTGTATAGGCTTGCATTTCAAAGCTGTACTTCATCTTAACAACTAACTCTAGGACAATAAACAAAGGAAAATAAATAGAACCCTAAAGCTGTCATGTTCTGAATTTGTCACATGTATGTATTGCATATGGCATCCACTGACACATTTCCCACACTATGCTCTGCTGTAAAAAACTGCAGAACACACCATTTTCTTATGCCAGTGAAGAACACCTCTGTCAACAGCTTATTTGCCTTTGGCTTTTATTTTTAATATAATATTTTTTACTTTTCATCCATGTTTTTCTTTATATACTTCCTACACGCTCTGGAATCTGGAGTAATTTTTTTTTTTTGGTGAAATATTACTGAACCAAGAACTCTACCTAATATTCCTGCTTCTTTACAAAGAGATGGCCTGCCCCAGTATAATTTATAGCTTAAGGAAAAACTACTCCATTGATTATGAAGTAGTACACCTGCAAGAACTCCTTTTTTAATATGTAAACCTTTGCAACCTCAAATTGTTTCTGAAAAAAGCCTGCCTAATAATTCATAGAAATTAAGGCAGCCTGCAAAATTATTCCAAAAATTCAAGGGCTACAACCTCAATCTCTGCTCAGTTTATTTGTTCTGAGGCAGCACTACCACAGGGATTTTCAAAGTTACCTTCAAGAAATTACGTTCAGAAAAATACACTGTCTTTTCAATTTTGGAACTAAAATCAGATATTACCTACTGAATGTTTACAGACTTATTGAAGTTTCTGCATTCTCCTCCCTGCAGTACTGCATCCAGCTCTGGGATCCCCAGCACAGGAAAGTCATAGACTTGAGGGTAGGGACATGGACAGAGAAGGGACACAAAGGGACAAAAATGTGGTTTGCAGGATGGTGGTCCTCTGCTATGAGGAGAGGCTGAGGAAACTGGGATTGTTTAGACTGGAGAAGAGGCTCTGCTGCGATATAATTGTGACCTTTCAGAAAGGGACTAATTTATAAGGAGAGGTCTAATAAATAAAGCTTTATAAATAAGGAGAAATCTGCAGAGCAATGGTTGCAGGTTTATGGAGTGACAGGACAAGGTGGGGATAGATTCAAACTCAAAGAGGGCAGCTTGAGACCAGATATTAGGTAGAAATACTTTACTGTGAGAGTGGTGAGGCTCTGGCACAAGTTGCCCAGATAAGCTGTGGCATGAGTGTCTGTGGCTAGGTTGGATAGGGCTTGGAGCACCTCAAGTCTAGTGGAAAGTGTCCATGTGCACGGTAGGGTGGCTTTACTGGACAACCTTTAAGGTCCTTCCATCCCAAACCATTCCGTGCTTTCCTGAGCTGCTGCTCTAGGTGCTGTGAAAAGACAAAAAAAAAAAAAAAAAAAACCAAAAAAAAACCAAAAAAAAAACCACAAACAAACAAACAAACAAAAAAACCAACACAACAAAACCAAAATAACTCAAAACCAAACAAAAAACAAGGAAAAACCCAACAAAACAAAACCCCACTACTTATCTTTACATAATGCTCCATTAGAGCAGGACAGAGCTAAACCCAAGAATGGGGCAAGAAATGCCCATTTCGGCCGACAGCAAACTTCAATCTCTTTTTATCCCCACCTCTCTTTTATCCCGGGTTATCCCTTTTCACCCCGCCGCTCTCCATCGGCGCTATCGGCGCTCGGCCCATCGAGCGCTCCGGGAGCGGCTTCGCCGCCTGCGCTGCGCTGCGGCGGGGCGGGACGGGACGGGACGGGACGGACGGGCAGCCATCGAGACGGAAGGACGGACCGGAGAAGGGAGGGGAGGTGAGCTGAGCTGTGCTGAGGGCGTCTGGGATCCGGGGTTCGGGATCTAGGATCCAGCTGTGCGCAAGGAGGGGCTGGCTCCGGGCTCCCTCTCTGGAGTTCCTGGCCCGCCGTGGCAGCCCTGACCCGCCCGGAAGGGGCAGGAGCGGGGCGGGCGTGCGGCCCTCGGGCGGACATACAGACGGGCGGACATACAGACGGGCGGACGAGCCGGCAGCTTTTGCGGCTGGGGGTCGGACAGACAGACAGACAGACGAGCCGGCAGCTGTCGCGGTCGGGGATCGGAGCTCCCCGGCGGCCGCTGACGCCTCCCCAGTGTGCTCTGCCCGCAGGCGCCGCCGAGAATGGACATCAGGCCGAACCACACCATCTACATCAACAACATCAATGACAAGATCAAGAAGGAAGGTACGAGCGGCTGCCGGTCGCCTCTGGGATGGGGAGGTTGTCCGGTCAGGCCTGGCGATGCGCTTGAACGCGGCGCTTTTCTTACAAAGGGGCTTTTCGGAGTTCCCGGAGGTCTCCCCAGTGCCCAGCACGAGGTGGTCATGAGCCGAGCTCTCTGCAGACGCCTTCTTGTAACGAAACAGTCGCTGAAGCAAACAAATGACCTCCCACTAGATCGGGTTGCTCAGATCTCCCTACAGCCCAGTCTTGAACGCTTTTTCAGGGGTGGGGAATCTGCAGCCTCTCTGGGCAGCCTGTTCCAGTGCCTCACCACCCTGACAGTAAAAGAATATTTTCCCGATATCACATCTAAGCTTCCCCTCAGTTTGAAGCCATCACCCCTTGTCCTGTCACTCCAAGTCCTAGTAAATTGTCTCTCTCCATCTTGAAGGCTCCCTTCAGGTATTGGAAGGCTGCAGTTAGATTACTCCTAAACCTTCTCTTTTCCAGGCTGAGCAACCCCAAATCTCATAGCCTTTCCTCATCCTTCTAATCAACTTGGTGGCCTCCTGGACTTGCACCAACAGGTCCATGTCCTTCCTGTGCTGAGCACCCCAGATCTGGATGCAGCACTATGGGTGGGGTCTCACTTGAGTGGTGCAGAATCGCATCCCACTCAGGGTGCTGCCCAGACTGCTTTGGATGCAGCCCAGGACATGGTTGGTTTCTGGGCTGTGAGTGCACATGTCCAGCCCCTTCTCCACCATCACCCCAAATCTTTCTCCCCAGTGCTGCTCTGGCTCTGTCCATCCCCCAGTCTGGATTGATTTGATACTGGGGCTTGCCTTCACCCAGGTTTAGCACCTTGCACTTGGTCTTGATAAATCTCGTGGGATTGCCATGGGTTAAGTGTGGGGTGTTAAATTACCTGTTAAGATTACAAATTACTTTCTGTTTTAATACAGGTCTTAAAATAATTTTTAGGGAAAGTGTTTTGATAGAAAACCTTTTTTCAGTTAAAAAAAACACACTAGTTAGGAGCAGGTGGAAAAAAGTGACAGTGGACTAGTATTACTAAATCGCAACAGCAATAAAGAAGAGGCAGCATTCTTACATTGCTAAAATAGTTCAAATGTAAGGTTTTTTTTGTTAGAATGATTACACAGTACAGATTATTTAGCTTGATTTGGATGGTATTGAGGTTTAATTTGGCATGTATTCAGGTGATTGTAAATAATTGAAGTAAATCCAATGCAGCCGTAATCTGCAGTAGTCTCATCCAAAAATCATTTGGATCCAGAATATGAAAAAGTACTTCATGTGATTGAGAAAATTGATTAAACAGTTGCAGCCAAAATTTCCAACTTTAATTAGCCTTTAGGTAGTTATTATTTTGCTGCATTCTTTTTTTTTCATCATATCTCTTTACTGCTGCTTGTTTCAGTTTTGATTTTCTGATCATTCCGAGATGGCTGTCGTGAATCATACTTAATTGGGTGAGAGAGCGTATGTGTAGATACTTGTGTGAAAATATGGGTTTACATACCATTATGTAATTGTTACTCCCTCAGAATGGTAGAATGGATGGCACTACAACTTCTTCACTACCTGAATCCTTGAGGTATGAAAACAGATGTTGCACACCAGCTTACAAAACCTGAACAAATAAACTTGTGCTAATGCAGCAGTTGTGACAAACGAGTGTACTCACTGTGTGAGTTAAAGCTTGTAAAAAACATTGTTCCCAAAGGACAGTAGACTCTGTAGAAGTGGAAATTTGCATGTGACCTGTTATAATCTGTTTTCTTCTTTGATCCCCAGAGCTGAAGAGGTCCCTGTATGCCTTATTCTCACAGTTTGGTCATGTAGTCGACATTGTGGCTTTAAAGACCATGAAGATGAGAGGACAGGCATTTGTTATATTTAAAGAACTTGGATCATCTACCAATGCTTTGAGACAGCTACAAGGCTTTCCGTTTTATGGGAAACCAATGGTAAGGTACTCTGTTACCTTTGTAAGGAAGAAAAATACCCTGATGGTGTGGTACAGTGTTTCAGTACTTGCACCTTGGGAATCAACTATCATATGTAGTTGTTAGCAAATGATTACTCAGGTCACATCCTGATGAGTATCTGCATTTGTGCAAGCTGGAGGGATGCTGAAGAGACTGCAGTTACAACACACACCCTTTGAACTTAACATTTGGATTTCTTAACGGGGGGCTTTTTGTTTTTCTGTGCTGGATTAAAGTTTTTAAGATCTTAAATACTTTCAGTTTTCTCATCATGTCCTGCATTGAACCAGTTAAATTAATTCTCTTAATATTATTGAAATTAGATAAGTTTTCAGTTACTTTATGTAGAGTAGCATTAGCTACTCTTAGATTTGTAATGAGTAGCTGGAATGTGATGCTTCCTTTCTGAGGTAAACAGTGAGGAGGGTGAAGATCTCCAGTTTGCTTTCCAGATGGGACCAGTGATTTTTTTTTTTAATTGATGGCTAGTTCTGCTTGACTGTAGATCACCAAACCAAGTAACTGTATTTCAGTATAACTTCAGTGAAACAAATACAGTGCTGGTTGATAGAACATTGTTAAGTAATGTACTTCATAACATGCAGAATAGCACAATTGACCTGCTTTGTTCTTGCCTGCTTGGATGATTAGCCATCTATTAATTGTGCAACTGTTGGTGAGGTGTAACAATACATGCAAATGGCCCACGACTTCAACAATGGGTGGATATATTACTACTGGCTCTCAGCTCATGGCTTTGAGTACTGAAGAGAGCAGTTGTGCCACTGAGCCACAAGCTATTAGCCTTAACATCTTCTAATTCTCTAATTAAATCTTTCTTTAACATGGAATTTTGCAAGCTCAGTCTGCCATTTATCCTTAAGGAGTTTTATGCTCAGTAGAACTCAAAAAGAAACAAAAAGATAAAGGCTTCATAAGCTTTCAGATGTACTTCTTCAAACATTACCTGCAGCCTGTATACTCTTAAGCATTACAAAAAAAATCTTAAGCTGCTGTGTAGTTTTGTATTGAGGTAGTCTCTGATAGGAACAACTGTAGGATTGTGTGCATAAATAATAGTGTTGCACACTGGTATAGATGCACCTGTATCTGCTTAAACTTCAGCTGTGGGGGACCTTTGTTAAAGGAACAGCAGCATTTATGCAATCCTGTTGGGATTAAGGTGGATACTTGCCTTTTCTGTTTAAGAAATTTGAGTTTTTCTGATTTTACATTTCTGTAGAGATCTGAGAAATCACTGTCAAATTGTAACTCCCTTCAAAATGGGATTGAAAACTCAGTTTTAATAGAAGCTGGTGCCAATTTTCTCAAATGTCCTCTGTGTAGCTCAGATGTATCTCTCTGTAGGTGCTACTTTGACAGATGTTAAAAAGAGGTTATTAGAGAAATGGAATTCTGATTTCAATGAGCTAAAGTTAGTAATTTCCATATTAGGGTTTTTCGTAGACTTCTGTAATTGTGTTCAGAAATAACCATGAAAATTGGTTACTCTATAAGTGTGCCTACACTTTATAACAATGTTTTTAATATACAAGATTACTGCTGGAAAAAATTGTAAATACACTGTTAATAAAAGTGGTGCAAACTGTTCAGTATTATTAGCTGTGGAATATACTCTGTTTTTGTTTTTCCTTTAAAAAAGCGTATTCAGTATGCAAAAACAGACTCTGATATCATCTCTAAAATGCGTGGGACTTTTGCTGATAAGGAAAAAAGAAAGGAAAAGAAGAAAGCCAAAACTCTGGAGCAGTCAGCAAACACACCGAATAAAAAGGTTATCCAGGTAAGCTGCTTCGCTCTTTAGAAAAGATCAGAACAAAACTAAACCAAAAAAAAACAACAACAAAATGAAACCACACAAAACCTGTTCTAAATATTTTTTTTTTTTTTAGGACTTGATGTTGTGTTTTGTTACTTTTCAGTTCCCTAAACTGGGTTATGTTGATTATCTAGAACTCTTGAGATTTACTAGAGGTTGAAGGAAAGGGTACTAGTTATTTAGTCCTTGCTTTTCCTTTTTTTCCCTCCTTTGCTATTGCCAGATGAAAAAAGGATATAGGGCAAAGGTACAACAAATCAAAGTGGAAACTAGCCTCTTTAAAGTAAAGGAAAAAAAGGAGAGTGTGCTTTTCTTTAGTACTGGTTTCAAGTGTTCAACCAGCTTTTCTCTTAAGTGTTTTAATGTCATGTTGCCCAATGCAGACAGAAGGTAAATGAGAACAAGACAATTCATTTACATTAGATATTAGATGTTCGATGTTAGATTAACAGGAGTTAGGCTGGAATTTATCTCCATTAAGGACTGGCCTGCCTAAAGTAACATTTATTAGTTTTTGTGCTGAAGTATAGCAGAAAACATCAAGGCACTTGACCAGATCCCTCCAGTTTATGTATTGGACATGATATTCTCTACTATGGAATACCCTTTTGGCCAGTTCTGGCCAGCTGTTCTTGCTCCCTCCTGGTTTCTTGTGCACCTGCTCACTAGCAGAGCATGGGGAGCTGACAAGTCCTTCATGTAAACAAGCCCTACTTACCAACAGCCAAAACATCAGTTTGTTATCAGTGTTACTCTCATACTAAACTAAAAACACACTGTTCTAAGAAGAAAATTAATTCTGTCCCAGGTGAAACTAGGATACCTGTCTAGGCCTTCCATTTTCAAAACTACTTCCTGTCTATTAAGTTAAATCATGTAATGTGGAGAAACACTTAGCCATTAGATTGATCAGATAGTACTGATGTTATTTCTTTTGATTTCCTGGTTTTGGAGAAAAAGCAAAATTCACACGCTCTGTTCCCTTTGGGAAGAATCTCATAGGCACCAAATGTTCCTTGGATTGCAGCTCAAAAAACCCCTTCACATATGTTTTGAATTGTAGAGAAACATGGTGATATGTGCCTATGTTCCATTTATTTCTAATGGAGCACCTTTGTAAAACTATTTTGTACTTATTTGCTAGGGAGCAACACAGAATTCAGCCAATGCCCCAGGGACTACACCACAGAATCAGGTAATGTTTTTTATTTTTATCACTAAAAGCACTAATGTTTATGGTTATTCTCTATAAATAATAATTTGTTACACATGGAAACTTGAGGATATATTTTAGAGGTTTGTTTTTTGTCCTATGAGAGATTTGTCTAACAGCTACATGACAGTAAACAAGCAGAACAAGCCCCTTTTTTACTATATCTGGCTGGATGACAGGAAGTGAGAATCTGCAATTTCTCATTACTATACAGAAAACAGCAGTATTACCAAATCATACTGGATTCTTAAATTTGGACTGTGTTTAGTATCAGTTGGAGGATTCTTAATCTTTTTTCATTGCTAATAAGTTCCCATTAACTTACTTTGTCCTAGCAGCAGATGAGGAAGACAGCACAGGATGCCAAAATATTTTCCTAAACGCTTTATTTTAGGAGTTGAGGGCTGCTCATCTTTTTCTTTTTTCTCACAAGTGTCTTATTTTCCAAAGGATTGTGTGGAGGTGTAGGAGCAACTCCCTACACTTCATTCATCTTGTCTGCTCAGTGACCTTCTAAATGATTCTTGTTAGAAGTGAAAGTGGTAAAGAGACAGGATTTGCAGGAGAGCAAGTACCATAGAAGAATATCCTTGCCTGGACTGCCCTGCATTTTTCTTGAGTACTGCCACTGCATACATAATCAACAGGGGAAAAGGTCTTGCTCCCTAGATTTTCAGGCAAAATATGGGTATGTCAGTTTGCATCAAAGTGCTGAGTGTTTGGATATTTCTTTGAACTTCAGAAGTTTATTTTCTAATGGTACTACCTGGAATATTTCCATCAGTAGAAGGAGATTGCTCTGCTGAGGCTTTTTATTGGTACTGCTTTGAGGATATTTGAAGTTGGGGTGTCCAGTTTATTTTTATTTTTATAATGTACTCAATGACTTGAAGATTCTTGTATCAGCAAATGACTACTCAGCCTTGCCTGTGGTGGGTGGCTACAAATTCATATTAGCAGGCAAATCTGCTAATATATATAGAAGTCTAAAGCTCTAAATCTGAAGGGGTTTCTAATTAAGAAATTTTAATTGAGCTATGTAATAAAACCATGTGGGTTTTGTGAGTTTTGATTACCCAGAGATATTCAGTATTTTGGTAGTACTGCAGCAAACAGGGCTTGGCATCCCACTGCTTTCCAGAAGGATGAGAGTCTTTCATACATTCTTACATGGTACAGGTGTGTTGGATAGCACTGCAGCCACTACTTTGGCACTTGGGTGCAGAGTGTCAGCTCTTGGGTTTAAATGTGGCATCTAAGACAGTATGTGATTGTATTGTGATTTTTGTGGAAGTAAAAACCTCTCCAAATTAATATATCCTTGTAAAAGAGCAAAGGGGCTCTGCCTGCATATTGATAAAGGTTTGGTGAAGCCCAGATAGAATGTTATGAGCAAAACTAAAGAAATGTGAGTCTTGGTTCAAATGATCATGCAGCCAGATGCAAAGGAACTGTATGCAACTATGTATAGTCTTCTGAGCTTTGATCTTCTGTGGTTACAGGTGCCTGATAATCCACCAAACTATATCCTTTTCCTTAATAATTTGCCTGAGGAAACAAATGAGATGATGCTGTCCATGTTATTTAATCAGTAAGTTTTGAAAATCAGTTATTTCTCCTTTGACTTCTTCTGTAACCTGTGTGTATTTTCTCAGTTGGCAAGTTCACTTTTTAGAAATAACAGTTTCTTCTGAAGGTATTTCAGTTGTTTGTCTTACTGCCAAGGTTATAGATGTCAGCTCTGATGACATGGTTCAGAAAGCAAATCTGACCTTTTTCATAGCTGGTTTTGATTGTGTAATTTATCTGCTATCAATTTGCACTGGATTTAAGCTGGTACCTGTAATACTAAAGTCTTTAGGACAGCAGGAGCAGTTTTAAAAGTAGTTAGATTGCTTCTGTATGTGTACAGCACTGATTAAACTGCTTCCACATAATATTCCTTAACTGAGGCATAGTTCTAAGGATAGAACATGTAAAACACTTCAATTTGAATCTTTCATTAGTAATAACTATTGCACTAGTAGATGCTTCTGACAAGAAGCTACTGAAGAGAGATGTATTATCGAGCTAACAAGTGTTTTTTGAATCTCATCTTCTTTTAAAGGTTTCCTGGATTCAAAGAAGTACGCTTGGTGCCAGGGCGCCATGACATTGCATTTGTGGAGTTTGAAAATGAGAATCAAGCAGGGGCTGCTCGAGATGCTCTCCAAGGATTCAAGATCACTCCATCTCATGCCATGAAAATCACTTATGCAAAGAAATAACTATATGCTTCTGTAAAGAGGTTCTGTGGATAGATGTTTTTTTTAAAAAAAAACACTGATACTCTGGTCAGCTAGCATGTTTGGTGTTCTCTGCAGAAAACATAAGACTGGACTAGAACTTCTGCAGTGACCAGGGCACGTGTAGGATTTCCACAGATCACCTGCATAGTAACTTTTTCTATTGAAATACTAATTTTTATAAAATAAAATATAAGTGTGCTGTTTTCAAGCCATGTTTTTTCCTTGTCTGTCTCATTGATTAACCTTGCAGGGCTTTATTTAGTTGAAGAACTTTTAAGGTGATCCTTATTTCTCAGAAGTGAGTGCTAAAAATAGCTGTCTTTCCAGAGCAAAAAGTATGATCAGGAATGCTGAATGCCAGCATATTCAGAATAAATATGGCATTCAACCTCATTATTAAGGGGACATCTGTTTTTCACTTAGGAAATACAGCTTATCATTAGTGTTTGTTTTTTTTTTCCCAGGTATAGTTAGAAATTGATTACAGTTTGGCAGTAATGTAGTTCGACTTGGTTTTGTCTTGGTGGCTGGCAGAAGAAGCGAGTCTTGAGAGGAAACCTAAAAGTTTCTGGTTTTTAGCCAGTCTTTTCCAAAATACATGTTCTAATGCTTCTGGGTTTCTCAGAATTTATGTACTTTATTTTTTCTCATTTGTTAAAAACCTTATAGTTTTGTGTGACATGAAATACACTGGATGCAGTGAAGTAAGATGTAGTATTGTGAATTGTAACTGTTGGGAAAAAATCACTTTAAAAAGTTGTAGTGTTTTGTAACTGCAGCATAAGCCACCTTTTTTTGCACAAGACCTGGAGAATTGGGAGTTTCACCTGCTTCCAAGTAAATTGCAAAATTATGCCTCTTTCACAGTCATCTCAATTATTGTCCTATCTCCATTTACAAATTTTTTCATTCTTTTTGGTGATTTCGTGTACGTGCGTTTTTGTAAGTATTCAGTATTTGCAAATGAAAACTGTTTCGATGTGCCTGTAAGAGCGAAAATCGCAGCTATTCAATCATAACCTTGGATTTTTCCTCCTGCAGTCATAAATTTATAGGTAGTAATTATGCTGTAATTTCATCCCACTAGTTAGTGTGCACATGACTACCATTGCTTTTCACCTTCATTCACTTGAAGGGTTTGAAGCTGTCTGCGAAGGAAATGGGACTCAACCAATGGGAAGTTGAAGGAAGGAGTAATGGGCTCGAGGGCTAGAGGAGAGTGTGGTGAATTCTGCTGTGATGGGAAGGTGATGCTAGAAGTTGCATGATGCACTTTCTTTTAAAAGAGTGTGGGATTTTTGATGACAACTGGCAAATTCTGCTGTTCTGTCTGGGATCTGAAAGCTGGTACAGCCAGCAGCTCTTCAGGCCTCCTCATGAATCGGGGAAACACTGGAATGCAATTTGGGAATTTCCAGACTTGCCCTTGGTTATTTCTGAGTGCTATTCCAGACCAGCCTACCTGTAGCCTGACTGCTGTGCTGTTGTAAAGAGGTTCTAAAGAGGATCTTTTAAGTCAGCCTGTGGCCCTGTTTAGTGTCTTGGACCTGGAAACCTTTAAGACAGTTCAGGGAGGTAAAGAAAAGTGAAATGGTTGCTGTCCTGGCATGACCTCTGTGTTTTGATCTGACTTCATCTCCCTGTGGAAGGGATCTTGCCTGTATAAGTATGCAGTGCTTGAATTCATAGATTTCAAATGTTAATTGCTGACTTGAAAAGCCTTTTTACTGCCTTGCAGCACCCTAATTGTTTGTTTACATTGCATCCATCTGCTATTGTCCCAGTAGGTCCTTTCTGTAAACAGGAACAGGGGAATCTCTGTGGCTGAGGGTTTTTGGTCCAGGGAAAATTGTGCTTGTCAGTGAGCATCTATGAAAATTAAGGACAGGAGGATTAAGAAGGATGCAATTTCATTTGCTTCTTAGCAGGATCCGACTTAATTTTCATTCTCAGACTTTGCTTGAAGTATGATTAAGGCTATGGACAGGTGTAAAAGGGCTTAGCGTGTTTAAATAATACAGTTGCTGATTAAAATTTTAATACAGAATGGCATTGGGAGGGGATTCAGCTTTATGAGTTGGCCCTGAGGTTTTCCCCTGCCTATGGTTCCTTTGGTGGGATGGAATATTGCCACATCCCCTCCCTATTAGCCTGGTGTGTTTGTCCAGGTGTCTGCCTCTTCCATAAAAGATGGGGATTGCTGGACCTGGCACATACTCAGAAAGTGCTACAGCAAAGAAAAATGGCACAAAGTGTTTATTTGATGATATTACTTTTGTGTCTCAGATCGGTATGTCCTCTTGCAACTGGAATTTTTATGGACAAACTTACGAAGCAAGAAGCTGTGTACTGATACCCACTGTGTCTATAAGTAAATTTGCTTTAAATTTGAGGACAAAATACAGACATTTTACAAATAATGGTGGGGGTGAAGGGAAAACTACTTTGCTTGTTCAGAGCTGTCATATATATGTCTTGTTAACTGGCTACGTAGGATGTCACATCCAGTTTTACCAAAAAATGCATTTTGCAAAGGGATTTTTTCACTTACGTGAAAAATGCAGAGAAGGATTTTAACTTTCAGTGCTGAAATTGCTTCTAAACCTGTAATTTTGGTTACTGGAGAATAGAAAATTGCACAGAACAAATTCTTGAAGACTTTTAACTGTTTCAAGATAACCTGCTTTTATATGTAGGAATAATTTTACTACAATGTCACATGTAAGTATGCTGCATTTCTGAAATAATGGTTGTCCCTGATAATGCACAAAAAAAAAAATCATATTTTCACTACATATCTGAAACAATTCACAGAGGAGTGGAAGAGGAGGGTCTCAGAGGCCAGCATGGTTTGGCTTACAACTAGCAGTTACTGGTAGCTTATTTCTGTGCTTAAACTCAAATTGAGTATTAGGTTTAAAGTACTTGCCTTCATCCATGCTCAGTATTTTCAGCTATATGCTGTTTTGCAGTATATGGCAAAATACAATTAACATTTTAGTCTTGAAATCATATCTGGAGTCTTCAATCCTAGGTCCAGATTATTAGATGGGTTTCATTAACACAGAGGAAATAAGTGAAAGGAAGAACTTTGTGTCATGTTAATAGTTGCAAGGATTTGCACCAGACAAGCTTTTTTTGAAGAAATACACGTCTTGGTTAAGTGATTGCTTTTCTTGACACTACATTAGATTATTCTGAATTTGGCCCAGAAGCGTTGCAGCAATTAATTAGTCAAAAGAGTGTGAAAGAACTACCACAATATATTTTAAGCTCTTTTCTCAGTTATACGGCAGGCATGGCAAGCTGAACTGGAAGTAGAGGTAGGTTAAAGTGGTGTCTTAGCCTTGAAGGCTGGCTCAGCGACCAGAATGGGACATGGTCAGGTGGCAGTGCTGAGCTTTAATTGGAAAGTCAGTGACATAGACTTCCAGTCCTTTCAACCTTCCTTCACATTCTTGCTATGCAGGAACATTTATATGAAAACAAAGGGTGATACAGAGACATCTACTGATCTAGGCTTATTTTGCAAATGTGACTTTAAGGATCAGACTCTTCGTTCACATTTAAAATAGTCTATAGCACATCTTGACCCATCTGTGTGCTGCTTGCTCCAGAAACATCCCTTAAAGGAGCTGTTTCAAATAGAGCTAGTGCTGCATCACCAGCCTTCCATATGCAAATCAAAATCCAGTTTCTTGCTCACAGCTCTGTAACCTTCTCTCAAACCACTGGCAATGTTTTGCCTTGCTTTCATGGCCTTGCACCTACAAAGCCCAATATTGGTGTGAGACAGGCTCTCTTTGGAATGAGTTGCCATTTAAATGAGGAGATCTGATGATGCCCAAAGTTGAACAATGAATCAGCGTGGAGCACAAATGACATTGTGTGAAGGAATGTCTGATAGGGAACTCGATGGGGGAAAAACATGAAGGGGGACACCTGCTGCACTGGAGAGAAGCCTGAAAGAGAACAATAACCTGGGTGCCACTGTGTTTCCAACCCTCCTTTTATTTCCCTCCCAGAAAGGTAAGTTTCACTGTTGGAATCAATGTATGCCTACATTAGCTACAGACCTTGCTATAATAAACCTTTCTGCCTGTGTACCTCTCTCAGCACCCTTTTGTGCAGCACTTGGGGTAATCCATGTCTGTTGGTTGGTGTTTGAGCAATAAATCTCAAAAGGTTGTTTTTGTTTTTGTTTTTTTTCTCAGTGCTGCTACTTCTGAACCATTGAATCAAACTGAATACAATGGGCTGGACAAAATGTGCTGTGTGTACATCAGAGTGATGGTGTTGGATTACCTACCTTCCCTTGGGCATTTAAAACTGGCCATTTGCTGGCTGAGTATTCTCCTTACCAGGAAGCAGGTTGTTCTGCAGCTGCTCCCTGTCTCCTGTTTGAAATGGGCAGCTATGTGGAATATACTGGTTATACTTCTCTGATGTAAATGAGGAACATAGTGTGATAGTTCCCTGCAGCAAAATCCAGATCTCAGTAGGCAGATAAGGTAATAGCAGGAAGGAAGCAACATGCTCGGGAAGTCTTTTCCCTGCCAGAAGTTTTCAAGCATAATACTGGCATTTATTTTCTAGTCAGCAGTTCTCTAAGTACTGCATAGCCCCAGTCTAAGTAATCCTTTTCATATGGGATTAGGGATTGTTTAAAGATGACTAATCAATTCAGCCAGGTATGGGATTGTAGGAATACAAAACAAAAGAGAAAAAGAAAAAAAGAAGATAAAGGAATTGTTAGAAATTAAGAAAGGAGGTATTGTCTAATTAATTTCAAGAATTCAAGGCATGAACAAATGATCTGAGCTATGCAAAATTAGGGAAAAGACAAAAGACCTTTTTATTTTCCAGAATCCTTTAAATATAGTGTGGTGTACTTTGTCTATATTATGACATATTCTGTGTATAGCGCATTCATTTACCTATGGAGGGCAATGAAAGAATGTTAATCCTTCAGTAATCTCAAAACATTTTTTCTCTTAACTCTCATTTTTAAGACATTAATTTCTTTTGTGACTAGCACTGGAAGCAGGCAATATCTTGGCTGCTACCAGGGAAAGCTGACAGGAGGAAACCTTGACACCCTCTCTGGACACACAGAACTTCCTAGATATTTGTAATAGATATTTGCAAAACAAGTAACCTTTCTTCAAAACAAGAAGATTTTTATTTATAGGAATTGATTCAGCATGAGGCCAGGAATGAAAGCTGCTGGATAACCCCTTCTCCTCACTGCACCCCTCAGGATTGGTCTGTGTATTCTTTCTCAGCTATTTGTACAGCCACATTTGGAGCCCAGGGACAGAACTGCAAAAGTCCAGCAAAAAGCTTGTGTCAGCTCAGAATGCTCTGGCTGCAACAACACGTAACTCATACCACCTTGAACTCTGTCACACAGCCTAGACACTGACCTACACCTCCACTGTTGCACAGCCTAAGCAGCTGTACCTCACAAAGTGTCAAAATAGAAGGCTTTCCTCAATTCATCCTGTTTCCTTGGCAGCTTTTAAACTGCCCACCATACACTGTGGCTATGTACCTTCCTTCTCACATATACGTCACATTTTTCACTCTCCCACGTCCCTTTCTAATGTCTGGCAGCTGCTCCCATAAAGAAGGCTCTAGACAGAAAGCTAATGCTGCCTCGTGCCTTACCCTTACCACATGTGAGCCAAAACAAACACCTTTCTCTGCACTGTGTGCTTCGGCATCTTGTGCCATATTATTTTCCAAATGTCAAGGTCTAAAAGGAATTGGTTCCACAGAGGGCTTGGGTAGGAACTCACGCCAGCACGGGTAGCTGTCATTAACTTTCTCCCATATGACTGATAGCTTGAATTCAGCAGGAAATCAACCACACTCCTCTTCCAGCCTGCACACTGCGCACGGAGCCACGGTGCTCTGTGGGCTCTTCTCTGCCTTAGGTAAGTAACATCATGTGCTTGTGTTCTCTTTGTGCTCCAAAGCATCCACCTGCTTCCCGCACAGGTCTAGCTAGTGTGCTGCCTCTGTCCAAGCATTCTGGTGCCACGCACTTCCATGCTCAGCTCTCCGTACCTATTGCAACCTATCAACCTTGTAGCTCCCAGTTATGTCTTGCACAGCTAACTCTGCCAGGATGTGAAGCTTTGCTCCTTGTCAAAAGGAACACAGAAAGCAAAGAACAAAGCTGCAGAGCGCCAGGCTTGCGTGGGCAGCACTAAGATGGCGAGAGGAGCGTGGCTGCCACTCGCCTGCCTGCCAAATTCACCTTAGCAGTCGTATGGAGAAAGTTCATGGACAGCTTACTGGTACTGCTACCTTAGTCCCAGACCTCTGTGGGAACTACTGTGTGTCCCTTCATGCCCCAAGATGCAGGGAACACTATGGTAGGTACAGCAGAGAAGGGTAGTACGGAGTGCACCGGTGAGTTTGATGTGGCTTACGTGCAGCGATGGACAGGTGCAGCTAAGCACTGGATTTTACTGCTACAGCCTTTTGCTGTGGGAACAGCTGCTGGGCGTTTTCCACCGAGCTCTAGAGGGATCAAAGTCACAGGACATCTATCTCAGAAAGAAGATACCGAGTGTAGTGCGTTGTGTGCAATTTAAATGCCTCAAGAAAAGGGGATATGACAGAAGCGTCTTCTGCCCTGACACCTTCATCTGTGTGGGCTCTAGCTGCTTGGACTCGACGACATTGAAAGGGTGCAAAAGTGATTGCGCTGCCAACATCAGGTTTACACAGGAAAGAAGGAAAGTCAGCAAACACTTTCCGTGCTGGTACTCCTCTTAGTCTGAGCTGCAGCTGCAAATACTTCTCTTTAGCCATGAAGGCTGACCACCTAGGGAGACTGTGGTGATGCTGGATATAGCTGAGAAAGAGAGCGTCAAGCACCTGGGATGTTCCATCTAATTAGCAGACTGCAAAGTGACTGTGAAGGCCAACACTGGCTTTTTGTTGTGAGACTTCTTTGGGAGCAGCTGCTGGGCATTTTGAGGGGGTTTGGGTTCTTCGAGAGTGAGAGGGTAGGATGGTACTGAGAGCTTGAAGGGAAATGCATATCTACAGGGAGCTTGATGCAGTTCAGTGGGTGTGAATTACGTGTTGAGCAGCTGCTCACACAGAAAGCTTTCTAAAACAAAGGGGTTGTGCTGCAATTGCCTTTTCTTTCGCAGCCTATAAACTGCACAGCCAACAATGAAACGATTCCTCTTCCTTCCCCGTTCCGTGCAGGGTCACATTCTGTCAGTCTCCGAGAGGTGGGATGCAGGAAAAGCTGTTGTCGTTGTCCTGGGCACTGTCAGCACTCATCAAAACAACCACACCATGGCGCTGGCGACACACAAATAAAAGAAACGCACGGAGCCCAAGCGCAGAGCCAAGCTGGATACGTCCCTGCTCTGAAATCCACCGTCCACAGGACAAAAAAGGTTTCCATGGTCTGCTACTTCCAAGTGCGAGCTCTTCTTTGCACCATGCTCAAAGGGCATAACAAACTCCTTTGCTCTAGGAAAGCTTTACACTCTCGCTGAGTCCGGCCACACACTTGAAACCATGCGGCAAAAACAGAGCTCACAAATGCTCTCACTGCCTACAACTTCAACTGCACCCATCGGGCTCATAGCCTGTACCCTGCTATCGGCTCTTCCCTTCTCAGCTCCAAGTACCTCCTCAGCCTTGAGTCTCACAGAGCCGCGATCCAAACAGAACGGACCATTTACATACTAGACCTACCAGGACAAAAAAGCTCAAGGGCTTGGCATTAGCACTCCCACCGACAGTTCTAGAGCTCTCAATTCCCGGAGAACTGCCTATTGGGGAAAGCCTTTAAATTCGCTAAGACCACCCAGAAGCGCACATCCAAACTTGCTTTCTTTGCCAAGGAAAGGAACTAGAAGCCCATCTGAAAAGAAATGGCATCCCCTCCTCCAAAATACAAAACATTCAGGGACAGATCCCGTGCAAAGGTGCCTGTGGAACACTGGTACTGGGCATTACCTGCCCGGGACACTAAATGAACTGCACACCAAGACTCAGCATAGATGTTTATCTTGCCCAAAACACCTGTGTTGCCAAAATTTCAAGAAGGCTACCTCTGAGAAGTGGAAACCACATGCTAAATTAAATCTTTCAGGAGACCGCTTTCCAAAGACAGCGCCTGTCTCCATAATTGTATGAACTGGGGCAGTGCTTCTACAGCAAATAATCCAGGACAGAAAGTTGCTGCTGTCCTTGGTGTGCACGATGCAGCTTCTTATCTGCACATGAATCCTTGAGGCTGCATGCTTTCCTTCCCACGAAAAAGCATTGCCAAGAGACAACAGTGCCAGAACAGAAGCCGTTGTTAGGTTGGTTGTGGCAGCTTCTCAAAGGCACAAGGTGGGGGATGGATGAGAAAACCAATGGAGTGGTAGGAAAAGCAAGGGAAGGGGACAGAGGATCTGCTAAGGGAATGCAAGGTTTGGCTAAGCAAATGTCTTCTGAAAAATAACAGCAGTTTTGCCAGGAAAAAAGAGCAAGTACGAGTCTGGCCAGCATTCAAAATAATCAAATCTCAGTGCAACTTTTTGCAGACAGGTTGTGGCGAAAACAAACCCTTGAGACATCTTTGCACTTTCTAAAGTTGTTGCTCCAAATTTTCCAAACTAGAAGACCTGGTGAGTCAAAAACCAATGTACAGATCTCCTTATGAAAGGTCAGCAGGCCTGCAATTACCACAAAGATCTGCATAGGCTGTATTTACCTTCTACATTTCTTCTGATACAGATTTTAGAAGCTAAGTCTTTATACACAGTAGCATCTTACGATAAGAAGACACTACTCACTGGAAATATAATAATTATTTTGATCCTCATGGTTTCAAAATACAGCCATTTTTAACTACTAGGATTTCGAGACTGACCCTACTTTATTCTTCAGATTGACACTTGGGTTTGGTGTCTTTGAGAAGCAACTGGTAAAACCCTTACTTTGTTTGAATATAAACTATATCTCTCTGTGACTTTAAAAAAATCCAATGTAGCAATTTCGCAGAGGTGCTCAGATAATTTTTTTTATTGTTAAAATGCTTAATGGTTGAACCCACAGTAATGAGGAAAGTCAATGTCCTCACAAGCTTCAGTTGGCTGTTTTCTGTAGGCAGACTTGAACCACAAACGGTGTGGTAACACTGTGGGTCATGAAAAGAAGCTGAGTTTGTAGAGATGCTTCCTTAATAATTCTGCTCACCTTCCAAGCCCTATGGATGTTGGTCTCGCTGTCACTTGGGGTCCCTCCTGGATCTTCTCCTCCTTCTCCTTCTCCTTCTCCTTCTCCTTCTCCTTCTCCTTCTCCTTCTCCTTCTCCTTCTCCTTCTCCTTCTCCTTCTCCTTCTCCTTCTCCTTCTCCTTCTCCTTCTCCTTCTCCTTCTCCTTCTCCTTCTCCTTCTCCTTCTCCTTCTCTTCTTCTCCTTCTCTTCTTCTTCTCTTCTTTCTCCAACTTGCATTACCTTACTGACCCTTCTGTGTCATTTCCTTACTCTTCCTTACACTCCCTTGTCTTGTATTGCCCTGTTCATGTATTTCCCACCCTACACCACCCCTTTGTTCTTGTCCTTGCCTTACCTTGAGTGTTCCTCCAATGACACACATTGCTTTGCCTATCCAGTACTTCCCTTGCCTTGCTCATCTATCCCTTGCCTTACCTTGTACTGCCTAGCTTGCATTGCTTTGCATGCCCATACTGCGCTGTGCCATGCCTAATGATTTCTTCCTTGGCCTGGCGTATTGTCTTGACTGCCCTTCTTTCAATTTCTTTTTCCTTGCCTGCCCACACCTCTCATTGCCTTATTGACTAGTCCGTGTCCTTGTTTTGCCCTTCCTTCCACTCTGTTGCCTTGCATTGCCTGGCTAACCCATCCCCCATTTTAGCTTCCAAATGCTTTTTTGCCTACAAGTGTCATTGGCTTGTCATCCCTCCCTTGTGTTTCTTTGCCTTTCCTGCTCAATCTCGCATTTCCTTGTCATTCCTGACCACCCTTTGCCTTGCCTTTCATACCCCAACCTTACAATACCTTCTGCAGGCTTCCATGTCCTTTGCCTGATCTTTCTACCACTGCATTGCCTTACATTACCTTGCTCACCCATCTTCCACCTTGATTTCCCCACCACACTTGCCAGTTCTTGCCTTGTTGTCTACTTCTCACATAGCTTTGCATACATCTCACATGCCCTGTCTTTCAAAGCCAACACTTTACTTGGCTTGCCCTGCTAACCTTCCATTGCCTTTCATGTCCAACCTCTGCCTAGATCTGCCTACTGTTTTCTCCCCTGGCCTTGCCAGTCATGTACCTCCTTTGACTTGCCTTGCCTTACCTTCACTTTCCCAAACTTGCACTGCCTACTATAAGGTCTCAATCTACTCACTTGGTGAATCTTTTGAAAGGGGTTATAATGGTTCTTGTACTCCACGTTGGATGCATGGGAGAAATATCAAGCATATATTCTCAAGAGGTAAAAGCAACAAAAGTGTTTACTGGAAAATTCTTGAAACTTTGGCAAAAATTTTTCTACAACAACCAACCAATATAAAATACTTCTCAGAGCATTAACTTATGTCATTCAACTTTACAGACTTTAAATCTATTAGATGTTAAGCAACTCAAAGCATTCATGGAAAAGAAACATAGAAGAAAGGGAAAATATAAAGAGAGAAATACAAAAAGGATGTAGAAAAGCAAGCATATGCATTTCTATGCAAACAAAATCTACTTTGCTATCCCACCCTTGACACCTGACTCCTCCATGTCCTTTACATCATCCTTCCTTCCTTCCTTCCTTCCTTCCTTCCTTCCTTCCTTCCTTCCTGGAATCCTGGAATCCTGGAATCCTGGAATCCTGGAATCCTGGAATCCTTCCTTCCTGGAATCCTTCCTTCCTTCCTTCCTTCCTTCCTTCCTTCCTGGAATCCTGGAATCCTGGAATCCTTCCTTCCTTCCTTCCTTCCTGGAATCCTTCCTGGAATCCTTCCTTCCTTCCTGGAATCCTTCCTGGAATCCATTCTTCCTTCCTTCCTGGAATCCTTCCTTCCTTCCTTCCTTCCTTCCTTCCTTCCTGGAATCCTTCCTTCCTTCCTTCCTGGAATCCTTCCTTCCTGGAATCCTTCCTGGAATCCTTCCTTCCTTCCTTCCTTCCTGGAATCCTTCCTGGAATCCTTCCTTCCTTCCTGGAATCCTTCCTGGAATCCTTCCTTCCTGGAATCCTTCCTTCCTGGAATCCTTCCTTCTTTCCTTCCTTCCTTCCTTCCTGGAATCCTTCCTTCCTGGAATCCTTCCTGGAATCCTTCCTTCCTTCCTGGAATCCTTCCTTCCTGGAATCCTTCCTTCCTTCCTTCCTTCCTTCCTGGAATCCTTCCTTCCTTCCTGGAATCCTTCCTTCCTTCCTGGAATCCTTCCTTCCTGGAATCCTTCCTTCCTTCCTGGAATCCTTCCTGGAATCCTTCCTGGAATCCTTCCTTCCTTCCTGGAATCCTTCCTTCCTTCCTTCCTTCCTGCCTTCCTTCCTTCCTTCCTGGAATCCTTCCTGGAATCCTTCCTTCCTGGAATCCTTCCTTCCTGGAATCCTTCCTTCCTGGAATCCTTCCTGGAATCCTTCCTTCCTTCCTGGAATCCTTCCTTCCTGGAATCCTTCCTTCCTTCCTTCCTGCCTTCCTTCCTTCCTTCCTTCCTGGAATCCTTCCTGGAATCCTTCCTTCCTGGAATCCTTCCTTCCTGGAATCCTTCCTTCCTGGAATCCTTCCTGGAATCCTTCCTTCCTTCCTGGAATCCTTCCTTCCTTCCTGGAATCCTTCCTTCCTTCCTTCCTTCCTTCCTGGAATCCTTCCTTCCTGGAATCCTTCCTTCCTTCCTGGAATCCTTCCTTCCTTCCTTCCTTCCTTCCTGGAATCCTTCCTTCCTGGAATCCTTCCTTCCTGGAATCCTTCCTTCCTTCCTTCCTTCCTTCCTTCCTTCCTGGAATCCTTCCTGGAATCCTTCCTTCCTTCCTTCCTTCCTGGAATCCTTCCTGGAATCCTTCCTGGAATCCTTCCTTCCTGGAATCCTTCCTTCCTGGAATCCTTCCTTCCTTCCTTCCTTCCTGGAATCTTTCCTGGAATCCTTCCTTCCTGGAATCCTTCCTTCCTGGAATCCTTCCTTCCTGGAATCCTTCCTGGAATCCTTCCTTCCTTCCTGGAATCCTTCCTTCCTTCCTTCCTGGAATCCTTCCTTCCTTCCTGGAATCCTTCCTGGAATCCTTCCTGGAATCCTTCCTTCCTTCCTTCCTTCCTTCCTGGAATCCTTCCTGGAATCCTTCCTGGAATCCTTCCTTCCTTCCTTCCTTCCTTCCTTCCTGGAATCCTTCCTTCCTTCCTGGAATCCTTCCTGGAATCCTTCCTTCCTGGAATCCTTCCTTCCTTCCTTCCTTCCTTCCTTCCTTCCTTCCTTCCTTCCTTCCTTCCTTCCTTCCTTCCTTCCTTCTTTCCTTCCTTCCTTCCTTCCTTCCTTGTCATGTTTTGCCTTTCCTCCTCTTCCTATAATTCTGATTTCCTTCATGCAGCCCCAGGGTTCAGGAACTGATTGGAGGCAGCCCATGCAAGATCAAGGACAGTCAGACCTGTTGCTCCAGATGACTTTCATATCTGAGTAATTGGCATCTGCACTGCCTCATAAACCCAACCTTTTCCTTCCCTTGCTCTTCCACCCTTCCCTTCCATTTCCTTGTGTATTTATGCCACTACATTGGACTGCATATAGCTTTATTCCTTGTCCTTGCCTTGTCAGGTCTATCCCTTCATTAACCTGCCTTTCCTTGTCTACCCCAAATTTTTTTCCCCTTATCAAGCCCTTGTTCTCAAAGGAGACATGAGCTTAGACAAGTCGTGCCTTTCGCACATTTCATTCACAGATTTCTGGCAGTAGATCTGTTTGAGGTAGTGTGCACCCTAAATCTCACTTACCTTGTGAGCCCTTCACTTGCCTTGATCTTGAACCTCTTCCTTGCCTTGTGTTACCTTGCTCAACCCTCCACCCCCTCACACACACCCCCCCCCCCCCCCCCCCCCCCTGAATTCCATAGCCCTTTTTCTTGGCAGCTCCTGGTCATACCTTGCCCTGCCTCCTCCTCCTATGACTCTCAAGGCCAGTGACACTAAGGGTACCAGGATAAAAAACTCAACAGCTTGGCTTTTCATTCCCACTGTAACAGTTCAACAGCTGACTGAACTGTGTACTGGGAAAAGATAGTTCCTGACAAATCACAGCTAATTTTTGAGAAGAATACTATTGTTTTAATCCTGCCAGGTAGCTTTAAAAATGGATTTCTCTTTATCTGGTTTCTGACATTAACAGATGAATGAGGAAGAACTTCTTGAATGTAAAAATTATTAATCTTTCCAGAGCAAAACATCTGCTTCATCCATTTATAAATAGCTCTGTTTTCTGTGTATCAGCCAGCAAGCTCAAATGGAGGATTTAGAAAACCACCTCTGAGAAGATGTGGAACAGCTTGTTCCCCTTTCTTGTTCATGATCATCTAACTGAGACTACAATGTGAACTGTTATTCCAGCCCTTCAGAGACTTAGCTTAAGTCTCCACCTCCTATTCAGTCTCTCTTTTGCTATAAAATATTATGAGTAATATAAAACAGTGAGTTTTCTGGATGCTGATGATTAAAGTGGTCTGTTTGGGAGGTTTCAGTTTTGAGGGAAACTTAATTGATTGACTATATCATTAAAAAATCTTGCCATCTGTTCTGTGATGCATGCTGCACAGCTGGATGCTGCATTATCCAGCTGTGAAGTAGCTTAAGGAATTCTTCAAGGCACTGAATTAGATGTTAGATTAAGCTAAGTTAATTAGCTGTTAGATAAGTTCTGTCTTGCACATCCAGTGTTGTTCACCTCTGTGTGCTGCAGCATCACATTTATTAAACAGGCTTTGTGTTTCTCTGAATTTTATGTGATGTGAGATATGGTAAAGATGTATTTTATGGGCTCTTTTTTCTTTCTATTGTTTTTAATCTGCACCTGATAGATTTCTGCCTGGCACTGATGCTGTAGGTGGCTGCAGAGGCTGCTGTATGACTTTTGTAAGCCCACTTTCAGTAGTAGAACACAGAAATGTGCTGGATTTCCCACTGTCACAAGCTACCTACCTACAGAGATGATAGTGCTTCATTTTGCCCAACTAAACCAAAGATGTCTTGGACATGCTTCCTTCACTCGGATCTCAAGGGAGTAATAGCAAGTTTTGAAGTCACCTTTGGATGTTAGATTAGCTCTGGAGTGGCTGGATTTAGAGGCTGAAGTATCTTTTCTGGTGCACATGTAGGCCTGGGTGCAGTAATTATCATCTTAGTCTATGTGACCGACTCAAATGCTTTTGGAAAATGCTGACAGTACTCCGCTTTTGTTCTGTAAATCCAAATGTTTTTTACTGACTTAGCTGCAGTCTCGAAGCCCTTTGAATTCTTTGGGAGCCAGAGGTAATTACATTAACCTTTGAAACTGCAGTAAAGGTATATTTGCCTGAGCATGGGAAGAAGTTTGCAGGCACAACCAGTCCTCTACTTGGAATGCTGACTCATGGATTTCTAATTGCAGAGACTGGGAATCTGCACATTCAGTGCAACTGATCACTTTTGGTCTTTCTCTGTATTAGAAAAGGCCAGACCAACCACACCTAAATGTTTTCTCTTCATCATTCTTGAGACTGTTCTGTTTGAAACCTCTATTTAAAGGTAACTGCAGGAGTGCTGGTAAGAGCTGTCATAGAAAGGTCTGTAGCAGCATCACAGTGCTGAATTCATCAGAATTTCACAGTGGTTTGTTGATATATGGAGCTTAAAATACCTTCCTGGAGGTTCCCCACAGCTTGCTTCCCACTAGACTTACATGGTGTCACTGTTCAGTAAAATTTCATGAAGCTGAAGAGATAGATTTCTCTGAAAAATCAGAAGTGGTGGTTGCTCAAGCCTTATGAGATAATAGAACAGATTTTTTAATGAACTAGTATTTGAGAACAGAGGCACAATCTCTCTGGACACAACACCCTGGGTGTTTTTATGCTTAAATTAGGTAGGCTGCTGAAGATTTTTAGCTACTATTCTTTCACCTGTGGATGTTTAAGATAAAAAGAAAATACACAAAAAAACCCATTTTACAAGCCATTGTAATATTAATAGTCCATAATTCCTAGGAGCTGACGCAGTAGTTTACTGCTTGTAAAACTGAGAATCCATTTCATTCTTGTGCAGGTCTGCTGACTTCAGCATTATAAGAGAGTATTTAGTGTGTGTTGCTGGAACTCTTCAGTTTGAAGGAGTTCAATCTGTGGTATAGGAAACCTACTTTTATATTCTTGGCTATACTTTTGTGGTTTTTTTTCTCTTTAGCCTATGCTTCCCATTGAGCCTGTGTCCATGATTTCACAGCAGCAGTCTTGGCTGCAGTATTGATTTAATCCAAGGAGATTAATTTAGGATCTGCAGTATCACAAGGTGACAAGTTTCTTAAAAATGAAAAGATCTCTTAAGAGCCTTTCAATCAAATACAGAGGCTATAGATACAGAGGAAGGAGTTCGGTGATACAATGAAATAATAGTGATCCATTTGGACACACCCTTACACAGGATGGTGAATTTGCAGATGGTTGTCCCTGTTCAGCGCCACTCCTTGATCACCTGGAGAAGTGTGGGATTGACTGAGGTTAGACCTCAGGACAAGGGAAATAGCTGTTTAGGTGTAAAAAGCTTTTGTTCTGTAAAAGGGAATGGGGAGAGCAGACTGAAAACTATGAATGCTTCAGTAACTGGTTGGAGAAGCTGGGGATGCAGCTGGGCAGAGTGAAGACTGCTGAAAAATTGTGATGAAGAACTCTGGACTTGTAAGGCTGGTGTGAACCTAAGCTTTTATTTTGGTTTTATTGCCCTAAATTCATGAAATGTTACAACTTTATTTAGCTACTCCATACTGTTCGCTTTGCCTATGCAACAAATGTAGATTAAAGAAATTGTTAGAGGGTATTTCCATTTCATTAAACAATGAGAAATTACTGGAGGATAAATATTTTTCATGCTAGACATCTTCTTATAAAATCATTCTTTCCAATGATATGCAGTTGTTGCGTCATGCTGTTATCCAGTATCTTTTCTTTCAATGAGGTTTCTATTAGAGTTGGTGGTCATATATATATATCAAAATAGTTTTCTATTTAGTCTGTTGTTGTTTGAGATTCTGTGTACACAAGCAATGTTATTTTTTGTTGCTTTTAAAATCCAGTATATGAAAGTTTTCTCAAAGGGACAAAACGAAGAAAAAACACTGAAGGAATTTTAGAAATTCCTCTCATTTTGTTTTTAGAAGATTCTAATTTAAAATTCAACAAAGGGCAGTTCATACTTACAGATCTTCATGTATATATTTAATCCTATGTTAGGTTGTATTCTGTTTTTAAAATCCCAGTATTTTAATGCATATATGTATACCAGCTGCAATTATTGAGAGGTGGGTCTCTACCTCCCCTTCCTGTTTAAATTGAGCTAGGGTAACAGCAGATTAAAAGTCCTCTTTTAATAGTTCTAGGGGAAAAATAATTGCCTGTAAGAAAAAACAAATACGCCTGGCTGAGGGGAAGATAAAGTGAAAGAAACACAGAAGCAAGTTTCTGGAACCAGAGAAATGCAAGGAGACAAAACTGAAGATTGTAAAAGGAGACCAACATACAGAAAAGGAATAGATTCTTCTGAATTTTTCATGAAGTAAAAGAAGTTGCAAATGGAAAACTCTTCCTGAGCTTTTAGTAACTCTTTCAAAAGAGTTATTAAAACTGGAGCTTGAAATACCCAGAAATGATTGAAAGTTGCTCTTTTCAAAGCACCTAGCAATTGCATCTGGACAAGTAATGCTGCACTGTGGCTTTGGAGAAAGACAGATTAATCCTGGTGTTATCAAAGTCCTATGAATGTAGGCAGAGCAGACAGTATTTCTTTCATAGTAGTTCTAGGGTTTGTTTGGAAACCAAGCCATTATTTGAATAACACATTATTGAGAGGGTTGCTTTTTAATTACTTAGTGCAAAATGTTTACAGTTAACAAGTGGAAGGAAATTATATAGATTTGGTGGTTGTATGCTTGCTTTTCTGAGACTGTATCAACCTGAATATGAGAATAGAGTGAAAATAGTTTTGCTGCTGGCCAGCCTGAGGAACTTGTGTCAGCACAAGCACAGATAGCACTTGGTATTCCCCAGTATCATTTTGACACACTATTTTCAACCTATAAAAGGCTCACAATTAATATCTTGCCATGCTATGAGCGCCAGAAAATGTAAATGATTCTTTAAATAATATTCATCAGTAAGTCCTAGATGTCCTTTTTAATGTTCTTGATTAAAACTTTCTTTTACCTCTCTGTTGCACTATGCCTAAACAGCATTGCTTCCTCGTTGCACCTAGGTAAAGCCTTATAAAATAAGTGTCTTGTTACCCTTGTAAAGTCATGGCTTGGGCCTGCTGTTTAATTTAAGCAGAAGGGAACTATGGGAGAGGGACTCAGCTGGAAGAGGTGTAGAGAGATGTGAGAGACATGCTGCATGACTGCTGCATGTCCTTATCGTGGTGTATGGTGGTTGGTTGACATGTGCTTGCTGTGCCTTAAAACTATGTAAACTGATAACTGGCTAACTCCTTAAAAATATGTGTTTTTTGCAATAAAGGGGCTCTCCTTTGCACCTTCTTGGGGACTCTGTCACTCTGCATAGTCACACTTCCTCTTAAATGCAGACGTAATGGCATTATGATGTCCAAAAAGAGCAGTCATTCTGTTAAAAGGTCTGTATATCGAAGACTAACTCAAGAATTTTGAGAATAAAAATGGCAAATTTTTGTTTTTCTGACACTGGATAAACTGAAGCACACTTGCTTGCTGATATTTGCTTATTTTTAAAAGTATTCAAAGCAAGTTTAACAGTATATGACACAGGGTAGAGTAGAAGTGTTTCCTTCTGTGGCAAAAGCTTTTTGTTTTTCTTTTGGGTTTTTGTTTGGTTTGTTTTGCTTTTTTTTCTTTTTGGTTTTGTTTTCTTTTGTTTTTTTGGTAGGTTGGTTTAGGATCTTGGTTTTGGTTTACTTTCTTGTTCTTGGTTTTTTAATCTAAAGCTAGGGTTTTGTTTTGCTTGATGGGTGTTGCAAAGTCCTGGCAGCTGTGGAAGATGGGCACTGGTTTTCATGGGGGAATTGCTGTTGTGCATTCATGCTTGAAAACCACAAGTTGTGGTTTTCAAGTGCTTGTGTTCCCTTCACTATTTGTAGATAACAAAAGAGAGTGAAATGATGACTCCTATATTTGAAAGCTTTCAGGGCTTCTCATCCATATATTTTTCTTCTGCACAGCCTAAGGTACAGCTAATCCCCATGCAGCTTCGTTGTTGTTGCTTGACTGCTTTTATGGACGCCACTGGGGGAAGTTTTCTGGATTTATTTACTGAACAAAATATCAATGTGAATGTGCAAATGTAGCATGTTGTATTTGCCACTTAAGGAGCACTGGATACAGTGACTTATTTTTTCTACCCAGTGCTTTTAAAAGCTTTTGTTTGTTTGTTTGTTTTTTGTGAAGTTAGTTGTTTCCGTGTTGTTGCGCGAGTGGACTACACGTATTCCTATAAACAAAGGCATTCTTGTAGCCAAAGAAAATCCTCTGGGTTCACCCAGCGTCTGGGGATTTAGCTGGACTGTCTGGCAAGAGTAAACAGGCAGGTGCTTTGGGTAAGAAAGGCTGTGGTTCTTGCTCTGTGGAGTGCCTCCTTGTGTTGCAGTGTGTTTCTTGTTGATGGTATGTTCTATTATGGCCCAAGTTAATGGTTTGATCCAAATTATACCCTCCCACCCACCCTGTCAAGTGGGTCAACCAGCACGACTTCCCAGTGGTCTATTTTGAAGAGTATGTTTTGTGTCATGGGTAGTTTAAAGGGAGCTTCCAAACTTTCTCTGGGTTCCAGTTCTGACCTGCTTCATTTCTGTCTACATGCGAAGCAGGCCTGCCTCCCCGTCTAGTTTTTTGGAAGTGGTTGTCCCCCTCCCCCCTTTGAATTGACTGGTTTATTTTGCAGAAGTTGCCTCTTTTGGCAAACTTTTGTTAGTGTGTCCCTCCTGCCTACAGTTAAAACACCAAAAAGGCTGTTGGTGTATTTTTGGAGAAGCAACAGCAGCAGCTGTTCTCTTCACTCTGTCTCCTTTTCCTTGAGGATCTGGGATGGTGGCTCTCTTTGTGCAGGCTTCAATGATCAAGTTGGGAGTCGGAAGCGGTTTGAAGGGCAGGCCCAGGATGATGTTCTTGCAGATGTCACTAGCATTTGTTTAGGCCATCTCCAAGCTGCTGCACTTCAAGTGTTGAAATACTGAAGCCACGTGCTCACAAGATTTTGCTGAAAGAGAGTGATTTATCTTGGACCTAATGTTCTAAGAGCCATCTGAGTTTAAGTAACAGCAGCTTCAACAGTTGTGAATAAAGCTCTGTAATTTGAAGGCAGTGGTGGACTGTCTCCTTTGCTATACAAACATTTTAAATGGTCCTCATAAGAAAAAAACGTGAAATTGAAACTTGGTATTGCTTAGTTCTGAGATAGTATTTTTATATTCTGAATTACATCTTCTGTGTAGGAAGGGGAAATGGGCTCTTGCATCTAAGTCTGCCCAGCACTGTTACAGGAGACAAAGCAAAATATAGTCAGCATTGTGGAGCTGAGAGGGTGGCTGGTTGCTTTCCATCCAGTGCTGATGGGTCTTGACAGCTTGTACAGTCTTATGTAAACAGACATGACATTTAAAATCTCATTGGTGCAATTGAAAGAAATGCAGTGCAGGTTTCCTGAAGTTTAGCTTTTCTGAAATATAAAACAAGTTTCCTTGCATGAATTCCTTTCCCAGATATGCTTCAGTGTTCTCTTTTGTAGCAAGAGAGGCTAAAACAGTAATTACGAGGCAGAGAATTCTTACTTGCCTGAAAGCCTGGTTAGTTCTTTTTACATGAAGATTGATAAAATTTTTGCCTCCCACCTGTGCATATACTTGCTTAAAAACTGTAGTCACAGATTGTAAGCAGCATTGAACAGTTGAACAGTTAGGAAGGGAGAAAATGGATAGTTACTTTGTGAATATTGCCTAGAATTTGGCATAATTTAGCTTTCAGTTGACCAGAAGAAAATTAGATCAGGTGATGGGGTAAGATTAGAGTAGCCTTCAGGGAAGATGGAAAATTCCTTGTACCTGATAATACTTCCCAGCTGAGAACTGAGATGGCAAAGCAAAGCATGGCAAAACACAGTATGTGCCACTTTGGCAGTTTGGGAACAGGGGTGTGCCCAGGTCACAGAGGCCAATTGTAACATCTCTTATAGATGGTTTTCTGAGACTTAAAAGTGTTTTCTCAGGTATATATTGTAAGTACTCAAGATAAATTTCAGCCAGTAAAAGTACCTGGTTTTGAGTGACTTGTCCATGTCCAGAACAAAACTCAGAATCTTAAAGTAGGTTTCAACTTGCATCATCTCAGTGGATTTTGCACATAACCAGTTCAGGAAAAAAAAAATAGTATATCAGGTGTGGGAAGATGTGGGAAGAAGGAAATGAGGAAATCAGTGGAAGGAATGCTAAGCTCAAAGTAATGAGAGTTTAAAAAAACAAATCAGTATGTGGTTGGGTTTTTTTTTTCTCTGTGTGTTATTTCAGGGAGGGATATGGCTGTTTGGAGGCTGAGTGCAGGACTAACTGGATTTGTATTTTGTGGTGGGGACAGAAAGTTGAAATTTTGAGAGAAATGCTAAGAATGAGAAGTACTCAGAGACAGTGATGGCTTGTATCTGTATTTATCATGAAGAGAGAATAGAGATGATAGCAGATGAGGCAAGGCATAAGTGTTGGTCTTTCTGAGTCAAAGGCTGTGAGGGCAAAAAGGCTGAAAACAGAGATAGTCACATCAGGGTAAAAGTGGAGGAAACTGTTCTAACAGAACTATTTTTATAGAATTTAACCAATGCCATCTCTATAGGAACTACTTTTAATGTTATAGAGGAGAAACAATTTTTTTTTTTTTATGAGGTCTAAATGAGTGGATTTGATTTCGGCTTTTGCTGCTGTGTCCAGGAACTGGGGGAATGCATAAAACCATATCAGAATTTGAAAAACTAAGATGTCTGGGAGAATTGTCCTTGCTAACCTGCAAAAATCCTCACCATGTGTCACTGGTTGACATGGCACGACCTAGAGAAGAAAGGGAAGAGAGGGAGATAACTACGGAGCACTGGCACAACTTAGGAAGTTGCTGAGGGTGTTAGTGGTGTCAGAAAAGGATCTCTTGTTTCCTGTCATTGGGAAAGTGAACAATAATCAAGGGTGATGTAAAGCTATATTTACTCACCATGGCAAGGTGACCTCATCAAGGAATGGGGCCTATTGCAAAAATGCTTCTGACACCCACTAACCTGGTTTTAGAATGTCCAAGAAAAGCTTCACAAAAACAAAGCAGTACTCACTGTGAGAGAAATTAAAAGCTGTTTGATTTCATTTAGACTTTGAGCAAACAGCTTGGCTCTAATGTATTCATCTCAGTATAGAGGAAGTTTAAATAGTAGCCCAATGACAGAAGCAATTCAGCTGGCTTTATTTTGCAGTATTAAACTTTGCTGAAGAAACTGAGGCCTTCTGAATCACAGAACAGCTATGGTCATTACCCTGAAATGCATTGTCTTCTTGTAGCTCCTAATCAGAGAACGTCAGTTATACATCAGAGGTTTTAGTTTTTTGGTGCTTGGATATATCCAACATCGTAATTTTCTTAAAACAGCACTCCCCTAAACAGAGTGTGTCATCAGCACAAGGGGGACCATATGCTTGGCCTTCAGTATTCTTGCTCCTGGAGCCAAGATGACTTTATTCAGTGCTTATATCTTGCACCTCTTAAAGTAGTTAAAATTAGGAATGGGTGATGCATGGAAAATAGGAAAAAGTCCTCTTGCACTTTATTTGCATCCACAGAGATGGGGGCATCGCTACAGTGTCATGTTTGTATAAAATTGAGCAATCGACCACACGCTGAATTTAAACTATTTTTGAATAATTGTACATGCTGAACTTGCCTGCTAAACATGATGTAGAGATTACACACATGGAGAGCCTGACATTAATGAGGTTGATGTGTGTATTGTGACTACTTAGTGTTACCTCAATTTCTTCTGGTGGAACATGATTTGTTTGCAAATGTAACTCCAAGTGTTAACTTGTACATAACTGAAATGTACATCTGCCTTGAAAATACAATCTTTACAAGGCACAAAAAAATTGCATAACACCTGACATGGCATGATATTTTTCTTTAAGGTCTTTAAAAATGTAGTTTTACAGCAGAAGAGTAGCTGTTTTATATAGTTATAAAATTCACCAATATATAGTGAAATTTCTTTCCGACTTGGGATATGCTTGTGGATTAGATGGTGGCAGACAACTTTATGTGCCAGCTCTGCCTCATTCTTTGTGAATTTTAGCAGTTCATGTTACTTGCAGATATAAGAGCCTGGGTAGATTGTGCTCAACAGAATTGCTGGGCTTTTGTTTCTCCTCTCTCTTTGCTATTCATTAGGGTTTAGGTAGATTGACTCCTCCTTCACGAAGCAGAAAGGTAATTTTCAGTACTACACATGCATTTTAATCTTACTGACAATTTGCAACATGCTAATTTAGAGGGGAGCCTTTCTGCTGACTTCCATTTTCAAGGGCCCAGTAGGTCTATTAAACTGCTTGTATGAATGTAGCTACTTCATGAGCATAAAACATTCAGAATTACAATGTGGAAGGTCAAGAATACAAGGTTTTATTGATAGCATTTCAGGAATGATGGGTTTTATTTGGACGGGGAGATAGAAGGAGATGAAATTTAAATAGGAGTCTCTAAATGGTGAGTTTAAAGCTCCCTGGATACGTGGATTAAATATACAGGCCAGATTACTGTTTTCTGACATGTGTTTCTCAAACAAACTACATAAATCAAGGTCATTGGTACAGATGGTCCTAACAATTGTTTATTTACAGCTGGAGTTTTTCTACTTGCTAAAGCACTTTCCTGACATTAGAGGCATTAGCTGTTGTTATCTGAGAGAGGTCCAAAAGAATAAAACACAATCAAGTAAAACCAAAATTGATGCAGTATACATCTGTAGAGCCTTTCTTAAGATGGTCAGAATGTAATACAGCTTATGTCTGGGACAAAGGTGCTGCCTTTATTTACTGGTTGGCAATTTTCTGGTAGGGAAGAAAACCAAAAACTCATTAATCTGACACACTGTAAATCACTTTTGGATGCAAGTAATACCTTCTAATGCTTTTCATGAAAAAGACCCAAAGCCAGCAAAAAACCAAACAAACAAGCCACAAAACCCCCTTGAGACAATACCAGCACCAAACCTCAATGTTAACTATTTCTGTAGCTTGCCACAGTTGAAAAAATAGTTCAAGGCTTTGATTTTCTTGTTTCAGGATTAAAACACCTGGTGGTGATATGAAGAGTCTTGGGAGTTATGCTCAAGGCTATTCTTATGCCCTCAGACTTTAACTAGACTTTTAATATTGATTATGAGGTGGAAGTCATCACTGGAATTTGATGGGTTTTGAGGAAAGCTTTGTCTTGGGTGAAGAACATCAGAAACCCTTCAAAAGTGCTTTTTTTTTTTTTACTTTTTGTGTCACGAGAATACAGAGAATACGTCACGAGAGGCTTTGGCTTTCCACTGTCATTGTACTCCATTGAGCTAACTTTGGTGTCCTAAGAAAATATATTAACTCTGTAGAGTTTTAGGTGGAGGAGAAGGTGTAGCTGGGTGGAAGGATGGGCACAAAGCCACCAGGTGGCAGAGGAGACTGAACTAACCAACAGCTCAGGGGATGGCAGTGCCTGGGTTTGTGCTCCCGGCTGGGGAAGAGACCAGGTATAAGGCACCTGAGCTCCTCGCTGGTGTCTTCTAGTGGATTTTTCAGGAACTGGAAAAGCAGAGAGAGGGGAAGATTCCGGTAGATCTAGTACAGACCTAAGTATTCTGCTGCCCAGCTTAAATTGCTACACAAGTATTGCATTGAGAAGGCAGTCATAATTTAATGCACAGGTACAGGGATGACTTGGAATAATATCCATGTCCAAAAGCAGCATATGCTCTCAGTCTTTGTCCTTTGTTTGCTTCTTAGTCTAAATTTAAACCACTGACTACTTTAAAGAAAGTGAAATGGAAAAAAAAAAGAGATCAAATTATTTCCTCTTCTCTGATATACTGCAAACAGAAATATTGGTATATTTTTTCGATAAGGTACCAGACTATTCCCATCTTCCTGTTGTGTGTGTGGGGGGGGGGGGGGGGTCTCATACTCTAAACTCTGCTGCCTTTCCCTCCACTATCTCTGGCAAGGTTATATTTACACTTCAGGATTATGGCTTTAAAAGAAAGTGGGAAAAAATAGATTTTCCAAATTGCAATAGGGTTTCCTCTGATGGAACAGTTCTCGTCCACTTCGTGCTTAGTTTGCTGGATTTATTTTAAATAAGTTTTTTTGCTTGATTTACAGTGAGAGATATTTGTGCTGGTACTCATTACCTGAGGTCTCTGCATCTGTCTAGAGCCTGCAAATTACCTCTGCCTACCATGAAGCCTGGAGCTGACTCAGACACCTAGGTGACCTGGGTGAGGGACACAGTGGAGGAGCAGTGGTGTCCATTCTGCTGTCTCTCTGTGCCTTGGGGTGGACTGGAGCACCTGGCATATAACTTGAGGGACGTTGAAGCTGCCTCATTAACTTACAGTGAACCTATTCAGCATTTTGTATGTGAATATTTAGCTGTTAATATGAAAAAAAACCTGCCTAGCAGCGGCTGGAGCAGCAGACAGCTTGTTATTATGTCAGCAGTGAAGTCCAGTTATATTTTTTCTTAGCATCAATGAATAACCTAGTTTCTCACCCCATTGAAAGTGTTAATTAGCTAAAACCGAGGTGTGGGCATTATGTGACTGGTTAACAAGAGTTGCCTGGAGAGCTGAGGCTTTGCAGGTTCGGCAGGAATAACACTTTTTTAAGACCATACAGATTCCTAGATTATAGCATAGAGAAATCAAATAGCACAGCAAACATAGGCAGCACAAGTCACTGAAAGAAGAGGGTGCTAGAAAATGTTTGCTTTGCATTTTGAAGCTATTTCTGGTGTAAACTACTTTTCAAAAGCAAGCGAGGGGAAGTGTCAGTGAGCCAATGTTTTTATTTGCAGGTAGAGCCTGGGACATGAGTCCATTCCTCCTGTTCTGGAGATGTAATTTATGGCTGAACTGCTCACTGATGCATAAAAAGCAGGGAAATCATTCATCTAGGGCCTGATGCTCTGATTCCCATTTGATTCCTTTCATGTTTAGAGTAAAACCTATCTGATAGGTGCTAACCCTTCTTCTCTCCAAGCTGCAAATTAAAGTAATTAGCAAACAAAGCCTGTTAAAGATTTTCCATTGAAGCTGCAAAAATACAAACAGAGAAGCACCAAGGCACTTTTTATTTCTTGTTTAAACATTGTAAATGTCACTGATCATTTTACAGAATTAATCTTGCAAGGTTAAAAATCCCTAAGAGCAGAAATGGTGTGAAAAGGGTAGGCTGAGGGAAAAAAAACAGGGTGAATGTTAATGCAAGTACTCTGGTTGTCAGTGATTCGAGCAAACAAGACACTTAGTGGTAGGTTAGCTGAAGAATATTTCTCTAACAGAGAGAAATGAAGTGTGTAGCACAGTAAATGCAATCTGAAGAGCCATTTCCTGGGTACAATTTTTGTTTGTGTCATAGCCCACCATTAAAAAACAAGCGTGGCTGTATGTTCCTGTGTTTTTGTGCTGAGACTTTCCATTCTTTGCTGTGAACTACAGTGATGTGAGGGCTCCTTTGAGTATATGAAACTTTCTAGGAAGTGTAGATGCTAAAGAAAGCAAAGGGTTGCTTCTTTGTATAGGCAGAGTTTGGCTTGAAATAAGAGCCCATGATAAAAACTGTGAAAGTTCCTCAGTCATGATTTAAGTTCAAATTTGTCTGGGAGAACAGCTAGGTGACTGATTTTTTTTTTTTTTTCCCTTTAGGAGTTTACAGGTACATCCTTGGCTTCTAGTCTTTGACCAAAATCTGTCGGGTTGTTTAAAGAGACAGCTTGTTTAAAGTTTCACAGCAATTTCTTTTGCTTGTTTTACAGCATTATGGGCATACCTACCACTGCCTTTCATTTCCTGCAATTTTTTAACTTATTTGATTTTGGTGTCTCTTGTTCATGGTTTGATGTAAAGTTTCTTGCTGCTCAGTCATGCTGAGCTCCTGCATTGCATTACAAGGAGCAGTTAAGCCAGGAGCTGGTTATGTGCTCAAATGAGTGCCTTAAATGAGTTAGTGCTGCGCTGTCTCCATGTGGGTTGGAGCAGTCTGTAGGAAACAGTCTAAGGGAACAGTGTGTGCTGACCCCATGTGCTCTTACAGCCCTCTTTTGAATCCTCCTGTGTGGAGCTGTAGGGACAAATCTCTCTATGAAAGCCTTGTCCTTTAGCTCGTGACAGGCTCAGGCATGGGCCCACAAGCCAGGATAAATGGCAGGGTTCACAAATGTAAATCAGTCGTCATCAGGCCTAAAAATTTGGTGTCTTTCAAGATAGTGCTTTTTACCATTCCTGTCAGAGCAAACGGGTGCTAGCTAAGCTTTGAAAAACTGAGCGTGAAAGGAATAGAATAGCGGTGCTTTCTTCATAAATAAAACACGTTTTTATGCAACAAATGTTCTCATGCCTAAGCTGGTCTTTAACTTGTTTTTACAAGCCAAACTATTGCAAATGCAGCAAACACTGAAATTAGGGCGCAATTTCTGTATAACCACATAAATAATCTAATTAGCAGTCCAGATTTTTCCTGCTTTCTAATGATGTTAAAGGCAGCAATGAAACACAACTGGGTTTTTTTTTCTTATTATATTTGTACTTGATGTTAAATGAGTCATGAAGTGAGGCAGTGGATAAAGAAGTTTGAGAGGGGGGAAAAGCTGGTTCTCTACAGTGTCATCCTTATCTTCAATGAATTAGTCATCAACCCCTCCCCGCCATGAAACCAACTCCAGCTCTACAGCTGGAAACTTTCACTGGAAGTAAAGATGTAAAAAGAAATCCTACCCCACTGAGTTACAGTCCAAATATTGCTGTGGGTGTGAACATTTAAAAACAACCCATCTGAGATGCAGCATAAACAACCTGTGCTCTAACAATGTTTTTTCACACTTATCCCTGCTGATGAAGAGTGCAGGATTTTGAATCAACCTCACTTCTTGTTCAAGGATATTTTCTTGTGATTCTTGGTTACTGAGTTATTACCATATGATGGGAGATGCTGTGAAAAAATGTTGCTGTTACAAGAAAAGTAAAAGCCAAAATGCTCCGCAAATGAAGTGTCATCCCTTCTTAAGGATTGCTTCAGAAACAGGCCATGTCCTAAAGGTTGCATTGTTCTAGAAGCACATCAAGGACAATAAATCTGTGGCGGCTAAGAGTTTGAATGATAAGCCTGGCCATGAGGAAAAAGAAGTGAGGGTGTTAAGGTTGTTACAGGTTAAATTGTCACAGTTTGGTGAAGGCAAAAGAAGCAATAATCAGATAAGGTTTTTATGAAATGCTCCAGGTGCTAGCTCCACTTGACAGGGAAGTTCCCTTTTCAAATTTTGCTTCAGGGATCTCAGTGGGAGCTGGTCTAATTTCGCAGGAAGATTTTTCAGTTCAGCCTCTGATCCTATTACTCATTCTGCTATCAGTTCTCCTGAGACTCTTTTCCTCAACTGGTATTCCTCTCTTCCTCTTTCCTGCACACCTGCGGTATGCCAGTGTACGGAACCATGCAGCAAGAATGGCTCTGCCCTGGGGTGTTGCTGCAGCTGTGGAAGTGGAATAACATTCTTGTCACTTGGTCCCAGCTCTCCCTTAGCTCCAGAGACAAATGCAAGAGGAAACCTGCTTTTGTGTTCCTGGCTTTTAGCCTAGAAAAAGTGATGCCAATAGTTGGGTTTCATAAAGGAAATCTGTACAGTTCCAGTTGCAGTGCCAGCTCTGAGATACTTGCTCCCCTTTCTTCCTCACTGGTACAGCTGTATGGTGCAGCTGTTGTTAATGAGAAGAGAGGTCATTCTTAAAAAAAAAAAAAAAAAAGTGTTCTAGATGGAGTGTCGACAGCAGGGTAGTCCTGTTAAGGGATACATATTTCCTGACATACACAGATGTTCTCTGAAACTCTCATGTAGATCCAGATCTTCTCCCTGGCCAAGATTTTTCTTGTGATCTAAAAGCTTAATTTAGATGCTAAAACAAGTATCCTAATTTTTAGAAATCTAATTTCCCTTGGGCATGGTTTGAAGCCATCTCCTGTTTAGATGGTAAATAGAACCATGAATGAAGTGCTAATGATTAACATTTAGCTTGGCAACAAACAAACAGCCCATTTCGAAAAAAAGGAGTGACTTCTTTTCCTGGATCAGAGTGTATTGGGGTGGGAGCGTTTGTAAAGGAGGTAAAAGTATGAGATGCAGTCCTCATTTTACAAATTTCCTCTTATGAGACAGATTTTCTTCATACTTACTAAGCCTGTTGATTGATATGATAGATAAACGTAGTCTGCATATGCATGTATGAGTAATATCAGTAACCCATTAACTGCTGCTACCACAATGAGAGCTGAGTTGGTCATGGCTTTGTGCAGTCAAGGTGGAACTTGGGGGATGTGGTAGCAGAATGACATATTAATGGGAAATAGAGGTGTAAACATATTCTGGATTATGAAACTGAAGTCGTTCCAGAAAACACTGGCACTTCTTTTTATGTTTGAACAATGCTCACATTTGTCTGGATGTCACTTAGATAGGTTTGTATGGTGTCACATGAGAAAGGAAATATAAAAAGATTATTGCAGAAATATAGAAATTTATTTTATAGAAATTTATTGCCCCTTTACCAGGGGCAGGAAGTGATGACAAAGAACCAGGCAAGAGAAAACCATTCAGAACTGTTTGCTAACGATTGTTATAAGGAATTTGTGTTATAAGGAATTTGTGTTATAAGTATTTCTGTGGGAGAAATACTGCAAGAACACTGACTGTACAAATTAAATCTGTCAGTGACAAAGTTATATAAAAAGATATCTTTGCAGAAAAGTATGGAAAAGTCATGAAATTGGTCTTGGATTGCTCTAAAACCTTGAATACAAATCTTTGCCTAGTCCAGAGCCAAGAACCTGGCAATATATAGTAGAAGTTCCTCCCTGGGGCAAATATTATGTTTTTTTCAAAACTGGCCATAGCTAAAGAAGAGCAAAAAACAATTTTAATGAAAGAGAGATAAAGCTGGTCTTCTACTAAACACAAATAGAAACCAGTTCAACTCATGGAAATGGAGGACATTGAAGGCCATGAGCAAGTTCCACATGGACTGTGAGTGGCTTGCTTTTAAAAAGCCCTGACCTAAAGTGCAGCAAAATTAGTCAGATCCAGAGAAGGCTAATAAATAAATATTTTACAGGTTGAGGGAGGAAAATGGCAACTGCATATTGGCACAAACCTTTGAAGGGGTGATGGACAGTGTGTTTCAGTCACTAACAGTGGCAGGTGGGACAACTTACACTCTTGTTTCTTTCCTCCTAAGAGCATTTTCGCTGAAAAATATATCTCTAAGTACCTGGATATATTTGTGCCTTACAGAGATGGTGGATTCAGCCTGGATGTTTAAGGTTTGAATTTTTTGAGAGGGTTAGCTCACCTTTCTTTTCAGCATGGCCAAAGAATAACGATGTAAATGGTCTTTCTAATTATTTTGTTTAAGTCTTCTTTTGGTAGAGTATTTTAAATAGTGCAAAATATTGCATGATTTAGTATGCAACAATGAACAGCTTTTCAAAAATCTGGTCATTTGCAATCCTCACGTGTGGAGGTTATGCAGCATCAGAATATAAATAGTTGAAAGATTTCCAGGTATATCATTGCAAGTTGATGAGCAACAATTCACTTACAGGTGATGGTTTTCCATCAGAAAGCAATAGCGCAGAAATACAGAACGGGTAAATGTTTGCAGGAGGACAGGAGAAAAGTAAATGTGTTTGTGATGACAGCTTACCATGAGTTGGTTGATGACGGCAGCCAGCAGATGCCATAGAATATATTATTTTTGTTCTTTCTGCAGTCTATTTACATATATTAGCTAAGTGCATTAAAGCTTTAATTCAGATACAGTAACTCTGCCTTGCATTGCTTCGTGCTGGAAAAGTAGACCTTTTCCAGTGAACTAGAATGAACAGATGCAGTTTCAAATAGCTAGCAGATGGTAGAAGCAAGTGAGCAGGAATCAGTTTGAGAGGCCTATCTGAGGGAGCCAGGTTTCCCTAGAATTAAGAGAGAGGGAAGAAACTGAGGATTTTCCCAAAGAAATGGCAAACAATGCTGTACTGACTTTTTTTTAATCTTAGGTGAACAAGGTCCTAATAAATTCCAGAAATCTCTTCTCTTACACCTACCTTTGAGGGTTTTTTGGTTAATGTTTTTTGCTTGTTTGTTTTGAAGCCCAGGTAAGACTGCTGGCTTGGATATGTATTTAGGGTGTAAGAATGGTCAGTAATAAGTCTCCAGAAGTTATCTAATATCTAAGAACAAAGTAGGTTTTCTGTTACCTCTTTGCAGAAGTAGAATGAGAGAAAATAAATGGGAAAAAGGGCCATGTGAAAAAGACAGCAGAAAGAAAGATGTAATTAGTATAACTTTTTTTTTTTTTTTTTTTTTTTTTTTAGCTCTACAAAACCTGGTTCTTCCCAGCCAGCAGTTTCACAAAGTTTTTAGCAATATCTGGATTTCTGCTGGATTAAAAAGTGAAAAATACTATTGTGGGGCAAGGTGCTTGCAATGATGCAGATTACCTGCTTCATTATTTTTTATAAGGTATTATGTGTAGACCATTAAGAAACTCAGTAGTTTATAGAAATCCATTTTCAGTCTGCTTATGAGACCATACTGTATTGTTGTTCTGTTCTGTTTCTTTGAGAAAAGATATTACAAAGAATATTATCCTTCTTGAAGGAAAAGCCCAAAATCATAGACCAAAAACATTATTTAGGCAAATCTGACTGTGTAAGGTGGGGGTACAGAATGGACTTTGAAGAAAGTACTTTGCTTTTTGTTATTACACACTGATGGATAAAAGGCATAGTCATAGGCACAGCTCACCACAGGAGCTAAGGTTCCTGATGTTAAAGGTGAAGGTGGTAAAACAAGGGAGTTTTAACTCCTCACTGATTACAACTGGAATCATAGAAGGGGTGAGGCTGGAAGGCAGCTCTGGAGACCATTCAGTCCAACCCCCTCCCTCCAAGCAAGACCAATTAGAGGTTTTCATGGAAGTGTCTGGTTGGGTATTGCCTCTCTCCAAGGATGGATATTCCACAGCTCCACTGGGCAGCCTGCTCTAGACTTCTGTCACCACTGAAGCTTTTTCTTTTTTTTTACCATTTCTTGTTTAATATAGAATTTATTTGGCTTCATTTTATGGCCATTTTGTGCAGTCACTGGACACCTCTGAGAAGTGTCTGGGTCCCTCTTTAGTGGCTGTGCTCTGTTCTTCTGCCCTGCTTTTATATTCTCTCCGATACTCCTAAGCCTCCTTTTCTCTGGCTTTTCTCATTCCCTCTTTACATGTCTGATGCTCCTAGCCCCACTCATTTGTAGCTCTCTACTGGCCTCACTCCAGGATATCTGTGTCTCTCAGAAGTAGACCCAGCAGTGAAGATGTGAGTGAGCACTCTTCTAAATGGTATTGAATGGAGGTTGGCTATTGTAAATGGAGAGGGAAAGAGAGGCTAAGGATCAATATGATGCTTACCATCAGATAAAACACGGTCAGTAGAAACAAAGTAGAAAGCTATTTCATGGCAGCCTCGCTTTATTTTTGAAATAGAAATGCTAAGTCTAGAGAGTTTGCTCGTTGTGTTAATACTTTCATTGTTGAGAAGGTGGGGGAATTATTTTTGCAGCAAGACCTAAGATGAGCCTTCGTTCAGTAGTGGTGTTTAACAATAAACAACGGCAAAGTGAAGGGAGCAAGCCAGGAGGATGGGACTTCACGACCTGAAGCTGTAACTGGACAATTAACCCCAGTATGTAAATGGACGAAAACTTATTGAAATGTAAAAACTTGTGCCCAAGATCCCTCTTGGATCCCTCCTGGGTGTAGCCCTGGCCAGGCTCTTGTACTGCCCAAGGTGTATCCTTTTAAGGCCTTTCAATAAATACCTACTTTGTTATTTTAACTCTGTCTAGTCTCTGTTCCAGGTCAACCTCACACAGGCATCAGAACTGCTCTGTGAGGCTCCTGCCTTCCCAAGAGGAATCCGACGCCTTGTCCCTTTCATCCTACAAGCCTGGGCCCATCAATTCCAGCCTCACACTGGAAATGGGTATTCCTGACACTTTGGTCTCTCATGGTTTCAGTGGGGTTGTGAGTGTTAGCAGTTTGATATCTAGCAGTTATTTACTTTTTTCACTCTCCTGCCTGGTGGTGTTCTGTTTATTAATAAACAGTTGTTTTTTCACTTTTATCTATTAGTAATCATTCCTTATTGGTGAAAAGGGATTATTGGAATCCTTAAAGGGAGACAGCTAATTCCAGAGTGCTCTCCTTAAATTGTCTCATACCAAGACAAGTTTGTGTTCAGCTAAGACTTGTACCTAGCCTCTGTGCAAATTGATTGCCACAAACTGTGGAAAGACAGAATGATTTAATCTCTGATTCATGTAGTAATACACCTGACATTCCTCATAACACAGATTTGTCTTGTGTAAAACTGCCAAATTTTCTCATTGCAGACTTCTTGACTTTGACAGAACATTGTTAAGGGATTGTAAACAATTGAATAAAAATCCACAGGAAATCCAGGTTTTATATTTGTCTGATTTTAACCATGTTATTACAAGATTTGTGAATGCACATTTTGTGTGTCTGTGTGTATAATTCAGGTCTCCAGATCCAGCTGTATCTCTGGCTAGAAACAAAATATACAAAGTACAGTTTTCATTTTTCATATTATCTAGTATCTGTTGGTCAATGTTGTTAGTATGGAAAATATATGACAGTGCTGTCATCAGTGTCTTGCTGCAGTAATAACTTGTGTTTTCTCAACAACATACATGCAAGTGCACAACGAAGTGTGTTTTTGAAACGCACAGATGCTGTGAAGCTGGGGGAAAAAATAATTTTGTTTATATAAGATTGCTCTGACTACAACAGATCTGAGTAATGCTAATCACTCTTTGTTTTCACAAAGTTTGCCATTTTCTGGCTTACCAAATATAAACCCGTCCTGAAACACAATTTATTAAATAATCAGGCTTTAAAAACTTATCAAAATCAAGCCAAGTAAATGTTCCTCTCCCTATGGCAAAAAAAAAGCTACTCAGACACTTAGTTTTTCATAGAAAAATGCCACATATTTACCCATTCTTGTCCATGGAATTTAAAAATTACTGTAAAATTTCTGATGGCAGGTTTGGTAATGGTAGGATATGAGGACAATGCTGGGAAAAGGTCTATCAGCTGATGTTGGTGATAATTCACAGTGGTTTCCCTGCTGACAAAATTATTTGTGTAATTGATGTCCCTGGTACCTATAAAGCTGGGGGAAAAAATCAAGACCCACACATATACCAACTCCCTAAAAACACATACACACACACATACATACCCATTCACCCTCCTCTACTCTCACTCCCCACAAAAATCCCTGCAAAACCCAAAACTCAAAAAAACCTGACAAACAAAGCAATTCACACAGTTGACCAGCTGAAAATTTTCCTTCAGATACAAAGATCCTTTGTGTGCTCAGTATCCCAAATATTTTCAAAAGAGTGAAGTCTTTCCATGTATGAAAGAAAAGATCAAGAGCATTGATTTAATGTAGGATAACAGAAGCAGACTTTAATGTTGTGCTGGGACCAAAGTAGCTCTTAAGGATTTTGGGTGTCAGGAAACTATAGAAGTTCTTGCCTTTAATCTTCCTCTGTTTTGCCCTCACACTGAAGAGATTAAATTGAAAGACTGAGCACTGACGACAAAAGTTTCCAACATAGTTTTCACATTGTCCTCAGGACAACTGACTTCCTGAGATAGACAGGGATGGGAAGCAGAATAGTTCCCCAGTAATCCAGGAGGAAGCAGTTAGTGACCTGCTGAGCTATTTAGATGCTCACAAGTCTATGGGACCAGAGAGGATGCATCCTAGGGTGTTGAAGGATCTGGTGGAAGAGCTCGATGAGATGCTGTCCTTCATTTACCATCAGTCCTGGCTAGCTGGGGAGGTCCCAGATGACTGGAAGCTGGCCAATGTGCTGCCCAGCTATAAGAAGAGTAAAATGAACTCCATGCCTGTCAGCCTGACCTTGGTGCCTGGCAGGGTTATGGGATAGATCATATTGGGTGTGGTCACATGGCACTTACAGGACAGCTGAGGGATCAGACCCAGCCAGCATGGATTTAGAAGGGCCAGGTCCAACCTGAGCAGCCTGATCTCCTTTTATGACCAGGTGACCCTCCTGGTGGATGAGGGGAATGATGTGGATGTTGTCTACCTGTATTTCAGCAAAGTCATTGACAAAACCTCCCATAGCACAATCCTGGAAAAGGTGGCAGCCCATGGCTTGGACTGGTGCTCTTAGACAGACTCTTGGTTTAAGAACAGGCTGGTTGGCCAGGCCTGAGAGTGGTGGTAAATGGTGTTGCGTCCAGTTGGTGGCCAGTCTTCAGTGGTGTCCCCCATAAATCTGTGTTGGGCTCAGTCCTATTTAATATCTTCATTGCTGATCTGGATGAGGGGTTCGAGTCCACCATCGGAAAATTTACAGACAGCACCAAGCTGGGTGCAAGTGTTGATCTGCTGGAGGGCAGGAAGGCTCTGCAGAGGGACCTGGACAGGTTGGATAGATGTGCTGAATCCAACAAGACCAGTCTCTGGGTCCTACAGTTTGCCACCACAGCCCTCTGCAGTGCTGCAGGCTGGGGACAGAATGGCTGGACAGCAGCCAGGCAGAAAGGAACCTGGAGGTACTGATTGATGGCAGAATGAACATTAGCTAGCAGTGTACTCATGTAGCCATAAAGGCAACAGCATCTTGGCCTGTATCAGGAACAGTATGGCCAGTAGGACCAGGGAATTCATTCTTCTCCTGTATTTGGCACTGGTTAGGCTGCACCTTGAGTACTGTGCCCAGTTCTGGACACCCCACTTTAGGAAGGATGTTGAGATGCTGCAACATGTCCAGAGAACGGCAAGAAGGCAGATGAAGGGTCTAGAACACAAGGGTCTAGAACATGAAGGGAACTCATGCTCCAATGAGGAGCGGCTGAGGGAGCTGGAGCTGTTTAGCCTAGAGAAAAGGAGGCTCAGGTAGACCTTACCACTCACTAAAACTTCCTGAAAGGAGGGTGTAGCCAGGTGGGGGACAGTCTTTTCTCCCAGACAACAAGTGACAGGACAAGAAGACACAGTCTTAGTCTGTGCCAGGGGTGATTTAGGACATTAGGAAGAAGTTCTTCACAAGAAGAGTGACTGGACACTGGAATGGGTTGCTCAGGGAGGTGGTGGTGTCACCATGCCTGAAGGTGTTTGAGAAAAGACTGGAGGTGGTACTTAGTACCATGATCTAGTTGACAAGGTGGTGTTAGGTCATTGGTTGGACTTGATAATCTCAAAGTTTATTTTTTCAATCTAGTTGATTCTGTGAGTCTGTGATTTGAGATGAGTATTTTGATGCATTTGGAAGCAAAAGGGTCTTCTTCTGAACGAAACAGAAGGGACAGGAAACTGGAGAGTAAACATTTCCAGTTAAATTCACTTTGTCTCATATTTGCCTTCATACATGTCTTTGCCTTGATAGTGCTTTTTGTAGTCTTGCGGAAGTTCTCTATCTTGCCATGTCCTATCATGAAGTTGAGGTATGAATCCTAATTTTCCATAAGGTTTTGGTGGTAGCTTGGGAGATCTCATACTAAACAAAGGCATTGAAATTCTGAAGCTTAATTGCTATGTAGCAGAAATTCTCATTGTCTGTTTTCTGTAAAGGAAAAGGACTATGAATTGCCAATATTGTGCCTTTTAAGAAGAGATAAGCTGAAATTACATTATTTCTTCATAAAGACCAGGGAAATGCTGGGCATTTCTCTGATGTACATTCATGATGCTTCTTACAGAAGCAAAAACTAGTTATCCTCAAAAGCTGTACAGATGCTTCTTAAATGGGAGTTCTGGTATATTTTCAGAGCAGTTTTACAGCATTCTGAAGATTTCAAGAACTGTAAAAATATCAATGTCGCAGCCTGTGTTTGTTGTAACTTTAAACCCAAGAGTGTCTGCCTTGCTAAAACTTCACTACACTATCTGCTTAATTTAGGAACACCAAGAGAAACCCATCCATTTATTTCAGCCAAAATGCCACCTTGGTGCTTTGTTTAGCACTCTGAATGTGCTCTGTTCAGACAAAGTATTGGACTGATGCTCCTGGGGAGTTTGAGTGACAAAGTAAACTGGTAGTTTTTCTCAACAGCAAATATCTCCAGAGTTAGTCTTATTTTATAATACTGTGTTTATAGATTTAGTCCTACTTTGGATTTCTGAAGCCATTAATACTGTATAGCTCTGATGGAGGGAAAAACCAGTGTTGCTGCTTCAGTCTTCTTTAAATGCTTTAAATTTCTTTCTCTGATTATACTTTAACATTCAGAAAAGCTGTCTCCTCCTTGAAGATTTTATCTTGTGCTTTTCTTTTTCACTGTGACTTCATTGACACAAATGGGCACAAGGTAAAAATATCTTTTGGATGTTATCAAATTATTCTTTGGGGAGATGAGTCTAATTCTATAATGCTGGAATTCTGTAGATGTAGATTTTCTAGCACAAGCTTCAAGGTAGGCTGAAATTCAAAGGTTTATTGAGAGTGCTTTTTACTTGCCTTATGGAATTTTTGGCAATGTGAGCTTTTAACAAGAGCTAAAAGGCCTTGTCTTTTCTACTTTGTGTGATGCCACCCTTGGTAAGAACTGCTTTTAAGTTTAACTTGGAGCAGTCATTCTGAAAAAATTTCCCTGAAACATTAATTTCTGTAAAAGTAGTTAACCAGAAGAGTGTATTTCTTTTTTCAGATGCATATTATTGTGTGCGTAGTAGTAAATTGCAGAAATAATAATATGATTCAGTCATCATTACAGGGACATTTTGAGAATGTTATCAGGATATTTAGTGCTTTCGACTGGAAAATCTGATCTTAAGTTTTCAGTACAAGCAGTTTTTGGCTTGCTGCCATGAGCAGCAGGCTCTGAGAAGGGTATCACCAACTTTTAAGGAGTGTATTTTTTTTTTTCCTTGGCAACAAATTTTATGTTTTAACAATACTAGAAATTATTCAAATTGAGATCTCAGATGCGGACCATGTAAGAAGAAATGATGAGTGAGAATCTGGTTAAATATCAAATCAGTATCAAAGATAGCTGAGAATAAAAAAAAAAAATAACCCCATGTGTGTTTCTACACATGGTTACCTGTAAAAGGGCCCTGGAACAGGAAAAGAAGAGGAGGTTCAGTAGAAAATGATATGTCAAACTGCATTAACTGTAGTTCCCTGGAGGAATATGGAGACATATAGGTCAATATAGCAATGAAGAAATAGCAGGATGTTTCAGGGCAGCTTTTCTTCATTTACATTCATTTTTAGTAGATTGAAGTGTTCCTGACTTTTCTCCCATATACTGTGTAAGTCAGTGTTGTATTTAGATATTGTGAACTGTGAAAATCTTTTTCTAGTGTAGCCACTTTTACATCTTCTTTATCTAGCACATATGGTCTGAGCTGGATATTACTGGGATTTTGTCTGTGATTTGTCTGGAGTTCAACCAAACCTCACTTGACACCCTGAGTGCCCTGAATAGAGAAGCAGTGCTACAGGGGATTGGAAATCTCAGTGAAGGTTTTAAGAGTTGGAGTTTTATTCTGTAAATGGAGAGCATTCATCTGCACCACGTTGCTAACTGCACTATGATTGAAAGTATCAAGGAGGAGAAATTGGTAAGGAAATGAAGCTTAAAAATAAAACAACGAGAAAAGCCCATAGGTTTCCCTAGCAACTGTGATTTACAGTCTTGTAGACCAAGACTGCTTTTTGAGAATTTACCCAAACCCCAGAATCAATGCACTGCTTTCCTCTTGAGGACATGGGAAAAATAAGTAAAAGATTTTGCTCACCTTGGGTATGATGAGATTGAAAGGCCCAAATAAATGCTCTCTAGGGATCATGTACTCCTGACTTCAAATTTTGAAACTTCAAGCAACCTTCTGGAAAATGTGAGAATTTGTTTTGTTTTCCATGCTGAAAAATGAGAAGAAAATATGTAAGTTGTATATAACTTTGTTTCTATGTGATAATTGATTTCCAATTCTCTACAAGCCATTCAGTTCTTTTTAGGATATTTCACTTCTATCATCTTTCATGGCTAAGGGTTCTCTAGTTTGTGGCTGTCCACTGAGTGATGTTTTTCCTCAGTCTTCCTTCAATAGTGCAATGAACAGCTAAAAACAGTAGGCAACTGGAAATACTGAACTTGAGAAAATGTCTTCTCGGTATTGCTAGTTGCAGGTGCTGAGCTCATATTTTCCCACAGCTCTTGTTACAACTGCCTTGAAAATACATGACAGCTGAAGACAGAAGTGCCAGGTAAACAAAACTATTCCTTAGTATTTGCAGGATTGGGGTTTCTGATTCCTGGGGTAGTTTTATGCTACTGAGATTAATTTTTATGGCACAAAATACAAATTTAGTTGCATCTCTAGGCTAAAAATCATCTGCTTTCCTTGAGGAGTAGAATAAGACATCTATTTTCAGGAGCATAATTTAAACATTTGCATTTGGTCTTTTGTTTAGGTGCCTAGAGAAGGATCCATGCTCTTCCAGTTGTACATACATGGAAGTCCTTGGCATCCCTATGAGGCTCATCCATATCCTTCCTTTACAAATGGCAGCATGATTACAAGAGTTAAGGAAAAAAAAAAAGTAATCAAGAGTTTAAACTGAGAGGTATAATTAGAGTTTTTCCATCCCTGTGGCATTGTGAAAACACCTCCATTACATAAGTTGCCTTGGTACATACTCTGCACATCTCCTTGTGCTCTAGATATGAGAGGCAGCCTGTGACTGCACTTTGCTAGCTGGTAGCTCTGAATACTGGCCCAAATTAAAACTTCATATGCATAGGGACAGTGCCATGCTCAGCTTTGGTTCATGCAATGATGTAGGATAACACGTTGCTATGGTAAAAACTGTGGTGACGACAAGCTGCGTGATGTCAAGCTAATATAAGGTGATTTTAGCAAAATGAAGACAATACATTGAGAGAAATATTAGGCAGATATTTTGGTCAATAATACTCTTTATAGTTAATGAAAAGAAATACTGTTCTACCTGCATTACTTCTCTTTGGATACTGAATCCAAACCAGATGGGGCTCGTGTAAATCTCTGGACATTTGTTCTGATCAGTGTGCTCAGATAAATGGGATCTAATTGATGGAGAAGCATCGTCACTTCATTTTGTGCAGGCAGTTTATAAATTTCCTAAGATTAATCTGAATAACAGATGCTTCTGTGAGTGGAAGAACACTGTATTTAGAGAAAAACACAAGTATGTCCAGGGAGATATCCCCAATTTTGTTATCCAACTTTCCTAAATTGCTCCTCTTTTGAGAAGTATGCAGTAGAAAGTCCCTCAGTTCCCAAGATTTGTAGAAGTACTGTGACGTCTAGTGGATTCACACTAAGTATTAAGCTATAAAGTGTCAAGTTATTAATGAGTTTAGGTCTTCAAAGAGACAAGGGCAGTTGTTGGTTGCTGTAAGTTGTTTGTTGCAGAAGCGCATCAGTCTCAAAAGGCAAAGAGTCCAGATTATCAAAGCCCACGTGGAAGCTCTCTGGTGTAGAGTCCTGAGTAGAAGCAGGAGCAGCATCTCTCTGATGTAGAGTTCCAGACAGATGCAGCAGCTCCTTGGTGTTTCTTCTTCTGTTCTTCCTCTTCTTCTTCCATGTGGTAGTAGTGATGGTGATGATGGTGGAGGAAGAGAGAGAGCTCTCACCCTGTTACACGGATTTTTATTTGTTAATTACCCAATGAACTAAAAACATGAACCTAAAACATTTCTTCTAAACCTATTAGAATTCTAGTTCTGTAGTACAAAAGTGGTGTTAATTCTTAAACGTAACTTATATCTATATCATCTATATCTATATATCTATATCTATATCTATATTCGCCCAAATTGTTCTATCTTGTTTCAACTTAAAAATGTAAGCAATATTCTTACTATGTTTTCATTATGTCTGGGGCTAAGTTTCTGAACTCTCACAGAGGCCTTTACAATACTTTCTATCTTAAGGCACTTAAAGCATATTCTTACTTACTTTAAACTTATAGTTCTGCTTCATATCTATGTGACTTAATATTTCTACTCACTTAAAACTAAAGCTTACACTTCTACTTCGTGTCTGTGTGGCTTAATATGCTTTAATTTCTCTAAAGGTTTCAATTCAGTCCCTGCATTCTGATCTCTCTCTGAGGGACTCGGAGAAGCTTCTGTTTTACACACTTCAGCAATAAAGGAGGGGCATGCAGAACCTATATCTGTTGTTGAAATGAACTAAGCTAAGCCTTATTTTTATTAGTGATTTTATTAGTGATTGTTCATAGAATTTTTTCCTAATTTTTTTCCTAAATTTAGAATTTTTTCTAAATAGGCAATCTTCCCATTCCTCGCTTCATCATGTTTACAAATTAAGGTTTTGTGACTGATTTTAGCCACTTTGTCTTTTTCAATAGAGTCGTGAATAAACAATGAGAGAGATAGTACACTACATGAAGCAATTATTGTTTTAGTTCTGAGGAACAAAGAAAGATATTGAAGATGTTGTCATCAAATAACCAAGTCACAACATAAAACTACTTAGAAATACACTGAGGAATTAGTAGGGATGAGAGGACAAAATGACACTTGCATGAGGTTTTGATAGTTGAGTTTGTCTTGAAGTTTTTGCTTGTAGTTATGAAGCCATTTTTTTATAAAGGGGATGCTAAGATATTCATATTCTAGCAATGGTCAATTCAGAAAGGAATAGCAGCAAAACAATGGGTATGTGGGCTGCGAAGTGAGAACACTACTAGTTGTCTAAAATTCTCAGCAGAAAATACGTGTAAAACTTGCTACATGCTCTTAGAATAGGAGAAGCCTATTGGTGTGGATAAAATGGTTAAAGGGCAATATAACATTTAAAGGATATTTATTACATCCTTTAATATGTGTATTTTATATATATATATATATATATATATATATAATAAAGTATATAATATATCATTTATTTATTATAAGAGTTGTTCACCTGTTACCCCCTTTTTGTTCTGAAGATAGCTACACATAATCTCAAAGCTTCATGGCCTTTTTTATAATTTTCTTTTTTTAAAAGGAAGAAAAAGACTTACACTTTACAGTTTTTTTACAGTCTAAGCCAATTTATTCTCTTGTGAACTCTTAGCTGAGTTGAAAGAAATAGCTGCAAGTTTTCTTTAACATTTGATCTTTTGTCCTTTCAAGCATCACATTTAATGGTTGGTATAATTTTGAAAATGTTATTTCCAACCCTTCCTTTCAGATTTTTTCATCTGGTTTCTAAAGTTTGGTTTTTTTTTTCCAAATGGATTTTTCTCAGCTCAGCTGCATGCTGGTTGAGGAACGAAGCTTTTAAATCCATAACAAGTAGATGGCTGCTGTATTGCCTTTTCTCAAAACAATATTGAAGCTGATGGAACTGACTGCTAGGAACATTTCATTAAGGTGGCCCCGTGCTTATGTTTTCTCTGATGTGATATTTGCCCTCCTCAAGTCTCTGTATCCTAAGGCTGGCTCGGGTATGGATGAAGATTTTACAGTGTGTTGTGACTGTCTCAAATCGTCATCACTGGGTAGAAAATGGTGTATTTTTAAAAACATTTTCTAAGAAGTGTTCTAACCTAGCTTTTTCTTGTCTGTCTTGCATTTCCACATTACATCTAAATTAACTACATATATGATGAATATTTAATTTATTGGTTAACCCTTTGTTTATTACCTCTAAAATGTTGAAGACCTATTTTTCCCAGTTCTTGGTTTTTTCTATTTTTATATCTGCCTCTTTAGATCCTTGGGCTCTCCAGTGTTGTTCATATCACCTTGTGCCTGTATGCCTTGCATCACAGGATATTCAGGTAGGTAGTTTTGTTTGGTTGGTTTTTCTCAATTTCTGGTTTGGTTTTTAAAGAAAGAGCAGTTTTCTCTGAGATGTTTAATAATGATGTGTGACCTTTTCAGACCAGCTGCTGGGGTGAACCATCCAACCTTCTAGTGCTTGACCTTCCTAGCCCTGACCCCAAATGTTCCCAGTGGATGCCTGGAGACCCTTCTGAGTCATTCCATGCAGGAGGGATCCTATATCCCTTGGGGAAATCCTGTGGCAATTACACAATGGAGATAGTGAAGATCAGCTAGTATCATTGAGGGAGGCCATAGTTAAAAAATCTCTCTGGTGACTACCAAAACCTTTATGGATTATAACAGACCAGAGCACTGCATTTTTATTGTCTCAGAAGAGAGGAATGAAGAAATCTGAGTAGCTTACTAGGAAAACTGTAGAATAGTACAGGCGAAGGCACAAAATACACTAATCTACTAAATTTATGGTGATGGTAGCTTAAAAAAAAAAGTTATATATGATTTCTTCCCATGACTATAAAAAGCTATCCTCTCTCGTCCTACAAAACCATCCCTCTGTCTACCAGCTGGAACATCAAAAATACCTTCAGTAGAATTTTAAGGTAGATGTTAGCAGGATTGAATCAAGGGAGAATTAGGCTATCAAACAAACTGATAGATGGCTTTTCTTCCACCAAAAAAAAAAAGGCAGAGAAGTCAAAAAAATTGTTCCAGCCTCTAGCTATTGAAATATTAGGGATGGGATATCTCTCACTTTTATTTCTCTACCTCCTGTTTTTCCACCCAGGCAGCTGGGTTAATTTCCTGCATACATACATCTTAGGTTGCTGTTTTCAAAGCCAGCCATTGTTCTGTGCCCAGATGTGTGGGAATACGGCTGGCTTTTTGATTTGTGCCTTGGTGGGAGTTTCAGAACTGCTGCAGTAACTTGGGCTGTGGGAGCTTCTCGCTCTGCCAGCTCTCTACTGCACAGCCCTAGGCGGTGTTTGAAACAGGCCAGCACTCAGTGCATCTTTCCCTGTTCTTTTCCATGACTTTTCTGCTGCCAGTCTCCTCCTGCTCCATCTTCCATGTTCTCCACTTCCTGCCATCAGCTGGGCTTTTCCTAGGTCTCATATTCACTTTCTTATTCTCAGCCTACTCCAACTGAGTGACACTATTTATAACACTGAAAAGAGATGAGGATGAGGATCCGATGGTGTTGTCTTGCATGGCATTTTGATGGATAACTGGAAATTGAAGAAATTGGCTTAATTAGCTGTACTATGCATATTTTTCATACCACCCACCTTGCTCCACTGTGCTGGGATGAGCTAGTGGAAAATACCACTGGTCCTTTCTGTGTTATAAAAACTCTCAGGAAAGAAGAGCTTCTTAAAGAAGCTTGCAAGTCAAGCTGCTTTTTGGTCTATTTATTTCTCATCTTCTTGAAGTTTATGTGGAACAGAGATGCAGACTTTTGAAGTGGTGTGTGCTTTATCAAATAAAAACCACCACAATTCCATCTCATTTGGAGAGGCAAAGTAAATGGATTTCTCTATTTAACCAGCTTCATGTTGCATTTTGATCTCTTGGTAAACAGCATTTTCTGCCAAGTTTCACGTCTTAAAATTGTTGAAAACTTGAGTAGTGCACTTAGGACTCAAATATGTGGTTTACACATATGCATCATCCAAGTGTTTTATGGGCAGCCATACATTCTTGTTTGTAGGCTGCAACGTTTCAAATTTTATTTTACAATTTTATTTTGAAGTTACTTAAGGTCAAGTCCAAAAGTATTTCCTTATCCCTGGTGTGCTTCATGTAAGCTTCCAAGATAGAATACATCCTTAACTTTTCTTAGTGAGAAATGTGATGTTGTTCATGTTTTCCAAGATATAAACTCCTGATTTTTAGCACCTTACCAAGGAATCTAATCAAATGGGCCCCTTTAGCAGCAGTTTGAAGGAATGGGTAATTTCAGGGAAGTGGGTGTCCCGGCAAGTATTTGCTCTTGTCTGTCTTTACTATTAAAAGAAAACTAAGGAGAGGAAATGAGAGCTGCCAAGGCTTGGCCTTTTGTTTACAGAACCCCTGCAAATGACAACATTTCAAAGTTCAATGTCTCAGCTAATCCATTCTTGTTTCCCAGGAGAAGATGTGAAGAAGACACCTTGCAAAGAACACAATTTTATTTGCAGGGTTGAGGGAAGATATAAATGGCCCAGGGAACATGTCAGCCAGTACCTTAGATGTAGAGAATACCTGTTTTAAGGGGATATTTATTTTCTGTACCAAAGTCTTCTTTCCCTCATAACATGTCATGAAATTAAATGTCAGCAGTCAAAATGTTATGAACAATTACGTATCTCATCTAAATATCGAGATATCATGCACTTTTTTATTTCTCTGCCCAGGGTCAATAATCTAGTTCTAGATTCGACTTATTTTAATAGGACTTTTTAATTTTTTTTTCCTTCTCTGATGTAAAAATAAACTATTTTCAGTAAAGAAAACAAACTATGGAAAGCTTAGATGATCTGGTGATTTATCAAGTGATGGCTGTCAGCAAATGGGACCTAAGAATTTTTTGTTTGGTGCTTTGAAAAATGTGTTTGCTTTCATAATGGAACTGGAGTGTAGGTGAGTGCATAAGGTAGGGATCTAGCTATCTCTTTATGTCAAAAACATTCCTAAGAAAACATGCTAGTATGCACACAATCATAATTAGTAATTATGGCAACTTCTGAAAGAGGTGAAGATCAAATTTATCTGAAAGAAGTGCAGTTCCTCCCACCTCTCTGCAGAAAGACATGAGCATTATAATAAGGAAGCTTGAGAGGGAACTACAGGCAACAGATTTTGTTCAGCACCCTGAATTACTTCCAGTTTTGGCTTGAAAAATGTTAGACCTCGGTCCATTGCTAATAAAATCAATTCACCTCTGTCCTGACCTTCTCTGTGAACTGTGCCAGATTTTCTTTTACCACAGAAGAATCTGACACAATATAAAAAGCTACTGTAATTATCACTCTGGCATTTGTACCCGAGTCATCAATTTAGTTTAGCAAAATGCAATGCAAATTTGTAATGTGGAGGTGATTAAGAGTCCTGTAAATTTGTTATCCAAGCTTTTGCAGAACATAAAGTTATTTTCTGAGTTCTCCAACTGAAAGTGGACTTGTGATGGTACGTTCAGCTCTAGGAAAGTTTCTGCTGGGTATTGTTAGAACAGTGCTCACGTATGAAATTAAAAGGATTACACAATTACACCAGTACTCTTTTTAAACATACACAGATTATTATTGCTGTTCTTGCTGCTATTTCTCCCCTTGAACTCATATCCCACCTTATGTGGGACTTCTATCTTGCAAATAGTAGTTTGTGGTTAAACTCTATGTAAGTGGCTCTCTTTTATGCTGCAGAGAAGACGTTGAGGGCAGACAAGTGTTTGAGTCTTTCCTCAACGTAGCATTTAAAGATTTTGCTCTCTTCCCTGCATATTTGCTGTCATGCCAGAAGTTTTGCAGTGAGGGGCACACTCTCCCTCCATTCCAGTGCCATTCAGTTGATGCTCTTTTATGGAGTGTGTTCTTCACTTTCAAGAAACAGCTCTTTTTCCACAGACTACCCTAAGCTTGCTTCTTTATGAGAGTCTGGGATATATAGGTGAATTTTTTGGCTGAGAAACTTGTTTGTGAGTGGGAGAGGGTAGTGTAGATTTTGTTGCAGCATATATGTTGCCTAGAAAAACTTCTTCCTGTTAAATAGAACCATTTAATTTCTTTTGTAGGTATCTTCTGGGGAATTTTAAATCTCAAAATGTAGTAATAAGGATATATATTGTTATATATAAAAACTATTTTTTTGTCCATTTCTCTTTTCAGTTTTCAAGTGGACAGTAAAACCTCTGGAAGGCAAAAGGTAGATCTCAGGTGTCAAAAATATTTAACACTCTTCAGCAAAAGTCTTCTTCTGCTTCTTTTTACTTTTTTTTAGTTTAGTCAGGATATTGATCATGCATTTTGTTCCTCTAGTCCTTAATTGAGGCCTTTTAAACTTAGTAATGGAACAAATAATCCTTTTACTTGAAAGCAAATTATAGACATTGTTCATATTTTTTTAGCATTTAAATTGCCATTAATAATTGTTCTTTTGCAAGTTTTAAGCTTAGGTCATTATGCCACAGAATGTAAATACTGTATTATCCTTATTAAAGTGGATAAGAAATGAAATGTTTTTGACATTTTCCAGAATAGCTGCAGTTTTGTTGTCTGAAAGATTAAATCTGGATGAAAGCTGAAGTGCCATAAGATGAGTAGGAAGAAGTAAAACTGGAGAGATTTTAGGTTGTGGAGTTTTAATGATTTATAGGAATTGACATCTTACATGCTGTTTTGGGAGTAGATACCTGTTTTTCCAGTCCCAAAAACCACCTTTGTAACTAATTGTGAAATGACTCAGCATTATCTCTCAGTATAGATTTTTATATACCAATATCTGTCTCCTTAGATTTATGCCAGTTCAGGTACAACCTGTGCTTGCAAAATGTATTGCTTTTATTTTGGAAGGCAAGTTCTTGAGACAAAGGAATTCCTCAGTAACCTTTACAGAAATTTCAGCATTCACTAGGGTAAATACCTTGTGCTATGGGAGTGTGAGGTTTTCTTTACATTTTTTTAAATTTTTCTCTGTGCTGAACTCAAGAAAGGAACCAGCTGACTGATTTGCTATCTTTGTAACTAGTATATTAACATTTGCTTACAGCTGTGATTTACTGTTGTTGTGGTTATTTTGTTAGATCAGTGCTTTATGTCCCAAGAAAATATTTATTACCACATGTTTGTTCATGCACACTGGACAATGCTCTCCCCTTCTTTCTCACACACTACAGCATCTGTATTCTTTCATCAACTCAACAGTGCAACTTCACTTGCCTGGAGATAAGTAGCAGGAAAAAAAAGACAGGTTTTCTTTAAAACAGACTAGAGGTTCAGCAAAATGTGATATGTTTGGATAACATGAATAAGACATTAATTCCTACTTAGGGTTGACATATTCCTTATGTTAAAAGGAACAAACACTTCAGGTTGCAGATGCATTAAAGATACCAACTTTATAACATGTAGTAGGATTTTCTTCTGTAGGTCTCCAGGTACTTTGCAGAGGAGAGATAGACCAACATTTTTCATCCTTACACATCTGGGTTTTGCAGTCATGGAAGCATATCAGTAACTTGCAAAAGTGTAACTTTTATCAGTAACTTGCAAAAAGTGTGATGACAGGAGTTGTACTGTGCATGTTGGACCCCAGAGCAGGATTCTATCTTCTTTCTGCCTGCACAAGTCCACATGTAGAAATATGCACTATGTATGACAGCTTCAGATAACCTGGCACTGGGGGGGTTTTCTATTTGCCTTCCATGCGGCTACAGCTGCCTGCTAATACAGGAAAAGAGGAATGAGAATACGGACACTAGTATGAGTGAAGAAATGGCATGTGGAGAGTTGTAAAAGCTTTCAGTTTGTTGTATCAGTAGAACCTTAGCCTGGATACTAAGACTATTGTGTTCTTGTATCCTAATATGGAATCTGAAGATGGAACTGCTCACAGTAAAAATATACTCATACTCTCAAGCCCACTGGGGCTTTCATCATCTAATTGTTCATTGTGGATGAAAACTTCAGGCATGTCCCCAGGGGCTTCTCCACCCTCCCAGGAACCCATGGGAATCCTGTAAGCAGAAGGAAGGCAGAAGGCCCTGCATGTTGATGCAATCCTTTTGTGAGCTTGCTGATAAGCTCAGGGAGAGATGCATTTCTAGGATACAGGGCAGAGAGGAGCAGGATGGATGAACTGAGAGCTCTTTTGTGATGAACATCGCCATGGAAACTAATGCCATTCCTCTGTGTTTGCAGATGTATGTTGGACACTTACCTCTTGTGAAGTCAAGCTCATACATCAAATTTGTGATGCAGAAATGCCTCAAAGATCCCTGGGCTGTGCCTGCAGGAAGTCAGGACTGCTTAAATAGGGTTGATCAACCTCCACAGTTGGGTGGGCTAATTAATGTCTGCCTCAGCTCTCCATAGTTTGTTGTGAGAGGGATCAAGTGGTGCCTTGTCAGTCCTGCTGTGATCCCTGCTGAGGAAGAAAGCCTGCCCAAGCTGTTTGGGACAGGGAATCTGTATCTCATTCTCAGCCCTGGATTTGAGATCCCTTTTGTGCCTTCATCTGTCCAGCTGTAAAATAGCATGGATATTTGGGGGATTTTTTTGCACAAGAAAAAAGAATTTGTCAACAACGCTTATGATACGAAATCCTCCATAAAGTTCTCTACATTAATGGAAGAATGGGTACAATGCAATGCTTGAAATGTTGTTATATATGCTGAAGAAGAGGCATTGGGCACCTCTGTCCCTGCAGTCAGAGAGGGTTTACATGACAGGATTTCCACTCAAAATTCATACCTATTCTCTGCCTATTTTTTTTTTTTTTTTTTTGGTGTGTCTTTCATCTCTGGGGCCTAAAGCAGAAGATGTGTTTGTGGGTGGATTGCCAGTCACAAACATACCTTTGCAACAGAGCAAGTCAGTGTGGCAGAGAGCTGGGAAGAGAGAGCCTGTCTTCAGTGACAGGGAAGAGACAGACTCTCACTCTTTGGTCAGATTTTCAGTTCTTTTCTTGTTAGTTTTGTAGGTGCTGGAAGGTGATTTGAATTTATAAATTAAAATCTGTTGGTTTCAGCCGTGTAAATGTACCTGAAAAAATCTGTTATTTGTTACTTTTACCTACACAGTGTTATATAGTGTCTTTTTATTTTGTTTTCCTGAATCTGCTGTGAATCTTTATAAATAATTGATCATTTTTTCTTGTTGAGATTTAAACCCATTCTTCTAACATTATCGAAAATGTCAAAGACACCAAAATCAATGTTCCTCTTTACAAAGCTGGAATAGTGCTTCTAGTTTTCTACTGTTGTGTCATGTACCTCCTTGATGCAGGTTGAAAAAAAATTAGACTGAAAATATGATTAAATATTGTGACTATACTTGACTTTCAATATTTACTGAGCTTTGTGTTCCCTGTTTCAAGGACTTCTGTTCTATAGAGAAAAAAGGAAAGCTGGGATTCTGAGTGAATAACTGGATTCCACTGACTGGAATTCCAGGGGAAACTTTTCTTCTTGGTACCAGCTCTACAAATCTTCAAAATTTTTACAGAGAATCACTCCTTTTGGCATGTATTTCTTGGCCTCTGCTCCCTGTATTTACCAAATGGGGCTATCCTGCTTGCTTTCATCACATTTGAGGCAGTCAGCCTCTCGGCAGGATAAGGAAAGGTTGTTTCTAATTACAGTTTTTTTTCATGCTAATGCTGCTTTCAAATATTGCTAATGATCCAGCAATTATTTCGAACCATCCTTTTAGCTTCTTGTGGCCTTGACTGTGCTTCCTTATTGATGTTGCAGTTAGGTTTTTTTGCATTTGAAGATACAGGGAAAACAAGGGAGGAGGATCCATTGATTTTCAAAGACTTGCATAGCTCTGGGAGCAAAGCTGAGCAGTTTCGTGACTGACATTTCAAATAAGCCCCAGTGTTCACATCTTGAATTCTCCCGACTGAAAGTAGGTGTAAATTAAGGAGGTGTGACTACTGTGAGCTAATTTAGTCTGTTGACACCTTTCTGTGATCTGCATGAAATCTTCTGTTTGGATTCATGTTAAAAAGTGGGGATGTGGAGGTAGACTCGGGAGAGTCCATGTGCAGAAGTTTAGGACCTATTGTATTCCTTAAGTAGGAATTGTATTATTTATGGGCTGCCCTTGGGAAGACCCTGGAGGAGAGCAGTAATTGCTCACTGTTTCTGTATAATAGAGGATGGGTAACTTCCCTTATACACTGTAGGATATTTCGTAGAATATTTTGCAGAAAGCCAATATTGTAGATGGAGTCATGGTAACGAGGGCACAAAACCATAATAAGGATGTGTGACTTAATTGTTCTGGATTATGTTGGGGTTCTGTTGGGAATTTCAGTCACTGCTGCATGAAACAAAGGTGGATAATTGCTCTGAAAAAGCATAAATCTTACAAGATTGGATATTTAACAGCAAGAGTTCCTTCATCTGGGGATGTATACAATTACTACGTAAAAGTAATTGTATACAAGTAATTCTGTCTTCCAAAGAGAATAAAGCACCCAGTGTGCTGTTTTTGTGAAGTGCAGAGATAATTTTAAGCATAAAACTAGTTTTTATCAGGGACGAGAATGCTGAGAGCTGTGGACAATGGCAGAGATAGTTTTATTGTGTTTCAGCTTAATGATGCAGTGCAGGAAAGTCAGTGTTGAATCAGAGCTGCTCTGTAATCATTTATAAGGGTCAGGAGAAGGGTGTTCTCTACAGAGGGAACATGCTGTGCCTGAGATGCAAGGGTGATGCTGCTGGACAATATATGCATGTTCTTCCAACATAATGTTGCATAAGAAACAGGAACAAGGGGTAAGTAATTTGCTGTCCTTGGACTTGGGTTCTTGCTGAAAAGGATTTGAATGAGACCTTTCCATTGCACAAATGTCCATCTTCCAAGTATAACTTGTTTACTTTAGCACACTGGAAAATATATGTAAGGTAAATTCCAAAGAATCCCAGACAGTGTGAAGGAAGCTCCTTGGTGCTCAATAAACTTCCAATTAAAAAAAGAATTGGAAATCTAATCAGACAAAAACACTTAGGCTCTGGCATTACACCTGTTTTACCACATGCCCTTGGTGATACTTGTCATCACTAAGAAAAAAAAGGAATGCAAGTGCTGTAAGTTCAAGTGCAGTGGCAATAGCCTAGAGAACTACACTGCGAAAAATTTTACATGGAGGGAAAACAAAAGGCCAAAGATTAATGTACTTTTAGAAGTGACAAAGAGAAACAATGAAGCTAGGACTCTAAAGTCTTTGGAGAAGGAGTCTAGAAAGAGAAGCCATGCTGGCTATAGCAATCCTTTGTTCTGTGACCTTGAATGAGTCTCAGTGAACACAAAAAATTGCAAAGACAGTTGGATGATTCAGATTTTCAGAGAGATTGGTTATACCTACCCTTAGAGATTCTCAATGATCTCTCACCAAGGGAAGAAGAGGATTTAGGACTCCTCTCTTCTGAGGAAATGTAACTAGTAAAATAATGTCCTATTCCCCATATGTGCTAGCAACAGAAATGTATTATAGAGTTTCCTTAAACACTCTCTGGGAGCTAGTTTCATGACCAGAAGACAGATGAATAGAAAATAAAGCTTCTCTGGTCATTAAGAATATTCAACAGAAGCCTAGTGAATAACTTGCTAAAATCCTTGTGACATCCTAAATACGTTTGAGGGAAGAAGACTGATAAAAGTCATAGCTAAAAATCAGCCTTCCATGCAACATGTAAAATTTCATAAATTAATTATAGAGACTTTATAAGAATTTATCCTATGTCAGATTGGCTGGGCTGGGCTCTCAATCTATGCCCAAGGAATAATAACATTTAGGAACTCCAGGGAAATAAAGAACTGTGGTATCTCAGCCCTTAGAGGAATACTCTAAAGGGAGGGAAAGGAAGAAAAGAAAAACTACATTAGCTAGTAGCTTGACAATTTTTGGCCTGAGGGGTAATTCTTCCAGGCAGTGTCATGCAGATGATAAATTCATTTTAGTGTTTTGAAGACAATTTTTCCATTAAAGAGAGATACTATTCCAGACATTTTCTTCTCTATAAGTACAGCTTATGAAAATGAGGAAAGCTCTGTTTTTACCTGAAAGCTGGGGAACCTGTTTTGTAACTGGAACAAATAATGGAGGAATCCCTAATGCTCACTACACTAGTTATTCTGCACAGAGCTTTCTCTGTTACCAAAATATCCGTGTCTGATCTTTTTCTGAAAGGTGGGGAAGGGGCTGAGCATCTGTTAATCATTGGTGGAAAGACAGATCCAGAAGGGAAGGTCACACATGGATATGTCAGTCAGAAATACAGTCCTGATTCTGTGGAAGGCTTCTAATATGATTTGAGGCAGTTTAATTTGAGGCACTGCTCTCTGACTTACCCTAATGGCAAATATTAGTGTTAAAGCCCCTTATGTCACAAGGGTACTATAATTGCTAACATTTTCTGAAGTAGTTGGATGTCAAAGATGACAGTAGCAAAGGAAAATAGTTATTTTATGGTTTGAAATGTATTGTACAAAGCCTGAGTTTACTTACCTGTGGTAAATGAGCTCTAGCTTGTAATGAGATGATCTGAAACTAGATCTTTTTGTTATTAAAGTTATGTGTTTCTGGCCCTTCCTCCCATCCTTCTGATATACTGTTGTTATAGCAACAGTACTTCTATCAATATATTCATAAGAACTACTAAACCCTCCTTGCACTGTTACCTGTACCAGATCAAATGTAATCATGATTTTGATCAGTACTTCACTTGCTCAAAGAGGGCTGTGACAAAGTCATATCTGCTGTTATGTACTGCTTTTTCTTAACATACCCTGTACTAAATAACAGTACTTATTACTGTACTACAACAGCAGTGTTGTATTTCTTCTTTAATGTTGTAGAGTTGGAAAAATAGGGCTTCACAGCAACTTTCTTGCAACTTTTAATGGGTGAACAGAACTGATATAATCAAGTTCACATGTAATTTACTGCAAAGGATTATATTTTGATATTGCTGTCACACCCCCTATTTATAAGTTGCATTGCTCTGAGAAGAGACTCTGGAAGAAGGAGTTGTCTTGGATATCACAGGACGTGCAGCTTCTCACATTGCAATGCCAGAGCTTGCAGATCATCCCCCATCATAAACAAGAAGAGCAAAGTGGTACTTTGACAGGATCATGAAAGAGTCATGAGGAGCCATGAAACAACAGATGGCAGTAAAGCATTATTGGGTCTCCTAACCAGAAGACATGGAGGTGTGTGACATTGCAAGCTTCCAGATGGCAGACTGTAGAAAAGACAGTTTCATGACCTTCTCTTGTGAATCCTAACCACTGCACAAAAAGGTATACAAAAAAGTACAATTATTTAGAGGGAGAAGGTGCTTCAAATTATTTTAAGTGATATTTCAAGTTGTTTTTTGAAATATTTTTATTGTTTCCAAGTTGCAGTTTGAAATATTTTCTGGACAGCTGAAGTAGAAACGTACACGCATTTATAATATTCAAGAGCTTGGTATAGTCAGTTCTTTTCCTTAGTTATGCTTGAAGTCTTAATTTTTATTGCCCTGAACATACCAGCTCCTTCCTGTAAAAACGGCTAGAAAGCATCTCATGATCATATATGATCTCATTATGAAGACAAAACACGGTCAAAACTTGACATATCATATGAACTCTTCCACACTGGGTTGTGTCTTTAATTTTGGTGGGTTTTTTTGGGAAATATTCCTTAAAATGGATTTAATCTGAAATGTTGTTTCAATCTCAGGCCTGTGACTTGGAAACCCTAATCTATTAAATAATTGTTAACTACCACAGGTCTTGGGTAGTTGCCCCTTTTATAATATGAAAAATGTGGACTGTGGTCTGATGTTCAATAAATATATTTCTTTTTATTATATTAGTCTTAGAATAAATATTAGTGAAAGAATGATCTTGGGACTTGCTATTTTTGTATCTAGTGATTATTTGTCATTTTTTGCCTGTTAATAAACTGTTCTTTTTTTCACTTTGCTCATACTAATTTTCTCCTTATTGGTGGAGACGGATTAGCTGAAACTAAGGGGAGGTAACTCATTTTAGAACATCCACCCCATCAAATTGTCTTAAACAAAGACAGCAGCCATCATTGTGCATTTCTTGGAACACAATTTGCAGCTCAGGTGTTCTAGGTGTGCTGAAACACACGTGTGTATTTTAGGGTTTGGAGAGCAAGTGAGGCCATGTTGAGATATGGGTTAATTTTTAAAAGTGCTAGAATTCTGAACAAATACATCTGAATATATTTGCCTACTCATTGCTTCATGAACTGTATAACTTTTGGTCTCTATATGGGCTTTTGCAATTAGTTAGCTCTTACTAGCACTGGTCTCAGTAAACAGCGTTTAAAATTATATGTGCAATTTCAACATACAAGAAGCAGTTTGAGGACTTACTTTCTTTGCCTCTTGCTTTTAGGCTCTATCTAAATGATACCTTAAGTTTTAGCTTTCATATTCCTCAGATTCTGTGCTGACTTGGTGTGGGACTCCGAAGTTCATATTAAGTGTTGGTAGGTTCTCTTCTCAGGGCAGTTAGACACAGCAATCTTTTTCCAGCTTGAGAATCAAGGACAACCATTGCAGCCTCAGGCCCCAAAAGAATAAACAACAGCAAAGTGAAGGGAGCAAACCAGGAGGATGGGATTTCATGACGTGAGACTGTAATTGGACAATTGACCCCAGTATGTAAATGGACCAAAACTTATAAAAGTGTGAAAACTCATGACCGGGATCCATCCTGGATGTAGCCACGGATGGGCTCTTGTACTGCCCAAGGTGTATCCTTTAAAGACCTTTTAATAAATGCCTACTTTTTTCCTTTAACATTGTCTAGCCTCTCTTCCAGGTCAGCCTCTCACAGGTCAGGCATCACATTTATACCAATAATTTGGTGCACTGGCAGTGAACCAAGCAGCGGATGAAAAATCTTGCTGATGAGGCCTTTACATCTCCATTGTGAGCTGCCCGTCAGGTTTCTGTCGGACCAGATTTAGCCTGGCCTTCTGAACTGACTGCTGGCATCAAATGGGCTTGGAAGTTGCTCAGAGGTTCAGTCACTGAGTCTTCTGTGCCATTGAAGCTTGGCTATGCAGTCACTGAGTACTTCTAGAGGTAATGCTGTCATTGCCCTCATGCCCTGTAGGTACAAACAAGCTGCAGCAAAGTGTTTTGTGTATTTCCCAGCCTCTGTGTGTTTTTAACCACATTTCCCAAGTTCCTTTCTTTGATGATTAAGCTAATCCTTGTGTATATGAGGAAATGGAAAGATCATAACCTGCTCTGATGGATTCTTGTAGTGGATGCTTTACCAGTGGCACAGGGAATTTAGAAAATCTTTATAATGTACAATAACCACGTACTGTAAAAATTAATATGCTTTTTTTAAAACCAATTAAATACAGTTCTGTCATTAGTGGTATTCATCATTCACTGGCATTCACTAGCTGCCCCAGTTGGTTTGCATTGCAAATTAATTTAATTTTTAATGGGTAGCTGTAAATGTGTATGAGCTTTGTTATTCATATGTAAATATTCTTTTGATTAAATCCATCTTCACTTGCCAATGCCCTAAAATGCTTTGATGTTTAATATTCTTCAAGCTTGTAGGCCAGGATTTTAGCTGTGCTGCCTTTTTCAGTAGTTTGTATCTGCTCCCAAAAAGTCTTTCATTTCTCCTCAACAAAAGGGACTATAGCAACACTTCCTGTATCTAACTGGGAACATTTGTTTCCTACATATTAGATTTTATTGTATGCTTGATTGAAAATGCTGTTTTGATGGATTTCTTTGAATTACTTGGAACACTTTCAAAACCACTTTTTTCTTCAAGGTTAAAACTCAGATGATGATGATAGCTTCTGAATTCTGGCAAGAGAACTTTTACACATTCTTACATGCTGTTCCCAAGCCACTTATTAGCGTGCCATTGATTTATAACCAGAAGGTAGCCTTCTCCCAAGAGAAAACTGAGATATTTGTTTGAAAATATCATGTTCATTTTGTTTCTACAGCTGGTGATTATAAAGACAAACGTTCATGTTTAAGCAGTACAGTTGACTTGAAGGCCAACTGCCATCAGCTTACAGAAGTCTTTAATTTTCTACTGCTTTTGGGACCCAGTCTCTAGGAGCTGACTTGAAGAATGCAAATCCTCATGAATAGGTTTCCTTACGCAGCAAACTTACTGCAGTGTGCTGCACCACCTTTAAGAGCAAGCCAGAGTTCAGCTGCTGGTCATCATGCTGGTGATTCCTGCATGGAACTGGACAAATCAGTAGTTGCAGTCAATGTCTGCTGGATCTTGCCCAGTAGCTTAATCAAGGAGGCTAGTTTACCTTGGATCCTACTGACTGTGCCAGAGAGAAAAGTGTCTCTCCCCTAAGCAAAAGGATGTCTGTGTTTTTGGACAATAAACTACCAGAAGACATAAAGACTAAGAACACAATTTTTCTGATCTCAAGACAAACTCATCATGACTTACGTTCTCATAACTGAGAAAAAAATGAGGCTCTGAATATCTTAGAAGACACTATCCAATTGGAGAAAAGGTTAGGTTTGCACATTTGCCATCTATAATAGTATTTCTCTTCCTCAGCTGCTGTTGGTCAGACTTGTGTGTGTGAAATGCAAATGCGCATGTGGGAGAGTAAGAGAATGCCATATCATAGAACAAATTAGACCAGGAATAGGAATGAATATATTCAGAGAAAACTTGTCCATTAGTCACTCACCCTTATTGCTTTTTCAGCTGCCTTTCATATCTTCACTTGCATCTCTTAAATGCATTTTCTTTATGAATGTAATTGTAAAAAGACTAAACATAGGCTGTTGGTAATGCCATGTTCAGAAGTGCAACACTTAATTAGAATTAAGGCAATAAATGTGTATTTGTCTGAGAAGTGGACATAACTATGATTGTAATGGTAAGGAATCCATTGTTATTAAGAGGTACTTCACAAAACTGTGATGGCTTACCTTGTGAAAGCACAAGCTGCACACTTTATCTCTGAAAAATTACTCTTCTTGGTTCTCTAAAGAAAGGATTTTTATCTTCCTTTAGACCTTTTCAGCTCTAGCTCTTCCCGGGGAATGAAATTAAGAAACTGTGTGTACAGTCCTAGATAAACCAATTAACACTGTTTTTACATTAAACAACATGTTTTATGCTGGAACAACTGGAATAGACTTGTAAAGAACTTGAATTTTTCAGCCTTAAGGGAAATGGAGTGCTAATTTTTGCGTCAGTATAATTTAAGAGCTATCACATACTCCTGGTAGAAAGGCTGAAAAGCTATCAGTGCCCCCTCTACTACCAGCACTTCCCAATTTCTATCATTGCAGCCATATGATGGAAAGAACTCCCTTCCTGCCACAACCCCCCCACCGCTCTGTATTCCCTCCCCAGCTGTCCCAAGGCTGTGTAAGATAAGCCCCGTGTGTATGTGAATGTCTAATCTGAACAAAAAGAAAGCCTTGCATGTAATAAGAAATATCTATGTACAAGTCTAAAGGGAACATTTTTAGTTAAACTCGTGTATGGCTTTTTTCTGGAAAGCAACTTGCCTTTTGGTTATTGATTGAGATATGTATGTGACTTAATAACATCAGATGTACCCTTCTTTTTGGGCAGTTTTCAGTCATGGAGACACTCCCCCTAGGTTTCATCCTTACCCTAAGATATACATATTACCCCAGGATATACTTGGTTTCTTTTTCTTTCATCTCTCAGTGACACAGTTGTCCACCTTTGTTTTTTCTTGTGTTTTGCAGCTCCATATTACATTCAAATCTGCTATATATGGCCGTCTCCCTTATGTTGGATAATATTTCTTTTCTTTGTTAGTTATAAGCAAAGATTATTCCATGTTTATTCTGTATTTCTTTAACTGACCATTGGTGAGTTGTTTACAGCTGTGGATTTCCTAGTGCCAAGCCTGTGCCCCATCTTTTATACTGTTCCTGGTTTTCTATACTGCATCCCATAACTGAGCTTCCCCAGGCCTCTATCATATCAGGCTGTGTTTTTCTGTGTACTATGTTTTGTTAGTCATGGAGCTGTGGTGGTACCATACAAAGATACACAGATGTAAAATGAATTAGCCATAGGCACCTAGTTAATTAGGGAAAAAAAAATCTTGTTCCAGGAAACTAAATTAAGCTAAATTAAGTTGCAGGCAGTTCAAGGTAAGTTCAGATAGAGGAAAGCTGGTAAGTCTCAGTCCTACAAACTCAGGACAGCATTTATGGGCTCTTACTAGAAATGGCAGTAGCATATCAGAGGGTTAGTTTGTTACTGCATTGTGACAACTGAGTATGTCAAATTAAGATAATTGTTCAAAAGCTATATTCATTAACAATAGTTCTTAAAAGTGACAACAGGTATGGGAGGACATGTTTTAGTGTTTTCACAGTGATTCTATAACTTACTAGTTTTAAATCCATAAAACATCAGTTTCCATCAATGTGGTGTCTCTGTTGATGATTAGTTATCTGATGCCCATGGGCTCCTTAAAAGGATGTATTCTCCTATGAAAAATAATTCATCAAAGAAATTAAAAAAGTTTATGTAACACACTTGGTAATTTCTTACCCAGTCTGCAGAGTCTGAGAAATTGCAGGCAGCTACAATGGAAGACAGTGTGTGCAGGTGCTGTAGCATGTGGCTCAGTGTGGTTTGGGAACTCTGTGCTCTCGTATCACCTTTCATTTGCTGCCAGGTTTCTCCTGAAAGGATACTTGAAGTGAAAAATGGGAACAATATTTTAGTTATTCTCATACCTGGTCCTGAAATAATGGAGAGCCAGGAGTAGTTAATTTAAAAGTGTAATGCTATGCAGACACAGCAAGTGATGCAATCTTCTGTTTTGGAACCAGTGTTCAAAGTCTTAAGCAGACATGAGAAAAAAGGCAAAAAAATCCCTTGGTGGAACATCACTGTCAACCTTAAGGCAGGTTTCTTTCAATTGCTTCTTCTGTCTCCCATTACTCTTGTGCTTTGTGTGCAAGTGAAGAAAATTTATAAAGAATAGTTATCAAAAGCAAGCTAGAAAAGGCTCACTTTTCTTTTGTCCATCACCAGTTGTATTTTTCCTAGGACTGCTACCCTTTCTGCTGTCTGACGCTGCATGTTGTTGGAAAGAACACTCCAAAACCAAGCTTTTGTCTATAAATATCCAGTGTAAATATTTCAGGTGCTTATAGGTGTCTCCTAACAGACAGTCATGTTTTTATCAACTCTTTTTGACCTTACTTAAGCTATGTGAGAACAGTGCCTAAGAAAATCCTTGAAGCCCATGTAATGATAGTTGTCTTAGTTGAAAGATGTGAAGAATTAAGCTGACCTGGATTTTGGAGCCTGATGGAAGGAAAACTCTCTGAAGAAGTGGCTTTCTTTCTTTTGAGTTAATTTTAAAGCTGAATGTGTATGACAATAAAATCTGCCTGGATCCTGGTTACCTGTTCGTGCAGCACTATTGTAAGCAAGAACAGGTAAGTTGAAATGCTCACTTCACTGACCTAAGATGTGGAAATGACTATTACAATACCCTGCCAAAGGAGAGGAGACTCTTCATCTCATACACATTGCATTTGGAGTCTGAAAGTGCCACTGTGTGATGATGAGAGAGATCTGAAGATCTGAAGGAAAGCTCTGAAGTGGCAAAGACCTGAACCAGCTTTCTGCAGTCAGTTCTGCAGTAACCACGTGTGAGGGTGAAAAGTGAGGGTACTGTTCTGTCTTCCTGTCACAATAAGCTAAACTTTTGGGAATTCTTCCAAATGATGCCATGTGGCAAGGCCAAGCCTTTTTTTTGGGATGCTGTGTAGGTCTTTACCTATAGCTTTACCAACCTCTTGCTATGGTTTCCAAAGCCAATTTTATGTCTGACATGTTTCTTTGGTACTGATTAGTATCTGAAAATGGCACTTTGATTTTTTTTCTTTTGTGGGCAGAGGTTATCAGGAGAACAACAATGTCTAAAATGTGAATAATTAGGAATCTGTCTTGTTTTCATTTTGGTTTACTGCAACCAGAGACTAAACCTATGCATTTATTCTTCCTCTACCTATCCCATATAAGTAAAACCATCCTGGTATTAATTCCCATTAGAGGAATGGAACAGGTGAGTATTTCACACACTGGAATGAATAGTTTTATGTAACTTTTTGCCAACTCTCTACATTCAGTGACTGATAATTCTGTTTAGAATTGGAACTGTTATATTTCGAAGTATTTCACAGCACTTTTAGAATATTGTGAAGAGGGAAAATGTTAGTAGCTGCCATTTTAGTCTGACTAAATGTTCAGAATTGAACTTCAAAACTATGCAAGTGGATCGAAGGGATGTTATTCATACCTAACACCCTTAAAAGGGCACTTACTCACTATTGCTTTTGTTTTTAACATCATCTGTTATAACAATGTGATTTTAAAATAATCTTCTACTATACTAGGTTAACATATGACTGCAACCTATTTGGGCTAGTTGTGGTTACTGACATCAATAGATACAAGTATACAGCCATATTGCATTAACTAATGTTAATGCAATGTAATGTTAATGGTTTAGTTTATGTAATAGTTGTGTCAGATTACAGGAGTGTGACTTCCACCCAGAGCAGCAGGTGCAAAGTGGTTCCCCACCTCTTAAAAGAGACAGCTTTTTGTTACACAGAAGGATTCTGATTTGATCTGAGGTTTTCTTTGGCTCTGCCTTTTCTGTGACAGCCGTCTGCTGTAATAAACTTCGATGCTTCATCCTCTGAAGTTGTTCTTCTTTGGGTAAACTACTGCCTAAGCAGGGGTGTAAGAGAAGATTCTAAAGGCTAAAGAACAGCTCTGGTAACAAAACTGGACTATCAAGTGTCTATTTTCTTTCTAAGGAAAGTGCTGAGAAATTATGTGCTATTTTCTTGGAAAGGTTTTTTCCAGTTAGAAGTTCTGCTTGTTTGCAATCATTGTGGCAGCTGGACGGATGTGGCAATCAATGCTTTTTCTCAAATAAAATAGGATTTGTCTAAAGATCTCAATGAGTCTAGACCTAGGTCTTGGTATCACAGTCTGTTCCTTTCCACACAGAACTCTGGAGAAGGAAAGTGTTTGGTACAAACTTGGCATCTCCATAATTGGATTATGTCACATGCTACTATCAGCAACTTCAACGTAAATATATATATGCAAATTTTGTAATATAAAATTTACTTATGTATTGTCTGTTTGGAAATAAAGGAGACCTGATTTCCACTCCCCCTTGCCCTATCATCCTTTTAGATTTGGCATTTTTATGTGGACTTGAAAGATTGCTTAATTGGAGACAGCTGAACTGTGGAATTTGTATGGAAGAGTTCAATGTTCAACTCTATTAACAGGGTTCTGATTGATTTTTAAAACCTTCGTTTTTCATATATGATTGATGTCTTTCATGTTAGTCTGAAGGAATAAGAACATGTTTCAGTGGTTTGTACATGAACATGAAGATTGTATATAGGCCACAGACAGTACTGCCTTCCAGTACCAGGAGAAAAAGTGTTACATCTTTTCTTAGTGCACTGGGATGTCACAAATTATTTAACATCTGAGAAGTTCCTCCAGTGGTGAAGTGACTTGAAGTTATTGCTGGTGTGTCATAGGAGGCATGTGAAAACAAAAGAGCTGCTTCCAGAGGTGGCAGTGGAGACCTCTGTGTCTTGTTTTTATTTTATTATTTGGCTATGTTTTAACTGCTCACGTTGAAATTTCCTCTGTTGTTTTCAGTGGAGCTCGGAAGTGGCATCTTTTGTAAAAAGAATAGGCTGTATCATATGGTCTCATAGTCACTATGAAATGGTACAGGCACAAGTGCTCCTGAAGAAAGCTGCTGTAATTACCACTAGAAAGTACAATCTCCTGTCAGAACTGTAAGAATTGCTAAAACATCTATCCATTTTAGCTGCTTTTGCTGCTAAAAGCTGAAAATTTATATAAACTGAAATCTGGAAAACTCTGGAGTTATAAATCAGCACATGAAAATTTTGCCTTTGAAGACTGTTTATGGTGAAGTGTTCATCATGAATAAATCTATAATGTAATGATACTAATAATGGGAATTGCTCAGACATTTATTACAGCTTCATTAAGTGAGATTACTCACCATCATCTCAGTGCTACAAATTAGGTTTTGGTAAAGTAGCAAAATAAATTTCTTAGGCAGGACACAGTGTTTAAAAATATTTTTCTAACATTTTGTGAAATGTTTATTTAAAACAATAAATATTACCCTAATACCTGTTTATTCAAGATAAGCAGGCTCATCTAAAATATTTTTAATGGTAATATTTTTATATTAAAAGGCTTGGGACACTTAATTTTCATTCACTTTTAATTTCCTTGTAAGAAAGATCTTCCAATGCTTTTTGGGGGGCCTTCACCACCAAGAAGATTGGCTGGAGAGGGACATTGGTACCCCAGCAGTACCCGGTGATACTTTCTTTATTCTGTCTCTTTCTGCTCCCCCACCTCTTTTCTGTTTCTTTCTCTTCCTTTTATTTCTGTCTCTCTACTAAATAAAATCCATACTATTGACTTTGGCTTATTGTCTCATTTGCATCTTAATTCAGGCAGAGGCTCTCCCAATTATTTTAAAAAACAGACAATAACAGCATGTCAGGAAGATGCAACCCTATCTGGTAATTATTTCTGAGGAATGCTATGCTAAAGAGATCTTTTTGCACACAGAATAAGTGATGCCAGGTCTCTTTTATCAGCAGATGCAAAAGTGGAATTTGCCAGCATGTGTAATAAATTACCCTCATAATGAATGAAGGGCTTTTGCTTAAAATACAAACCAAAACTTGTGAAACATATTTCCAGTTTTTCAAAACTTTGTGGTCTGCAGTGTAGTTCAGGAATGTGGAACGTCAGCATGAGTTAAACAATTCAATTTATGCTACAATGGGTGGAATGAAGGTTGTGTCCACCCTTCATGGGATTTTGTACTGAAGAAATATTTTAAGCATCATGATTTGGTGTTATGGTAGGTGGATCAGTACTCTTATTGCAAATGATGGAGCTAATTTTCAGAGAGCTTCATTGAGAAATGCATTGAGGTGATACATTTGTTGTGTGGGGGTTTTTTTAATGTGATCCTATTACCAAAAATTCGGTAAAATATAAAAAACCCTTAGCATCTGTGTAGTTTCAAGAAGCAGGTATTCTTTCTTTGGCTGGATGCACAGGGGAATACCTTCTCCCAGATATCCATTCATCTGAGTGCAGGAAAGTTTGTGTTTATATACTGTATTTTACACACATATTCATTGATTGCCCCAGAATGTGATAATCATTTTCCTGAAGCATATTTTGCCTCCCCTGTATGCATGATTTTTTTTTTTTTTTTCCCTGGAGGTCTCCTGGTGGTCCCAAATGGCTGTAGACCCCAGTGCTACAGCTGACATACTTAAGTTGTCTCTGGGGCTGGTGAACTTCCAGATCTCCTTCTTACACAATGGGCATTGTGCAGTTCCATAAGTTGGTGGTTTTGGTACAAGCTAAACAAGCACTGTGTTAGAGCACCAGGTGTAGACATTTTATCATCTGGTAACAATCCAAATGTTTACTTCCTTTATGAAGTTCAGCTCCTTAAGGGCTTCATCTGAATAGGGTGTTTTGACATGACTCTAAAAGGTTTATTGTACTCCTCTTTACAGTGAATATCTCGGTTCAGAGACAAGTTTAGGAGAAAACACTCTGGAGTCAGTGTTTCCTCTAAAAAGAAGGACTTCAGTAATCCCTTTTGCCAATGAGAAAAACGAATGCCAGAGGGTGAAAGTGAGAAAAACCTGTTTATTGACAGACCAAATTGCCTGCACAACATGGTAAAAAAAAAAAAAAAAGAATAAATGCTAGATATTGAGCTTTCAGAACCTTACCCCACCCCCCCCATGCCCTCCCTCACCACACTCCCTTCCAGCAGAACAAAAAGAATCCCAAAAAACCCCAGCATGCCTGGGGAAGGAAACACACTGGCTGACCATGGCAGGGAAGGCAAAATGGTGGCTCACCCTTTATCTCAGGAAAGGGGAAAAGGAGTTCATGCAGCAACTCAGGCAAAACAGATGGGAACCTGTTGAACCTCTGGCACTGGTTTCCACCTCACAGAAGATGAAGCTGGTGAATTTTGGTGTCCTTTCTCTTGCTGGTTCATCTTTTCTCAAGGTCTCAGGCTGGCCAGAGTGGCCCCTCTGGCAGTCTCTGGCAGGTCCTGGTCACCCATCTCGGTGACTGTCTGATTTTGGACCTAAACTAAGCAGAATAGTTCAAGAAAAAACAAAACAGAAGCCAAGGAGAAGGGAGAAAACCACTTCTTGTTTAAGCTAACAAAAAGCTAACCTAGTTAGGCAACAAAATAATATCTGATCCATGCCACAACAAACACGCTCTGGAGAGAGTCTTTGAGCAAAGCCCATGCTGGGTTTCCCAGGCACCTGCCCCTCTCCCAGATCCACCTTAAAGCTACACAGCCATTCTGGGCATAAAACAGATGATCAGGAATAGAGTATCACCATCAAATCACCCCAAGACAGTGAATTAAAGTATGTTGGTTAATAGGGTTACCCTTAACTCTGAGGAGTGCTCAAAAGGGCTCTTTATCTGTGGCTTGATTCATGGAAGGTTATGGCAAAATTTAGAACCTATTTATTTCTCTCAAGTCTGAGTGCTAATTTTCATGGTGGTGTGTATCTCATACTATCTAGTATCCTTTCCCTGCAAATAAGGAAATTTTTAGATCACTCCAGCAAAAATTTACAGAGGCTTCTCCTCCTTCCAAACACAATGCACATTCCTAAATATAACATGTACTACATTCTTATTCTATTACTGTATTGACAAAAATTATCAAACTTCAATTATATAATTGACTAAATTTTACTCATTACTTTTGAAAGCTATAGGAAGAAAACATAGCACAGGTTAGATCCTAAATGTCTTTTCTTTCATTCGTCTCAGACTCTGTTATGAAATACATGGTCTTGAATAACTTGTAGAAATTTAACTTATATTTTGTATTTTTAGCTCAAGCTTCAGCACTAATCACTTGGGCTTCGTGAGAAACAGCGCAATGAAATGTTTGGGAAATAACCTTACTCTGACTTCAGCTCTCTTAAAATAGTCCCCCAAACATGGATAAACATCAGATGCTGTGAAACAGACCTCCCCTGCTAAGTGTTTGTAGCTCTGGGTAACAAATTTACATGAGGAATTTGAATGCCTGCTAGTATTATCTGTCTTGCTTATAAATGCATGTTGTCAGATGTGTATCAATAAACCTCTCACAGCAGATGAAAAAGGAAAAATGTTGATATTATGACTGATGTGGAAGTTTTCAATACTAGGACTGGTAATTTCTTAGATCGTTAGCTGAGATTCTTAATTCCTTAGTTGATAGCTTGAGCCACAGGATTTCAGGGCAAATACATTCCTTTTAAGAGTAATTGATGGTGTGTCACCTTACAAACACCACAAAGGAGCTTGTCTCAGGATGACAGGGAATCCTTAATCAAATCCACTATCTTTTTTGCAGAAGCAATCCACTGAACATGCAGAGTGATCATCCTTGTCATTCCTTTTCCATCTTTCACAGGTACCTATTTCAAAAATACCAGAGAGAGGCAACTCTGCCAGGTCTGTAAGTGTGGATGGGCCCAATGGCCCTCTCATCAACCCTTGGAGGGCAGGAAAAAAGAGGATATCCATGTTTTTTTCCTTTCTCAAACATGTTATAGAAACATTATCAGCTTTTTCTAATTGGCTTAGCAGTGTGCCAATTCCCAGAGCCAGCCAGTGATTGGTTTCACCAGGCATGGAGGAAGCTTTTAGCAGCTCTTTGCAGAAAATCACTTTCATGGCTGGCTTCTTTCCTCCTCACCAAAAATTAAGCCATGCAAAACCAACTCAAAATGTCATTGTCTGCTGAAGTTCTGATTAACTTGTAAGCAAAGCATGAGCATCATACTAGATCTCAGATGGAAGTCCTGTTTTGCAGCAGCCAAATACAGGTTGTCTCAAAATTGTGGGGGCTGGTGAAGCCACTTGAAATCAAGTTTAAAAATTAATTTTAAAACATGTATTTTACTGACAGCAATATCTCTATTTAAAACCTCAACAAAAAATAAATTGCTTTGTAGGAATATTCCCATTAATTCATTACCTCTCAATAATGTAAGCTAGAAAGAATATGAACAGGTTCATGCAATCCATTACTAGACATTAGACTGATCTCAAACAAAAGAAGAAATCTATGTTTGACCTCTAATTCTGGCAGATTAGTAGCTGGATTTGTAGCTTTTTCTCCATGCACTGATTTTTTAAGTGTTGGAGGAGAAAAATGCTACTTCTGTCTACCTGAGTTGTTGCAGGGACTGTTCCTTGCCTCTGAAAATGTTGGGGGGGAGTGCTGTGTCAGCACAGGAGCAAGTGAGTAAGCAACCACTAGGACGTGGATTTCAGAGACAGAATCCCATGGGTTTGCTGGACCAAGAAAATTTTTTCTGCAACAGCTCTTTAGATCAGCTTTGAATGGATAAAATCATCATTTGCTGAGTATGTCTGGGACTTGCTGCCACCAGGGCTGGCTGCAGCTTGGACACTGTGTGAAGAGCATTGCCTACAACACCACTCCAGGAGGACCTGGATGGAGAACAGGTAGTCCATGTCCCACAAAGTCCTGCTGAGCTGCAAGAAGCTGTGAGAAAGGAAAATTGAAAAGCTAGTCCTGATTTCATCCCTGCTGCTATTATACAAATCAATCAATAGAGAGCAGAGCCTTTCAACTTCTAAACCAAGTCAGTGACAGTGATCAAAAGCCTTTACTGGCCTGGCTGCTCAGTGACAAGGGGAGGGGTTTGAGCAGTACATCTTCCAGGAGCTGTACACCACCTTCCCAAGACAACCTCCTAGTTACAGGAAAAGAATGACTTGCAATACTGTGTAACAGGAGTTTTGGGCATTTCACACATCCATGGCTTCTGCAGTAGGACTGTGAGAATAGCACATTTGGGCAGAGATCGCAGCCTTCAGCCATTACTTCAGATAGAGAATAAGAGGGAGGAAAAGGTCTTAGATGATCAGTCTCCTGGGACAGTGAAGTGACTCCAGGCCATCCATTTGAAGACTGATGAACTACCAAAATCTGTTAAATAATATATTCCGTTCTAGTTTGGCTTGACTTCAATAACCAAAAATCTTGTGCACCACTGGGTGTATGAAACTATGCATTAGCTGATCAGATCTTTGGCAATATTGAAGAAACTCATCACGAGGGCCAGATTTGTCATGGTACATTGGTTAAGGAAGCTGGAAAACCCTACTTACTAAAATATATGAATCTACATCTAGCCCCAGCATTGAATGGAGTATACTCATAGAAAAGTGGCTATATGTAAAATCTGAGCTTGTGTTAAAAGAGAAAGAAGAAAAAATATTTTATGTCAATAAGAGATTATGAGAAACAGAGGTGGTTACAATTGACATAAAGCTGATCAAAATATGAAAGCATATAAAAAGCTGCTCATTTGTCACTGCAGGTTCTGTTTGTAAGGTGACACACCATCAATTACTCTTAAAAGGAATGTATTTGCCCTGAAATCCTGTGGCTCAAGCTATCAACTAAGGAATTAAGAATCTCAGCTAACGATCTAAGAAATTACCAGTCCTAGTATTGAAAACTTCCACATCAGTCATAATATCAACATTTTTCCTTTTTCATCTGCTGTGAGAGGTTTATTGATACACATCTGACAACATGCATTTATAAGCAAGACAGATAATACTAGCAGGCATTCAAATTCCTCATGTAAATTTGTTACCCAGAGCTACAAACACTTAGCAGGGGAGGTCTGTTTCACAGCATCTGATGTTTATCCATGTTTGGGGGACTATTTTAAGAGAGCTGAAGTCAGAGTAAGGTTATTTCCCAAACATTTCATTGCGCTGTTTCTCACGAAGCCCAAGTGATTAGTGCTGAAGCTTGAGCTAAAAATACAAAATATAAGTTAAATTTCTACAAGTTATTCAAGACCATCTATTTGCCAGGGCTTTTCATGGCGTGGGCACTGGGGTCATGTCAAAGATTGCACGATGCCAGTGGGGACATGACCAGTAGCAAGAGGCATGATGAGCAATTCCCCGATGCACACTCTGGACAGGAACAGCCTTTCAGCATTCCAGAACTCTATAAAAACTTCTTAATTGATAGAATTTGAAAACAAAAGAACTTACAGGCACCAATTTTCTCTCAAATCAGAGAAAAGGGAAAGGTGGAGACGCGTGAAGAGACCATGGTGAAAACTTATGTTGGTGCAAAAGCGGGAGGTGGAGGAGGACGTGCTCCAGGTGTCAGAGCTGAGATACTTCTGCAAGCCGTGGTGAGAACTATAATACAACAAATTATTTCTCTATAATTAATGAAGTGCTTGGGGGATGCAGAATTCACCCGCAGCCTGTGAGAAAAAGGTGGTCATGCTGGAACATGTGGATGCTGGGAAGCTGTGATCGGGTGAAAGGCTTGAGCAGAGAGACAGAACCTTTACTTCTAGAGACAGAGGAAGAGGACCCTTGCTTTTATACTAGAACAGCTGTCCTTTAAAACTACACTCCATGAACCAAACGGCCCATGAAAAAAACAGCTGGGGGAAGACTGCTTTGCTCATGAGAAGGATTCATGTTGCAGCAGGTTAGTTGGAACTGCTACTTGTGAAAATCAGAACCACACTAGATTCAGAATTCACAGAGAGGTATCTCCCATGAGAAGGACCCCACGACATAGCAGAAGAGACACCTCTCCCTAAGCAAACCGAAGAAAAAATTGTAGAAGTGACAAACTGACTAAAAACCCCATGTTTTGTGTTCCTGTGCTGTTGGTGGGAAGGAAAGACCAGCTGGCAGAAGGGGAGAAGGTGTTTTAAAGGTTTATATTAGTTCTGATTATCTTATTTTTAAATCTGTTTATAAATTTTCCCTTTTTAATTTTAAGTTTTGAGCCTTAGAGTGTTTTGTCCCAATCCTTATCTCACCCATAAGCTTTATAATTGTTCTTTGCCCCTCCTCTGCTCAACTATAGCAGAGGAGAATGAGTGAATAATTTTTTTCATGGGTACAAGGCTTCTAGCCAAAGTCAACCCCCTGACAAATTTATCATGACGTTTTGATAAACAGCATGCTTTTGCTCAAGCATGTAAATGTCAAGGAGTAGAGCTCCTAGCAACCAGTTTGCAAAGATATTTTCAACGTGAAAAGAAGGTTCATAGAGTGTGTTGGCAAATGTATGTTTGGTAGTGCTCAGTAACTGAACCAATAGCAGCCTTGGGTAGACAGGCTCTTCCTTACCTCTTTTATTTTTGTTACTACCTTATCAAAATCATGCTTAGCATGATAGGTGTCCTCCGACCAGATGTTTTTTAGTTAGTTCAGATCTCTCAAACCAATCCAGACACCTTTTATGCAGGGAGAGTAGTGGGTGTGGCAACCTTTCAAGATTAAATTTTCATATCATAAGATCAGAGAAGACCTGATAGTCATGCAGTCCATTTCTCTCTAAAGGCAGCATTTGTGTCATGCCCTGACAAGAGTTTGTTTTAAAAAATTTCATTTGATGGAAATCCTGCCTTTCCTTTGACTATTCAGTTAGAAGAATCATTATCCTTTTTGACAGAGAGACCTTTGGCTCTCCTTTTCTTAGGAGGTAACCTGATTTTTCATTTGTGTAAATTTAAGCCTTATCATTCTGTCTTTGTTCACTGTGTGTGTGGAGAACATACAGGATTGCAAGAAATGCTCTCATTGTCCAACACTGTCTCCAGGAACAATCACAGCCAGAGACCTGAGCAAGTTGCGAAATTTTTGTTTTGATTCTTCCTTTCCTTGTGACAAGTTTTTTGTTTGTTTTGAGTGTTTTTCCATCTCATTTTTTTTCCCAGATGATTCCTCTTGAAATTGCACAATCACTGTATACTCTCCCAGGTCTTGTCTTCGAGACTTCTGACCACTGCAAATTGATCTATGCCTTTCTATTCTGGTTTGAAGGCAAACCTTAACTCCACACCAAAATCTTTCAAGACAATCCAAGTCTGAACTACAATTTAATAGGAAAATTACAATAAAGGCCATAATACAGAAACACTGGTTTAAACTGACAAAGTCAGAATATGACCTGATGCCCTGTTGGTCAAGGTGATGGTAGCAGTCTGATTAAATGGTAACTACAGTCCCGTTGGATTGATGGGTGTGGTTCTGTCGAAGTGGTGATCCTGTAGAAAAAAGTCTGGTCCTTCTCTGGAGGCCCAGTGGTGGTTATCAAGAGCTCTTCTTCTGGGATTCCAGTGGGGGTATTGTGGTGTCCCAAACTCCAGATTATAGACAGGTAGGCATGTTTGGTACCTCTTGCAGGGCGGGGCATCTCACAATGGGATGATGTATTTCTGTGAGTCACTCAGTGAGACCTTAACAGCTCCTTAGTGGATTTGGCCCCCTCAGGGTGGCTGCTGCTTCCCTGGAGGGAGTTATTAGGGCTGAGTCTTGAAGAAGATAAACCATTTTTACCAGCTTATGCAGATGGTAATAGAAAACATACTTATGGTTACACCTTGCATTGTAGCCCTAGACACCTTCTTAAAGCATCCTTACTATACTGATCATATTACATTAACCCAACCTTCAGCCATGCTTATTATGTACCTTCTTTATGTCCCATTTATATCTTACTGGTGTCATTAATGCTCTGTGTTTTCTGGGAAGTTTGTTCTGTTACAGATAGCATAAACAGGATTTTTGGCTAGAAGATATGATATAAAGAGGATCTATGACTTTTGAAGATGCTTCCATTCTGATTGAACTAAGTGGGGACAAAGATACTTGTTCTTCAGATTATTATATTTGAAATTTGTAACCATGGAGAATATTTATAAATCTCCTTCTGCATCTGAGACCTGTTCTTTCATTGTTACTGAAGCTATTGCTATTGAGCCCTGAAAAAAAAAAAAACAACTTGTAGTAGTCTTTACTTGTGCTGAAAATGACCTTTTCTTTTGGACTAGGCAAAAGAATATCTTTAGTGACTAATTCCAGGCCATCCCTGCAAATTTGGAAGGGATACTCCTCTTGCATGTAAAAAGAAGGGCTCATGCTTCTCCATCCTGCTATCATTTAAGTGGGTGTGTTCCCCCACACAAGTGTCTCTATATGACAGTACAAAGCAATGCATTTAATATCGTGGCTAAAATAGGAGAAGGTAATCTGTAAAAAAACCCACAGTCTTCACATTTTCGTGTACTTTGTTGTGGGAAATAATGCAGTACTCGTGAGTCTTCAGATGAGAGAATGATAGACTGGATCTATCTATCTATCTATCTATCTATCTATCTATCTATCTATCTATCTATCTATCTATCTCTCAATACTTAGATGCTCAACTCTTGAATTTCCACAGTTTCATTTAGTATGTACTTGCTAGACTTCTCTGTCATAATGAATAGAACCTTGAAAATGTGTTTTAGATATGCTACAAGCAGTTGTGAGCTGTTGCTGGAAGTCACACTTGCTCATAGACATTGACCAAATAGATGTTTGAAGGTGATATTAAAAATTACTTCAAGTTTCAAAGGAATATAAGTCTTGCTGAGTCCAAGGGAGCCTAAATACACATGTGGAACACTTCCCCTTTCTCCAGAGGGGCTCTGCTGGTCTTTGCAGGTGTATTGAGAAGTAACACAAAAAGTGTGTGCCCCCAATAGTTCGATGGAAGGACTGAGAGAGGTAGAAAAGAGTCAAAAATGGGCTCAGCTCTGGATGTAGTGATGTGCTCTGTTTTCATCATTAAGACTATGTGAGATGCGAATGAGTCACTGAGTGTTGTTCAGGATTGGGACAGTGTTTGGCATCTCAAAGGACTGGTATTTCCCTGAATATCTCTGTGACTGAGAAAGCTTTGCCTCTGAGAGGAATGCAGTGATGTGAAGTAAATTTTTAGTGGTTTGCTGTGCCTTTGCTGATTTAAGGTGATTTTTTTTTTTTTTTTGATAGCTGTGTACATGTTGTGCAGTCATATGTTATCTTGGAGTGTCTTCAAAGAAGGACTACATTTATAGAAAAACCAAAACCAAACAAAACCCCCAAATGTTGCTTCTTTTTCCACCCCTCTCCCCCCCACCCTTGCCCAACCGAAATCTGTGGTCAGGAAATTGCCAATTTTTGGGGTCCCAGTACTCAACAAGTACCTCAGAAAGTATTCTGGCTCTTAAATCTGTCCCAGTAACTGAAACTTTGTCTCAGACATTAGAAAATCTATCAACACACCTTTTCAATTCAAATCTTATTAGCTTTCATTTGCAGAGAGGTTGCCCTAACATAACAAAGATTGTGAGCTGTTTTTCAGATGCTATTACTGAATAGCAGCTGAGCTGGCCAATGGATCTTTAATTTCCTTTTGGCATCCAGCCCACGCGAACATACAATGAGCAATTTCCTCAAACATAGCATCAGTGGGAAATTCATCTTATTCTTAGTTAGCCTAGCTACATGATCAAGACAGGGGGCAGTATGATTTTTGGCGTTGATATTCTGAAACAGAAATTGGAATAGAAAATCATCTCCAGTTTTGGACTGTCTGTACTTCCATGGGGCCTTTCATATTATAAAACTGCTTCCGCATCCTGACATTTTCTTAGAATTTTCTTTAGTGTAGCTACCAGTAGGCTGTTTACAAAGTAATGCGTAGTCTACCAATCCCGTACAAATATTTTATTTCATGGTAAGGAGAGAGAGTTTAACAATCAAAATGAAAACAATTAGACAGGTATTATATTTTAAGTCTTCAGAAATAGCGTCTCTATTATTAACTCCTTAGTGTCTAATTCTGATCTTTACCTAATCAAACCTCCAATGCTTATTTCACCAGTCATTAAATTCCAGTGTCTTTATCTGATTTTTCTCTTTACCTATTGTTAGATTGTTCAAATTACCTGTCACTTAAAAACCATTCCTCACAGGTTTTTTTTCTTTCCATTGATGATTTTTTTTAAGTGATGAAAAGATGTATATGCATTACTCGTGATGCTTTGGATAGATTTTCAAGATTTCTCCTGAACTAAAGATTTTTATACATTCTCTCACTCCACCCACATAATTGTATTTCATAGTTCCCATGGAAATTATTTTTTTCTGTTATCTGTTATTGTTGTATTGCCACACTGAGAGTTCAGATAGATATCTTGCTTTAGTGTAAGGTATTTGCAGTATAAATGCTACTGCTACTTAGCTGTGATTTTCATTCACATCCTTCATTCATTTCTTTCCCTTCAGCTTGGATCTTTGGGGTTAAGATGGTTGCCCAGGTGAATCCTTGAACCTGTTATGTGTCAGGGACAGAAATGCAGGTCGTTAGACAAAAAAATAACTCTCACTTTATTTAGTCTGGTTTTTCTTTTCATGATCGACAAGTGCTCCATACATCAGGCCTCAGAACCTTTCAGTCTGAGTATTTTGCCTCTCCATAATGTACAGGATTTTTGGAATAAAGACTCTTCAGTGTTGTCGACTGTCTTCCTCTACCTCTCATCTTTCTTCTTCTCTGGTAGATTCCCCTCTATGGGCACAGTTGTTTCAGGGTTATTTGGCTGCTTTTCTTGAACACCCATCTAGTTTTGAGTAAGGACAAGTTCCATTATCTTTGCTTGCTTTGCATAAATGCACTTAGCTTTTCTTGATAATCAGCTTTGATCATTAAAGTCTCCCTCCTTCATGACTCCCTTTGTTCAGCTCTTGTCATATGTCTTAGTCCAGGTAGTGCATTTTAAACAACTTTCTGAAATGTCTTTTGGCTCCCCAGGGCACCTGGCTCTTGCACTCACACAGTGACTCTAAGTGCATGTGGATGTTGTAGTTTGTCCTTTTCCCTGATTTGACAGCTACAGATAATCTGCAGATAAACTGGTCTGTAAACTGCACAGGTTTTTTGGCTGTAACAAACCTCAATGTGACCACCTAGTTCGTCAGGGAATAGAAATAATCAAGTCCCCAGGTATAAAAATGATCGGCTGGATTCAAACTCTGAGAGGGGACCCCAGCCAGTCCCATTCTACCCTGAATGCAGACATAGCACTTATCAGTGAGTTGTGCAGTGTTAAGACCCCGACCAAGAAGGTAAGCACAGGAAATTTGGAGTCCCTAAAAGAGGGTGCCCATCAATAAAATTTGGCTGTTGTCGCATGAACTTGGTGTGTTCACTTGCATGCCTGTCTCCAAAACTGCAACTCCTGATGATTTTTTGAGTCATCCTCAGCTTCATCCAACAGAAACAGTTGAGGAATGTCCTGGGGTGACTTTATGATCATGCTTTATTCCCTAACTGTCTGCTTTATGTCCAGAAAATGATTGTTGCAGCTTTAAGATGGACCTGGGGCATGGGGCGGGGAGCCTTGGGCTCCTGCAGGGACTCTGTTCAACCTCTCTCTCTCTCTCGTGTATTTGGTGGCTACATGGGTTGTTTGCTTTGTTGCCTTTTTTGCTAGATTAATTTTTGTCAACTTAAGCAAGAAGCTTCCGGGGTTTTTTTGTTTGTTTGTTTGGGTTTTTTTTTTTTTTTTTGTTTTTTTGGGCTTTTTTGTTTTTTGGGTTTTTTTTTTGTTTTGTTCTTTTATATAGTTTTGTTTTTTTTTCTTCTCCTGGCAAATCTTTTCTGCAGTTTTTTGGGGAGGGTTTTGTTTTGTTTTTTTTTTCTCCCTAGCCCAGGGAGCCTGCAGAGCAGCTTCAGCCAGTCCAAACCCCATAAAGACCAAGCCAATGAAAGAAGGGACATTAAACTCCACCAACTGTTCTGGCTGCGAGGAGAAGACCCACACCTGAAATCCAGCAGGTTCCCAGCTGCTCCGAGAACTCTCTTCTCCTCCCCTCACAGAGACAAAGAAGGACAGACTCTATCTTTGCCTCTTGGCTACATGATGAGGTAGGGGTGGCAAGGACTAACACAACAGAAATGGTGATCTTATGCTTTTCTCCTTTTCATGACTTCTGTTACCTGCAGAAGTGTTTGAGGTAGCTGTTTTCTGACCACTTTCAGAGAGGCTTGTTCTCTTTGCCAAGCCCTGGAATTTTCAGCATTGTTCAATGTGAGCTTTAATTTGAATTATTTTCTTTTTTAGACAGTCAATTTTCCTACAGTAAATCCTGAGCACTTTGGTACTCACAGTCATGTCAGTGTGATTTAGTCATGTTCACTTGAATAAAACAACCTTGCTCACTTGGTTTTCCTCCATCACAAATTGAAAGATCCACTCACAAACATGCTCATTACCCACTGGAATTACGTCCAATAAGTCTCCTCTCCCACTGGGACCTCTGGTGCAGCCACATCCAAGAGCTACTTGTTTTCATGAAAGGACTCAGTTTGCCAGAAAACTCCCCTCTCTGCACCTGTTGAATCCTGCTATTATCACTGGCCACCAGTGTGTTCTGGTGTTCCTAACAGCACATCTAAGAGGAACACAGCCTTGGATATCACCAGCCCAGTGAAGCTCTGGAGAGCAAAGAACAATCACAAAAATTGGACCAGGCCTTTGGCACTGCTGCTCCACAAAATGTGCTCAACCTACCAACAGTTCAGCATGAAAAGGTGTAACCTCCTGTCCATAAGCTGTTTATCAGTTTAAAGTCACCTTCTAGTGACTTTGTGTATCTGAGGGCAAGTGAGACTTTTAAGTCCTTCCTAGTTAAACACTGGGCTTAAAAGCCTGGCATACTGCTATTGTGTGGAGCAAACTCAATATGGTGCCAGGAGGAGCTGTGAGGACTGAGGTGCAGGTGGTCAGTTCTGTGCTGATGGAGTGAGATCTCCTCCTTGCTATGCCATCACATCCTGCTTGCAACTGCCTCTGCAGACAGAGCAGCAGCAACCAAATATGTCAGTGACGTGCAAAACTGCTTGAATTCAGTCCGTAAGGGTTGAGAGCCACAGAGCAGCACTGTGCAAAGAGAAAAGACCAGCTCTTTCTCTTAGATTTCAGGCATTTTTCTGAAGTTCTGCTCTAATTTGTATTGTTCTTGGAGTGTTGGGGAAGATGAAACAGGAAAACCTTATAAATATGATTGCCTGCCAAAAGATTTTGAGAATATGGAAACTATAAGCGAGATTGAAATGAAAGCCATCTTTGAGATACCAAACCTTAGTTACTGAACAACTGGAAAACAATAGTATGGCCAGCTGAAGGTAATCCCCTCTTGACTGAACAATTCCCTCTGCTTGCAGACAGCTCCAAGGGTCAGAGCAGACCCTACTAGCTTGGCAGAAGGGGTCCAAAGAGTAGTTTTTAGGGTTTAAAATGTAACACAGTATGGTAATGTAATGATTCTTATGTAAATGCCATAAGATTTGTATCTTGTATTAAATTGGTTAGTGAAAATTAGAATATTCAGTACAAAAGAAGATTTACTCTATTGTAACAGGAACCTCGCTCTCTTACTATTACTCTCTTACTCTTACTATTGTTTTTACTCTTCTTCTTGCTCTTGCCCTTACTATTGCTCTTACTCTTACTCTTCTTCTTGCTCTTGTTCTTACACCTACTCTTACTCTTGCTCTCTTGCTCTTTGGTGCCTGCTCTGAGCTGAGGCTGGCAGCTCCAAGCAGGGTCCTTGCACCCACACCCTTTGTAATAAACCACAAGTTCCCAGACCAGGCTTCAGAGATCTCTCGTCTCCGTTTGTCCCGACCGTCCTACCACCTTCGCTCCTGCACTGGAGGAGATTAATTAACAAGTTATTTAGAGGCCATAAATAAGATGTAAATGCACAGATAAATCAGCAGCCATTGGTGGAGAAGGGCGAGAGTGCCTCAAATGCTTCTTTTCAGTTTGCTGATCCACCCTTGTCTCTCTAGCTGAACTAAAGCAATGGCATTGTTATTCAATTATTTTTCTCCAAAATCCAGAGATCTTATGTGTGCCTCTTTGTCCATACCAGAGAAATTGGGAGAAACAGAGGAAAGGACAGACTGACTTGGAGCCATCAGTGTATCAGTATATTTTGTTTGGCAACCAACTTGATGACAGAGTTCTCAGCCCTTTAGCTCCAGTTCCTTGCCATGTCTGTTGTCCTGCTAACAAACAAAAGTGTATTTCTGCCATTTAAGCTGCAACTTTTCATCTGACATAATTTCTGTTGAGGCATTTTCTTCACTAAAATTTTCTGTACAAACACAGATGTTGAAAAAGGCAAGAAACCTTGAAACTACCTTAAGAGCAGCCAGTTAAGTTATGGATAAAATTTGTGCTTAAAAAATTCCTCAACTAATAGTATGTTGCTCACCTTTCAACTCTGTCACCATTGCATTATGGGCTGATGGAGATTGTTGAAACTGGGAAGAGCGTTTTATTCAAAAAATACTTTGTTATGAAACTGACAGTTTTCTGGGTCATGTTATCCCTGAGGGCTAAATGGTGGGATGGGAAATGGTTTTGATCAGAGAACAGGCGCAGAGGATCCGTTAGTGCAAACTCTTCTACAGGTGACTACATATTCATTCTCCTGTTCCTGGTTGTCCGGGTGATAGTTCTTGACTCAGCTATGGCATTTAAAATAGAGAACTGGAAAATTCTGGGACAGAATGGCAGCATGGCATAACTACTTTAGATATGATACCAAGAGGATTGAAAGTATGTTATGCTTGTGTGGGAATTAATTAAAAAAAGAGAGGATTGAGTGCTTCATCTCACTCAGAGCCCTGGCCTACTTCCCCATCAGATGCTCTGTCTCCTTTCTTTCTTGATATAACCATGATTGAAGCAACAAATTTCCCCTACAAAGTGTGTATGCAGCTGTCTGCTGTGGTCACGAGAATCAGGGTAAGCTCTGCTGACTCTCAATTGTTCTGTATCTGGACATAAAAAAGACTTCTGTAGTTCATTCTCTCATATATAGTTTCGAATTGTTTTGTGCAAGTCCGTATCGTTCCTGATTGTCTTTGCAGGATTATCCTGCCTGTCAGAGTAGGTTATGTTTATCCTCTACAGCCACTGAGTAATCTCTGTCAGGAATCTTGCACCCCAAACCCTTCCTGGTATGGCCCACATAGCTTTGAGGAACTTGCTGTATTTGAGTAGACATGGGACTTACTGTAGCAATGTAAAAACCCGTATGCTGGATACTTTCACAGAATTTTAGTAATCTCACAATGCCAACAAAGGAATGAAAAGGAGCCCTGGAACAATTACTAGGCTCTCTTAGCTAGGAAATTGAAAAGCTGTTTGTACAGAACAGTGCTTCAGTTCACCAAGGTTTGCAAACCCACTGCACATCCTCATAATCAGGTTATATATCATGGTGATATATAAGAAACATCTTCCTGGAGGTGATAATTATTTTTAATTCCCTTTGTTCTGTTGTCAAAACCGTCCCACTAATCAGCTATTGTAGAGAAGGACTCTTTTCTGCTATTTTGACACCTCCAACTGCATGCAGTGTTTCTGTATTTGGGGCATGAGAGACTTTTGTAAGGCCAGCTTGATACCTTATTATTTCTTGTAAGTTCTGCTTTGGAGGTTCTAGATGTATGTATTGAATTCTGATCACCTTTTTCGTTCATTTGTAAAAATAAACAATATGAGAGTACAGACTGCCTGGCTCTCAAAATGCAGTATCAGCACTATTTTAGCTCATAGTTACAAGGTTGTTTCCCCTCTTCTAAATTTTTCATGAGACAAGCATATATAGTACAAAATTATATTTGAAAAACATTTTAATTCTGCTTGATTGGAGTATAATGAAGAATTTACAAAATTTACCCTCATATATGTAGAAGGAACTGGAAACAAGAATTATACAGTAGCATAATCTTTTAATGGCTGCTTCTATTTTGATTTCATTTGCTTAGAATAATATCTAAAATATTACGTGGTCAGAGAAAGCATCACTCATGGTTCAGTGAGCAAAAGGATAAACAAGTTCATTTCATGTGAGCTTTGTTAGATGGATTTGTTCAGTGACAAATCAATATTTTGGTCGTTTTTAGCTAGAAATACTTAAGCAGGATTGATGGCTAACGAGTTATCAATAGGCTGAAATGAATCCTTGGCTAAAAAGATGAGTTCACAATGAGCAAAGGAGAGGGGTCATTGGTAAGTATCTTGATTATCTCAGGATATCTCAAGATATCCAGTAAATCATCTGAAGTATTCTTCTGCTTTTTAGAATTGACAGCTTTTAAAGAGGCCAGCAATTTAGGCTGAACTCTCATAGCAAGGGCAAGGAGCTGAAACACCTTTTTCTACAGGATGCATTGAAAAGACTTTTTGTGTAACCTATGAAATAGGTATAGATTAAGTATTACTGCATTTTTATTGGGTTTTAGTGCATTTAGAGTAATTATTTTTTTTTCTCTCTGCAGGTTACACTATGTCTGATATTTGAATAAAACAAAGGTATGAATAAAAATCTTCCCTAGTTTTCTATAAACTAGACATAAAATTTTAAAACCTCCATAGAGCAAAGTGTTTCCCCTATTTACTTTTAGGCCTGAGGTCTGGGAAATTTTCCTGGGTTTAACTGGGGTAGAGTTGACTTTCTTCACAGTGGCTGGTGTAGGGCTGTGTCTTGGATTTTTACTGAACTTGGGGCTCATAATATAGAAATAGTTTAGTTATTGCTGAGCAGGGTTTACACAGAGCCAAAAGGGATTTTCCATGCTGTATGGCACTATGCTCAGTATGTAAGGTGGGGAAAGAAGGAGGAAGAGTGGGATGTTTGGAGTGATGACATTTATCTACCCAAAGAATTGTTACATGTGGTGGAGACAGCTGCCTGCAATGGAAAACACTGAATTAACTCCTTGTTTTGCTTTGCCTGTGTATGCAACTTTTTCTTTCCCTGTTAAACTGTCTTCATCTCAACCCATGAGTTTTCCAGCTTTTTCCTTTCCCCTCTCTCCCTGCTCTTGCTGGTGGGGCAGTGAGCTGCCTAGGGCTTAGCTCCTGGCTGAGGTGAAACCAGAACAGAAGTCAGTGTGGTTGCTGCTGTTCCAAGGTGCAAGAGTGCTGTTTGGGGTAGTAGACACGAGTGACTGTGCCTCACCTCTGGGATTCCCTTTGAAGCAGCCCATTAAGGCTCCAGGTCTCTGACCCAGCCCTTCCTCTTTTCTCTTGCTCTTCACTTTCTGTGACAAAAATAGCCCAGAATAGACTGGCCTCTGTGACCTTTCACCCCAGGATGAGAGGAAGTCTAGCTACAAAGTTGGCTGCTTACAGGAGGAACAGCTTTGGAGACACTGCAGAACAGAGACAGGTGTCTACACCCATGATGATCTCTATGAACCATGGACAGCTCCCCCACTTTCTTGGCTCCACTGCTTTCCTTTTATAACAGGTGAATTTTCAATTATCTCTGTGTCAATAACATGAACTCAAAATATAGTATGAGTGAGAGACAGCTACTTCCAAATGCTTTTTTCCTTAACTAGGCAGTTGTGAAATTTTCATTGGTTGTGGACAGAGCAGAAGAGATATCAAAGGTTTAGAGCATTCAGGACATCAATGGTGCCTGATAGGGACTGTGCTTTCCTAAGAAGGCAGAAAGTGAACAAAACCTGCTCTACTTGTTGCCTGAACCTAACTTTAACTGAGACAGCTCTATCCTATCATGGTACTATTGATATAAGGCTATGCCAATTAAACTTTATCAGGAAAAATATAATTCTTGTAAATATTAATTCATTTTATTCAGTGTCAAGAACCTCTGGTGCTTTGTAACTAATAATAATTTAAATCTTATGGTGCAGGCTAAACAGGTAACCAATTTCCAAGCAGACCTGAGCAGTGGATGAGGCGCCTATTTTTCTGCTTTTAATTTAGGGGTTGGGTAACTAGAAGAGAGGCAAAAAATACAATGTATTTTCCCTTCAATTTTTATTCTTTGTTATTAAAATACTCCTGGCTGTAGCAAACATTTCCACAACTGCCATGTAGGCAAAATTAGGATTTTCAGAACTGATTAGATGGACAAGGCATGTTGAAAGTCACCTGGGAAAATTTCACTGAGAACCACTTGTATGCTGAACTCTTTCTGAAAATCAAAACAATTTTGATTTTATTTCTATTTTTGCAACAGGAAATCTTTTTTAATAATGTATTCAGTCCTCAGGTTGCATTGACACAAATCTGGGTGGGATTTTTCCTTATATATTGTGGTTTTAAATCTATTTTTTTTCCAAAGGAGGACTCGTGGCTTAAAAAAGGGATGCACATTACTTGAGATTATGTCCAACAAGGAAGTTGGGTATGAGAAGTTTGCCTGGCAGCCTTCTGACATGCTCATATGGACCCCATGTCCTTTAAAGAGTGTGGGGAGAACTTGGTGCTTGAGAAGGAACTTTAATCCAAACCAGATAATAAGATTTAATATGAGGACGAATTATGAATCTATGCCAGGTTAACAAGAAAAGATAAAAAAGTCTCTTATGGTACCCTTTCTCTGTGGCTATTTGTATTCAAAATTGGGCTGAATGCTCTTATCCTGCTACCTCACTTAGCTATGAACATTCTGCTTTTATTGACAAACCTGCAGGTTTAGGATGAAAACAGTTTGCAGCTGAATAAGGGTAGTGTGCCCGGCAATTTCTTGCTAATCTCTCTTATTATTCCCTTCATAAAAATGCTAGTCATGGTATAAATGCTCATTTAAATCAACACCTAGAAGTGGCAATCTCTGCAGCTGGAAGGACTAGCACTATCCTATGGTTTCACAAAAGAAGGTATCGTTTCTCTCTGGTTTTTGGCAGCTTTTGGAAGCCAGAAACGAGTAAGTGTTGAAAGTTTATGAATGGTAAATTTGCAGCTTTATTCTGTTCACATAAGCAGTCCTGCTGTAGAACCAGCACAGTGCACTGTTGCACCAGGACTGTGTGCAAGCACACTCTGGGGCACAGTCTGCGTGTCTGAGACAACTACTACCAAATAAAAACTGTGCAGAATTGCAATCTGTTCTGCCTCCATTGTATCAGAGACATTTCTGTTGACTTCAGCAGAACTTGTGTTGTTCGATGGAGCTAAAGCAGCACCTTTCCTTTTCCGGGAATGAAGTGGTTTAGTTTTATTTTAAGGGATGGAGGCATTTCACACCTCAACATTTTCATATTCCAGCAAAGACTCGGTGTAATTCAAGTGACCTCTAGGGAATTTGTATGGTGAATCTAGTAGGTGTATTGAACCTTACAGTGGCTCTAGGAAACTGTATAATAAATTAGCAACTGTTCACCAGCTGGATTTGTTTACAGAGTCTTAAGGGCATGCTGTGATGATGCTATGCTGAGAAGGTGCTACATTCCAGCCCTTACAGATGTACAGAGACTGCATTAGCAGACTATTTAGAGCTGATGTTAGTTGCTTTGCAAGATACTATGTCAAATATTCGAATCAGTAAGTATGGAGAAGAACACCTTCTGTACCAGAAATGGAAACTCTCACAGGGAAACTGCCTGGAAGGAGGCAAACAGGAGGCTTCTTGTTTGCCATGACAGAAATACCATTTTGTTCACACGTTTGCTCAGTTTTTACATCTCCCATAGCAGTTTCTCACAGTGACTTTCTCAGACAGGCTTTGCACATATTTTGGCCCCATCTCTTCCCTGTGTGTCTCTTTCCAAATATTTTTGTTTTCTAAATTTTCATTGGTTTATCAATCTTTCACTTCTTTGCCTCCTTCATTCTCTTCTGCATTCCCATTGCCTTCTGTCCTCACTTTTCCTTTCCCTCAGTCTCATACATTCTTTCTTCAGACAACTTTGACACTTTTTCTTAATTCCATCTCTACATTTTCCTGGGCATCATGCAGGGGCCAACTTCTAGGGTGTAATTACCCTTGCCACCTCCAAATGGGAGCAGGGCTTAAGCTTTTGGAGCCCTTAAAAACCATTGCATCTTCCAGACACCCCTGGGCTCTGAGAAAAGAGAAGACCAGCACATGGATCCTGACTGATCACAGGCAGTTCAGACGGGGAGCTGCAGCTCAGTTTCTTCTGTACTGTTTTGTAGAGAAGGTCAGATCAAGATACTCTTGCCATATATTATTGGATTTTTACCCTCAGCTGTTGCTGGTTTAATGTAGTCAGAACTGGTAAAGTTAAGTACTGGTAAAATGTACAGGTGTTATCCTGCCAGAAGGATATTTTTTTACAACAATAATGCACTTAGTTTTAAATGCCCCTTCGTTGTCAGTGCTTCCCCTTAGATGTGTGATTCTTTAATCGAGTTTTTCAGAGCAGCCCTATCCCTTCCCTTCTGTTTTGGTTGATTGAAAAAAGCCCAGCTGGACTTTGCAATGTTTGGCCTGACTCTTGGTTCCCATGACTGTCTTTAATTGTTTTTTTTTTTAATACCAGCAGCAATCTCAATCTTTCATGAATCTGAGTGACCAGGATTATTTATGTTATTTGAAATATTCCCAGTGCAACTAATTAAATTCTTGACTACAGAGAAAGCCTGCTTTTGTCAGAAATGTTAGGTAACTAAAAATTACCAATGACTATCAGCAGAAAAATAGCTAATAAGTACTTCAATTTCAGATGCTCTTTAAACATGCTACAAACACTGATTTTTAGATATAATTTCCTTTAGACATGTGTGACTAGTTCATATGATTTTCGTGCCTTCTTTCCAGAAGTCATTCTCCCTCCTAGCATTTGCTTGACTTCACTTTGGACATCCAATAAAAGAAATTCAGATCTGACATCTTAGCCAAATCCTTGGAGGTCAAGAAAGCTGCAATAAGCCCATGTGCCTGTAGCCACAAAGATATCCTTCACCTGCTATTGTGAGTGCCAGCTCACAGCCCACTCCTGCTCTGAGTTGGTGGTGACCTTTCCTTTCAGTGCTCAGCCCTGTTGAGACTCTCATGAGGGATGCTGCAGAAACAAACAGAAGAATTTCCTGAGAAGAGAGATGCCAGACCTTAAACAGGCAGCTGAAGAAGCAAAGGATACATAAAAATACTCTGTTATTGAGAAGGAAAAGACTGTTTCTCTGCCAAAAAACAGAATCCTTGCAGATTCCAATCAGTTGCTTCTGGAGAGAACCAATGTGGCACTTTGTGTTCCCCCATAAAATTTAATGCAAGTGTTTTGATACTGGCTGCCTGATTAAATTAGATATCCCTAATGTATATATATATTTCCATTATGTAGATGAATGTCACACTGGAACTGAGGGAATTCAGTCTCTGAATTAATGTGTTTAACCCTTTGAGGATATGCAATCACCACATAGGTTTTCTTTTCTAAAATCTTTTGTCAGGACTATCATTTATCATGGGCATGTGGGTACTTTTGTTAAGATGACTAATATATTACTAGCAATCACTGTTCAGCTTTAATATTATTAACAGACTGCTTAATTGTCCCCCAGTGGTATAATGGATGCACTTAACCCATGTCTATACAGGAATGCCAAGCTGTGATAGTCACTTCTTAACCACCATGATTCAATGTGTGATTTTCAAAGTACAAACAAATGAATACACTGGTCCACCTGCACTGGGTTACTTCAGGAAGAAGTGGTACTTGCAAGGTAACAGGAGTGGAAATGAGGTGTTAATCTGTGGCTGTCATTTATGTGATTGGATGGAAGTGAAAAGAGAAAAACAAAAAAAAAAATCATCCCCAAACAAATAAAACCCTTTACCCTTCATCAAGGAGGGGCTGTTTCCCAGCTGTACCTGTCAAGGAATTTGTTTCAGTAAAGAGAGAGGAGGAGGATTGTTGGATCAGATGTCAGTGGTGTCTCTCAAGCAAGGAGCACACTGGCATGTGCCATGAGCTGAGAGCACAGCACACAGTTCTTCCTGCTCCTTCTAAAGGGTACAGAAATTGATTTATGTACATTTTCATGAAAGCCAGAATAAGACAAGTTCACCGATTTTATCTGAACTGATTCAGTTAAAGACCTGAAACATTTATCCCTCTTCTTCTTTTTCTTTTTCTTTTTTTTTAAATCCCAGTACATATTCAAGGTCTTTGTAGAATAATTATCATTAGTACTTAGCTGTTTTTATCCCTAGATCTCAAGTGCTTTGGAAAGATAAGTATTATTAATCTGACTGAAAGGTTCTACCTGCCCAGTTACAAAGACTTGAGGCAGTTGTTGGAGAACCTGGTGAATGAAGCTCAGGCTGTCTTGGATCAGACAGTGGGGAAAGACTTCTTGACACCCTTCTGTAAGGCTGTGTCTTGCTCCTCAGACCTGGAGTTGCTTTGTGTGCATGCTTGTTGGCATGAGAGGGCACGTCAGGCAGAATGTAAAGGAGATAAACTTGTTTTATATATTCTTTTACTTTCGGAAATAAACTCCATGGAGTATTGAAAGTGAAAATAGCTACTTTTTGTTCGACTGTCTTGCTTTCCTCTACTAAACAGCACTCTGTCTTTGCCCTGTAATGGTTTAAAAGGAGCTGGAATGTATTTCTGCTAAAACTCTTTGATGTTCAGTGTTACAAATCACCTGATTCCCAGGATAAAATCTGTTCAACAGAAGCATCACTGGTCACAGTGCTGTTCTGACTTCTCGGTTTCATTTCTGATGATTTGAGTTGATTTGTTGAGAAACAGGGGTAAATACAAATCACCTTGTCAAATCAGTAAAGCAGACAGTGTCACCCGGACCTCAGAATACATTTTATTAAAGTGTTTGTCTTGAAAGGAAGAGAAAATCTAGCAATAGAACTGAAGATGAGTCAGCTAAGATAGAACACATGCATGAATTTCTTGTGTGAGGGGCTGAAGGTCCTCACTTGTCCTCTTGGAAGGGTAAAACTGGATGAGTCATGATTTATCTGGTACCTGAGATTTTCAGCTGAGAGTGAGGGGTTCTAGGCTTGAATCACTTTTCCAAGACCCTGCTTTATTTTTTATCCAGTGACTCCTGAATATGAGGTGCATAAACAGTCTTTTTAGCCAGTCTGTGCTTTAGGTGATTACAGGCTACGGGATTTCAGCATTGTGTTTCTGGATTTTATCTCCTTGAAGCTTTAAACCCTCCTTGGGATTTGGTACTGCTGTACATTGGGTCATAAGCCGCAGACACAGTACCTAAGATTTGGTTGGTGAAGTGGGAATGAGATTTCAGGAGTTTTCAGAATTGAATTAGGGACATTTTTTGCTAAGGTTGTTTGAAAACTGAGCTTTGAGAGCTTGTATAAGTTCCATGCTCTTGAAAACTTTATTCACATTTAGAGATACATGCTTTTTACTCCTCTTACGCTGCTAGACTTTCATTAGTGGCTTTCACATACAATTCAATAGTTCTAGTAAAAAAAAAAAAAAAAGAAATATTTTTCAAATTCCACATGCCAATTAGTCAGCCCAGTAGTGCAGTGGATTTAGAAAAAGCCCTGGCCTTACAGCTGTCATGTAACACAGGAAGATGAGCTATAACCCACCGTGCTTTCCCTGGTAGAAAGATTTTTGAGGGTGACTGTGAAGGTGAGGAACACCACAGTGTGTTAGCATTGTTTTATAGAAGCATTGAGGTAGGCCAGAGAAACTGAACATCTGGTTCTTGACTGTGCTTATTTCTACAGTAGTAAACAGAAGAATTGAGACCAAAGTCAGAACAAAATCTCTTATCTCTTCTAGATTTCCTGACACATTAGCACGTTTTGAGCAGCATGGCTGGTGGCACTGCAGTGAAGCCTGTGTATTTCACCAGCTGTTAGAGTATTACCCATGCAGTAAAGAGCTCAGGAGAGAGGCACTGAAAGATTTAGAGCAATGCCACCTAGTGCTACAATTAAATCTCCTGAAATATATAAATTTTAATTTTTGCAGGCTGGAAGTTTTTTATTTCTTGACTTTTTTTTTGGCAATTCCACTTATTAGCAGTAAACTTGGACATCAAAAAACCACCCTGAGGCATAGTTTGAGGATTTGCTCAGCACCAGCTTGGATTTGCAGTTATGGCTCATATCTCACTGAAAACAGCAGGGAGACCTGACCAGGAGGAGCCTTCTCACCTCACTTCTCCTGTCTTATATCAGTTAGTGGCTGGATGCTGATACCTCTACTTAGCAGGAGGGGGTGCTTCTGAATTTGACCATTTTTAGCCTTTGATGCCTGATTGTGAATCATTTTTCCCCCACAACAGCTACTTGAATAAAGTGACCATCTGTTTCTTATTAAAAAAAAAAAAAAATTAAAAATTCCTTTTTTCAGTGTTGTTCAGCCTATATCAGTTTAATATAAAGACATACTTTGTCACACATTTTGGCAGTGATCACACAGAGGAGTCTATACAAAGATACAATGATTTGATAAGATCCATGATTGTTGCATAGGAAATAGAACATTGCAGGATTTCTTTTTCCTTTTCCAATGCTTATTTTTCTTGTTTCCTTTTTTCCCCCCAAATTTAGTTCCATTTTTGTATTTTCTGGTCATGCAAACAGGTATTCAATATCTGCAATGCATTACTGTGACCCTTTAACAATGAAAAATTATTACGACTCTTCTACATTATGAACTTCCATAAGAAGACAGAATTAATATATTTCCCACTGAGACTATTTTTGTCTCATGATACCCTTCATGATGTTGGTGATCCTTCTGCTTAGTTTCTTCATAGAAGGTATAATCACCATGTTTCAAGAGATGGCTCCTGAGAGTAACCTGAACAAGATATGACTAAAAGAACATGCCAAAATAAGTCTTTGAGCAAAACAGCAATGCACATTTGGAAAGCCATATACTCTCTCTGTTTCATTTTTTAAAAATAGTGATCCATGGCTCTGCCAAGACCAGTGCCTTATCATATATAGTGGGTGAAATATGCATAAAAAGGGCAAACCTGTCTTAAAAATGGGACCTTTTGTTGCAGCTCTGCACCCATCAAGAGATAAGGACTGCAAAGGACTAAAAATTAATAAGAAGTCTCTTGAAAGGCCTCTGACCATGAAACCAGCATGCTTGTTGTGATGGAAAATAGGTTCTCACTTTTTGAAATTTGGTCAAGTAGCAAAGTAAAAACAAAACCAAAATGACACCCAAACCACACAGTAAAATAAATTTCAGTTTTCCCATACTAAGGTGTTTATTGAAGACTAGCATTCTCATATCTTCCTTGAGGCTTCTTTATTTTCTACAAGTGAAATAAAGATGTGGCCAAACACCAGATTCCTGTAGTAGTTTTGAAATGTACTCAGATGGGGACAACTTCTTGTTTTATTTTCAGTCTTGCCTTTATGAGTTATTCTTCTGTAATTGTTCCTCTTGTTTTTTCATTAAAATCGGTTGCTAAAAAATGGATTACGGATTTTCTTCTGAGTTGTTATTTTTGGTTGGAAGCAAAGCCTGAGATTTTAACGCATGGAAATAAAAAAAAATAAATCTATAAATGTATAATGTTTCATATAGATGATTGTTAACTGCTAAGATTAAAATTATCAAACTTTCCATGTGGAGCACAACATGTTTGAATGAGTGAAGTCTAAAATGTAAAGGAAAACAGTAAACACAAGATTTTTCAACATTTTTTTCATTAGGAATCAAACACCCCAAAAAATTGTCATTGAACTGTCAACACCACATGTGAGTTATGATTGCAATAAATTGCATTTTTGGGGACAGCTGGTTTATTTTGTTGTTTGAGCCAAACGATCATTATTAGTGCGCTACCAAAGTTGAAGAGCTCATTATTATTTATGCTCCATGTATATGTTGTCACCCATTCCTCTCTGTCAAGGAGGTGAAGAGTGGCAAGGGCTCAGGAAGTTGAACAAACTGTAATTACTGCATTCTATTTCTCAGCTTTTCTGTACTTTATTTGTGACATAGCTGGGACCTTCCTGAAGCAAAGTTAGATTAGTTAGCAATTGATGAACCTTCCATCACCTGTTTGGGTGGACTTCTTGGAGATCAGCTTTCTGGACCTTCTGAGGTTTGTATTGAATTTTTTTTTTTTTTTTTTTTTTTTACGATGCGTGGTCTCTGTCCCTAACTCCACATATCCAGTAATTTTCCTTTGCCCAATCATTCCCAACAGACATGTTTTTACCTTGGATTTATTTTGTACCCTTTTCCCTAAGTCTGTTGTTGGTTTTTGGTTTTGTTTTGGCTTTTTCTAATGCTAGTATTTCCAGGTCTTGCTCAGAAGCTTTCTCTCACCCATTGTTATCTTCTAAAATCTCACTGAGACCATCTGCTCCAAACTGACTCCGTCGAGCAATTCTAGCTCTCTAAGATCATTTGCTCAGACATTATTTTTCCAGACAGACTATCTTCAGCAAAGACTCAGTAGCAGAAAAAGCAAACAAGTCTGGCAAAAGAGGCAAGCATATACTTTTAAAATATATGAACCACATATTTTCATTACTTTTAGTACCTCTTTGTCATAGCTGCCCGAGCTGAACATTTGTCTATGTGGATATTAAGCAGCAGCTAAGAGTTGGATTCAGGAAACAACTTCTGTTGTATGGATAATCATATTCCTATTTAGTAAACAGACATGTACATGCCATAGTCTCTTGAGGCTTTCAGCATGGATCTAACCTCAAACCTTCTTTCAAGGGCTATATTTTTCTGTTTTGTAAATTTATATTTTACCTGTAAGCTATTTCCCTCTGTTGATTTTGGATTGTACCCTCATTAAGTAAGTATAGGAGATTACATTCACTGGTTATCTCAATGGTTTTCACTTCCCTGTCAGGTACCATGCTGCTTAACAGTCCCTCTGGTCTGGGAGAAATAAATCAAAGATTACCCAAACTGCTTGAAGAGGTAATTACATCTTTCCTTCTCCTGTTCTCTTCGCAGAGCCCTGTTGGCCTGCAGGCAATGGATGCTGAAAACTACACTCTTTACTATCTGCATTGTTATGTCACTGCATTAGTACATGTTCACTCTGACACTTGGCAGTGTAACACTTGCACAGACAAATGTGTATTGAAAAGATTCTGCCTGCAACTTAAAGTTTGTATAACTAGAGGCTGTGGAATAGGTTCCCAGTTTTCAAATGTCTTTTAACTTTGCAAGATCCATGCAGTTTCACATGGGGATGGCACAAAATATTTTATCCTTTGTCATAATTCCTGTGCCTGGTGACTGCTAACCTTCCTAGGCTCACATATCTTAGATATAGAAGGAGTCCCTGCTGTAGTCCTCTCTCTTCAGTAACAACATTTAACATAACATGCAATAGATCAGGAGCCATGTGCCTATAAATAATGCTGCCGTTGTTAATATATTTGCAACAGTAATGAAATATTTTAGTAGTATGAAACAATTAAAATTGTCAGGGAAGTGTTTTTAAATAGGGAAAATTATCTTGAAGTCATCTAAGGAAAATGTATCCCAAGCTCTTTAATCTAGAACCTCTGCACAGAAACACTGCTGTTGCAGTGTTGCATCATCGTGCTTGGCTTTGCTGCAGCAGCTCATGCACCCATCTTTTTTTCATCATTGTATTAAAATGGCCTAGATGTGTTTTAGGAAAATCCTCTTTAAGACAGTCATGTCTGATTACCAATTCAGCCCAAAGCGGATGGTTGCTGTGCTCTCTGAACTCATTTACCGTGGTTTCTGCTTTGCTTTGCTCATACCTATGCTGCTTATTATCAAAACAAACCAATTAAAACTTGCTTTTATACACTGTCATAAGATGATCCACAGCAATGCTAACAAACAGACATATACTGTTGGACAGCTTCTAGAATCCTGAAGTGATTTTGATCCTGTAGCTGTATTGGGCCAGCTCAGCAGGGGATTTTTCAGCTCAACTTCTATGGCATTTCCTCATAGCATTTCACTCCATTCTTTTCATTCTGTATATTCAGTTATGCGTGTTGCCCTGTGTTCTTGATACACGGACAATATAAGCTTTATATTCCTCCTCTATATTTTGTAGTTCTTGATTTTATTCATATAGGTCTGTTTATTCCCTGTCCTAAATAAAATTATGAAATGATACTGTTGCACTTTCTTTCAACTGTGGCCTTTTAAACTGTGCATCCAATTCCTTTCTTTGGAAATCTCTTCTCAAGCCTTTTTAATCCCATTTCTGTTCCTCTGAATGTAGGTGTTATCTTTGACCCTGCTCCAGAGTCCACTTAAAGCATATATGCTCACTTCACAGCTTCAGAAAGAAAGGTTTAAGGGAGACTTGGAGTTGTGCCAAAGGATGCTTATGTGTTTTGTTCTCTCATAACATGAAATTTAATTATTGCAATGTTCTGTTTCCAGCTCTTCAGAACACTACTGCTCATGCATCTCCTAGGATGAATGATTAAAGATGAAAGCAATGGACTTAGGATTCTGTTTACTTCCACAGCAAGGAAATGAGTTCTTGCAACTTCCTCTGACATACTGGTCTCTTGGCATGGCACCATCCTGTGCAGCCACCAGGGAAAGAAACATCTCCTTTAAAGTTAGCACTTCATTGACCTCATAGAGAAAGCCAATTACATGTTGTAAAACCATCGTAGCAATTCAATGGTTGTTTAAAAATGTAGTCAGCAATCCATTTGGAATTTTAAAACTGATTTTATATCTTTGTTTTTAAGCACTGTTGTCGTTTGCATTGGTAAAACTAGTATTGTTGTTTATTTGCCTTCTGCTAGACAAGCCAGAATTTATGAGGGAATCTTAATGTCTTTTACTGGACTACCTGATGAAATTGAAAAAAAATAGTAGTTTTTTTGATCCGTTGTATCTATGGCAATACCCTTAGTATTGTGTGATACGTCAGTAAATAAATAGGATACAAAAATCAAAATGGCCTTTATGACACAGACTGAAAACTGAAAAAATGCTAGGTTCTTAAGTATACTTAATTACAAACTGGGAATCATTTCTGGAGTTGATTTGATTCTGCAGATGTTCCAAAGGGCTAGGGCCAATAAATTCATTCTGTAAAATCTTGCTAATCCAGTATATCAAATAAACTAATTCCTAATAAAGTGAGTAGGTTAAAGAAGAAAGCCATAAAGTATAAAAGAGATTAGTGCTGAATGATCTCTGCACTTTAGAAAGCTTTGGAAAGCCCCATGCAGGTAAACTAGGTGTATTTTGACCAAGTAGAAAAATAAATATCTAGGTACAAAGATTGCTGACCATGCAGGATACAATAACCTGTCCTAGAGAGCAGCAGGCCTGAAGACAGCTCAGGGAGGATGAGAGATCTGCAAATCAGCATTAGCATTGCTGTACATCAATATTGACCAGCAATACTGGGCAGCATGGATGGAGGCTGGATGGAATCCTCAAGTGGTGAAAGACTGGGTACCCAGTAAGAATAGAATTGTGATGTAACATCTATCTAACATTGGCCTGACCTCTGGTGAAAAAATATCTGATTGCAGCTACAATTCACAATTCAAGGAGTAAAAAGATTTATGGGAATGACTGAAGGGATGGAAAATACGCCTTACAGAAAGACATTCAAGGGAATGTCTGTGTTAACTCTATGCATATATCATCACAATCTTAAAACTCATCTGGGAGAAAATAATAGTTCAGCATGAAAAAAAAAAAATAATAACAAAACCCAGAAGTCAGTGTAGGACTGATCAGCATTTTAAAGAGAGGCAGAGATTCAACTTTTTACAAATGGCCATAAGCAGTCATTGGAACATTTCCCCAACGGCTGTAATAGATCAGTCTTGATTGTTAATTCAACATTTGTATGTTCAGGAAAAAAAAAAAAGAAGTACAGATCAGATGCAAGAATTAATGCCAATAAGCCCTACAGTTAATATAAAGTAGTACGTTAGAAATCCCAGTGGTCTTGTCTAGTCTTAAACTTCTGTAGTTATCAACACAATGACTGTTTTTATTTAAATTGCTGCTTTTGATAGAATTTTCTCTTCTTGGTATTTAGATTTTACTTTTTAAACCAGTCTTCCCTAAACTAATCCTTTTTAAAAAAATATATATATTTTTTAACGTCATATAGACAAAGCCATCAGATCTTGTCATTGTAAGGTTTACAAGCTACAGAGAGTGGATGCTCCCTTGTTGGCAATGTCCCTTTAGTGGCACCATCTTGCAGTGCAGTACTGACAGGTGGGAGCTGGGGCTGTCGGAATATGCACAGCAAATGATTTAGTCACACCCCCACCCAGACCTGCGTTATCTGAATACCGTGCAGGATCTTGCCTTGCTGGTTAGAGGGAGCCTGGAGGGATGCGCCGTTGCCTTTTTTATTGATGTTCCTCTTTCTATGGACTGGCAATAAAAAGAGGTGTGTCAACCAAGTGGAGACCTCTGGGAAAAGAAAAACCTATATACAAGAATTTAAAGTAGAGAAAATGCCTTTCCCCTACTTTTGTTTTCCTTTTGTTTCTGATGCCAAGGAACAGCTGTGGGTGGGAACCAGGAGGGCCTCAACTGGCTGTCAAGCAGCCACCAGCAGGTATTACTAACCCAGGAGCTCAAAGGCCCCAAGTTACCTGGAAGTGCTTTAATACTGGAAAGATATTGTAAAGGAGAGGTGCTGCTGACTATTGATGAAAACAAACAATTTGGTTTAAAGAAATAATATATAAAGTTGTTTTTAATAACTGTCTCTTCTTAGAATGCATCTGAAAGCTGAGTTCTACCAACACTAATACCAGTCTCTTAATGAGACTGCAAACCTGTTTTCCTTCTCCGCTGTGCCATTTCTCATGTTTTACCTTTCCCTCATGTTTGGTATTTTTTCAGCATCAGTCATTCATTTACAACACCTCTGTTGATGTAAGTGGGCTTTGAATTAGGCTTCAGGGTGCCATTTTCTTTCTGTTTGAATAGGGATTTCTTTTATCCAGAGGAAGGAAATCAATAATTTGTCACGACAAACCAATGCTCATTGGGATTCATAATGATGCGGTCAGCTCTTCTGTCATTTTCTAAAGCATTTTAGGATAATGGAAGAAGAGTCTTGTTTGTGATTTTTGATGTTTCCCTTTGTTTTCCCTGATTTATTTAACATCTGTAGTCCATTCGACCATTTGCAGGAAAGATTACAGTAAATCCATAATTTTGTTTGTTTTAAAGATGATTGTGCTTTCTGTGTCCCAAGTCCTTCCTAGTGGATCATTCAGGGATCCATCAAAGAATTAACCTTTGGTATGACAAATTAACAGATGCATCTGTGGGAAAAAGCTTAACTATACTTTGCCATAAACTTGAGTAATCTGCACCGTTCCTTTCCAATCACAGTTTTGCAGATGGCAGGTTACTTACACAGCAGAGTTCCCATTCTTTTTAGGTGCTGCTACCTCTGCAATCCCAGCAGGGCACGGAACACTCAGTCCTTGGCTGTGTCAGCGCAGGGAAGGCCCAGGTACTTTCCTGCCAGTCATCCCCTGCAAACTGTTTGGGATTTGCTCAGGGAGCCTGTGCTCCTGAGCATCCTGGCGGTATAAACGGGGAGTCAGCGCGGAGTGAGGAGACCCGGGCCTCAAGCTTTCCCCTATCACTGCTTAACCACCTCCCTGTCCCTTTGCTTTTGTAAAAAGAGGGATAAAGGACAGGTTGCTGATAGCCCCGTGAGCAGCTGGCGCAGGGTTCTGGCCAGAACGAGAGGTTTCGGGAGGGGGCAGGGAAACTCCAGATATTTTGGGTTCACTGTGTCGAGGAGAGAAGCCAGGCGCTGGCTCCGGCGGTCTCCCCAAAGTCTTTCCTCTCCTGTCCCTACAGCCACCCGCGTACAGGCTCCAGCTCCGGGGTGTCCGCCTCTCCCCGGCGACCTTCCCGAGCAGCCGGAGGGGCTCGGGCACGGCTCGGCTGGAGGGAGGAGGGAGCTGGCGTGTGCGGCGGGGGTGCAGCCGGGGGGTGCGGCTCAGGAGGGGCAGGGCTGTGCCTGGAAGGTGGGAGCGAGGCGTGGGTGGGGTGTCGGGGAGGCGTGCGGAGCGCTCCGGGAGCCGCGGGGGCCGAGGCGATGCTCGCCCCCCCCATGATTGGCAGCGTCCCCCCCTCCCCCTCGGCTGGTGCTGCCCCTCGGCCGCCGTGGAGCACGCATCCGCACCACCCGGCCGGTCCTCTCCGCGCTGCTTTCCTCTTGCCTCCGCCGCTCTCTTTGTTTTAATTTTTTTTTTTTCCTTTTCGCACCTTCCTCCCCTCCCCCCCCCCTTTTTTTTTTTTTTTTTTTGGGCGCTCCCCCTCTCGCCCGCCCGGCGGGCTGCCTCCGCGGGCGCGCAGCGCGGGGCCATGCCGCCGGGGCCGCCGCTGCTCCGGGCCCCCCTCCTCCTTCTCCTCCTCCTCCTTCTGCACTTCCTCGGCGCCCCGGCCCGCGGAGCCGTCTACACCAACCATTTCTTGGTGGAGCTGCACGGCGGGGGCCAGGCGGAGGCCGAGCGGGTAGCGGCGGAGCACGGCTTCGGTGGGGTGCGGAAGGTAAGAGCCCCGCGCAGGGGCGGAGCGCGGCGGTGCCCTTCGCCTTGGGCTCGGGGCTCCTGGTGTCGCGGCCGTAGGCATGGCATGGCATGGCATGGCATGGCATGGCATGCCGGCGACAAGGAGGTGGCCCCGGCGCGGTTCTGCCCGCTGCTCACCTGCGGAAAGGGCCGGTGCGGAGCGCGTCCCGCTGTGCCCGCGTTAATTCCTGCTTCCCGAGGGGCTTTGAGGGATAGCGGTGCCAAGAGCCATTGCGAGCGCTCCTTGACGCTGGCGCAGCAGGGTGGTTATCTTGGGCCGGAGGGAGAGCGGAGTTTCCCACATGGTAACTCGGTGTCTTTTGACTTACTATGTAAACATCCTGCTATGGAGGAGCTCCCATCCTGCGGGGCTGGGGCTGCCGCCCGGGGCTTTCTGAGCGCGACCGGAACGGCTCGGAACACCTACGAGAAAAAAATGAAAGCCTCATCGCCATGGAGAAGCCTGCACACAATTTAAATAGAAGATTTCGTAGACGTTTTGACACTCCATTTTTTTTTTTAATGCTGGTTGGCTCCTTAATATCCCTATTATTGTCCTAGAGAGATAGGATAACCCCGTGATAAGCAATGAATGCTTTTCGCTAATGACTGGAAGTTGGGAAACTTCAAGTGCTATTGGAGGTTGTTTTCGCTCCTGAGGTCCTAGGAAATCAAACGTAGCCAGAGTGGCAGGTTCCCTCCCGGCTCCTAGAATGTCCACCTCTGCTAGAAATCTCTCCCATTCAAATAATAATTAGACCTCTTAAGTATTTTAGGGTACAGTAAGAGCTGGGGTGAAAACAGGGAGAGGCTGATAGTGTGCCCTGGTCAATACAGTTCCTGGCAGACTTGCTTGAAGGAGTGCAAAAGGAAAGCGGGCTGTGAGTGTTCTTGCTGCTTGTTTGTTTTTTTTTTTTCTTTTCCTGGCAGTTATGCAATGACAGCCTGGTCCTGCATCCAAGGAAATGAATGATAATAACACCCTGAACTTGAATGAATGAAATGACTCGATTTAAAAATAAAAATCAAAAAAGCATATCGAGTGCGACTCCCTCAGGTTGCCTCGTTTCAACTCCAGTGGGAGCTTGTTAGAGAAATGAGGACAAGATCATTGTTGCTGTGACCACAGCCAATTTCTGCTCTGATAAGATGCTTTTGTTTCAGGCTCACAGCCTTGTCGTGATAGTGACAGAGCTGGGCTGCTGATACATTTGGGAAAGGATTCATTGTGGGGATTAGGTTTTGTTATGTGAGATTTAGATACAGCTTTTTGGTCAACAGCTTTCCTCTTCTAGTCTCTTCCTGATTGTGCTCCCTTCCTCCTATCCTCGGGTTATCTGACTGATAAGGCCTTGTGAGGATAGGAGGGTACATTCCTGCATAGCTCAATTTCTTATGACTTTTGCTAGATGCTTTCAAATGATCCTGTGGTCTGAGTGGGGAGAGAGAGGTTTTTGTAGGATGGAGAAATGCAGCTTCTGGGCTGTTAGAATCCTCTCCCCTGTAGCATGATTGTCCCCAAGATTCCTCGGCCCCATTAGGAGACATAGAGCTTCTTCATGGAAACCAGCTTTGTAGATCATCAGAGGAGAGAGCTGGAGGGAAGTCCCTCGGGCGTGCAAGAGAAGAGAGAGTACCTGCTTTCCAGGACAAGCCCCGGGACATGGACATGGATGTCTCTAGGAATGAAGCTCAGCAGAGCCGTGGGGTGTCTGTGTGTGCTCATGAAGTGGGGCAGCAGGTGGTTGCGGTGGGTCCTGTACTCTGTACACACTGTCCCGAGTTTTCTGGGTTTTACTACCCCAATCCCTGAAAAGCTAGTAAGCTTCCCACCCCTCCTCCCCAGCTGTGAGAGGAAATAGCACTCTGCTTTCTGTAAGGCAGTAATTTTGGGGAAGAGTTGGTAGGGTTTGACACTTTATTGGATGTGTTGGAGGATAGCCTGTGAGAGGTTGATGGCAATCTCTATTCTTAACGGGGTTTGGGTGGTGATAACTGGCCACTGATAGAAGCTTGTGCCGTTTATGGCAGCGGCGCTTTCTTCAGTACTGCTGAAGAATCTCCTCTCTGTTTTGCTATCATCAGGCTTGTCTAGCAGCCTTCAGTCTGCAGATTCAGCTTTCATGGCGATGTTGACAGTGCAGGAAGTTGGATGTAGCCGTATGTAGAGGAGCACGGAGCTGCTAGTGGGAAACTCTCTAGGGGAAGTACTGTGTGTAGATGTACTGTCTAATGAAATACTCAAAAAATGCCAGCACAGGCCCCCCACCCATTACATCACAAAGAGAAGTCATCTTTTAGGTATTTAAATGACACATGCTGTTTGGATGATATATTGAGTTATTTATTTGAAACAAATCCGGTTAACTTTACCCATACTGGAGAAGAGCTGTGGTCTGAAAAGAATCACCTTTATTTCAGTGCAGGGACTTTCCCAGTAGGAACACAAGAGCCTCTTTTTTTTATTGTGTGTGAATTTAAGATGTGTATGAGGAAGATTTATTTTGTGCTTGTTAGGGTATCACAGGTCTCTTTTAACATGACTTCACGGGAGCTGTTTTTAAAATTATGTATTTTTAGTGCACACGTCTTTTTTTTTTCCCTAATAACAAGCAATCTCTGAGCAAGTGGATATTATGTTTTCTTAAGAGCAGATTTCTGTAGAAATGCACGAGAAAGCATTGCCTTTAAGATTAATGTTATGGACTGCATGATGTGCTTTCTAATTGATTCTTTGGCCGTGCTTCCTACCATCATTCTGAGACCACTATGAGATGTCAGGTAGGCTAAATGTGTGCTTTAAATTCAGTGCTTGATGAATTGATTAAAAAGGGCTTGGTGCTTACATAAACAGTTGCTGTTGTTCAGGTCTTGGATCCTAATGTGTCAAAACCAGTAGTCAGTTTTTCTTTAATTTTCCCTGAATTAATCCTGAATACAGACGTGTTCGTAATGCTGATTGTGCTCTTTGATTTTTATTTTTAATATTTACAATTTTTCAATCCTTCTTTACCTGCTAAAACTTGTTCTATGTATTCCTGGTGAAACAGATTCTAAGATAACACATCTTTTTTTTTCTTAAAATGGTTAGTCTTACCATCTTTGAACACTGAGGAGTTATGAAATGCTCCCTAATATTGTAAGAACTGCAAAAAGAACAAGTTTTTGGTTTCAGCTGGGGATTTTCCCCCCCATTTGATTTATTTGCCTCTTGGCATGGTTATCACCAGAATACATTTCTTAATACAGGATGAAAAAAGCTGCTTTCTGACCTTGCCTTGCAATTCTCAATTCATTTCTAAGAAGGAGAATTGGAAGATGCATTTAGAAACATCTTCTATTTGGAGACTGGAATTTAGGCATCTCTTTCTATTTCATCCACAACAGCGAGATGGAGACAATTCCCAAAATGCCACCATAACTAAAAGTCTAAATATTCTGTGTCCAGTGGCATCGAGGTGAAGGATTTTAAATAATTTGCATTCAGTGGCCTCAGATTTTAAAATAAGAAAATCTGGACTTGAAAACATGGAGAATTTTATGTTTATGTTACCTAAAGCTGATCTATTTTTTCCTTGTTGTATCCCCTTATCCCTTAACCCTCTAAAACTTGCAAAACTTAGTCTACTTCTCACAGCTGTGACTTCTTTGCTTACTGTATTTTTGCTTAGGAGACTGCTGGTTGAGGACTAAGGTTTGTGGAGCCAACCAGTAATTTCTTGATGAAACACTGTGAGCATTCAGATTTTCTTGGGTTTTCTTTGTTTGTTTTTTTTTCTTTACATTTAATAAATACAGACTTATCTAAAGGAAAACTTAACAGATAAAGAAGCTATATTTTTTACTACAGCAACCCATTTTCCTGCATTTAGGCTGGGAGCCTGTGAGGTGGGACTTGATGTGATGTAGAAGGCAGACCAAGAGGCAGAATAATAAATTGCATCTTTGGGAGCACTTTACTGGGATTTCTGTCAGGGATTCTGAACATGTCATCCTGGGATGCACATAGTAAAACCTTAAAATGCCCTCTTGTGCTGATCAGCCTCTAAATCTGGAAAATAGGTGTTTGCCTTCTTGTCCTGGATGCATAAACAACTCCAGGAGCAAACACTGGCTAACTCGGAACAAAGAAAAAAAAAATCCTTGTTACTTAAATGTAATCAATTGTGCACATGAAAGCTGTAAATTATCGAGAAGATCTGTACACCACAGGTTCAAGCACATCCCTAGCCAAGTTTCTGTAAAGCTCCCAGAGACTCAGACTGTTGGTGGTGAGTGTTCTGCTTAAGCTATAAAATAATTACCTTGTCAGATTTTACACTTATTTGAGTGTCAAACAATAAGGTCAGTCTCCCCTACTGTAGATCCTGACTGTAATTGCTTAATTTTTAAATACGTGGTGTAGTTGTTTCTTGGCGAAACATGCAGATTGAACCTTACCTTTACAGATTTTTGTTTTGTTTCCTGAACTACAGCTCAGTAAAGAGAAACTTATGGAATTCTGGCTGTTTATAAAATCTGCCTGCATTTATAATTTTATTTATTTCATATTGTTTGGACCCATTTGCAAAATAGAACATGTGGCAGAGACCCAGGAACTGCATTGCAAGCGCAGTCCTTTTTTTTTTGTTTTGTTTTTGTTTGGTTTGTTTTGGTTTGGTTTGGTTTTTTTGACGCTGCAGTCCAATAGGGAATGTGCAGTTACTGGTTTTCATTTACATTATATTTAGTTTTGCCAGTGTCAAGGAGAAAACATGTAAGAAGTGGACAGCATTCCCTGAATGCTGTGATCCCAGCATATCAGGACTGAACATTCTGAGTACTAGCCTATCTCCTGCCATTTAGCCCAGAGTGCTTGTCAGTCTGGGATCTCCTTCCTTCTGCCCAGTTAACTTTCTTGACGATGACTCTTTCAGATTACTCCTAGGCTCTGCAACATGCAGATATATGAATTGCTTCTGTAGGTTTGACCTTTGGGATCCCATATGCTGTAGCTCTGTCTGTGGTTCTACTTAAAGCTCTCATTCTTCTAGGGAGGCTTTTCAGATGCTGAAAGCAGTGTGAGGTCCATTACTGAGAGGCAGTATGGACGGACATCTGTAGCTTGTTAACATACCCAGAATTGAATCTGTCCCCTGACCTTCATCTGCAGAGCTCTACAGCAAAAGGATAACTGTTTATTGCAAGAGTCCCCTGCTTTGAAGACTCAGGTTTTTGCATCAGGATGGATGGACAGATCTTATTGTCATGCCTAACCAGACCCAGATGGTTTAGGGTACTGCAAATGAGGGAGGGCAGTTTGTTTGTAGTTTGTGACTTCAAATCCAGATTGAAGTCTTAGACCTAAAGAAATGATCAGTTCACTCCCAGCTTGAAATGCTTCCTTCTGAGATCCTGTGGCATCCTTAGCATTTGTTTATTAGCAGGCAGATGGTCCCAGAGACCGAGTCTGCTGCTTGGCTCCTTCCGGAAAGGACAGAGGTGTTTGAATTTGTGTTATCTTTTTGAAAATCCAACTGTTGTGTGAAAGTAAAAGGTAGCCTTCTATCTTCATCACAAAGCACGACAGGTGACAAGACCTTTGTAAGTCTTAGGAAAAATTTTACTGCTGTAACTATACCGATGTGGTTAAAGTGGGGAAACAAACCCAATTGCAGTGCTATTACTGCCAGTGTAGGAGTACTGACATGTTTAGCTCATCCCAAGTCAGGACAATATTAGCAGAAATTTAATTTCCACTGAAGCTTTTACCAGTAAGACCATGTTGAATTCCATAAAACAAACAAAACCAAGCAAAAGAAACAACATAAGAGCTTCTAGACTTCATGGAATAGTTATGCTGGTAATAGTTACTGCTTAGTGTAGCTAAAAAGAAGTTTGGATGTGATCCTTAACCTCATCCACCTGTGGACTTGTTCAATTAAAATTGATGCATGCAACTCAAGTCTCAAACACTTGTAATAAAGCAGTTGCAAAGTAGTTGCCCAAACATAGGCAGAATTTATCTGGTAGACAGTTTCCATTAGTAAGTTCTCAGAAATGTTCATTTTCAAATGGAAAATTCTCTGAGCTGGAAATCAAGCCAAATTGTTAAATGAATGATAAATTCTGCCAGTTCTTACTAAAATATTATAGCTGGGAAACCCTTTTGTGCAGTTCCAGTCCACAGAATGGGTGGGTAGTTTCTGTGTGAGCAGTAGTAGCAAATTCAGCACTGTTAATAGATGTAAAATTTACCTTCATCCTGCAGTGTTATTCCAGTCATCAGAAACCCTGTTCTTTCTTTTTTTTTTCTTTTTTTTTTTTTTTTCCTTCCAACTTTTTCAGATAATTAAATGGGTCAGGTCTCTACAGGATGCTGCTACATGGTGGCTATAAATACTGCAGTGAGCAGCCCAACACTTTCATCCATCCATGGCCTCTGGCGGGAGGAAGCTGAACTGCTCAAGTATTTGTCAAAGTCTAGTGTGTTGCTCTTGTAAATCAAGGTGAGCTCTGCATTTAACTCTCATGAGTTTACTGAAAAAGCAAACCCTATGCTACTGAAATGGAGATTTAATTCCAGCTCAGAAGGCTCAGGCCGTGTTTGGTGACAGAAAGCACTGTTCCAGAGAGAACTGAATTCGGTGTGTACGGTGTGAAATTCCGAGTGGCCATGACACACAGTTTATCATGCAGTGTGAAATATAGTTTGGTCATAGATTTATGACAGTAGCTCAGCAGTGTAACTCAGTTTTGCTGGCTGTGTTCAGCAAGTAGTGGGAGCTTGGACTTAAAAATGAAATTACGAGCTTGGCCACTCTCTGCATTTATGCACTGTGATTATAAATAAATAAATTGGGTAGTGATAGCTCTTTCACAAAGAGTGAACTGGGACATTGGCCTGTATTACCTACCTTCTCAAATAAAACTTCTGTGGAAATGTTCCATTTTTAACTACTTTGTCCACAGAAAGCAAATGGAAATAGTGACCTCAGTGTTTACATCAAACCGGTTGGCAAATGTGTCCCAGATACTCATGACTGAACTAGATTACTTGCTTACCAGGTGAATAAGAAGGTACTGTGTCAGAACGGCTTTCTCCAAAGAACCAATCTGTGAAAACCTAAAACCCAGCAAATATATATTTAAATACTATTATTTTTTTTAAGTAGAGAAATTTGCTGTTTCAGATAGTTGTCGGATACCAAACTAGAGCCAAAGCGGTAAATCTCTTCCTTATACAGGTAGTAAAAGAGATGGAATATAGCCTCTCCTTTCCTGATGACAGAGAATCCTTCTTTCTACCTACTCATTCTTTATGAAAAGCCAGTGAAACGGAGGAGTGTGATTCTGAAATCTGCTCTGTGGGTTAGTACTGTCACTGTCACTTAATGTGCAACACGAAGTGCAGCAAGAGCTTCTTTTTAAGGCTTTTAGCTGCAGCCAAGATATGGTGAATTAGCTATAACCATGACTGTTGGGATGCTTCCCTTGTATCGATTAATTTTGGCACTGTGTTTCAACTGAATTTGGCTATTTAGAAGTTATTTTGAGCCAGTTGTAAAGTGAAACTGTCAGTTCAGAATTTGGGTGAGGTATCAAAAGAAGGTCTATAACACATTTGCAGATTCGGAAGAATTGGCTGCTAACATTGATGGAATGGTGGTCGTGGATTACGACACCGTCATCTTGACAGTGTTTTCATATTTTACTTTTCATATTGCCATTTAAACCCCCAGACTTCACAGGCAAATGTACTTTTCATCTCTTAACTGTAAAAGCATTCTATTTCTCCTACAATTAAGATATGGTTCAGAATAGAATCATGTCAGAAAAGCAAGTGGATTTTTTTCTCTTTAAATCCCTTTCCCCCCCTTCTGACTGAACATATATTATTCATGTTAAGTATATTATACCTTGCTAGAGAAACCAGTTTTTCCGGCTCCAAAGGCTGAAATGCTGAGTGATTAATTAAAACCCTACATTTTCCTTGCTTGACTAATGTCATAGGAGCAAGATAACATATAAGCACATGCTGGATGGGAAACAATTTCTGCCAGCAATAAATTTCCATTGTTTATTAGTTGCAGTAAAAGACTTATTTCACAACTGCCTGAAAGGTCAGTGAGGGAGGTTCTGGGAGGAAGGGTAAGAGGTGGTATTGTTGTTTGCTTTCCTTTCTCATCATTATTGCCAGGTTTAAGTCATCCTCTGTCTTCCGTCTACTACAGAGCTCTTGACCCCACTCAGAGCAGTTGCTCCTTGTTGTGAAGTGACCATTATGCTGTTGTGTCAAGACCCAACAGGAGCTCTTTCCAGGTTGTGGTGGCATGAGTAAAGGTTTTGCCTCTGGCCTGATCTTGTGAGGATTACTGTCTGTGGCTTCCTGCTAGCAGAATCAAGAAATTTTACAAAAAATAAGGAAAACAGCAGTGTTCCAAAATGTTCTCTTTTCCTTGGCTCTGCTGAAAATGTTTTTCTTGACGCTTCCTTCTCCTGCTTTTCTCAAGCCTACTACATTATGCTAAATAATGAAAGAAGAAACAGTGTGACCCTCCTGTCCTTCTGTCCTTTAATGTCACAGTTTTGTTTCTGAATGTTACCCATCGGCTTCTCTCCCATAAAGCATGTGTTTTTCTCAAGGAACTGACTGCTTCTCTGGCAACTGGAAGACTTTTTGAGTGTGGTGTAATAACAGAAACCTCTCTGTGAAGCACTTTCTGTCTATCAGCTCTTGCTTGGCAGCCTAGCATTAAACAGACACGGAGTAAAAAGGGAAGAGTAAAGGTTTTGAATTGCAAGAAGTCATATCTTAAAGTGCTGGTAAGAGCTAGCATCCTTGCATTAGAGTAATTTACATCTTCTGTGCCTTCTTGAGTAGCTCTTGTCAGTAACCAACTAATTTTGCTCTGAGTTGCTCTTATAGCTCTACTTCACTCAAGCTTCAGTTCCTGACTCTGCTTTTAGATGCTGCATGAGCTGAGCACTTGCACACATGATTATGTAGCCATTTTGTTACGTGAACATAGACTTAAAAATAATGCTGAAGTGCCTTACTGAAAATCAGGCTTTCAATGTTTAGCAATGTTTTGCCCCTTCTTCATCTGTGAGGTTTAAGTACCAGTAATTTGTGTCTGGGGCACGCTGTGTCTTAATGTTGTTTTTTAAATAGCAAACTTAAGCTCATGGCTTTTATCTCTGTTTCTGGAGCTGATGTGACACCAGGTTCCTGTGTGACAACAGTAGTCAACCTGTTTGGTTACAGGCTTAAAAGGAGAGATGGGCTGTAAATCAGGAGTGAGGCAAAGTGGCCTTTTGTAAGCAGTGCTAATTGCTGTCAGCAATATTGATCTATCTCAGAAGTATACCATGGCCATTTAAATTCACAGACTCTATCTGAATCAAAATGTTCATGAGTTTTCTCTAAGGGAGATATACTGAGAGGAAGAAGAGATTTCCATTTTATATTGCTTAAAAATATTACTACATTTAACAAATATTTCTTGCTAAGGAGGTACCTGATTGCACATAGATATAGTACGTGTGTAGATATACCCATTAACATATGTTTGCAATGGCACTTGGCATTTTACAGTTAAGAGTTTTATATCGCAGTCTATGGTGCTGTGCAACCATTAATTAAATGAATCCTATCAACAGATAAAATAACTAAACTAGTACTTATATGACTATGCCATTTTACATGGGGAGCAACTGAAACAAGAAAATTACAGCTTTAATAGCCCAAGATTCTCCTCATATAAGAAGATACTGAAACTCGTGTCTTTGGCTCTGTCCTAGAGCAGAGTTGCTACCATATGAAGCAAGAGCAGAGAGGGAAATAGCGAAGGAAATGGTCATGGGTTGAATGAACTTGGAGAGAAGGTCGTTTGAGGTGTGAAAAATTTTACAGGATATTAACATCTTGAGAGATACTTTGAAAACACAGCTGAACATCAAGAAAGTAATAGGATGCCATGAGGAGCTCTATTGCTCCAAGCAGGAGATGGGCACAGCCAAAATTTTATTCATGGTAGTCAATAAAATGTAGAACTGGCAAAGCCACTTCTGGATTACCATTCCCCCCTCTTTATTCTTACAGCACTGACTGCCTCAGACTAAATGAGTTATGGTTAATTAACTGAGTCAAGTACTGACCAGCTGTCTCTAAAGTGTGTCTGGGGTCTGATTTCTGTTTGGCTTCTTTTCTCATTTTTGTTTGTTTAGGTTGGGGGGGGGGTGGGGGGTGTGCATGGTTTGAGTTGGTGTGTGTTTTTCTTCTGTTTAGTTCCTTTTTTACTGTTTTGTTTTGTTTTTAGGGGATTGGAGGTGTTTTAGTATTGTTTTAATGGGACGTAAAGTTATTCCAGTTTGTGTAAAAAATATTTTGTGTTACACATACCTGCTTTAAGAAAATTTAATTGATTCACCTTCTGATGAAATAATACTTAGTTATTGTAAATGACGTGTATGTTTATCTGTTGTTTGTGAGGTTGTTATGGAGTTGTGTAGCTGAATGATTGGAGAAGTTTCCTTTTCCCAGTGGTCGTTTGTTGCTGCTAAAAATGACAACACAATTGGTAGATGCTCCCAGTGACTTTTTTGGTGCTGAACTGCAGAATTTTTTCTGGTGCCCAGGGCTTAACTGAGGTGCTCTTACACACACAGAGCATTTATGTAAGAGTACATAATGATGATTTTGTTGGGGGTTAGTTTCTTCCCTTTCTCTGTCTGGAATTTTTTCCCATTGACATGCTAGGATGGCTAGTGATAGGGGGAGGCTCTCTGTCCCTTTCTTGGAGTTTCTCTCAAAGAGCAGGGAAGAGGGGGAACACCCCGAGATCAGGGGCAGGTAAAGGAGAGGTTTTGGGCAGTCGCTCTCTTTCTCTCTCTCTCTCTCTCGCTCCTTTGGCTCGGACAAGGACGGCTGCTGGAAAACCTCACCCTGCCATCCCAACACCGGGAGCTGCCTTTGCTGGGCCGCAGGACCCCGCACCCCTGCTCGGACTCCCTCCTGCTTCAGCCTGCCTGCCCGAGGATCCGTGAACAGAGCCTCTCCTCCGCATTTCCCGGCCGGGACACGGCCACCATCATCCCCAGTGCATCACCCCCAGTGCCCCTGCAGCCCCGAGGCGTCACCGCATCTCTCCCTGCTCACCGGGAGCTGGCACTGCCTGCCAGTGGGATGGGAACTGCACCGCAGGGAAAGGTGTCCACAGCCAAAGGAGCTGCTTACCGAGTTCCTGTTCAGTTTGTTCTTAGTTTCGTAGTTGTCGTTTTGTTTGCCTTGTTATATATATATATATATATCAGTAAAGAACTGTTATTCCTATTCCCATATCTTTGCCTGAGAGCCCCCTTAATCCTAATATTATAATAATTTGGAAGGAGGGGGGTTTGCACTCTCCATTTCAAAGAGAGGCTCCCGCTTTCTTAGCAGATTCCTGTCTTTCAAACCAGGACGTGATTGCTCAGCCTTCACTTCAGCCTGTCAGCCAAACAGTAGTAATCACCTACTCCAGGTAATTGCAATCTGGATAACCCAGACAGTCTAATTTGAGGGCTAGTGTATAAGCAACAACATTCTCCTTGAAATCTGAGAAGCATCCTGCTTTCAACAGGGCATGTGATAGAATTGATAATGCTGTTTACAATTACTGGGGAGTCACAGATAAAATTCTCTAAACTGCCCAGATCCATTGCCATTGTTAAAAATGAGAAACAAAAACTCTCGATATTTAGCAAAATTGAGATTGCTTTATTTGATGCAGACAGAGCAAGCAGCGCTGAGGAACGTGAGGGGTCATTGCTCACTCCACACTCCATTCAAACCTTGGTTTGCAGCCTCTTCTTATACTGTGGTCTCTTGTTGTAATCAATAATTTTTGTTTTTTTGCTGTCATTATTTTGCCAGGTAAGCAGTCGTGGTCAAATAAACATCTGTAGAGTCTCTGGGTGATAGTTGGTCTCGGATAACCATCTGGTCTTAGTAGATAAAAAACCAGCAAAAGTCGGGAACTCTGGTCTTTGTAGACAGGCAGCATTGATCATATGAAGGCAGGAAATCTGATTTTGCAAAATCTATCAGACTATCGGAAAGTCTGATTTTTCAAACTGGTAGTAGATGCAACTTATTTAGAAAACATAATATTCATAACAGAGGGATTTAAAACAGAATGATTTAATAATATATTTTCCTCTATCTAGTGCCCATGCTTCACTTCAGACCTTAGTATTCTGGTTTATACAAGCCCCAATACTTTTATGATTAACACGAATCTTTTATCAATTATCACACCATAAACCAGAATAACCATTTTTAAAGTGCCAGCTGGCTTCTCCAATTCACTGATAAAACTATCAGCAAATCCAGAGTATTGTCACAGATGACTTGTATGACTTTATATGCTTGCAGATGGAGCTCTTCAGTGTCAAACTTAACAGTGATACAGATACAGTAAAACTTTACACCTGTGTGATTCATTCAATTGCAGATCAAATTCCATTTATCACAAACTTGTAACCAAACCAGTGGAGCAGTGTTTTGTAAGTGCTTGGAAGCACTGGGTGGTGTAATGTAACAACAAAACTGATGAGAAGATGACAATAGCCATTTAACATCAGATTTTATCTACCTGAACAGCAGTGCTTCTCTTACAGACTTCAGAGTGAAAGGGGTCCTGGGGCTCATCTCTGCCTAAATTTTAATGTTTTATCACCTCTGATAAGTGAGATAAATCATGCTTTGAAAGGGCCTCTTTTCCTTTTGCCATGAATTGTACAGGGCTTTCAGATGAATTCCACATGGACAGACTGGACATGCAAGTGTCATAGCAGCCCACAACTGCTTCAGTTTCTTTCATTTCCTTCCAGGTTTTTATTAAATACCTCATGTGCTTCTGAGGAGACTGTTTAACCTTGTTCTTGCTGCGTGCAAGAGGGACTACACAAAAGACTTTGTTTTATCCTTCTGGATAAAATAAAATCCAAAGGCATATATTCTACAAAGTCTTTGGACATCACTTTTGACTTTACACTGTTTGCAGAGGAAAAGATATTTTGATGTGGGGGGTGGGGAAACCTTTCAGAGACCATTGGAAACTGCTTCTGCTGGCTTGAGAAGATGTAATAGAACTTTTAAAGCAGGGTTGCTGTGTTCTTACAGAATAGCCACTATTCTAAATAGCATTCATACTAACATTCTTCTAAAAATGTGGTCTTGTGGTCATGTGTGTTACAATATTTCCATTGACTTTTGTATCTCTCTATGCTAAGTCTTGGTCCCTTCTTACTGCCACCGCCTGTTGCTGGTTCCTTTAAGAGATGGTTGGCTATTTATGTGAAACAGAGCTGAAAACACACAAAAATGTCTAAGTGAGGCATTTATGAATTAATTTGTAAGAGAATGCTTCACTTTGTGTTAATGAATTGATTTCACAAGGATGATCTGATGATGTTTTGATATGAAATGTACCTTTTGGGAGTGCTGAAGCTATGGCTGTAACGCCTCCACCTGCCAGATTTGCCAAGAGAAGCAGATTAGATTTTGGTGGAGGCAGCTGGCTAAGGCACAGGCACAATGAGAACTGAGCAAGGAAGACTGAATCCTAGCACTCGGGTCTGGGCCTGACTGTGCCAGTCTTTGGGGCTGTTTGGAGCTTGCATAGAACCCTGGCTCCACCTGAGATCCTTATTTTGAGCCTTTGAACTAAGTATAGCACGCAAATGAGAAAGTGTGAAATCCTTGCCTGGGGCTGTGGGGACACAACAGACTGGATTTCATGTTGGGTGCTCTCTGGTGCAGCTTTAGTCCTCTGTGCTATTTCACATTTTTCTGCCGATGTTTGAATTAATCCTTTCATGTTCGTGCTTTGTTCTGTATCATTTTGGTGCCTGAGGCTGCCTGTGTTTCTCACTGGCTCTTCTCTTACATGGCCCTCATCCCTAAAGTGAGTGAGGGCTTTTGACTTCAGACCTGGCTCCCATCTGTGTATTTAAAGGTAAAATGATTTCTAGTGCTAATTGGGGTGAGGGAAAACTAGAGAAAGAGAGTTTAAAAATTCATATTGAATATTTATAAGCATCCTCAGTGCATTTGGTGAAACTGGGATGAAAAGGTTTCTAATTTCTACTGAGAGGTACTTTGTTGTGCCTCACTTAAAATGGTAACTGAAGGTATGAGGCCTGTGGGGCCCGTGAAGGCTCCAAATACATTTATTTGTACTGGATTTAAGTAGTATTTTCTGTTGGTCTAATTACTGAGCTGTAATGGGATAAAAGAGCTCACCCGTGTCAATTTATGGCTCCTTTCAAAGTCAGGAGGGATACTTGGGCAGTACTTGGACTCTGTAGGGAGAGATGTTTTGTGTTATACTTTAAAAACCAAAAAATTATTTTAAAATTATTATTTGGGGTATGGGTATATATATTTTTTTTTCCTTTAGCATTAGTATTTCAACTCTCACATCCATGGCTACATATTCATGCTAAGGCAGGCAAGGACCTTTGGGGAGGGTCTTTGTTCTGGCTGAATGAGGGCTTTATGTGAATCAGCATTCACTGACAGATCCATTTATACTGAATTTTGGTGACCAAAGAAGGCTGAAACTTGCTATAAATTGCCCTTCGCTTGTATTTATGAATTATCTTGCTCAAAAGAAAGTTGTTACAGACATGTCCCCATTAGTAACTTGGGAGAGGAACCTTAACAAAAAGATTAAAGTAAACTGCTTTTAGAACATTAGAGTACTGGGGAGAAATCATTGGAAATGATGCACAAAAGCCAGCAGTATAGTGTAGGGATTCTGCACTGTGTGAAACAGTGTGAAGGACATTATGGGAAGGCTGGACAAAAATAGTTCCCATTAAAACAAGAGGGGTCAGTCCAGGTTGTTCTTAAGCTTTTTGTGGGCACCATAATGTATGCAGAGCTCTGTAGCGAGGCAGTAAAATGCAATGTTGAAGATAAGGAGCCAGTAAAATTTGATATTCAAGGTAAGCCATGGAACCAATGTTCATCTTTACTTTTGTGCTGTGTATTACCTCTTGAAACTACTGACAGGCTGTGAATGCTGGACCTCTCCCTGAGAGCCAGATAAAGTATTGATGCCACTGGCAGATTTATTTGACTAGGGTGTTTTCTTAAGAATTTACTGCTGCTTCATAATACCTTTGCTAGATGGGCTTCTCTGGTCAGGAGATGCTGATGCTTGTTTTCAGTATTAGCTCTGCCCAAGGTGGTCTCAGTTGCTGCAGTTTTAGAATGAGGAACATTATCTGATTTTAGTTGTTCTGTGGCTTTTCTCTAAACTTCTGCACTGCTTGGCAGCTTGTATTGATTTCCTTTGCTTTGTGACAGGCAAAACTGCAACTGGTGTCACTGTATATGTTGTTCAAGGCCAAGACCAAGATAGAAGGGCATTTTGATTTTCTCTGTCAAGTAGACAAGATGGGATGGGAGCCATCAGCTCTGAGGGAACCATGTGTGCTGCCCCATCCTAGATCATCTGTCTCTGAGGAACAGAGGCTTTATATCTGATTTTTCCTTCTCAGACCAGTTGAGGGCTCAGCAGTGGACTTTTTCTCCCTTTCAATGCTGGGGAATGGCATCCCTCAGGAGCAATGCCTGGTCCTGGCGGGGGAGAATTATAGCTGCATGTTTACAGCCTTCTTTCCAGCAGTCCCATCCAGGGCAGCACAGAGTCACTCTCTTTTCTTTCTGGGGAAAGACTGTTGAGGAAGAGAGTGCAGAAAAGTTGAGAACCATGAATTCAACTTTTTTTTTATTTCAGTAAATAATTGCACCTCAACTTCTGTGGTTCAGCTGTAGCCTGAGAACTGCTAAGACACTTCAGACATATTGATGCTAAAACTGTGGGCAATATGAAACTTTTCCTGCTTCTTTCCATACCAAATGTTACACCCTAACAATTTTCATAGACTCATGGATTGTTAAGGTTGGGAAAGACCCTAAAATCATCAAGTCTATTTTGCTTCCAGTTAAGCCTCTTCCATTGAAAGAATTTTTCTTTCCTGCATTTAGTTGATCACTGAACTTTTAAAAGTTATTTCAGGTCCACATCCTTCAGGAAGAGGGTTAAATGCATTTCATCCTTGCTTCAGAAAGTGTTATTAATGACCACAAGGAGGCTGCAAATATGAAGAAAATAAGGAGACAAAATGTTTTGCTCTACTTGCTTTTTTGTATTTGTGATTCTGGTTTTGCTTGCATGTATTTTTCACCAGTACTTTTATACAAACACTGCAAGTAATGAAGTGCTTGTAATTTCTGAGATTCTGAAAGACGTGCCTTGTAATGGACAATATTTATGCATCGAGGCAGTAAGCAGGCCCATTTCTAATTCTAAATAATCCTCCTCACTTGAATGTTAAAGCACTATCCAGTAATTAGTTATCTTACTTAATTGCCAATTTTTTTTTTTTGAGGGCAAGAAGCTTTGCTTTTGTCTTACAAAAAGAACCTGAGCTACCAGGCTGAGTGCATTATTGTTCCATGATACACACTGAGCTTGCTGTTGCCAGAATAGGAATTTTACTCCATAACAATTCCAGCTATAGGGCTACAACATTACAGAGCAGATGCTGCTGATAACACTTTGGAGCCTTTATGTACAGAAGATCTGTTTTCATTTCACTTCATTATTTGCACTGTTCATTTCACAATTATTTCTTTTGCTGTAGCTCCAAATCAAAAGAGACTTCCTGGAGTAGCTGATAGTGGGAATGTAAATCCTGCTGTGAGCTACCTGTTTCCTCCATTTGGTTGTGGCCAAGATGTTACTGTCCTGGTAGCAGGAGTCCCTCTCAATTGGAAGTTTCAGTCATTGCTTGTGGCAGTCACAGATCTCGGTGCAAAATCCTCATCAAAGCTTGATGTTTTAGGCCCTTCCCCTGTTGTCTGATTTCTCCTACATGTATGTTCATTGATTTCAAGGATTTACTGTAGAGTTTAGATTCTTCCTGAAAATTGCTTGGTTTTTTCCTATTAATTATTCACAATTCACATGATCTTTCATTGCCTCTCTGAGCTGCCTTCCTCGGTGTCCCCCTCTGGGTTTAATTGATCTGGTGTGAAAAACCACGTGAACCATAAAATATCAGAGCTCCTCAAAGATTACTGTGGAAAGAGTGGAATAATCTTAGTCAATCTTATTTGTGACTTTGTCCATGAGTCTGGTCGTTGTTGTACTAATTGTAGTTGCTTATGGTCAAACTTGAATATACCAGCCTTAAAAGGTTACTATATACTATTTTGCTTCATGCTAAGAGGTTCTAGAAACTAACCTTATATGGAAAACAAACAGCAAATATCTGTTATATACTTCCAGATATCTTTAAAATTTCTTAGACTAATCTTTAATGGAAGAGTATCAAGATCAACAGTTGGCTGTATTTGATTTTAATGGTTGATATTGAAATAAAAGGAAGAAAAGTAGCTTGATTTCACTGAGAGAATTAGAGGGCTAATTGGGCCACAGACAGCCAAGGGTGGTAATGGATAGCACACCAGGATGGATTTCAAGCTGTAACTAATCTGCCTATTTAGATTTTTTTTTCATCTGCATGTTCTTGAGGCATGAGTAATTCATCCAATGTGGGGGAAGGGCCTTTTCCTGGAGAGCCAGATCTGTTACCAAACTCTGGATTATGTAAATACCTGATCACCCAGTCGGTAATGATGTCAGATACAATGTAAATCTGTTTTTTAAAACTGTTAAAATATTTTTTTAAATGTAATTCTACTTTTCAAAACAATTACCTGAACCCAGATAGAATTTGAACTTTCAGAGCTCTGACTCTGAGGATATATACAAAGTGCAGGACACTTTTGTGGCCTCTACTGTGAGCTTTCATAGCCTTCTTTCTCCTTCCACCTCAGCTGTTGTATTTTTCACAGGTGTGTGGATCTGAAGCTGAATATTCTGATTATTCACCCAGAAAAGCTCTCCAGTCAGCCATACAGATCAGCTCCAGGGAACCATAATGATTTTGATGAAATCTCCTTAACCTTTTATAAACACTTTAAAAGAGGTCTTTCTTATCAGAACAGAATTCTTTGATTTTTTTTTTTTTAAAGTTACTTCACATTTATGTATAATACAGAATGGAGCTTTAACATGAGAATGAATTGCTTTCATTTCAGTGATAGTAAATGCTTCAATTAACATAAAAAAGTAATTTGAAGGAAAAGAAAACCCAAACTTGGGTACTCATTTTTTGAATGACCAGATTTTAAACTTTCAGAATTCACTATCTTCTATTTCCACACTGCTTCCCATGTACAGTAAAACTTGTTTGTGGAAGTGTACCAGATATAGTGATAGATTGACTGAAACAAGAGATAATTTCGTAGAAGGTCATTTGTATCTGTGCACTGTATATACCAGTATACAGGAACAGAATCTGTTTTATGGCAGCATGATGCTGCTACCTGTGTTCAGCCCAGGTTTTCTCAACATTTTTTCTATCTAGACATCAGCCATGGTATTTCAGTAAAGAACTTTGAAATCCTGCTAAGATGTTTTTGTTATCATGAAGTATAGATAATAAAAAGGAGTGGAACAGGCTGTCATAGCTGTTCTAGAATATCTCTTTTTAAAAGGTATTTTACATGCAGGCTAGTTGAACCTTTGAAGTTGAAGTATCCACAGCATTAACGTATAACTTCTCTACCATTTTTTTTCAACTTTTACAAGGACAAACTTAGTTTAAAAATGTGCAGTTACTTTGCTTAGATTTAAATGTTCAACTGGAATGTCCCTCTTAAGTTCAAATGGGGAAAGAACTGATCATTTGAGATTCAAGTGTAGCTTCCTAATCAAGTGCTGGAAATGGGAAGCTGTTCTTCTAACACTGTCTTTTAGTCTTCTAAAAGCTAAATGTCTATTAGCCTTCAGCTGCTCTCTGCCAGTCTAGAGGAGAGAAATGCATTTAATAATGGGAATCCCTCCAGAGATGTTTGCTTGCTCCTTAAATGTCTTGGACATTAAACGTGCAGAACACAGTTCCCACCTGAACACTGAGCTGTCTGTTTTCTTAATATACTTTGTATATTCCATTTTGGGGTGCTCAGAATAAATTCCAAGTGTCATATTCTTTTGAAAGTGGAAATCTCTTTGCTTTCTGCCTTCCATCTTACGGTGTCAGTTTGGGTGTGTTACAACAGCTCAGCAAAGCAGTTATGTAAGGCTGTCTTGGTGAGGGATGCTCTCTGGAGTTTCAAATCTTTTGCAATTAATTTTGTTCTTTTATTCTGTCTTTTTCAGGAAATAGGGCACGATTCCTCTTGTGTTTTGGGGTGCCTGTCAGAAATATTGGCACTGTTGACCTTAAATGTAAGGTGGAAAGAGTGCCAAGTATATACAAGGGAAGTTATGCACTGTACACCTGTAGTAAACAACTTTAATGCTGCTGGGTGCACTTTTCAAAAATAACTTAGGAGTGACATTCTCAAGAGTGATTTGGGCTCTTTGGTACAACTCTTCACAAGTTGTATTGTAGATTCCTAAATCACTTCACAGGTAAAACTTTTCTTGTCATCCCTATTAACAGCCAATAACTACATGTTTTTGTTTTTTTTTTTTTCTTTTTCCACTCTCTCTCTCTTCCTCAGCTCCCTTTTTTAGAATCTGGATACTTTTTTTATCACAATGGCCTTGCTAAAGCCAGGAAAAGACGCAGCCTTCAACATAAGCTTCATCTGGAAAAGGACTCCAGGGTAAGTGTTTCATCATTATGTGCAGCTGTTGTATTTTCTTTGTGACACAGACCATTTTTTTGTATGAGATCTCGGTGATGATCAAATCTGTGGCTATGATTACGGGTTTTTTTTTTCCCCCATGCTTGTTTCAAGCTTGGTGGCTTCTGTATGCACACACTTCCCAAATAGCCTCAGCTTTTATTTCACTGTTAGAAGTAGCCATTCTCTGAGATGCATCCTCTCTCCAGTAAGACTCAGTGATGCCGTAGTCACCAGGACATCCCTCTGCACTCTGTAATGTGGGGAGAAGCCCTCTGAGGTACATCTCTGGTTGTCCCCTCCATGAATCCTGCTACTCATGGATTATTCAGCCCTGAGTACCTTGTGGTGTGAATGGTGGCACTTGCTCAGCAAGCATCATAGAGTCCCTTTTTATCAGGGAATAGTTTAAACACCAGTTACTAGAGAAGTGTAAGCTGTTAAACTTGAGTAGTTCTTTTAGAGGCTCTTGATTGCAGTCTACAAATGGTGTGCTCAGTTTTCAGAAGCATAAACCTCTCAGACAGGAGAAAAAGGCCCCTTTTGTGAAAGGCTATGAGCTGGCACTGACAAATTCTTTTTCCTTATATGCAGAGTTTTTGCACCAGTTTAATACTGGGCTGAAGTTGGACCAGGTAGCAGAAAAAGTATATTTACAGACCAAAGAAAGTAGGTTGGCCTGAGGAATGATATCATGACAGCAAATAGATTATTTTTTAATCCTTCAGTAAGTTTTCAATTCACTGCACTTTGAAGAGGGGAAACAGTTTTGTTCCAGACAGAATGTGATTGCCAGACCTGCGTTACTGAAACACCCATGACAATGAAGCACTTGAGTAGGAAGAAGAGGAAAATAGGTTAAATAAGATTTTAATTGTTGTGACACCAGAGCAAGAAAGGTCTTATGAACTCCCAGCTTAATTTTCCTGCTTCTGCAGAAATTTCAAGTAATTCCAGGCCCAGGTCCAACTAGAATGCCCATGGCTAGTTACTTCTGTGGTTGAGAGCCACGTGAGGGAGCTGCCCCAGTTCCAGGTGCTGCCTGCCCCATCACTCTGTCCCAAGATGCTGATAGCTGGGTGCTCCAGGGTACTTCTTCCTGGTCCCCTTCTGTAGAGACAAACCAGATACAGCTGAGGGGCTGTGAAGCAGAGACATATCCAACCTGTCTTGAACAGAAATTTGCAGGCTTCCATTGTCTTGTTGCCTGAGCTGGGATCAGAGAGTAAATCACTGGGAAAAATCTACAATTAGTGGATACTAAAGCAAATGTCCTGAGATGTGTTTCCTGTCTCTCTACCACCTAATCTTTTAAGATCATTAATGAGGAAATGCATGAGAAATTTTAAGAGAAAAAGCATGCAATTAATTTAAAACATTGAAAAGTAGTGGCTGGGTACAGTTGCTGTGCAGAGTCATTCCATATACTCTTTGGAAGTAAACATTTCTGTAAGTCTCTGAAAATTTTACAAATACCTGTGGTATTTATATGAAGCCACCAATTCTCACTGCAGCCCAATATTACATGTCTGAACACTCCTGTATTAATTCCAGACTGGGTCTTGCATTGATACCTCTAGACTAAGTGTCTGCACTGCTATTAAGAACAGCTTAAGTGAATCTTGTTCAGAGATGTTCCCCTTTTATAGTCATCTGATATTTGCAGTTTCTGTAATCCCAGTTGGCTTCTGTCACATGCAGTGAAGTCTCATTTTTCCTGATAATCCACCTCCACCTCTTCCTGGTACTGCATACCAATGGCTTCCTCCTTTTGATTTCAGGGAATAAAGCCATGTTTAAACAACTGAAAATATCTCCCATGTGAGAAAGAGGACTAGTGAATTCTGACTCTGTGGTTTGCACTGGAAAATGGAAGTGAAATGAAAGAGTGTTTCATTTCCATGTGTAACATGACATTTTCTCATCTAGCCTGCCCTGTTGAATAGTTCTTGAGCTCTTATGATACTGTATAGGTCAGTTGCTTTATGTAATACAATTTGAGACCAATTAAAATCATTAGTCCTATCTCCCTTCTTCTTTTCTTTTTGAGGTTTCTTCTCTATGTGAACCCATAAGAATTCCTGTCAAATTTGTGTAAAAATGGGAACATGAGTTGTGTTGACAGCACTTAATTTCAAACTCTAAAAGTAATTTCTAAATGTAATGGCAGCTCTCTAGGCCATTTTTGATCAATTTTACTTAGCAACAAATGTCAGCACTGCCATTGTTAATATGTTAAGGTGTGAGGCCAAGAATAAAATGTTCCTGTTTTTCAGGCTAGCCTGGAAGAAAACTTCCACCACAGGGCTATAAAAATTGCTCAGGAACCTTTTTGGTAAATGCTGTTGAAAAAAGTTGCTTGGCCTTGCCCAAATGTGAGAAAGTGGGCTGCACTTATTCTGTATACTTTTCACTTTTAAGGAGGTTGCAATGCCTAGCTGATTTTAGTTACTAGCTGAAAAACAGCACAGATGTTCACTCAATTAATTAATGTTTTTTAGCCAAGTAAGTCCCTTGAAGATCCATGTCAGTTTTTCAGGAGTCTAAGACAGATGACACAGCACTGTGCAAACAGGTTACTGCATCATTTCCATGATCTGCTTGTCTTTTAAAATGCTCAAAAATGGTTTGTTGTGTAAAATGTACTGTATGTTTGAACCAAAATAATTTGAGGCTATGCTAAAAACATTACAGCAGTTATATGATAAGCATCATGACAGTCAAGGGGGTGGGAATGGAATTAAATTCCTAGAAATCCAGGAAGAACTAATCTTTGTTTTGAAGAACCATCTCAAACAATGGTTTTAAGATTTTTTAAATAGATTCATATTGCTGAACCCTGAAGCAGTCCAGCAGTAAATGAATGTACATGTAGCGTTGTCACATTGTGTGTTGTCCTATTGAACTGTTCAAGAAAGAAGTGCAGGTATCCACATTGACATCAAAATGTGTAGCTTCCTAAGTGCAGGTCACAACACAGTCTCAGAGCAAGGGGACCTTTAGAGAGTCTTCCCTGTGAGCAAGGGGAAATACAGTTTCTGTAAGAGCAAACTTTGCTTTTCATAACGAGGGCCAGTGGTAGGTTTCATCAATGTGGTTGTCCTGGAAAAGTGAATTGGAAATACGGATATACTTCATGTTGCCCTGTTTACTAGTACAGGAGAAGCAGGATGGGGAAACGGTATCCTGTCCAGCTCCACCACAGCTAAAGGAAAAAAAAAAACAAACATGGGATTTGATTCTGTAATGCTGGCTGGATGCCAGGTGCTTGCCAATTCAGTCTGTCACTCCCCTTCCCGGCAGGACATGGGAGAGAAGGTATAATGAAGGGTTCATGTGTTGAGATAAGGACTGGGAGAGATCAAACATCATGGGCAAAACAGGCTGTAATTAGAGATATGAACTGAATTGGTTACACTAACACAATCAGAGCAGGATTATGAAAAATAAAATGAACCCTTAAAAACACCTTTCCCCCCACCCTTCCCTCCTTCCCAGCTTTACTTCCTACTCCAGTGGTGCAAGGAGACAGGGAGTGGGATTATGGTCAATTCATCACCTGTGGTTTCTTCTGCTGCTCAGGGAGAGAAGTTGTTCCCTCGTGCCACTGTGGGTCCCTCCCACGGGACACAGTTCTCCACAAACTTCCAGCCTGAGTCCATCTGATGAGCAACTGCTGCAAAGTGCTGCAGTGTGAGTCCATCCCATGGGCAGCAGTCCTCCCAAACCTCTGCAGTGTGGGTCACTCTTCCACAGGGTGCAGTCCTTCAAGGACAGGCTGCTCCAGCATGGGCTCCTCTCTCCACGGGCCTCCCACAGGGTCACAGTCTCCTCTCAGGCACCCACCTGCTCTGGCATGGGCCTCCTCCATGGGCTGCAGGTGGATCTCTGGATCTCCACGGGCTGCAGGGCAAAGCTGCCTCACCATGATCTACACCACAGGCTGCAGAGGAATCCCAGCTCTGGTGCCTGGAGCACCTCCTGCTCCTCCTTTCCCACTGACCTTGGTGTTTGCTGAGTTGTTCCTCTCACATATTCTCACCCCACCATGTAATTCTCTGGTAATTACACCTGTAACCTTTTTTCTTCTTAAGTGTGCTGTCACAGAGGCATCACCACCATTTCTAATTGTCCCAAGCTTGCCAGTGGCAGGTCTGTCTTTGGAGCTGCCAGGGCTTGTCTGCGCCAGCCATGGTGGAGGCTTCCAAGAAGCTTTAGCAGCTTCTCACAGAAGCCACTCCTGCAGCCCCCCCACTACCAAAACCAGGCCATTCAAACCCAATACAGCTTCATTGTTATTTTCAAAGGTGACTTACCTTCTGGTCTCCTGTACTATAAATACAGCTGTGGCCTCAGCTGTACTATTATGTAAACATTTTGAAATGTAGCTACATAAATGAAAGGGAAAAAAATGCATGGTCGTTTTGTTACCTTTCTGATCAATACTTCTGTATTTTTTGCTGTTGGTGGGTATTTTCTGTTAGTAAATAGTCTTCTCCTTCAGTAGAACGGTTTAAACGTACTTTGTTCTCTCAAAGATTATTTTGTTTTTTTTTTTTCAAGTTTTAGATGAAACCATTTTCTTCCCACACAGTCTCTTGTCAGACAGCTGCCAAGATTAATCCTGCTCAGGAAAGAAGCTATACTGTACAGAGAAGAGCTGAGTCCCATTATTGATATCTCTATGCTAGTGGATCTGTGTTGCTATTGGGAGAATAAATATGTATGTGTGGTGGAAGGAAAGGTTAAATAAAAATCTTCCACTGAGAGTGAGCTTGGCACTTAGATGATGAGTTCTTTGGAAAGAAATGTCCCAGTGATAGCAGTTATTACATTTCAAAAGGGGATTGGAAAGGGAGCCTTGGCTGTGCTGATCTAGTAGTTAGAGGAGAGTGGATGCAGAGCTTCTTAAAGCAGTAGTTAACCAGGTGCCCATGGTGAACAGTACTCCCAAACTGCTTGTCTCATGGGACAGGGAGGATAAGGAGGGGCTGTGAATGCAGAGGATTAAGCATTTAATCGAACAAATCAAAATCTTTCATCTTCCTCACCTGAGCTCCTTTACGTGCCCCCTTAATGTGACTGGCTTATTTGTGATTGGAACCTTGCAACTCATAAGGCAGAAGTGCCCTCTGCCCCACCAGGCAGAACCCTAGGGGGAGTTCCAGTGCTGACAGAGCTAAATATTTCATCCATGGTTCATCTTTAACAGGGTAAAAGAGGGATGGATGGCAGCTTGGGAGGAAGCAGCACAGCAGCCCTTAGCAATGGCAGTGCAGTATAAGTCAACCTTCAGGGCCTTTTCCAGCAGCATTAATGACAGGTTTGGCCTGGGTTAAAGCTGAAACCTTTTGTCTTACTCTCTTAGGTGTCAACACAGATGTTCCCCTTTGCAAAAATTGAAATCTTCCTGCTAAGATCAGGAAAACCGTTTTCTGTAGTTCTCCATCCAGTGTGGAGTGCAGTGATCTGGGGATGCAAGGGCTAGGAGCCATTGGAGCTTTCCTTTGTTCAGACCTTTGTATTTGCTGTGGAAGTGTAACTTGTTTCTCCAGCCTTCTCTTACTGCAGGCAAATAATATTCTGTCCCTGAAGCAAAGCAATAAGAGTAATTAACAGTTTTTTTTAAATGGCAAATTTTGGCATTTTTCCTCCTGCTCTATGCCCCACATCTTGATTCCTCAGATTCCTGACCAGTGTTAGTGACTTTGATTCCCTGGGAAGTTTCTGATAAAAGCTTGGAAGGTATCCCAAGTTGCTTCTTCCATCTGAGAAGAAAGCTGGTTTGCTCCTGACAGCAAAGGGGCACCAGGATAAAAAGGGCCATCACTTGATGAATTCCCTGTTGTAATCCTGCTGTTGAAACTGTGGGTAGATGGAAAAAACTGCAGTTTTTTGTGCAGTTCACAACAGCAGTGATCCCAGATTCATAGAAAATGTTCAACTTCTGTGGAGCTAAACATTATATAAATGAATGTAATGCCCCAGACTTGCAATCCCCTCTCAAATCTTAGATGGAGGCTTCAGGTTCATCATCCAGTTCTCTGCCATACAGGGAGTTAATGTGTGTGTTACAACAGAGAGATGGGAGAATGGCAGGATGAAAAACCCTTCATGTTTTTGTCTCTTTTATGTAAATGCATGCTGCAGATGGTAGAGGTTGACAGACTTCCCAGTAAAATCTATTTAGCATTTTGCTGTGATATCTGTTGTCACAGGGCTGACATTCTGGTAGGATTATGTTCAGGGGAAGTTTGGAGCTGCCATAATTTTATGAGACCACAGGAGAGCATTACACCTGCATTGGTGTTATTGTTTTCATATGAAATGGAATGTTAGGTAGTAAAAGCTCTGCCTAAGTATCTCTAATAAATACTGAACAGCCAAGGAAAACTCGTGAGAGGAAATGTCTTCTTTCCAATGCTGAAAAAAACCCCAAACCACCCTCAAATCTGCACGCTTTTCCTTGAAGCTGCACTGCAAACAAGTATACTGAAGAAAGTTTTGTCTCAGTTTTCCTGGTGAAAATGAAGCATGTTGTGCAGAAACCAGGCAGTGACTTCCATGAATGGATCCCTGGGTTATCATTTCTGTTATAAGTTGTTTCATGCTTTATCCAGTGTGTTTGAGGAAGGGTTTCCAAGAGTCTGTACCAGTTCACAGAGGGAGGCCTCTTCTGCTGCTGTTACCTTTTTCAGGTTGATACCATCTTGACCTGCATTTATTTTGCTTTCCCACACAGCTCAGGGCTGCTTTTGAAGATTTTGTGTTTCTAATTCATAATGAAACCAGCTGGCCAGCATTGTAAGAAAAAAAAGACAATTTTTTGAGGGAACTTTAGTCACCTGTATGTTATGTGGTATTTGATCTTATTGCTGAGAAAGTTTAATGCTTAAAAGGGCATTTTTCTTTTATGATAATTGAACCCTTTGCAGATATTGGTGGGTCGTTATTGAAATATACAGGTTTGTGAGTATTATTATCTAAGAATGCAAGAAGAAAGAAGCAGCAGATATTACAGCACAGTGTTAAAAAGGTCAGACACAGAGTCAGTTTCTGTGAAGGTAGAATTCAACCTGTGCTTCAGACATGGAAAGAGAAAGGGTCATATAGGCAGCAGGGCAGAGATAAGTAATTGCAGGGAATACGCTGCATATATTGTGTGAACTGTATCATTCCAAACAAGAAATCATCAAGGCTGCAAAGAGGAGATTTAAGTGTCTGTTAAGTGAGTAAAAAGGTTATCTCACTACTCTGCCATTCTTGCACTACTTGTGTAAGTAAGGGGGTACTCCTCTTCCTCTGGAATCCTGGAGATAAACTAGGATAAACTTTAGGTTATGAAATTGTTTCTGTGATAACATCGAAAGAAATGTATCAGAAATTCAGTGAGGTATTAAGTTTGGTTTGTGACTGTACTATATACATAGCATGGTTGTCACTGCAGACAGTGATTGTTGAATTCCCTGTGATTGCCTATTGAAAACTGAATCTGAGGGCATCCTACTTTTGTTGTCCCTGGCCTTTGTAGACTGTTCTGGCCCAGTGAGGGTTGCTGGATTTTACTGCTCATGGAAAGCCCTGTCCAGCTATGTTTTGTGTATTTGACCAGTGGGGGTTCCAGCTGTAAAGCACCTAGATGCTCCTTAACTCAGATATCACAGTTATTATATGATCAGTTTCTGTGTCTATAAAAGGACTCTGTGTTAATAAAAATTAATGAGGCCTAGAGTTATTCAGATACTGAAGCTGTCAGACTGACATGGAAGTCCACTACAGTGTGAGTGTCTTGAGCATGTGCTGAAGAATTTCATGATTTCTAAGTTTAAGCTCCTCAGATTTAGTGTGGCATCACTGGCTCATCTTTGGACTGCATCTGTATATTGTATTTGTGATGTGCAATCCAGTTCTAAAGTAAAATATCTCAGCACCATTGAGTATGGAATATTAAATATTTCAAACAGTTTGCTACTGGAGAAAATTATGTCCACCACAATGTAAAAGCTAATCTTAAGAGATCTAGTATTTCTATTTGTAACTAGAAAGACAGAGAAAAAAACCCAATCGATCAACAGCAACATTAAAGAATGTTGGAAATACTTTCTATGTTATATGAAAAAGCACAATTAGCTGCACACAATAAAATAACAGACTATCAAAATTGCATCAAACATAGAGTATCTTTTATGAAAATATTGTATAAGTGAAATTCTAGGGTAAGCTAGAAGTGTTTCTATTAGAAGAGAATATCAATTAATGTATTGCAGGGTAATAGACTGGCAAAGATGGGCAAAGGCAGCACTGTGCAGATGAATGTAGAGTTTTCCAAAAATAAAAGCAGTGGTGTTCTCTAGTCCTGGTTCCACCAGAATCTGGGGAGTCTGCATGGTTGGTGGTTTTAAGACAAGGTTAGACATGACCATGGCTGAGTCAGATGTGGCTAATTTCTCTCTGTGGCTCTGGGATAGTTCAGGTGACCCCTTGATTCTGCTTTGTGTCACGTATTGCATCATTTTCATATTGCTGAACATGATACTTGGGGTGAGGCAATAGAATGAGCTTTATCTCTCAAAACTACTAGTAACCATGAGGAAGTTCAGTACTTTTACAAAAACCTGTTGTGATAGCTGGCCAAACTCAGCCTCTGTTCTGCTGCCTGTAAATTGCTGAATTTGCATTAATTAAGTTTCTGCTTTATGGCTAATGTGTTTTCTCCTGACTGCAGTGTCACTCCCCTGTCTCCCTGCCTTTTCCTGTTTCCCTCTTGTTTCCTGCCTGATGCAGAGAGTCTCTGTTCTGTAGATCAGGCCTTGCTTTTGTTATTTGTCTGTACAATTTCTAGCCTTGGATCTTCAGAGAGGTCTGTTAAATATTACAACAAGCAGTGGCAGTGGTGAGGCCATATGGTTTAGGATTTTGGTAGGATGTAGAGAAGAATGGACAGAGTGAGCCAGTGGCTTTGCATAACATGGAACCCACTGTGATGCAGAATATCGCTTTGGTTTAGGACAAGTTTGGTTTGATTTTGTAAAAGGAATGCTGTGCTTTGATATGCTGAGCTAACAGTCACTGAAGGTTGTATCTCAGTATTCACTGCGTCAAGGAATCCATAGGAGTTGGTGCTTGATGAGTGCAAAATATGTGGGGGTTCAAAAATGGCCAAATCACCAACATTAGAGCTGAGACAGAATTCAGACTGCACTGTGCAACTCTGTCCTCAAGGTTGGCTTCACTTCCAGTTTCAGAAGTGTGTGTATTCAGCTATACTTCCTTTTATCCTGTACAGGTAAATTGTATGCTAGGAAATCTTCCTCAGGAACAATGCAACAAACATTTTAGGCTCTGTTTTCTTTTGGGCAAATCTCTAAGCCTAATAGAAAATACAGAGGCTAGAAAACTGCCTTTCAAAAGATTTTAAATATGTTGCTCAGCATACAACTTGGGAAGATTATAGAATTAGTAAAATATTGTATCTGATAGTATATGGTACCAGACTGTGAGATGGTAGGTCTAGAATGAAGCAAAATTAATGTATAAGTTTATTTCTATTCTTTCTTGGTGTCAGAAAATCAGCTGTTAAAACAGTTGATGGGGTTTCTTGTGTGTACAGTTTAATGACCATAACCATTTAATGTATATGACCTTGGCAATAAATAAAAAAGTGGTGGAACTGAGGGTGTGCAGTTAAATCAATACAATCAACGTAAGACTGGAATATTTTTTTTGGTGTAGTTTTTCAGAGTATCTAAGCATGGTGTACCAGGGCTTGTGTCACAGGGCTGTGACTTTAAAAACCCCACCCCCTTTCTCCTAAGAGACTGATGCTAAAAGAATCACTTTAATGGCATATGCTACTGTATCACACAATGAATGTATTATGTAGTGCATCCACTCATGCCATTTAATGTACTTTACTGTTTGTATGCATGATGTGTTCCTTGAATACAAAAAGGGGTTTTACAAAGGTCGCTGAAAGTTGATTGCGGTGTTTGGAGATACAATGGAAATAAATGAAGGGTTTAGAGCTAAATTATCTCTGAGTAGTTTGCTGGGGTAGATATTTGAAATACGGCTTTTTCAGCCTCTAACAGCTCAAAATAGCCAACAGTAATTAAAATGCTAATATGTATGTCATGAGTTGATGAAGTTGAATAAATGCTTCTTGGCCTTGGGAACTTCCATACTGAGGGAGAGAACAGGCCTGGTAGAACAAAACACCATGGGAAGACTAAGAAATATAAAACATTTTCATGGTACATATTTTCCTTAAGTATTTGTATGATATCAATTACATATCATTATAAGTGGACTCTGTTAAATATTACAATTTTGCTTGTAAGGAGTGGCATCTGAATGACCACATTTCTGTGAAAATACAGCTTTGTGTTTTACATTGCAAGCTTTCTACTCTCTTGAGTGCTGAAAAGAAGTACACTCTTATTATGGATACAAGTTTAATATGTCCTCAGTGTAAATCACCTGTCTAAATGCTCTTTTATCTTACTTGATTCTGAGCATTAAACTTTCATGTGGAGGAATACATGGTAAAGAATCCATATATGAAGTCTTCACAGAAGAGCCAGAATTGCCAGATCTAATTACTATTGTGCTCCTGGTCTCACAGCAATGTCACTGAGCTGATTACTGCCAGGCTCTAGGTTATGTAACACTGCAGTGTTACGGTCAGCATTAATACCTGGTTTTCTTCTTCCTTGCCAGCTTTTCACATTCCTATTCCTTTTCTTTGGAGGAGCTACAAGATACACTGGATGTGTCTGCATCGAGAACCTGAAAAACAAAATAAGCCACTGGGGTGAAGAGATGCCCTGTGTTTTGTCTTGGAGTCTGAGGCTGAAGGATTGATTACATTTGTTCCCATCTAACTTGGCTTTGTCATCCAGCAAATATGATAAACTCAGTGCTGAGCCCATCATGTGTGTTTGGCTGTTGCTTTGCCTGGCACTCAGCCAGCCTTGCCCAGCAGAGCTTTTGGCTTGCTTTTGTCCTCCCTGTGGTTCCACCAAAGTCAGGGCTATTATGTCTGGAGGCATTTCTTCCCAGCAGAACAAGGAGTTTGAGGAGCTGTTGGCTGTAGCTACTTCATGCTTTGGAAAAAACACAGCGTAGTCAGTGACTGCACAGTGACTTAAAAATAGGAGGTACCTTCTATAAACCTTTTGAGTACCCTTCTAGCTGCTCTTTTTTTCCAACTCAAAACAAGCTGAACTTGTGTTGTAAAACCTTCACTTATCTCTTGGACCTGCTCCATTGGGCCAACAAGTATCACTGACAGAATTTGGACAAAAATGCTGAATATCTTAAGCCAATATATACTAATATAAGGGTGTAGTGCTTTCTCTATTTTCACTCCTCAGTTGTGATGCTCTCCCAGGAAAACATTCATTGGAATATGTTTTACTTCTTTCAGAACATGAGCTTTTTTGGGAGTAATTCCCTTGATTGCTATTGGACCACTTATTTTTTGAAAAGAGGAAGGGAAATATATCCATGTTAAACTTATTTCCCTGTTTCCAGCTCTAATCATGTATGTATCTCATAATTCTCAAGGGTCCTTCCCCAGGTTGTTCAGGGCATGTTGTAAGAAAAATTTAAGAAATTTTTTCAATTGGACAGTCAGCTAGCTATAATTACTGTTTTCCCAAAGAAAAAATATCTTTAAGACTTCAACTCATATTGTCGATAGTGAGTCACAAGGAAGTAGAATCTACATTTTCATATTTGAAATACTTCATCAGGAAAAAAAAATTATAACACCAAATTATTTTGATGCAAAAAAAGAAGTTTCATTTTGTTTCAGAGTTTCTGGTTGGAGCCTTCTAGATTTTGTTTCATGGTAATTTTTGACTGTTTTCTTCAGTTTTGTTGTTCTTTCTAAATGAACATCCGAATCCCAGACTTCTGTTGGTCTGACTCCAGTTTCTAGAATGTGAAAAGTATATTTCATGCATGTGTTAAGGAGAAAATAGCTAGTGGAAGACAACCTCTAAAAGAAGCATCTGATGAATAACCAGGACTCCTCCAGCCAGCCTTCTCCTGGGTAGCTCACTGCTTACTTCACTGGTCTTCCTAATTGGTTCTGGATGGCTAAGAACACTTACAGGCAGCAGTGCCACTGTGAGGGACTAGAACTTCTCTCAAACAAATCCAGGGGAGCTCAGCTTGCTCTGCCTTTTCTAAAAACATCCAAGGAGACTGAGATTTCGTTCAGTCAGAGCAGACTTAACATCTTATTGAACCCATTCTGAGGAGATGATGCAAGCTGAGTGATGCAGTTCCTCAAAGGAGAAAGTGCTTTACTCATAGTCTATAATTCACTGCAAACAGAAAAAACCCACCACTTAACATGAGAACATGAGATACAACTAGTATTTTTTTTTTTTTTTTTTTTTTTTTTTTTAGATTCTGGAAGCTAGTTGGTGAAAAACCTGGAGAAGGGGATATAAATTATTTGGTTAGGGTAGTTATCCCTAAGGATGAAAACTTTGTATTAAGTGAGCAATTTGCCATAGGGAGAAGGTTTTTTTTAAAAAAATTTCATTTCAGAGTAGCCATATGCTATCACAGTGGAATTTGGATTTTAATGGTGAAGTGTTTTCACTTTCATGTGCCAGCAAGGTTTGGAAGAAAGTTTAAATGTATAAAAGAAGTGCAAATTCCAGATTGAGATGAGAAGATATGAAAAAGAATGTTGCTTTGAGGAGTCTGAATTGATCTAATGTGTATTGGTGTCCTGCCATTCACTATGGAATGCTGAACATTTTTGCATAGAGAGAGGATGTATTTCTTTAAGGACAGTTGTTTACATGAAAATGTTGTGTGCCAAAAAGATCAGCTCAGCGTGGTTTTTTTTTAATTAACACTGCACTTGGGAATTGTGTGCAAGGTGAATTACCTACTTGACTTGCAAATAATGAGTAATTCAATGGGAGCCAGAAAATAAAATGAATCTTCCCAAATACTTTCTGTCTGCCTACAAAACAGACAAATGAGAATGACAGACAAATGAGAAAAGGACTGCTTTGGTGATTTAATACTTGCAGCTCTCCCACTGAAATGATCTGTCCATCTGAAATAAGTTGTGGTCTCTTACAGTATTTAATGAAGTAATATTTAAGTACAGTTTTCAAAGCACATTTCAAATATGGATTATGTGTATTTCACAAATGCTGGAAATAAATGTGGGAGGAAGAGGACCTTAGATTTTCCAAAAGGTCATACAGTAAAGCAGAGCAAAAGTAGGAGTAGATCTGAGATGCTCAATCTACTGTCTGGAAGAAAAAAAAAAACCAGCAATAAAAAAGAGAAGTTGGATTACAGCCATTTGTAGTCTTTACAACACCTGGGCAGTAAGAAAATTGAGATGAGAACAGTGGGAGAAAAATGAAACCCAAGAGATTAGAGCAGATCCTCTGAAGCCTAAAAGACTTAGACAAAGGACAGTAACCTTAAACTGTTATTACTTGTCTAGTGCTTCCACATGCATGATCTGGAGGTGCAGGAGAAATTACTGTGCTAGAGGCTATCTAAGCTTAAAATAACACAAATGTATGGAGTCATTTGTCCCTAGGTACTTTCCAGGACTAGTGGTCCTGCCTCTGTTCCTGTCCTTGCTTCCCCATGTCTCATTCCAGCTTTTCCCAGGTATTTCCTTATCCTGGGTAAAAGCAACAGCAGATGGAGAAAGCCTCTCTAGCATTAATAGATATTTGAGGGAGCAGACTTTATGCTCAGGAGTCTTGAACCTAAATAGCATTTTTTAATTTACTATTTTCCTTCTTTCCTGTGCAGTAAACAACTTCCTTTTTGCATAAGCTATGCACAAATTATTTGACTGGATGTGCTTTAGTTCATATATCTAAAATATACAGGTGCAATATTTCCCAGAATGTAAAGTCCAACAGCCCCTTGCCTTTGTATTTTCAGGTGAAAAGCAGCAGAAATTTGGGGAACTGTGTGTCTTTTTGCTTCCTTAGACCTGCATTAGATTATCCTACTGATCCCAAACTTGTAATGATTGTCTGGGGAAGGGATGGTTTGTCAGATAGATGTATCAGTGATTTCTTAGCAATTAGAGTTATGTAGGTGTTGCAGGTTTTTATTATAGTATTTCCTGATGGAAATTGGAGGTCTCCTGGATCTCAGCAAGTAGGAAGCTGTTATTTAACTCCTTGCAGTCTTCCTGCCCCAACTGCCAAGAACATCATCAGGACCAGGGATTTTCTTAGGTCAGATCTCACACTGCAGCACTGCCTCCAGGCCCAGGTTCTGTTTGTCTGTGAGTACATTACACACTGATGGAGGTGGAAAATGAAATGATAAATAGTTTTTGTCCCCTTTGTGTTTTGAAACCTCTTTTAATATATTTTGCTTGATTAAAACAGTAGCTCCCTTCCCAGCCTGACTAGATGAGCTAATGATTTTGATGAAAGACATGATGAATAATTTGCTTGAGATTTATATGGGTTTTTTTTGCCAAGTCCTGAGTTAAATTGAGACAAAACATCTGAGGGGGGAATAGGAGAGGACTTCTTTCAGTTCTGCCTTTATTTTTTTCTTATGAAGGTTAACAACAGATAAGGTGTTTTTGTTTTTTTTTTATTTTCAGCCCTATTTTATATAAGGACCACAGATAAGATTTCTGAGTAATAAAGTAACTTTCAAGGACTGTGTTTTCATGAGATCTCAAAAAAAAACTGAACCAAAAACAACAAAAAAAAAACCTCAAACAAAATAACCATCTGCTTCCTTCATTCTTGGCCAAGCCATGACCTCAGTTACACGCTCATGTAAGGTATGAGCTTATGCTTTCAGCCTCTCTAAATGTTGCCTGCTTTGGGAATTAATATAAAGGGAAGAAAAATTTCCCTGGACAGTTTTCATCACCTGTCAAGACCTGTGAAGTTCAACCAGAGGAAGGCTTTGAACAGTGTTTTTCCTTAGAGGGGTGGTGTTAAAAACAAGAGACAGACGTTTCTCCAGTTTGCAGCAGTGAAAATCTGAAGTAATCTCACTGAAATGAATGGAGTGTGTTTACCCTTGGACAAGAGGAGGTGGAACCTGGGTCTTTGCACTCCTGGAGAACTGAATCTTTGCCAAGAAGCTAATACCAAATGTACACTGTTGTTCCACTGTAGAGGTTCACCTGATTATTTTTTTCTGCGGTGTTCCTGAGTTTCAGTATTCCTGCCTCCTTCATCCTGACTGTTTGTTCCTCTGACACCATTCTCACTTTTTTTGTAGTTGTTGTGTTTTTGTTTTTGTTTTATTGCAGTGGCAGCTGGTGTTGGGATAGGGAATATGATTGCATTTTAAAAAAGTTCTTTCTAAGCTAGAACATTATTACCCAGATCTCATTTGCAATTCATTCCATGGTGAAATGGGATGAGATGAAGCAAGAGAGACTGACAATAACTAGGTTGACCTTCCCTGAAAGGAAGTGAGGAATGATGAGGGGCCCTACCTTGAAGAGATGAAGGAAATTTTCAGTCCTTTTCATGGACCCCAGAGGTTTTTACTGGTTTTTTTGTTCAGGTTTCCCTGTTTTGCAGAACACTACTATCACCCTCAGTCTCATAAAATGATATTCTAACCCAAGACTTTGGCAATTTCATCCCTTATATAATTCTTCTATATCGTTTGCACCACATTGTTGTTTATAATTTTTCTTTGGTGATGGTCATTTGTAGGTACAGCTCACCTTGCCCTTAAAGGAAAGGCCCAGAACAAAGGACATCATCTCTGATGTCATTGCATTGGTGATGACCAGCTATGTCTATGATTCTGTCATTTAGCACTGGATGTTTTATACTTCTTCAGGCCCAAGCTGTGTGGAACTTCATATCCTGGTGCCAGTCTAGGCATCTCTTCAAACTGCCATGAAGTGAAACCTTCTGCTGTAGTAATTTATTTTCCCAATTCTCCCTTTTGTTGCTCTGGGAGGATACTTCTTGAGTGCTTGCCATAACACAAATTAATTCTGGCTTTTTGGAAATATGAAGAGCCCCTAAATGGGTGTGCAGCAGGCACTGTTAGTATTAATCAGAGATTCATTGCTTCTTACAGGAAGGAAATACATTTTCATGAGGGAAGCTTCTCTGTTAAATTTTTATTCTGTGGAAACAGTAACATGAATTTGATTTCAAAGTCTGGACACAGAGTAATTTCCATAGAATTTGCATGCACATTTTTGATTGCCTGCAGTGGGAATCCTGAGCAAATTATTTTCTTCCCTGATCTGCTAAACATTTGTCTCATTGGAAATAAACTAGGAAGAGAAAGAAGTACACAATGAAGACAGCAGTTTAGAGGAGTCTGTGGAAGTCTTCAGTGATAAACTAAACCCTAAATATGCTTTTGCTTTTCTCTGTCCTTTGAGATATGGCTCCTTTCAATGAGCATGAATAGAGAAGTCTCTTAATATTAAAGCAAGTTATGTATGTGCACTGGAAGTAAAATATACTCCTAATTATTTTGTGCTAATAACTGAACTGAAAAGATACTTCCTCATTCCTGGCCGAAAAAAGCAGCAATGGTTCAAAGAATTTCAGCAGGATGATAATTTCATCACTTCATTTAAAACAGCCTCTGCTCTGACCCAGTGGGAAGTAGGAAAAATTCTGGTACCAAAATCCCTGCTGGTGCACATGCAACTGCAGTTAATGTATTTTGTATTCTACATTTTTCATTGCTCTAGGCAGTGGATAAATAGAGGGGCTTGTGACAACTCCAAACCGCATGGATGACCTGGTGCCTTGAAACCAAGGCAGAAACCCCTTTGCCTGTAAGATTTTTGAAAAAAAAAAATTAATTGTGCAGATGTGCTTTGGAGAGAGGCTTGGCCAGCAGTCTGTGTGACAGACTGCTGGAAAACATGGACAAGGTTGTGAAAAGCTTCTCTGCTAAAGTGGGTGTTGAGAAAACTAATCAAGAACATTCAGACCACAATTCTGTGCCTTAGTATCAAAGAATGGTTTGGGTTGGAAGGGACCTTAAAGACCACCTAGTTCCAACCCCATTGCTGGGCAGGGACACCTTCCAGAAGACCAGGTTGCTCAAAGCCCCATCCAACCTGGCTTTTAACACTTCCAGGAATGAGGATGCCTTGTACTGCCCTGTCTCAGTGTTGTCACTGAGGAGAACTTCCTCTGGGATAAACTCTGAGCATATTAATGCTTGTCTCAGTTTCATAGGTTTTTCCTTTTCTGTGGGCTTTGTGATGCTTGGGCCAGCTCTGTGTGTCTCTCCCTGCATTGTTGGCCTCACCACTGCACTTGTTAGCTCTCCTGCCTACAGTTTTGTATATGGGATGTGATCCTTTTGCCAAATTACTCATCTGGTGCCTCTCTTGTCAAGAAAAGAACTGTTGGCTTTTGCTGGGGGGATATGGGTTCAGTACGCTGCTCTAGCTGAACCCTGGACGGTTCAGGAATTCAGGTACAGAATGGTACTGTTCTGCTAACTGATGACAGCCAGATTCTGGGACAAGGTGGGAAAAGCACCCTGATGTGGATATCCCTGCCTTGGTGCTGGGGACCAGCAAGATCTGCAACTGCACGCTGCAGGTTCCAAGGAGAGAACATTTGACAAGGATTCTGATGCACCTGTCCTGGGTCAAGCACAATCCTCTGAAAGTATCAAAACAAAATCTAGTTTGGATAAAGGCCAGAACAGTAGGACTCTGTCTGTGTCTTTCCTTATCATAAGCCAATCTTTTACTTGTCATTTTTTCCTACCTTTCCCCTTATCACAAAAAATGTTCTCTAGAAATGATTCTGTTTTGATGCTTTCTGTGTGGCAGATGGCCTGTCCCTGGCAGCTATACTCTACTAACCCAGTGCTGTACAGCAGTGCTACATTAACCTCTGCTGATTTTATTAATGTGGCTTGTGATAGGGATCCATAAACCTCTGAATCTAGGCACTGAAAAAGTGCAATTGCAACCTCCACAGCTCAATCAATAAAAATCATCAGTAGCTTCCTATTGGGATGGGAAAGGTATAAATGGGAGCAAGCTCCCATGTCTTTTCTGTCATGTATATTATGGTAATAAAGTAGCTGTGAACAATTGCTCTGCTTTTGGTTGCATGAGCAGATAAGTGAATGTCAGCAGCAGCATAATTGCAGTTTTCCCTCTGCCAAAAGACTGACTGGCTTCTGGTTTGTGTCTGGCTTCTAGTTATGAAATTTCCTCAGAGAAGACATTGTGCAGTCCACGTACTATCCACTAGACAGGACTTTAGGAAAATCAGCGGTATGCAATTCCTTATCTCATTTCCCCTGCAATAGCAACAGAGCTCTGAATGTGCTACAGATGGCCAAGAAAGCCTCACTAGTATATCACTACCACTCAAGTGAACATTGAAGTTTTAAGTATTACAGGTTTGAAATGCTAGCATAAGCTTAGACTTCTTTGGCAGTTGTTGTTGTATCACTCCAGGCAGGCAGCTTGGTAAGAATAGCCTCTGTTCTTTATTAAAGCTAAATGGCTGTTCTGCAGTTGTCATTACCACCTGGCTGGGAGGTGTTGACAGCAGCGGGCCATAATCCCTCCTAGCAACGTGTCAGCATGGTGCAGTGAGGACCTGAGTCAGAGCAGGGACCGCAGGAGCTGCTGGAGGAGGGGGATGTGGCTGGTTGTGGTGTCCTTCTGTCTGTGCAGAGGTGTGCTCCCTTTGGTGGTAGCCAAAACGCCTCTTCTCAGCTTCTAACCGCATCGTTTGCTCAGAGAGCAGGAAAAGCAGGGAAAGGAAAAAAAAAATTTGTATTGAGCAATGGCAGTGCAGAAGAGGTTACAAAAGAGAAGAATTACGTTCTGCAGGGCACTCTGAGGGTTGAAGCCAGGAAAACGCAATCAAAAGGCAATTGGTGTGGTTTCTGAAACCAGTTTTGAAAAAGCCTGGATTCTGCATGGTGGAGCCAACCTTTACTTCACTGTCACCTCCTGACTCCAGGTTTGAGGACCCACAGCTAGTTTTAAGTAATTATTTTAATTCAGAGTTTCTTAAATTAATTTAGATCACATTGATTTTCAGCTTATTTTGTGCACTGCATGTAGGACAGCATCACTGACATTAATCTGCCTGCCTTCCCTCCCAGGGCTGTGATACCATTTTTATTCTGGGAAGCTGCTCTTCAGCTGAGACTCTGGCAGCAATTTTGTGTGAAAGTATTTTACTGCCTCTGGGTCCATTGAGGCCCAATTGCTCAGAAGGAGCAGAGGAAGCTGAAGTAAACTTTTACTCAAAGGTCCATGGCACAAGGGAAGTCCCCTACAAGTCCTGCCATGGTTACCATGACCGAGTGCTGTCATTTGGTTTTGGGGGTCAGCTATATTTTCTGACTTGGAAGCAGTTTAGAAATTGGAGTACAGGTGAAGAGCAAAACAAGTGGCATAAAGGACAGGGCAGCAGGCAGCTCTTCAATGAGTGGTACACTAGAGCAGATTTCCCATAATGTGGAAACAAGGGTAATCTGTGCCAGTAATTCTGTGAGAGAAAAATGCGTATTATAATTTTCCAAGCAGATGGTTCAAGGTGAGTGATGAGCTACTTAGATGAAATTTGAGTGGGAAGGAGGATGTGGAGAATGAAGTGGAAGTATGATGAGTTACAGCAAAGGTCAGAAGCTGGCTTTTAAGTGCAGAATCACTTTGGAGGCCAGAGGGTGTATTTTCAGCATATGCTGCACACTTAGTTTAAGATTTCATCCTGCTGACTCAGTTTCCTTAAACTTCACCTCCTCAAGGTGTATTGCAAAGCCCTTCTAATCTACCAACATGGAATATACTGAAACTTAATGTCTATAAAGCAAATTTGTGTCTTTACAAAGGAAATACCTGAATTTAGAGGTGAAGGTGCTACAAGTGGTGCTTTATGAGTCCAAATGGGTTTGGACATTAGCACAAGCATTCACACATTTACAAGAAGTCTCTTCTGTGTTATGGTGAGTCAAAGGGACCTTTCAACAAAAGGAATAGCTTTACCTTTTAGTTGAGTCTTCCCATACAAACTGAATTCAGCAGATTTTTCTCCAAGTGGTATTTTCTCACAGTCCCCGCATATCTGAAGACTTGCTTTGTGAAATAAATTCACTTAAAATCAACAGAATTAGAGAAATCTTTAGCCTGTGAACACTGCCGTTCTCTTGGGATGTATCAGATATTGTGTGGAAGCAGCTACTGTACTAATGGAATCACTGAAGGGGAGGTTATATAAAGGTGGATTGTGCAGTACATATCTCCTTATAGGACCAGTGAGTTGTGGAGTAGGATGGAATTCCACTGCTGGATGACTGCCCAGGGGTATAAGAAATGGTCCAAAGATGTAAGTGATGACCGAGAGAATTATTAAATTAGAAGATTCAGCATCATATGAGCATTTCTCTTCTTTGTATTGCACAGACACAGCCAAAAGGTTTGCCATCTTGTATGTGATCTAGGTCTGATTCCCATTTAAACTAAAACCCTTTTTATACCACAGAGGGGGTGCACATATAACTTAGACCTACTCTCATTATCACCTCAAAGATTGATGGTGTTCTTTGTAATAAGTAAAAATCACTCCACAAAAATAATTTTACTGCTGAGGAAGAAGAAGGTAGGTTTGGCTTTTTTCCAAGCATAATGCTTTAAGAAAGTAATATCTGCAGTACTTGGCAAAGGTATGTAATATATAAGACAAAGTTTCTGGAAGTCACAGTTTCCCTAATTTTGCAGTTTGGTAGGATCTGCAGTTGATAATGACCAATATAAAAGGCCCAATTTTCTTTTCTGTCACTGGACATACTCTTTATACCCAAAATGAGGGGTGATTTTTCTCATTGATTTGGAAAGGCTGATCATTTCTTTGACCCATGTAACTGGTGAGATAGCAAAGTGCAAAATTTACCCATAAGCTGCTGATAAAGTGTCCCTATGATTTGCAGTCTCTGCACATCTACTGAAAACACTAATGTATAGTTATAGCCCAGCTCCAGGGAATTTCTTTCTTACAGAGATCTTTGATTTTGTCACTGAAGTGATTGTCCTGCCATCTTGCAAGAAGACACTGAAGAAAATAAAATTTATTTGAATTTTTTGGTATTAAGTAGAATAAGAAACAGTTTTGCATTCCTTTGCAAACTTCTTAAGATGTCAGAAATGCTCTTGCTTTCATGCTGGCTTGTCTAAGCAGTGTAAAAAATTGGGAACAGATTTCTGAAACTAACCAGCACCTGACCATCCACAGTCAGCATTGATTTTACATTGCAGCTTGACTGGCTCACTTGCATTTCAAAGTAGAAGTAGAGGAGCTATTGATTGCTTAGCTGAGCAGCTTGAGCATGATCTGCAGCCTCCTCTTACACATTGATTCCTTGTCTCTTTACTCTCTGCTTCCTGAATGTCACTGAACTGTGAGAGGCCTGCTAAATGGACAAAAATATTGATTTCTTTTCCCCTTCTTTTATTTTCAAAAGCTCCTTATTTACCAAGAATGGAACTAATATCAGGAAAATAAAAGGTCACAAAAAAAGGAAGAATGAAGGTAGTTTTTGTGTATTTTTTTAAAAAACCTGAACTTGGTTGAAACTGGAGTCATTTAAGTTGTGTTTTCATCAAGAAATATTATTTGCCTGTGTGAAACCTTTGAACTCAGGCTGTTCAGCTTCATATTTGATGGTTGTCTGATTGATGAAATTTTGAGGTCGTTTCCTAAAAGGCAGTACCACTAGTGTTATGATTTTCTGTGATATTTTGCAGAGATTTTGCAGAGCAGTCCCAGCTATGCCAGGTTTTAATGCAGAATGCAATCAGTAAGTCTTTTGTTAGAGTTTCTTGTACAGAGTTTTGTTCCTGTTTTGTTCACCCACAAGTGTGACACATTGCAATACCAGATTTAGAGGGATGGAGAAAAAGTTCAAGGAACACAGGCTGGAGTCAAGTAAAATGAGAAGACGTGCCAAGAGGGATCACTGGGGACAGCATGAGTGTCCAGAGATTTTAGGATCTGATGATGATCTGTGTAAGTTTAGAAGTGTTTGGGCAGGCAAATGGGGCCAGTTACAGAAGGGGTTAAACTAGAACTGGTCCAGAACATCCAAGCATAATAATAAAAAAACCCTAGCAGGTCCTTGATATCCAGTGGCATTGTTTCAACTAGTGACAAAACAAAAAAGTAAAAGCAAGGTAGAGGGATGGCTAAAAACAATTAAAAGTATCTGTTCTACAGGGAACGTTATTTCCTAGAAATCAAAGCAATTCGCATGCTGTGTTGTGCTTGTCATTACTAAAAGAACCATTAAAAAATTCATAAACCAAGCGTGTTACAAGCATTTTGTGGAAATAGATGCATTTTTCCTTTAATGAAATCTTTGAAATTGAAAAAAAAAAAAAAAGCCCAGCTAAATTCTTCACCTGTCCTTTGCTTAGAAGTGGTAGGGAAAGTTGTCTTGATAAACTTTCAGGTTTCTAAGGATTTGTGCTGTAACAGCTGCTACGTCTTTGCTGTAGGGCAAGTCCCTGTACAAAACACTCCCCAGGGATTAATGGATACAGCTAGAAGAGACACTTGGAGAGCTTATGAGTAATTCTCCAGAAACACCTACATTTAGCAACACGGACTTGTTCCTAGGTATGGAGAGATCCATGAGAGCCTTTGAAAGTCATTAGTTTGCTTGAGAGCAGTTCTCATTTTATTAGTAAGAATTGGATGGTCAGTGACACTAACAAGCCCTGTGATATCCCTGCTTGTGCTTTCTGGGCCACAAAACAGGCTCAGAAAGTTTGCAATCAAGCAGATGGATCCAACTCTGTCACAAAAAAAGGCATCAATTTTCTGCATGCTGTGTGTAATGGGTTGACTGTAGTCAGATGCCAGGTACCTACCAAAGCCACTCTCTCACTCCTCTCCAGAGCTGGACAGGGGACAGAAAATATAATCAAAGGGGGTTCATGTGTTGAGATAAGGACTGGGAGAGATCAATCGTCAAACATCATGGGCAAAACAGGCTGTAATTAGAGACATGAACTGAACTGGTTACACTAACACAATCAGAGCAGGATTATGAAAAGAAAATGAACCCTTAAAAACACCTTCCCCCCAAACCCAGTATACTCTCTGAATAGCCTTTAGCAGTCATTCCTGCTCCTCCACCCCTGGGTATCACTTTATTTATAGAAATGAGCTGTCCCTGTCACAATTTAAAAGTGATTCAGTTTTGCTTGTTCATGTGACTTTTTGCAGTTCAAGTAGATCTGTACTTTCTTTTTGCTAGTGAGGAACTTCAGTAGTATTTTTTAATTTTGTAGTGGAGAGTCACGCAAAACTCGGTTACTTTGTGGCTTTGACAAAAATGTAGGTGAGATGGGTGATCCTCTCTGATATTGTGTTTCTCTAATATATATACCTCTCATGATACACAGATGGACTAGATAGCAAAATTAAATGTCTTTGTTTTAGTAAACTTAGAAATCAGAGATGAAAAATAGTAACTCTGTATTGGCTTTAGCAGCAGAGGGATGTAATTTATGGATAATATTTCTAAAAGCTCTTGTATGTACATGCTGCCCCATTCTCATAACTTTCTAAAGAGTTTGTCACCAAAACTATGGGAAAAAAACAAAAATCCTCCAAAAACATTTTTTATGTTAGAGAGTCAAGGTATTACTTTACTATCTGGCCAAGATGTTGTTCTGGCCAGGATGTACCACAGAAATCATCTCATGCACACAGCCCAGTTGTGCAGAGAGAATCATTCCATGACACATGACATTTACTAGATTTTTCAGATCTTTTATGCAATCAAAACTCAGAAATTAATTGGGCCAGTGTTAATTGGTCTCAAGTGGCATAGTTCTTAGTATTTGGTCTCCTATTGGATCTGGATTTCTTTGCTTCTGATGTTAATTAGATCTTCATTCCTTGGTTTTCTTACCAGTCTTTTCTGGAGGAGATGTCTCCAACTGTGCCAGAGGCAGAGTCCAGGGTAGATGTTCATAGATGGCTGCTGATGGCCTTTTATCTTTTTGGCAATTCCCAGTTTGTTGACATGTAAAGTTCATCAGACCTCACCTAGAGGAACAATGCCCTGGAAAGAAACTTAAGATTCTTTATCCCCAGGCAAAGCCTTGGCTAAAGATGCACAAAATTTTTTAAACTGCTATGTTTTCCCACAGGTTGGGTGTGCAGATCACTGGCTTAATTGAACTTTTCTGTCTCTCTCTTTTGTTGCCTCCATGTTTCCTTGGTTGTCAGAAATTAATGCTGCCAACAGTCAGTACATCTTCCCACTGTCTGAAGGTGTTTTATTTGGTGATGCCTTTGTGCATCTGGACACACTGTTCCAAGCCACCTTCAAGGGATGTTGAACCTCAGTACAGTTTATAGGGCCTGAGTCCATCCACCAGCCTCACTTCTTCAAAAATACAGGCTATCCGTTTCCACTTCTTACTTCACCTTCAGAAACAGACCTGTATTGACCCTGAGGCTTTAGAGAAAAAAGAATCATTGCTTTCTTTCATTGATCAACTCGATGCTATGTGTTTGTTCTTTTTCAAATCCCCCAACATTCCTATTTGGTGACATCAGTTGGGACTGCCTTCTTCCTCTGGAATTTGATTCAAATTCTCCTGTTTTGAAGTTCTTGGTATTTGATGTTCAAGTTGTGGGTGTTGTTCCACCTTGGTGCACCCACTGGTATAATTTAGTAAATCTGTCATTTATGCTCAAGATAACAGAGTCATTTAACTGCAGGATCTCAACAGTGGAACTAACCCTGTTCCTTTAAAATGAGGAGCTGATTGTCTTGGCATTCATGGAATCAGAGAGCACAGCAGAATGCTGCAGTTCCTGGTTCTTCCAGAGCAGTACTTCAATCAACTGATTCTTCTGTTAATTGGTTTTACATCCAGTATCCTGCTGGTTTATGATCATCCATGTGACTGTATGCACCATGCACAAGTAAAAGTATAGTAAAAATCAATACTTGAAATTTTTTTCCTTGCAAAGAAAGCCATCCATGGGCTACCTTTGATACATGACCTTCATTCTGCTTGCCAACACAGCTAGTAACTTTTTCATAATTTAGTCCTATGCTAATAAAGTAGATGCTCAGGTTTTAATTTGTACTTAAACTTGTATCCTAGTGAAAAAGGAATAATTATTTAAAAATTAAATAAACAAAAGGTTGTTATTGTTGATAAATAAGCAGAATTTTGAGATGGGTAAAATTCATGCTATTTTTGTAAGAAAACGTTGTTTCACTAGGTTCTAATAAACATCATGCTTCACAGGCTTGAATCATTTAGTGACTGTTATCAAACAGTCCTGAGTCCTATGAATGCTGCCTTTTCTGCTTCAGTTAGAGAAACAAGTATTTAAAAGTGGGTACGAGCTTGCATTTTGCATGGGATTGAGGGCTGGGTTCCAGGTCTGAATGTCACACAAGCAGATGGGATTATGGAAGTTACAAGATGAGATTGTTTGCTGGTACTTTTCTACTGTTGGACATGCAGATATTTTCTCTCCTGAATGTGTTTTTTTTTTCAAACATTGATGTTGTACTTAATGCCTTGTATTATTGATGTCCAGTGGAGGCTTACTCTTCTTTCAGAGGAAAACCATGAAATAGAAGCAGAATCAGATGCAGTCCCTCTCCTGATCTAAAGTAGGTATGAAAGCAGAAATTTCCTTCTTGGAAAAAAATGTATTTTTCTAATGTAGGTACTCAGTTGGCAAAAAGACAAGGAATTTGCAGACTCAGCTTTGTGCAGCCCCAGATGGACAGTTTTTCACCCAGATTACTGGATTTGCATTATCATTTTCCAAGTTTGCTCTTTGGGGATCTTTTTTTCTGGATTATATGGGTATCACCTGTTCTTGGGCACATTCCTTTCTAAACACATCTTTGTGAGCACAAGGGCAAGTTCTTACCTTGTGCTGGTTAAGATAATGCAACTGACTGAGGCAATTTGTAGCTCATGGAAAAAGCTACCAAGACCTTTTCCAAAAATTTTAACTCTTTTTTTTTTGGCAAAAATGCCTAATCTTTTCTGGATTCAAGCGTGTGACTTACTGCCATTTGAAAATACGAGGAAACCCCCTTTGTTTTTCTGGTGAAAAAGATATCCCAGAATTTCTGAGACTGTTCCATCTGTGTGTGGTGACATCCTGTATGCCCTTCCTCTAAGTGAAACATTCAGAAAACGACCTGCAGAATGGTTTCAGTTCAGTGAAGATTATGTCTCTTTGAGGGGTGTATTTCCTTGTGTCAGGGAATTATGATGTTATACATTATGTTGTATTTTGAAGACGGAGGAAGTCAGAAAAATGAGATGATACTGAGGAGGGAAAACAGCCTGTGCTATTTCTGCAAATTGCTCCCCCTCTTCCTCTCTGTTGTGTTAAAAGACAAGCCAGGGGCTCCCCAGCATTGCTTTTTAATTAGTAGAAATCCTTTTGTACTTAATCCTAATTTAGTGCCTTAATGCAGGCAGGTCCTGCAGTGCCAGCAAGCTTGCATGGGAGCACAAACACCTGAAATCTTTTTCTCTGGCATCCCTCTGCATGAGGCTTGTCTTCTGTTCCTAATTATGTTCTGTGGTGACAGCTTGGGGTTTGCAGTGGCAGGGGTGAGACTGGGGATGGGGGAGGCAGAGTGACAGGTGATTTCTCTGTCTCCATGGCATCACTGAGCTTTACCTTAGAGCTGTCAAGCACTGTGCTTATACCTTTCTTTACTGTGTACAGCGACCTGGTGTCACAAAGTACACCTTGTGTGGCTCCTGCTTAGTCACTGTCCTCTTATTACCAGGTTATTTCATATTAGCCTTTTTCTTTACTTTCAATCCGTTCCACTTTTAATGAACCTGGACAAGTATTGGGAACACAGGTATAAATGAAAGCACCAATTCCGTGTTTTGCCATTTGGTGCCTTTAGTTAAGGAGTTAAAATTCATACAAGTATGTTGTTAGAAACCTTTGACACTGCCTTTTCAGGCCATGCTGAGTCCCATCCTGCTCATTGTGATTTGGTATTATGGTTTTGGGGTTATAATGAAACACTACAGATGTGAGGAAAACAGCTTTTAGCCCCCATCAGTTAGATCCCAGTTTCATCTCTGTCTTAGACACCTCATTGAGCACTGTCTTTTATGCTCATGCTTTAATTAACTGAGACAGAAAGATGCCTCCAAGAATGATTCAACTGTCCTAAGATCTGGTTGAACCTTTGGACAAATTTCTCCTCTGTTGATTTTGACTGACACTGGATCTATGAAGTTGCTATGACACAGCAGTGTAACTCATACGTATGCATTTTAAATCTGAAATGCCAAAGTCACACATGTAGAAGTGGTTCTCTGTGTTATTAGATTTTTTTAATAACCATGGATTCTTTTCAAGTGCATACCTAAGTAAATGTTAGGGCTTCTTATTGCCTTCTTGCTGCACCTAAACATGTACTTAAGCATTCCTCTTTGATCAAGAAGGCTAGATTTTTTTTTTCCCCATTCTTTTTTGTTTTATTCTATTTTTTACGATTAAATGCTGGTACTCTTCATGCTATCTTATTTCCAGGTGTTAGACTGAAGAGTACAAAATAAGTATGCCAAAGTAAACAGGACATTTTGCAAGGTTTTTGAATATGTCAGTACATGTTATGACTCCAGTTACAGCCACAGAGTGGTCTCCTTTAGTAATGCTCTTTTACATGGGTACAAATAAGGTGATTGTGGCCTGACATTTGAAGTTCTGCCTCCAAAGATATTTATCATGCTTAACTTTTCTTATATTCTACAGTGCTTCCTTAAATGTCTTGTGGATTTGCAGTGCATAAAGGAGGGGATTTTTAAAAGACTGTGACAACTTGTGTTTCATAACCTGTATTTTCATATCCTGTACTTTAGCCAGTATGGTCAGTTCGGTGGCTTTTTTTGCCAAAAAGTTTTTCTTGCCAGTATATTTATTTATCGCTTATTTATTGCAAGGATAACCCATGAAAATAGATCACTCTACAATACATTTTTGAGAGCCTCAGAAGTATGATGAAAGCTCACAACACCAGATTTCTTTTCCTCACAGAAAATGTCTTTGGCATTGTCCCAACCTGCCCTAAAAAGGGGAGTCGGGGGGATTCTTTTTGATAGACAAAAATGAAGTGACAGGGCTGCCAGCATGTGTACAGCCCCTATAGGAATCCTTCACCTCATGTATAATGCTGAGGCATAAATAATCAGATTATTCCCTCTCAGGTAGGAAAGGTTATCTAATGATCTGATAATGCCCTGGAGAAAAATCTGAAAAAGTAGAAGTGTGGTTGAGACCTGCTTCCTCATTTTGTCAAATGTCTACAGCTTGGAGCTGTGACATATTTGGAATTAGTTAAATAATTTTAGCTTCTATTTTGGTGGCAACGAAAAATAAAACTATGGCAGGAAGACTCATGATAATAATGATGCCTGGAGAGGGGCTCACTCTTATGCTGATTGTTCCGTGTCTAAAACATATTCAAGCTGAGCTTTTCTCCAGATAGGACACTCTGGAGGAGTCTCATTCCCTTACAGCTGTTGCAGTAGTCCTGGAGCTCTCTACCTCTTTGTAAATTCTGACTGGAATCAGTCCCTGGTTTAGAAGTTGCAAATGAATGACACAAACAGTAATAGTGTGTTTTCGTAACACTTATCTCTCATGAAAACAAGTCTAAAGAAAGCTTTTTTTATGTGTGTGTCAAGAATGCCGAGCTAAAGATGCAAAAATTAACCCTTCCAGGTGAGGAAAGCTGTGCAACAGGAGGGCTTCATCAGAAGGAAGAGAGGATACAGAGACATCAATGACATTGACATCAACATGAATGATCCTTTATTTACGAAGCAATGGTACCTGGTAAGTTTTGAGAGAAAATCACAGCAATCATAACTAAGTAATTGTCATTCAAGCCATTCTATGTGGTTGCAGTGTTTTCCAACAGTTCTTTCCAAATGCAGGACTTGGGAATGGATCCAAAGCTCTGTTGTGTTGGTTTTAATTGTACCCTTTTTATATTGGGAAGATGCAGCACATTTCAAGAGATAAATTTCATTTCAGTCAATGGAAAGATCCTTAGAAGGCTTGAAAGTGGACTGTATTGATGTCCTGTGGGAATTGCTGGTGTTAGCCCCTAGAACTGCATATGAATCATGTCTTTAAGCTGTTGCCAGATAAAGTATTGTTATGGAATTGTGACAAAAGATGATAATGTATTTGATATCAAAAGTTAAAGCTTTTCTTTTCTTATGGAAATTTGAATATAATTCTTTTGTCAAAAACAGAACAGCTGAAAACTGGTGAATTTTGGCTTAAGCTAATGTCAAAGGAAATTAGTATTTTGCTAAATTGTTCCAGTTTTTCTGTGTCATTTTTACAGGGAGAAGTCTTTAGTCATAAAAGAAAAATTATGTTTTTACTTTGAAATGAAATGATTTTTTTATTTAAAAAGTTACTAAAGTAATTCCGGTCAGTTTTATTGTTGCAACATATTTATGATGAAATATTCAGTGAATGCAGTACTGCCTTGTTAACTTAAGAAGGGTATTTTTTGGTTAAGAGTAATGTTTCTTCCTCTTAGTTCATTTCTTACATTCATGATTCCATCTAATATGGCTGTAGGTTTTTTTTTTTTGATTGAGGCAAGAGTTTTCAAATGAATTGGGGGCACATTAGCATGGATAGGATTTTATCCTTGATGAGTCAATAAACTAAAGTGAGGATTAATTCACTTATTTTCTGGTAGTTAATCGAAATGTTTCAGTGATAAAAATAACAAAAATTTAGGAAGCTATACAGTAGATCCCTGCTTTCAAGAAGAAAGTATTTCCTGCTCATAAAAATGTCCTCTGTAAAATCAGTTGTTCTAACTGTTTTCCTGTATTGACCCACTGGCTGACATGTTAAGCAGAAAAGTCCTTTTTTGGGATCCAAAAGATCCAGTGTTTAACCAAATCTTATAAACCATAAAAAATTGAATTCCGCCAGTTTTGGTATTTTTCAGTTTTTTTCTTTTTTTTACAGCTGCATTATTGCAGTAGATACAGTTATGGACAGATGTGTACTCCAAAAACATATGGAATATATTTTCTGTACCAAAGATGCATGCAGAGACATATAGGAAAAACCAGTGGCTGTGGAAATAATGCCAGTCAAGTAAAAAGAGTTTTGTTTTGTTTTGTTTTTTTTCACTGATTTATTAGATTAACACTGGTCAAGCAGATGGGACTCCTGGACTTGACCTTAATGTAGCTGAAGCGTGGGAGATGGGATACACAGGGAAGGGAGTAACCATAGGAATTATGGATGATGGTAAGTGAAGTCTGAGTGCTAATTTAATGCTTTTAAGTAGACTTTTTTCATTAAATTGAAGTAAAAAAAATACATATATTAGAAATTAATAATCAATTGCTTGTAGTGGTGAGACTACCAGCCTCCATAAATACTTTGAGATCTTCAGGAAAAATATGATACAAAGATGGGTTACTGAAGAATGGATATCCAAGCATTAGAAGTAGTTTGCAATTATCACTCAGGTATCTTCCAGAGCACACTGTAATGGCCATTAAACCTAAGGAAAAACTCCCCTTGACTTCTGTAGGCACTGAATGGAAGATGAAATTGCTGTGCAAAATAATATTTTAGAAAATGTTTTTTATGTTACATTATTTACAAAGTCATCCTTGATAGCTGAAATAATTAAGGGCTTTCATGCTGAATGTCAATGAAGATCTGCATATTGGATATATTGCTAGTTTCAGACTAAGTTCAGGAAAGATGAAGATAAAAGGTACAGTTGAAGTTACAGCTCTTCTTCTTATGGGTTCTTGCTGAAGTACAGGAATTCCATGCAGTTTCTCAATACTCTTCTTTGGAATACATTTTGAATATTTTCCTTTAATGGGGCTGAATAATATTAAAAATAAATAAAACGTCTGTATCCATATATGTTTTCTAAGGTAAGCCAGGGTCTGTCCTCACTTATTTCTGTTCCTCACCTGCTTACTCCTATGGCAAGGTTTTTGTGGAAGTATGAAATGAAACTCAGACATCTGGATGTTAGGAAGAAATTCTTTGCTATGAGGGTGGTGAGATACTGTAGCAGGTTGCCAAGGGAGGTTGTGGCAGTCTTCAAGGCCAGGTTGGATAAGGCCTTGAGCAACCTGATTTGTTTATTGATAAAAGATAAATTTCATCTGAGAGATGATCTCTTGTGTCACAAATTCACTGATCTCACAGAGGCAGGGCATGGCTTTCAGATTAGCAAGGCATGACTGTGATGGGAATGATCCCAAACTATTTGAGCTTTGTGTCAATAAAACTGGTGGTCCATCAGATACAGCTTTCAGAGAAAGGAGTGATTTGCCTTATAATTTGTTTCTAGTAACTCTAAAATAGACAGCCTGAATAACAGGATTCTTCTTAGAGATTTTTATTGTCCATCTATCATTTGGATCATTAACAAGGGTCTCCTAATGCAACTCTAGTGCTAAGGAACCTACAAAATAAAACGTTAGTCTTTCCACCAGAATAACTGTGATAATGTGGCATTCTCCTTGCAAATGATATAGAGCATGTAATGTGGAGGTGGTTGGAAAAAGAGGATGGTGTGGTGATGATGAAAATGTAGCATGAGATTGGTGGCCATTCCTTTGTATGTTTTATCTGACTATGTAATAGATCATCTTATCCCAGCGGAGTGTAGATCTGCTGCCTCTGCTACAACATCCGCTGGGATTTGTACATTTGCCATGTGTAGAAAGATGCCATGCAATAGAATATTACACACCAGTGCTCTGTTAGAATCTTTAGCACACTACCAAAATGTGGAGCCTATACACAGATATTTCCTAAAATGGTTTAATCCAATATTAGAATTTCTCTTTCATGCATATAATCTGAAATGTTTGCCTTAGTGATCACACCAAATCTACTCCAGGTAATTTTCCACTTAGTTTACAGTGGTTAGAAATACTCATTTTTCTATCCTGTACTGATCCAGTGCTTACCAATCTTTTAAGTTTTGGTATGTTTTGAGATGACAAACCATACGAAGATAAATTGTGACATAAACTAATCCTTATAAAATAAATATGATCTAGTCTACAAAGCAGTAAACTTTGTCATTCAGCTCACTTTTGAAAATGGCGTGTGGATTTTTGCATAAATGATTGAGAATCCACATTTAAAAATTGGAATCTCGCTTCAATCAGTTGCAGTATTCGCCATGATTATTTTTCTCTGGTTGTAAAGGAATCTTGTTCTGTGATCATTAGAAAATATTTTTTGAAACTCTTAACCTTTGGTTTCTGTTCTGTCATTGTCTTATTGCAGGAATTGATTATCTGCATCCAGATCTTGCATCAAACTACGTAAGTTCATGATGACCTTTCCTGTAAGATGTGGATTTTCTTATTATTATAGTCCCTCTGCTGCAAAATTTTAAATAGCAAGTTGAACAGCACTACAGCTAGACACTTGATCTTAGTGATCATACATTTCCCATTGAAAGAAGCAGACTGAAAATGGGACTGCCTGTGCAAGGAATGGAAACGTGGCAAGGCTCGTTGTGGAGGAATGACAGTCTTGTATCACATTAAATAAGCTGCAGCTTGCAATATTGGATTTAGGACAGAAAGGAGTAACCTGTGAATTTTCTCTAAGTCCTGCTATTAAGATGCAGAATGCCCTATCACTCGGAGGGCCATGGAGCTGTGGGCTGTGACAAGGCATGTATTAGCCTTTGACACCTCCAGGAACAGTTTGATTCCTATGTAACAGGTATTTTGATCCAGTGCTTCAAAGCATGTGCAGATTGTGTATTCTCAGCACATGCTATGCAAATCGATTGTTCCTCAAATCTACCTCGGGATTCAGACCTTTGGACTAGAACGTTTTTGCATTTCTCAACTCTCACTCCAACCCACCATTGGCACTAACACTCCTATCTCCAGGTGCTTTCAGGTCCCTTCCTGGGGGAAGCCCAGGCTGCTTCAGCAGTGTGGTTGAGTTTGCAATTGCAATTAAATGAAAAGAGGAGGACGGTGAGCTGGAGATTTTGGAAAAAAAAAAAAAAAGTCAGCAACTTGGATACAACAGCTCCAAAATGAGGAAGATAATTATTTTTACATACGTGCCGTTTGGAACACAATAACACACAGGATGAAAACCTATTTGTGTTGCAAGTAGCAAAGCACATTCGGTATATAGTAAGTGGTTATAGAAGATCTATAGAAGGCTTTGGAGAAGGAATTTGGGTAACAGCTGACCACAGAATGCAGATTAGCCAGGTTCACTCCTTAGGAACTGGCTTAATAGCAGCTAATTAAACCCTGTGCCCTGACTGCAGTATTCTCTCCCAGGTGATATAACTCAGTAGAATGTTCCCATAAATTGATATAAATAAAGAAATGTGTGAAAGGCAGCCTTTTTCTTTGCAGGAATTGTGCTCTGTGTATGTTATAGCACATGATGTGGGCAAAGCACATGCTCTACATTCACTTTTCAGGAGGAAATGTGGACGAAGTATGTGGGAATATTCTGTTTCTAAAAATCATGTTTCAAATACACAAGCAAAAATTCTGCACAATTTTCTGATATAACAGTTCTGTTGTTAACAGTGAATCTAGGATCATGCCCAGAAACCAAAACTAGATTCTACTGTTATACAGTGTTTTCTCTTTTAATTCCAAAATATTTTCTGTTTGATGGATAAATATTTGTCAGGTTTAGCAGAAATATATTGGTTTTAGAGTGGTAATAGTGGGGATTGAGGAAATAAATGGAAAATGACACAGAGAAGGACAGTGCACAGACATGATGATAGAAATCCTGAAATAATGAAGCTGGACAGAAATCTGAGGGTTAAGAGATATTGGGACAAAAATTGGAAAGAAAAGCTGTCTGGACATGGGGGCATCAAAACTTTCATGTCACTCATGGAAAACTTGTGATGAGATTGACTTTGAAATATGGATATGAAAAGATTTGTGCAGGAGTGACTGTCCAAGTAAGGAGGAGTTCTGTAGAGTAGCAGTGATCAGGCTGTGGAGGGAAGAGAGATTAGCTGGCTAATACAAAATGCAGAAGCAAATGGCTGGTTGGTAAGACAGTCATTAAAGGAGGAGCAGAAATCCCATCGGAAAGATCTTGAAGGAGAAAAGACCTCCAGGATTTAATACTGAAATTCAAAAATAGGTCTTGCCTACACATGAGGTCTGTAGTCCTAGGTTGTCACAGTGCTGTGTCTGAGGTGATGGCTGGTTAAGGACAAGGTTGATTCCTTCTCCTGACCTGCCATCACCTCCCTCACCCAACCACAGCAGACTGAGTGCAGGGCTTGGTTCACCTGTACTTTTGTCTTTCCCTGCAAGGCTGCATGGACCTACTTGAGTCCCAGGAGTTCCTGCTCTGGCAGCATCTGCTGTCTCTCAGAGGCCACAGGGGCCTTTTTCCCATTAGGTAGTAATTCAGGCATGATCTAAAGATGAGGACTTAAATTCTGCTGAAGAAAAGATCAGTTTAGCTGTAAAAATGCCATGAAACCAATCTCTTAAGGAGTGAGTTGTTAACCCGATTCAGACTGGCACAGCAATTATAGTTGTCTTTGTACAACTTCTATACCACATTCTTGGTGTTTCACTGTATCTGTGCTTTGGGGCAGCTTTCTCTGAAGTTCTATTGTTTACTTTTAGGAAATAAAAAACTTCTCAATTGTATTAAAGCCTGCATACCCTGGCAGTGTCTGTACATCTTGCTTAGAAAATTGGGAGCAATTAGAAAGTCTGTCAGAGTGGTTTTTGGGAGTTGAGCATTTTTAAGTGTAAAACCTTGGCCTTGATTCCTCAGTTTAATTTGGCTTTTATGATTTTGACTTTCTGGTTTTCTTGCTTGAATAATTTAATGGAGGTTAGCTCTCTTAAGACTGCTGCACTTTGACCTATCATATGGAGTGCACTTCCATCCGTATTTTTTTTTTGTAGTATTTTAAGATTTACTGCTTGAATCATCCATTTCTGTTTTTAATGGTCTTTATATACATGGAAAGACATGTGGCTGCTCACAGTGTGGGTGGACTGCTCTCCCAGCATTGCCTCCCAGCTTGCTGCAGTATAGCTGCTTGCTTTTCTGGAATTAGGGGGTTATGGCAAAGCTGGAATTTTCCATTCTACGTTGTGAATGTGGAGAGACTCGTTGAATGATCTGTATTTTCTTCCAAGCCTTAGAAACCCTGCAGGGAACCTTGGAAACCTCCAGGAGATTATTTTTTTCACTGTGAAGAGAGCCCTTCATTATGAACTGATAATTAAAAGGCTGGGGCCTAATGTACACCATGGTTTGCGTTCAAAACATACAATACGTATAAACCCAACACTTTTCAGGACTGACTTCTCCAAGATACAGCCTCTGAGTGAGAAAGAAAAGTCAAGTTACAGGGGCTGCATCTGAGATATGTCTAATAAAAGGGGGCAAAAGCAGCTGCTGGGGATGGACATAGCAAGCTATTTTAAAGAAAAAACTCAGCAAACAGAAACATAAGCTGAGCTCTCTCTGATATCAGTTTTTTATTGGGGTATTTTATCCTTGACAGCTGTGTGCTGGTGAAGGTCAGTGTAGCAGCATTATCCCACTTAAAGCAGTGGGGAACTGATCATCTCCTATAAGTGGGTTTGTCCCTGATTAGCAGTAGTTAGAAAAATTAGGATCCTACCAAGGGACTCAGGCCAGGAGTAAGAAATTGCTGGTTTCAGTTTCTGAACTCTGCCTGAAGCTCTGAAGCTGTGAAGTTTCAAAAAACCTAGGGGGAGAGAGAGAAGAAGACAAAGTTTTCCTCTGTAGGAAGACTGGAGGTGACTATGTAAGTAACATTTTCACCAAGTATTGATACATGTAGAATGAGAATCAAGCAGCAATTCTTAGTAAACTTAGACAGCAATTTAAATGATTTTGAACTCTGTAGAATTGCACAGATGTAACATGTGCAAACAAGCATCAGCCTGGGCAGTGCTTCATTGCTGGCCTTCCCCAAACCTCCTCTTCTTTGCTGTCTGCTACTAGTCCCTTATGGTGCACCCTTATCTTCCAAGGTCCTTGCCAGCTGTCCCTCACACTGCACGCAGGAAAGTCCCTATGTAAGGAATGAGGGAAGACTTTTTGGGTTTACCTCAGGGTTAGTCAAAGTTTACTCTCATCTACCATTTCTCATACAAATGTGAACAGCAGATGGTCTTACCTATCTTCTCTTTCCACTTTGTCAGCATCTCCAAACACAAAGCAGCCTCTCCCTCATAGCTTTTTGATGACTTGACTCCAGCCAATACCATAACGACTCCCCCCCACCTTACTGAGAGTGGGAGTATATTTTTGGAATAATAATCTGTTGTCTTCAACCTTGGCCCAGCTATCAGGGTCAGAGGCTTCACAGAACTCGGCGATTTTATGCAGAAAGAAAATCTGACCCGATTGTTTGGGAACTAAGAAACTTTAATATTAGACAATAACAAACAGCAAGACAAAGAGTTTGCACTGAATAAACTGGGAAAGATGGTACAGGGAGGCTGGTGCCATGCACGAGTGCAAATAGACAAAAGCAGGTGTTAGGGCATGTCAGGGGGATTTATAAACTTGGAGGAGGGGAGGAATTAGGGTGGAGTTTAGGGAGGGGGTCCAATAAAGAAGGGTGATTAGGAATATAAAAATTATTGCAGCAAAAAGGAACCAATGATAACAAGGGAAGCAGAGAACTTTCTGGCAATCATGAACATACTGGAACTGGAGGATTCTGGGGGTGATATTTTACTCACAGCTATTGAAGGGTTTTCCCACGGCATTAAGCCATGATCCTCTGCACTTTTATTAGCAGTGAAGCAAGGAAATGTTCCACTTCTGTTCTGAGCTGCATTTGCCATTGTTTGCTAGAGGAACAAAAACATTATTGAATAATCTTTGCAGCCACAAAAGGAAAAAGAAATAGTACAGACAATAAATTTCACACTGCAATGTGTGCAGCAAAGTGTAGCAACAGCAGGAAGGATCTTCTTACATTTAGAGAGTCTGTTTTTCCTTCATTACCGTGAATTTCTGAGTATGATTTGGCTTCCCTGCACACCACAAAAAAGGACCAGCAAACTGTTCTGGTAGCCATAAACCTGATCACAGTGATTTACCAGTACAAGCCATCAGTATCTCCATGAAAAATCTCAGGGGCTTAGTTGTAGGATTTTGTAGAGCTGACAAAGCTCCACTGACGTTTGGCCTTGGTGACTCCCCACCCCCCACCTCAAAATCCCAGCTGATTTTTTTTCTGAGTCCAATAGAGTCCACATATAACTGGTGGGGAGAAAAGTGTTGCCCTTCCAAGAGCAGCATTTGTTGGAAATGCTCTGAAGACATTGAAATGCTCCCAGTGTCTCTGCACTTAACATGAACCCAGGGGATCCTCAGGGATCATGGACACAAACCATAGGAGAGCCAGGTTCATACTGGCCTAGTGCCAGGCAATGATTTCAGGCAGCTTTATGAGATCTGATTCCCATGGCATGATTTTCAAAAGATGCTGAGACAGTTACCCTGCATTTCCTACTGGATTTCAAAGGGCTATTGAGCACATGCACTAAACACTTCATTTCAATAAACCTTTGCTTCTGATACAGTTAAAGGTATTTTATGGGCAAACTCTATGTGCTGTCCGTCATTGCTAGCATATATTTTAATTATAATGTTACAAAAGGCATTTATTATTAAAAAATAAAGAACAGAATGTACTTGTTTCAGCACATAACTAATTAGATTTGGGCTTGGTTGATTTCTTTTGGGTTTTTTTGGTGTTGCTTTGGAGTTGAGTTCTTGCTAATAGGTTTTTTAAAATAAACACTAGCATAAAACCTAAAATTTATCAACCAAACCCTGGGATAAATTCCCAGTACATCCTTCTGCTAGCACTGAAAATTCAGTAAGAACGCTGATGGAATGGATGAAGGCTGTTGATAAAATTTCTGCCACAATCTGCTTTAAGAAATTGCTGAGACAGAATGAAGCTTTTGCCAGGATGGAAGGATGGATCAAGTGTTTAAATGCGAGGCTGACTGATGCCTTAGGAGTCAAAACTGGTGGCCTTCTTTTGGGCTGTTTATGCTGCTCAGGTGGCTTCTGGCAGCTCAGGGGCTGATTTTAGCATTTAGAATACAATTACTCAGGACATGCATGACAAGTTTCACTGGCAAAAATTAGAAGTTACGGGGAAAAGAATTAAATTATCTCTTTCAGACATGGCTATTTTTTCTTTTATTCTGTGCAGAAACTGCGTCTGGGCTAATTTCTATATTCTGTGCAATCTGTTGGTTGTTTTGTTTTTTTTTTTTTTTTTCTCAGAACATAATTAAATGCTAAAAAAGAGATGATGCCTTCTCTGATCATATCAGCCAGGCATATAAAGTTCTCAGTATAACCAGAGGGGTGTCCTGAATTAGTCACATACAGAAAATGCTTCAAATCTTGGAGAACATAATGGGCTCCTACAAACAGTCCTTCCCTGCTCCCAGCAGTAACTGTTATTAAAGGCACACATCACTGGTGCTCGTGTATTAAAGTCTAAATAAGATGACTGTGCAGTTGCTCTGTTCTGTACCTTACTGCTGCTTAACATGAATGTTACCAATGGGAGAGAAGCCTGTGCAAAGGAGATGTCAGGGTCTTCCTATTTAATGAAAGGTAGAAATTTTCTGTAATCGTAATCTCTGGCTTTCAACTCAATCAAAAAGATGGAACAACAAAAAGAATTTAAAGGTTGTTTCTCCTCTGGATTATTTCATATAGCCAGAGGGCACAGAAAGAGGCTTTTTCTGCAAAGGAGGCTGTGACTTGTGAGGGAGGTGTGATTGCCTTAAGGAGAGATGATTTGTGTCACAGAGCTATGTTCACAGCAAAAAACTGGATTTCTTCCACTGAAAGAAATTTGTTATGTGAATGGCTTTGCTAAAGCCCATTTTAAGAGATCTGGACCCTGAATGCTGACAAGACCTGGGACTTGGTGCTTAGTACTATCCATGCAGCTGGAGTTGGCACCACTCTGCTGACATTGGCCTCTCCAGGGGAATGCACTGATTTACACTGGCTATAAAATAGCCTCAAAACACTGTTCCTTTGGAATCAAAAGGTACTCATATATTGTAGTTGCATTTGCCCGAGATTATTTTCAGATCAATGTATGCTGCAAAACGTTTCCAGCTTTATTCTGTATTAGAACCACCTGAAAGGGATAATTTTCAGGTTAAATGCACACCTGGTGTGCAAGCAATGTGGGATGGTGCCAAAGATACTTTGCAAGCTAAAAACCACTCATTGTCTGCAACGTTTATTTTTCTCTATAATCAATGCACTTAATCAGTTGCACACAGAGAAAGTGCAAGGTGGTTAATTGCTTTAATCATAAAGCACTAGTATTCATTTTTGCTTAAGGCATCATCTGTGGAAAGTAAATTAAGATTGTTGAAATGAGAAATGCACAAGGATGAAAGAGCAGATGACAGACATTTCTGCATCAGTTCTGGCTGGTGCTTTTGGAATTGGCTTGTGCCTCTCTCTAGGGTTTCTCCAAGTAAACCTTTTTATAAAATTTAAGTGTCCATGGGAAAATGAAAGTGAAATATTTTTATTTTGGATTAGTTCAACGGAATTTAAAACATTTGACATCCAGAATGTGCTGAATTAAAACAGCAGCAACAAAATCCCACTCTGGTATATGGTGCACTTGGGAGAAGAGGGTCAGACACGTGGTCCCTTGGAGGCAATGAGCACCACAGAATTCTTCAAGATTTTTCTGTTTGAAAGCCTTTGTTTTCTGTTTCTCAAAGAATAGTTATTTAGCTGCTGATATTGTTTAAGACCCTAACCAGTGTGGAAATCCCTGAACATCCACTAACATTTAGATACAACTTAATTAAAATTCATGCTGTAGTTATTTTTGGTTAGAAAAGTATCATCAGGGAAGTCTGAATTAGATGGTGCATGTGGAGAACACTATTCCCTCACAAAGCTTCATTAAAATTTGATGGGGTTTAGGGAGAGTTTTTTGGGCCCAGTGGTGATTTTGGCAAGGAAAGTCGCAAACCCAGTCTTAACTACTGGACTTTCAACTGGTTTTAAAGGAGAGTTTTGGCCAAGCCCTCTGGATAAACCAGTCTTGCAAAGTGAAACAGTGTAGGAGACCTGGAATTCACAAGTAGTACCCTTTCTTTTGCGAAATCACAATGGCCTTGTCCTGGTTTGAAAAGACAGGTATCTGCTAGGGAAAAGCAGAACCTTCCCTTGAAATGGAGAAAGTAAAATCCCTCCCACTGAGTCAGTATAATTTTGAAATCAAGAGGTTCTCAGGGAAAGATAGGGGGACAGGAAGAACAGTTCTCTACTAAATCTACAACAAGGCCAATCTAAACAACAATAACTATGAAATTAACAGGAACCCAGTCACAGTTCCTTTGGTTGTGTGCTCTTTTCCCCCCTGGTGCAGTTACCATCGCCATTGGCAGTGAGCTCTGGCAGGTTCCCAGTGGACAGGGCAGGTGTGTGGATCCCTGCACAGCTGCAGGAGAGCTGGGGGTGATGGCAGCTGTGTCCCAGATGGGAAGGGTGGAGGAGAGACTCTGCTCACGAATCCTTGGAGCAGTGTCGGTCCCGGTGCTCCAACAGGATGCTTGGAGATAGCAAACTGAAGCAGGACAGCATCCTGGCAGGGGCAGGGGATTGGGGTCCAACAGCAGAAGAAGGAAAGGCAGCTCCTGGTGTTGGGATGGTGGTACTAGCAGCAGCCCTCCTCCTCCAAAACCAAGAGTGAACAAGAGACAGTAACTGCCCCCATCCTACTTTTCCTGCTTCTAATCTTGAGGTGTCCCTCTCCACAAGAGAAACTCCAAAAAAACCAGGGAGGTTCCCCTGCTCCCCTGGCCCCTTGCCAAGGACCTAGCCAACAGTGCTTCTTAGCATGTCAGTGGGAAAAAATTCCTCAGGCAAAAAGGAAAGGAAATACAACCCCCCAGCAGGCTTCTCCAGTACTCTAAACACCTGTTCTTCACTGTACCTGTAAGTTAATATAGTTAATTTGAAATTAATTCAGTCTTTTCCATCCTGGTACTTAATTTTGGTATGGTTGTTTGCTTTGCATTGTTTGATTTTAGTTGCATGCATTTATGTTCTCCATATTAATATTTTACTTCTTGGCAGCTATGTAGGTAGGTAAGGTATTTTTGAACACCTGTCTTATTGCAGATTGCTTTGATTTAGGTATAATGTTCATAATTTCTGTTTCATTCCCAATAGAAGCAATATCATTAATGAACATCTCTTACCAGGGAACAGAATAGCAGTGCACAATGTCTAATAAAATGCTAGCCACATTGAAGTAAATCGTAGCTTTTGTGTTAAAATCAGCAATTTGACAGATTGTTTAAATAGCAGTTTTTTAATGTTTGTTCTACTGTGCATTGCCTCTTTTTTAAGCATTGCAGTAAGAGGCATAGACTTTAGCAGAGCAAATAATGATACTATGGGCTGTGGAAACATACTGCCTGGGATAACGTGTTTTTTCTGTGGACCAGGAGCTTGTATTTGATGAAAATTCGGCTACTTCCAGTACTGTATAGTTGTTATTTCATTAAATTCAAATGTATATGGTAATGGATACCTCAGTCACACGTTCCCTGTGCTGTCCTGACTTGTAAGCATTGATGTAGATCGGGAATAGTAGGAAATGTTTTTCAGACAAATCGTGCTTTGACTTTTGTTAAATGAGGTGAATCCCTTTTTAAATATGTTCAAAGGTGAGGATGGTGTGCTGTGTTCAAGGACTTTATGATTTCAATGTTAGCACATGTTTTTTAGAATTCCTTCGTGTGAGAAACTAAATCACTTTGGTTCAGTGGCACTTAACTCATTTGCAGGATTAGTCAACAGTGATACCATGTCTGACAGATGTAGTTGTGAATCCTTCTGTCAGGCATCTAATGATGTCTAGGACATTTCTTAAATTTAAACATCCAGTAATTAACATTACAGAAAATGTCAGCTATGATCAAATATACTAATCTTTTACAGAGGAATCTGGAATGATCATGTACTATTTAAAATCTTAAACACTTGAAAAATTTAATATGTGTGGATTTACATGAACACATTCTGAAGATTCTACCTTTTCTCTCTGTAATTTTGGATTTAGCTGATTTCACATGAAATAAACAATGCAAACTTTAATTAATGCCAAAGCATCTAAATTGGTGTATTAAAATCCCTGAGAGCCCAGCATGTCTTGACAGGTATTAGTCACATTATAATTCTCCCCTGGGATGCTATCAGCTTACAACAGTAATAACACTCAATAGGTCTTCAAGATCTTTTAACTCTAAGAATTTTAAATCAAGCTGTGCTTGCTTTTTATTATAGAAGAAATGTAAGTAATAGTTTGCATTACATTTTTTGAGTCTCTTCTCTGAAATTTTCACCTCCTTTTGTTTCTTCTACAGTGTCATTTTGATGTGTTCATTTGTCTCCCATATTCATGCAATTTAGGTGAAACACCAGCTGTGCGGTTGTTAACAGTTCTCTTGTCAGCTGAGAAGCCTTTCATGAGGAGGAAAATACCCAACCAGTTTTCTGTCTTGTTGGCTTTCACTTTCAGTTCCTCTGCATCACCAGACTAGCTTTCCCTGTCCTCCCCTCTCCATAACCCACATGGGACCAGGTCACTCTGTTGTAGCCACAGCCCGAACCACTTAATACACTTTGATTTCCCTCTTTGTAAAGCTACACTTTGGCTGTTCTGTAACAATAGCTTGGTGTAGCCTCTAGAGGTGGTCATCTTTAACAACCTGCCATGTTTATTTTCTGAGTGCCATTGCAACCACAAGTCCAGTATTCCTGCCCTTTGCTGAGAGCACTGCTGATAATTGTCAGTTTTTATGGACTCTGCAGTGTGGGTGCCAGTGCCTGCTGATCATGCACCACAGCAGGGAAAGGTTGGCTCTCCCAGCATGAGTGACTACTCCTTGCCAGACCATGTCATGCTAAATGACTGGACTTGAAGGACTGCTGAGTTTGTATTGCAGCCTCTGAATTGTAGATTTTCTTACAATGATGGGAAAAAATTCTCCTTTATTCCCCACATGCTGCTGGGTGTGATCTGGATCTTTCTATATTTGATGAGAAGAGTCCATGGCAGATTTTGTTGGATCTTGGGCTCATTGGCAGGAGCAATATGGTTTAGCTCCCCTTCCCTTCCTGCTCTATTCCTTCAAGAATCTCCAAGTGCTGTCAGGCATCAAAACATTGCAAACACAACCTTTACTACAGCTCAGTGCCCAGCAAGCACATATTTGATGTAGTGACAGACTTGTCAGCTGTTTCTTACAGGGACATAACTAAGAATGATGGACTGGTACTTCATTTCTCTGCTGTCAGCATTATACTTCAACCTCAGTAGGTCAAACTAATGCATAATCAAAGTATCTGAAGGGGAAAACTATCAATTGGAAGGGAAATGTGGGCCAGGTTTTTAATAAAATGGAATGCCAAAACTAGATGAAAAGTGTGTTCAGAGTTTTTTCAATAGAATTCATTGCACAATTTGTATTTCCTATTATAATAAAATAATCCAAAGACTCATATTTCTCTAACAATTTATATGCCCTTTTTTCCCTTTACAAAGCTTCCTGAATTAAAGAAACCAAGGAGTTTACTCCATAATCCAAGACTTTAATTTGCTACTTGCCCTGAAAATCTGTAGCAGCAGCTAGCTTCTTTGTTTTTATTTTACTTATTTTATTGCCTTAGCCTTATGACTCCCTATGAACATACCTCCTTGGTGTGTTGTAGGTACAGCTTGAAGGTTCTTGTGCACCCCCTCTGAAAATTAAGGGATGTTTGGGTGAGCAGAAGTAGGTTTCAGTTCTGTAGGTTAACTTGCTTTTACCTCAGAGCTCTGGCTCTGAGCAATTAACAACTGGTGATGTGCTTCAGGTTTTTTCCCCATCAACCTGAAAATTGTGGAGCTGGCTAAGAATGCTAAGAGGTGAATCATGAAGCAGTGCCTATCTTATAAATGGAAGTTCATTTGGCTGCTTCTTTTTAGTAAAATCTCATGCCTGCCTCAATTTCTTACTCTTTTTTCCTATGTGAGGTAAAGATGCAGGGGAAAGTAATAGAGGGTATTTCAGTAAGCTGGGTTTATTTTTAAAAATTGGTTGGAAAAAAGAATTCTGTACCTCTTAAAAATTCTGCCCAACCTGACATTTTCTCTGAATCTTTGTGATTTCCATTTTTTTGGACCTGTTTGACTATACAGCTCTGAGCTAAGCATTAGCAAACACTCAGAGCTAGATGGCATTTAGCTGGATGTGTTTGGACTTTCATTTTGTTCTCTGGGAAAACACCTGACAATCTTGGTACCTAAGAATTAATTACTGATTTCTTTCCATTTCTTTGGAGCTGGGAAATATCTATGCTTAGCTCTACCTGGGTGGTATACAGCACTGCTGTACTGCCCATGTGCTTCAGCCTGTGTGGAATAAAAAGCATGTTTACTGCACCCTTTTTTAAAAAAGATGCTCACATGCCAGAGAGCATGAGCCAGCAGTGTAACTAATGTTGGTTTTCTCATTTTGTCTGCAGGAGAAATAGGAAGGCCATTACTGTGCTAAAAGGAAAATAAGTGATTGCGTAACATTGTAGCACTGAGTGATATGTAGAGAGGATCATCAGTTACTTGACAAAGAAATTTATTTAATATAGAAAAAGAACATGTAGAAAAAAGATGACCTAATCAAAGTTATTTTTCTTCATAACTGTAACTTTAAAAATAATGCTACCTTAATGAAGATAAATGCAAATGTTAAAGTGGGACTCCCTGTTTTTTTTTTCAGCTGCCTTTTTGCTTGTTTGCTTTTAAATCTAAGAAGTGAAAAACTTTCAACTTTGCAAAATAAGTTGTTAGATAAGAGGTGGGGGACAAGCCAACCTGTCTTCCTATAAACTCTGAAGCTGGATTATTAGAATTCTTACTTCTTGTAATCTCATCTATTTTAACTCTTGTAAATTAAGCAGTAGCAACTTGTTTGCACTCAGTTTGTCTTCTTTTGACTGTAATTCCACTAGTTTTTCCTTTGACCTAAGCCCAGATACTTGGTGATTGTTGAGGAAATTGAAGGCTTTTTCAGTAATAACTACAAAATGAAATCACTACTGTGGTGAGCTCTTTACTTGCTCATTCTGTGACCTAGTAGAGCCCATACTGAATACCTGGAACTAGAATACCAGAAGGGCTTACAGTCACCTCAGGTACTATTCTGGACCCAGGACACAACTCCATCAATTTCAAATGATGTTCTGATTTATTATTCTCTGTCTGTTTTGAAAAGAAGAATAGCAGAGAAGTGTGCTGCTATCTTATTTATTATTCAAGATCTGGCTGGTGTTGTCTGGCTCAGTATTTTTACTTTTGTGATGTACCTATAAGAACTGGGTAAAAAACTGCTGTTTCTGGAGAGACAGGGCAGACTTCAGCAGTTGTGAATTTGTTCTTTAAGGTCAATATTTTTTAACAAAACCCATTACTTTGTGGATATATTCTTGATATTTACATGGTCTTCAAACCTGCTCTGAATTTGCTGCATAGAAATATAGGACATGTACATTAGCTCATGTAGAGGCAGTGGTATTTAAAAAGTTACAGGGCTTTTTTTCATTTCCATTTTAAAACCCCCACAAACCAAACCAAAAATAAAAGCGTGCTTCCCATGGCAGAGAGGAGAGGGCTTAAAGTACCGTGGCTGATTTAGCATCAGTGCCTCTGTTTTTTGTTAATGACCTTTAAGCCTTGCAGCACCTCTCCTAGGTTAAACATTGCTTCCTTTTTCGCCTTCTGGTGAGCGTATTTGATTTATTTAAGCCTGTGTGTACAAAACTGAATTTCATTTTGCCACCACGTGATGTTCAGTGTTACTTTAGAACAGTTCCCCTGAGATGTTATATGTTGTAATTTCAGTTCATAGCTTTGCTTGCTCTTTGGATCAGTGAAGAAATCAAACAAACAAAAGGTATCTTTCTGCCTCAGATCTAGTCCAGGGCTTTAATGTCATGAATAGAATCAGCCTGTTACCAGTGGGATGTATCTTTAATTGTCTCCTGGACTAGCATGTGAGCACAGCCATATTTCTTGACTTTCAGAGAAAAAGAGAAGTATATGTGAATTACACTGCAGAAGCTTGTGAAGTCATACAAAAATTTATTGGCTTACTGCATTATTCAAGGTGCATAATTTTATTACAGTGCTGAACAACACATAGGACAACTGATTTGTTAATGTCATATTTTGCATAATGAATTTTTTCCACAGATGATTTAACTGCATGTGTTTTAAAAGGTGCAAGGCAATTCTTTGGGAAATTCTTGTCTAAGCTTATTTTTAAGGAAAGAAGAATTTTATGTAGAGACAAAAGTAGTCTTATCTGTGTCATGGTATACAAGCTGTTACTTAATAAATGATTGAAAGGGTCTCATCCTGGGATCTGATACTCTTGTTAGTATTTTATTTGGCATAGAGGCTAGAAAGCGAAAGCAGAGATAGTCCTTAAAAAGCAATACAATTCCTCTCTGTAATAGCACTTTCATTATATAATGGATGTTATTTTAAAGTAATTGTATATAGATACTGACTGATAAACATCAAATCACTCTGCAGCAATGAGCTGGTTTTGATTGAAAGTGAGGGATTAGATTCACTTCATTGCAACACCCAGTGCCAATGACTGGTCTAAGGCCAGACCAGTGTCCAAGGTTGGTGGCTCAAGTTCTCCCTGAAATTAAAAACCAGGCAACTACCTTGGATATTGAAAATCAAGTGTTAGACAGTTCAAGTCAAAGAGAAGGAACTGCCAGTAGACTAGTTTGGCAAGAGAATTGAGCACTGAATCACCTGAGTGGAAAAGCAAAGTGTTCCTGTTGCAGTGTGCTATTGTGGATCCTCATCTGCACTGGTTTTGATTGCAGCCTCAGAGGTTCCTACTCTGATTAATTCTCCGTGTTAGCAATAAATTCCCTCTTGCTGCCTGTTGGGGACTCCAGCCTATGGAGGACAAACCACAGATTTTAATATTCACTTTGCCAAACACAAAATTAAATATTTATGCTATCCACTGAAGCAGTTTCCTTTGTGGTGCAATTTTGAAATTGATTTAATTTCTTACTTAAGCTTAAAAAATTAACAGAAGTTGAAGCCTAGGTATTTGTGGATTTGATCTTTGAATTAGGAACTTGAAGCAGTCCATTTGTACTTGTCTCTGCTGTTTCATTACCCATTTCACTGCTTCCATAGTGTGAGTGAAATACCGCTTCACGATACTGAAATTCACTGTCTTTTCTCAAAGACCCTAATGAAGATAAATTGCTCAGTTAGCAGTTGTTTTCTTTCCAAGACTTCTTAATTTTGCCTTTTGTGGATGGATCCCACTCCATTAGTTATCTTGTTCCTTTGAGTGCCGTTAGCCAAAATGAAGCAAATGAGAGCTACAGGATGTGGCTGTGCAACTTGGTTTATAGCCTGCCCAAAGGCACCTTTCCATGAACTGCATTACCTGAGGGCTACAGCAGGGCTGTGCAGTTTGCTGTAGGGTGTCTGAATCATTCAGACTGGAATCCCTTTGTCTGTCACTGTGAACACAACTGGTACACCAACACAGCTAGAAGGGCTTTTCAGCCTTAATTTTTGCACAAGGGAACTCTAGAGTCAGAAGTGGATGATAGCAAGTACAAGGTGCTTGCATATGTGATGATGTCCTGAAAAGTCAGCCTCACCAGATCCCCTTTGAGCTTAGGGTATGTAAGTGTGCTGGGGGTTGGGTTTCTTTCTTTTTTTTTAATTTTAGAATTTTTTTCCCTTAAGTTGATAGGAAATTAACTGCTGGATAATTACAGGTTCTTAAGGAAAACAAAAGAGTGGCTAAGGTGGGGGAGAGGAGTGTAGCATCTGGATACACTTCTTTTTTCCTCTGAGAGTTTCTCTCTAAGCGGGGGAGATACCACAAGAATTTGGGGGCAGGTAAAGGACGGGACTGGGAGCAGCTGCTCTCTGTCACTCTCTTGGTGCTTCGGAGGAAGATGGTTGAGCTACTGCTTGGGAAAAGGAATTTTTCACCACACTGCCCTGTCCGGCCGGGAGCCAGCAGCACCCCCTCTGGCTGTGATGGGAACTGCACCCAAGGGAAAGAGCCTACAGCAAGAGGATTGCCACTGGGTTCCTGCTTCTGGTTGTTGCTTTGTTTGCCTGGTTATACATACTAGTAAAGAACTGTCATTCCTATCCTCATATCTTTTTGCCTGAGAGCCCCTTAATTTCAAAATTATACTACTTTGGGGTTTACATTCTCCATTCCAAGGAAGGCTCCTCCCTTCCCTAGCAGACACCTGTCTTTCAAATCAAGACAAGTAGAACTGCATCTCTTCCAGATGGGAAAAAAAAACCACAGTTGACACATGGCTGGGTTTAAATTTCATTTGTACAATATTTTTAGAGTGGAAGCAAAAGTTCTGAGTGAATATGAAGTTGGCAATATCTCTGTGCGGTATGTACGTGACAGTGAATTTTGTAATTCGTTACATGTTCTGTGGAAAAGTACTTATTTTCTGCTGTTTTTAAGCCTCCTCCTCAGTTATTTCAATTTTTTGAATTATGAGAAGTAGTAAAAAATAACTCCTTGTCCACCTTCTCTGTATTACTCATGAATTATAGGCAACTGTCAAATTCCCTTTTTTCCCTGGCTGAAAAGTGATGTTCTGTTTGCTCTTAGCTCATGCAAACCTATGGCATTCAAAGTGCTATAAGTATAAGCAGTTGTGGTAACTAAAAGAAGCAAATTAATCAGACATCTGGGCACAAAGACTTAGAAGCATTGAGAATTTGTGGCTATAGCTGACATGATTGGAAGGCACCTTCAGACTGAAAATCAGGTCCTTTGTGTGGAGACATGGAGAGATCCATAAGGATCTCAAAAAGGGATTCATCTCTGAGCAGAATGACAGCATCAAGCAATTTGTGAGCCATTCTGAAAATCTCTGCTCCGTTCAAATGCTGCAAAATATTTACTATCTGTGCTGAATATAAGCAACCCGCCTTTGAAATGACCACCCAAAAAAACCCCACTGTACAATAACTTGAAAGATACTTAGTTTTGCCCTTCAAGTATCAAGGACAATGTTGTGCTCATTTCATTCTGGAACAAGTTTTTGGGAGTTTAAGGGTTTGAATCCAAAACTCAAGGGCTTGGTTGCTACCAATGGACCATCTATTCCTGTATCCCAGGAACTGAGAATCAGATGAATGGGAATGTTTTTAGGAGCAAAGCTATTCATGCACAAGTCTCAAATTATCTTCAAGAGCATGCTCAGCCAAATCTTAAAAGGAATACAAGTACACATTAATTAAGAATTAACATAATTCTGTTTCTTGATTAGGATGATTATTAAAACATAAACTCAATGAACATACACTTGAGAGGAAACTGCTAAATATTTTTAAAAGCCTAATGTTCAGTCACGCTTTATTTTTTTCATTAAGAGAGAAAAAAGAAGATGGCACTTGACTTTCTGAAACTTTTTATTTGCTTCAGATCAAAAAGTTGCTGAGTGTCCTTAACTGCTGATAGAACAAATCGGGAATAAATTAGATTTATATGGAAAGCAGAGACATAGGATGACATTTAGAAAAGTGCCTGAAAGCCACATGTGTGAAGCTGTTCAGACAACTAAAGGAATGAGAAAATATGCAAAGAGATTTTCAGGCATATGTGCTGGCCATTAATGCAGTTTTCACAGTTGAATTTTGAGAAATTTATATTCTTAGGCGTTGAAGTGCTTTTAGAAATCTACTGTTGTAGTACCACAAATGGGGTTTATAAAATATGTCTTTTGTGGAAGACCCATGTGTCTTATCACTTCCACCACTGTTTGGAAAATAGGATTTAACCTTTGCTTTGCCACACCAGGTAGTTTAATACCTGAATACTCTTGTAAGTGTTGATAAACAGTCCCTCAGTAGTGACCTGAGCTTTCGCACCACCTCACAATTAACCACACTAGTTTACAGGAGGCTTTGCATACCAGAAAACATCGTTCCCCAGGCTTGCTGGTATGGAAAATGGGGAATGGCACAGCACAACAGGGACTGGTTTCTGTCCAGACACATCTCGCAGAATGAAGAGGGCAAAATTTTCTATTGATTCTCAGCTTCTCATTCAATTTGTGTTTCACTTTTCCCTGCATGTCTGTTCTTCTGCTGATTTTCTTTGTTTCTTGTGTTTTGCAGAATGCCAAAGCCAGCTACGACTTCAGCAGCAATGATCCCTACCCGTATCCCCGCTATACAGATGACTGGTTTAACAGGTAAATGGATTTTGGGCAGCCTGCCCTTCACATTGGCTTGTGTAAGAAATTCTCCATCTTTGTGAAATATCTGTTTTCTGTTAAATTCAATCATCACAGAATTGGCACTGTAGTCTCACTACTGCTTGAAAATTAGAGATTACTTACGTCATTTTTTAAGGTTTATAGTTTATAAATGAAGTTGCTGCTCAGAAGAATACATTTTTAGATTGTTTGGATAAGTGATGGCTACATACCTTTTTGTCAGCTGTCCTAGGACATTCCAGTAATCCAAACCTGTATAAACTGGCTTCCCATCTGCTGGCTAAATTTAAAGGGAGTAAGCTGGAGAGAGGAAAGACTGGGGAAAAATGTCTTTTCATCATATTGTAGGCAAAGAAGTGAGAACAGCAGCAGGGTGTAGAATGACCAGTTTAAAAACAATTAGATCTTATGTTAAATTCTGAATGACCTTGATTTAAGGACAGTACAGGAATAGCATTTTTCTAGCTGCTGGAGAAGTTAACATCCACATACAGTGGAATCTGTTCTGTTGTGTTTATAAACTTGGAATCAGCAGTGCATCTGTGCTTGTTTGTTACTTCTGAATATACAGTGATTGCCCAAGACTTCATTCCTTCTTCAGTGTCTTCTGAACTTAGCTCTGAACTTAACCAATTTTCAGTAGGAGAAGGACTGGTTTTCCAGATATGGTATAAATAAGGATGGCCCAAAAGAAAAGGCTTAAGATTTTAGAAAGTGTGACTTTCCCTAAACTAATTGGCTTTTTTTTTTTTTTTTCTTACGTAGAATGGAAACATATTTTGACAGTTTTGTACAAAATGTGTCCTGGGATCTGTATCTGTCCCATGGCAGGCTCTATCTTGGATTAGCAAAAATTATTTTGGTTCTTTTCAGTGAAATTTCCAAATGTCCCTTGGACAGAAGTTGCCAGTAGTGCTGAGAATTTGAAAACTTTTGAAAGATTTCAGGGCTCAGACTGAGTGCTTATCAAAAAATATTTCAGGCTCATTTGATGTGGTTTTCATCTCTGACTTAGGATGACTGGATGGTCTCCCAGTTTTGGATGGGGTTTTTTGTTTTTATTTCTAAAGAAATCCATTGTAGTTCTGTCAGAATGACACAACAAAGAAACATCTGTGCTTCCACCTCAGACACAGGAATGGATTAAACAGAGTTATGAGCTGTGATGTCCTTCTCTGTAGTCCTGCAATTTTTCGGCTAAAGCAAGATCTCAATGGGATTTCTGCTTTACTTTGAGAAAGGACACCTGACACTTTCAAAGTAGTATGAATCCAGTTAGTGAATGGAAAGTCAGAGAAAGACTAGGGCTTTAATTTGTGAAGGTCTGCTGACTTTCTTGCTTTATTTATGCAAAGGATATTTTTAGGAGACAGATACCTCTTAGGTCTGGAGAGGATGAAAACTAAATTTAGCTTTAGTGTGTAATGGTAGCTTTTTGTTGTTTTCAGTGTGGAATTTTATAAAATTAAGTATGTTCTGCCAAGTCCCATTAACACTGATTCTGCTGCTATCAAGTATTTTATAGTGGGACCAGTTTTCTATCCTTACCTGTTCTGCAAAGTAAACTCTCCCTGGAGGGAAGTTACATCCTAAAGTCTCTTTGAATAGACCCCACGCATTCCAGATGTGGCAGGGGTTATTGTTTCTAGTCCCAGGTGCCCCTGACTAACTTTAAGCACTGTAGTCTATGACCCAATATGTAATAATAGAGAACAACATGACTCTGGTTTTCAGAGAACTGCAATACTTTATTTCTTGGGGGACTGGGGAGCTCAGGTCAGCAAGAGGAGGAGGAAAATGATGGAGAAATTGCCTTTGCAGATTTCCTTTATTGGTCTTTCTTTTCAGAAAAAAAATAAAATTAATAGTTAGGAACTATAACATTGTTTGTCAATGAACCTTAGTCATAATGGGACATCCATCCTTGGAAGTGTTCAGGCCCAGGCTGTATGGAGCCCTGAGCAGCCTCATCTCATGGGTGGCATCCTTGCCCATGGCAGGGAGATTGGAGCTAGATGATCCTTAAAGTTCCTTCCGACCCAAACCACTCCATGATATTATGAACCTTGAGATTTCTTTTGCAAGACAGGGAATTTTCTGTCTTGCAAGGTAAATCACAGGAGCAACACATTCAGTGGAACATCCCTTTCCTGCCTTCACAATATAGGAAAGCTTTAAGATGCAAGATTCTCAGTTTTCTGCAGGTTAAGATGCAAACCAGTACACCATATCCTCTCTGTCCAGGAGGAGCTGTGACTGTTTTTCTCTGTGTATTTCTTTGCTATTCTGTTAATTGAGCTGACATACTCCTATATAAACTCTTGCCATGGCTTCTGACTCCTCAGTTAGTTTTACTGGTAGGTAACAGTTGTCTGCCTTTGACAGTCTGTCTGTCCCTACGTGTAGCTACACAGGTGCATCTGGATAGGGCATGATTACATGGAAAATCTATTGAGAGAACCCTGAAATAAAGGCTCCATTTTGCACAGCCAGTGATGTATATCCCATCGAATTTTATGCACGCAGAAGGATCAGACTTGAAATAGGATAGCATAATATCCCTTTTCCCATAAAGGATACATTTCTATGTGAGCAATTCAAGTGATTTGTGGAACAAGAAGCAGAAGACGGATCACCAAGGGGCTTTTGTGAGCTGACAGCTGTATGTGCAATGTGTTCATTTGATTTTAAGAATAAATAGGAGAGGTTTTTGCACAGAATATTTCATTAATCACAGCTGCTCTGCTTGTAAGCACAGATTCCCCTTCCATATGGTGCTTTGTAAGACTGCTGGGATCCCTTTGGCCTTGCCATCTAACAACCACTGGCCTACAAAACCATGCAGGATGGTTAAGGGAAGGGAAGGGAAGGGAAGGGAAGGGAAGGGAAGGGAAGGGAAGGGAAGGGAAGGGAAGGGAAGGGAAGGGAAGGGAAGGGAAGGGAAGGGAAGGGAAGGGAAGGGAAGGGAAGGGAAGGGAAGGGAAGGGAAGGGAAGGGAAGGGAAGGGAAGGGAAGGGAAGGGAAGGGAAGGGAAGGGAAGGGAAGGGAAGGGAAGGGAAGGGAAGGGTGGTGCCTCAGGCAGGACATTGCTTTTAGGCAGTTCAGCTGCTGCTACAGGCAGAGGCCAATAGATGGCTTGGAAGCCAAGGGGTTTATTCTTACGTTTACTGTACTCACTGTTTGACTGTGTTCAGATCCACAGCTTGGGGACCCAGCAGGAGAGTGTACACTTGTTGCAACATCAAACAGAGCTGTGTTTGAGCCTGAGGAGCAGTGGGAGCAGTGAAGGAGCTTGAATCAAGCCCTGTTCCCCAAAACAAAGGGCAGCCTCAGAGAACTCAGTGTTTTTTAAGAACCACTTTGGGAATTGATTGGTTTTGAACATCCTCTCCTTCTGAACCACATTTGGTACCTTGGCATGTACTGCATTCTGCAGTGAAGAGGTAGCCATAGGAATTAGTGATTGATGGGTCCCATACTACCCTCTGATTTCATGTTGTGAGCATGCAGAAGGCACAACTTGAGCTCTCCACCTCAGAGCAATGAGATTACAAATTTCTGTCTGATCTAAGTCATTATCTCTACTCCCATGGCCTTTGTATTCTGTATATTCTCTCACTCAGCTAATGAGTTAGCAGGGCAAAATTTATTTGCTATCTTGGAAACCTATGTTCTTCAGATAGAAGAATCCTTTACTAGCTGTGGATCCAAACCAAAGTAGGAGGATGCTTTCCCTTCTGTGAATTCTCAAATGCTTAGAAGCTGATGATGTCATGTGAGTGAAAAGGGGATTGCATTTGTCCTGCAAAAGTGTCCATCTGAGTTCTGCATGTTTAATTGCTGCCCAATACAAGCAGCTAAAGTGGTCAAGAAAGGCAAATAGTCACAGCTATTGAGTTTGCAGCTCTTCATAGTCCTCCCCTGCAAACAGCTGAAGATAGGGTGGATGGGTCCTGTCCTTTGCTGTCTGCTGAAGCATTTCAAAGCAAATGAAAAGGAGCCTCAATAAAAATCTGTGCCACCTCTGGCACTTTCAAAAATATGTCAGCAGGGAGGCACACACAGTACCATTAGCAGTGGATTTTAAAGCAGAATTGTTTTCAAAGACAAAGCAGAGTGAAATTTTCATAGCTAGTATAGGTATTTTTTAAAATACAGTATGCAAAACTGTTTTTAAGCTAAATCCACTTCTCCCATCTTACTTTTTCATGTTTGTTCATGTAAAATGTTTTCACTTGCATAGAGTTTATGTAAAATGTGCTCTACTTGCTAATATATGGTTTACCTTTGAAGTAGCTTGTTTACAGATGAAAATATTTTTGTGTTCTATCACCTTGCTTTAAATACTGAAGTAGGGAAGAGGTGAGCACTGTAGAGAAAGGCTGTGATTTATTCCTGTGACATAACTCCATAGAAACCACAAAGGGTTTATCAATGATACATGAACAGCAAATAGGGCTGAGTTGGAAAAGTCTGCTATTTGCCATTAATAATTGAACCAAATGCATTTCCACTAACTCATAAGGGACTTTTTTTTTTTCTCTCTAGTCAGCAGCACAGTATTGAAATTCTGAGATGCTGGAATAGGCCTGTTTAAAGACTCCACTGTGTGGGCCACTGCTCTGCAGAGGCCAGGACAGGGAGGGGACTTTCTGGTAAAACTTTTTTGTTAGGAAGGACAGTTTTTCTCACTGTAATCTGACAGCATCACAGGTGTTTTACAACCCAGCATTAGTCAAGCCGATTTTGAACAAAGCCATTTATTCTTCTCTGTGGCTTGTAGCTGGCCCATGGGTGACTAGATAATGAATACCTAGCCTTGATAGCACCTACCAATGAAGGTTGTGTTTCTGTCACAATTCTTTGAGCGAGAACATGAGGGAATATCTTCTTATTTCTTCATTGATAGCAATTTCTGTAATTTTTGAATAAGAAATCTGTATTGCTTACTTCTCTGCCCCCTTTGTAAAAGGAAGCGGATGAGATCTTCGGTCATCTTTCTTTATGGAACTTTCTCTAAAAATATATTCTCCCAAGTAAAGCAGGAAAAATTATATGTTGCTTCTTACCTTTTTATTAATGTTACACTTACCTTTGTCAGATACCCTTAAAGGGAAAGAGAGAGAAAAAGGTGATTAAAACAGTTTTGTTGCCTCCCATTGCCATGGTCAATCTGATACTCAGTATAACCTTTATAATACAGCGTTTTGAATTGCATGAATCCTTAGCATGCTGTAGGATCAATGACAGTTTCAATGTGCAGAGTGGATTGATGTGAGCAGTAGGATGGATTCATGTATTGAATTCAACATCTTAGACTAAAAACCACCCTGGCAGCAGCACAGGTTTCAGTACTTTCCCTGCTGCTGTGCTTTTTTTAAAAACTAGGTTACGTTGTCTGTATTTTTCTTCTCTTAAGTTTAATTTCTATGACGAGTTAGGAGAAAGGAAAATGCAATCTCCCTTCCTGCAGGAACCACTGCCAGTTAAAGAGTCTCTGTTAAGAGTTGAAAGCCCTTCATAGATGCCACATATTATTGAAATACCATGCGTCAGCCCAAACCTGGACCTTTGCATCAGAGCAGAGGCTTTTCCCACTTGAGCAGAAAGCAGTAGCTCTGTGAGCTGGAGCACCTTGTCAACTCTTTTGGGAATTAGGCACTGAATGAGAGGGATGTACATGCCTTAGGTCCCACAGCTTTGGGCCTGGGCAGCCATGCTGCAGCTCTTCTGCTGAGGAGTGCAGTGACCATTGTGGCTCCCTTCTGCTAGTCCAGCTTGGTATTGCACCCACCTCTTCCTGTAGCATTTCTTTTGTGGGAAGGGATATGCTCCTTGTACATGTTCAGACAGCAAGAAGGCAACCAGACTTTGTTCCATAAGGTTCAAAGTAATGGGTGTCACACTGTCAAGCCACAAAAATAAAGGAATTAATATCGATCTTATATTTACACTGTTCTGTCAGGAGCTGTTTCTATTAAGAGTTGGTAACGAGGCAGAACCTGTCTGACATGCTAGAAGGAAAAGGCCTGAATAACTTAATAATTAAATGCAGTATAAGGATACATGTTAACCTCGGAGCAAGCATCGTCCTGCAGAGGGGGAACTGGATATCCCCTGCTTCAGGAAGCATACTGAGCTCATCCCAGTATTCAGCACTCAACAGTTTGCCACGGAATGGTTTTCCTCTGCAGCACTGGGAGCTGACGGAGGCAAAACAAGCTCACAGTGATCCAGCTCAGCTCAGCATGTGCATTAGCTGGGGATCACCTGCTCTCTCTGCCTTCCTTTTCACAGCCACGGGACAAGGTGTGCAGGAGAGGTGTCTGCTGCTGCCAACAACAACATCTGCGGCGTGGGAGTGGCGTACAACTCCAAAGTGGCAGGTATGGTAGCAGTCCAAGGTGTAAATGGTTCACCATGCTTCAGGCAGAACTCCTCCTGCAGAGACAGAGAGTGTTGCCCAGGACAGGGCTGCAGATTGGTACCAGACCCTGTATTTATTGCTTTTCACAGTAGCTGGAGAGAGGAATTTTTCCATGGCTTTGCCTTTTCAGTCAAGAGCCTTGTATAGGCCCTTTAATGACAGTGCAAAAGAGCAGCTCTTCTCCTTCATATACCAGCTCCTGTTTGTATACTGATTTTCAGTTCTTCTTCCCTGCGTAGCTGTGTAATCTTTTGTGGCAAGTCTCATTTTGCAGGAGGTGAAGTATACATTCTTGCTGTACTTAAAAACCATTTGAAAAGGCAAATCTCATGCAGCTTTTAGTCTTTAGGCTCTCACAGGGCAGGACCTGCAGTACTGTAAATCTCTTTGGTTGTAGGTTTCCTCTGTTTTAACAGTGCTATGGAGTGATAGGAGCAGATGCAGAGAATGAAACAGGTGGTACCTAGTACCCAGCATCCACACCTTGGGTATGTTGGGTATTTTTATTTCTAACACCCTCTTCTCTGCACATATATACTGAATACAGTGCATGGAGTGAATTAGGCTCTCGACACCTTACATCAGTTTAGTTGAATCTGAAGAAATGCAGTTTTCCCACTCTTAAGTCTGCTCCATGATTACAACTGAGGCACAGCAGGCAGAGACAGATGCTTATGAATTTCACTTTAATTTCCCTGATCCACACCAGAGCATCAGCACAGACGTACCCATTGCTTCTTGGAGATGGTCCACAGTGTCTGCTTTGCCAGTCCCTGTTTCACTGTAGTGTCAGGAGAATCTGGGGAAGGCTACATTTCATCTGTCACCTACATGACTGAAAGCTGAATCTCCAGCAGAGAAGGGCACCAAGCAATGTTTGCTAAGCTGTTGCCCAAAAAATATCACTGAGAGTAACTGGCTGGGCAGGTCTAATGAATGTCTCCTTTCTTCAGTAAGGGTAACTTCTCCTTCAGGGATGGGACATTCCACAAAATTTATTCTTTCAAGAGTTACTCCTCAAGGAATCTGAATTGAGGCATGGGATTTTGTCTGGACCATGTCTGTAGTATTCATATAACTCTACAACTTCAAGCTGGTTGCTTAAAAATCAAGGGGTGTGAAGATGTTTTCTGATGACCAACAGCCTGCAAATAATCTTCTGTGTTTGTCCACCTTGTAGTAAAATCCCCTCAAGTTTTTTGGAAGTGCCAGCCAGCCTTCCCTGCCTGAGGACAATGTGTATTGGCAACACCACTGTGTGGTCCATGCCACTGGAAGTCCATGAAAGCTGACAGTCTGCTGCTGTCATGGTTCAGAGCCCATGTTTGCAGAATGAACGGGAAGTTGATTGCCAGTGCATCACTTGTTTTGTTTTTTTTTCTTTTACCTCTTTTTTCCCTCGAAGATGTTTTGGCTCCCCCCCTGTTCCCCTACTTTTCTCAGGGTCATTTAATTAATTTTGTGGTTGTTCAGGGTTGGGCTTCTTAGGGAATTTCCTCCAGTTTGTTGCCAGGGAGATGGTGAATGGACAGTGATAAACCCACAAAAGGGGTAGCCAAGTGCCTTGACATGCCATTTAAATGGTTATGGGAGGGGGGAAAGGGGTTTTGCCAGTCCTCACCCAGCTTGGAGGGGAGATGGTTGTGGTTTTGAGTTACTTCTCAGAGGGCTTGGTGCTGCTGTAGAATTCTCCTTGCTGCCCGTTGGTGAGCCCACTGCTTGCAGGACCTGCCAGCTGACTGAGAGTTTCCAGCACCTGCCTTCACCAGGAGAGACCCTCTGGGCCCCCCACCTCCCCCCTCTCTCCAGAGAGAGGGTCCATGCTGATGGTTTGACTCAGTGGGGAACTTCTGGTATTGTTTTGTTGTTTTTTGTCTGTCTTGTGACACATATATATTCTAGTAAAGAACTGTTATTCCTTTCCCCATAATTTTTGCCTGGAGGCTCCATAATTTCAAAGTTACAATAATTTGGAGGGAGGGGGTCATCTTTCTATTCAAGGAAGGGCTCCTGCCTTCCTTGGCAGAAACCTGTCTTTTAAACCAGGACAGTGGTTTCTGTGCAGATCTGCATTTTATAAGTATGGGAAACAAATTCTCAGCCACTGAGTTTGGCTTCATCATTTCTATCTCGAGTTAGCTCATCAAGAACATCCAGCTTTGGTTTGATTTCTATTTGAAATTTATACCACCTTTTTTCCAGCTTTATGTTTGACACACTGTTTTTCTGTTGAATATAGAAAAGCCACTGGCTTCTAAATCAGGGCCCTTAATGCCATTCACACTGTTTGGCAGTGTGATATTGATTTCTGCCCCATCTGTGTCCTAAACCATTGGGAAAAGCTGAACTTCAATTCAGGTATACAAATTAAGCTTGGAATGAATCTCTGGTCACTCTGGTTTCATCCAGAGACCAAGTGGCACTTGGCCATCAGGGAAATTGTCTTATGTGTGGGGCACGATGGATGTAAGGGCTTGCACTGCTGTCTGTTGCACTCTGGCTTGCTTAGAGTCAACACTTCGAGGTTTTATGAAGTGGACATGTCCTGCAACTGCATCATATAAACTCTTAACTTCTCCTGCAGGATGGGTTAAAGGAAGCGGGCTTTAGTTTTGTTTTTATCTCCACATGCTATATTTTTCTATTGTGTCTGCATGTTAACAAAATGATATTTTTCCAGGAAATTGCTGTGTAGCATGTTTCCCTCCTCTGATTATATTCTGGACAGGCTCCAAAATAAATAGAAAAATTACTTGGAAAACTAATGACATGTGAACACAAAACTGAATATATGTTAGATGAGGGGGGGACCTTACTCTCTTTTGCTAGCTTACAAAATATTATTTTAAATGCCATTGATATTATTTAAACTCTGAATTTCTGAGATTGCTGAATTCTGGTATTTTTAAAGTGTTCTCAAAGAGTAGGTGGAAAATACTGTGTAATTAGAAAGCTAGCAATAAAGTTCTTTCTCTTTTTGGGCCATGCTGCCTTGGTGGCTAGGTGTTTAACACTGGCATCCTGCTGGGTAAGCACACCCTGGTGAAATGGGAATGTCAAGTGCAGAATTACTGAATGGGTGAAACTGCCAGTTACTTAAAATACCTCTAACTGTGGGCCTTCTTCAGGTGCTGAGATTACATTTTATGCTGGGTAATGCATATTTCATGCTTATGTTGATTAAAACTGCAGGTATTCGAATGCTCGACCAGCCGTTTATGACAGACATTATTGAGGCTTCCTCCATCAGTCATATGCCTCAAGTCATAGATATATATAGTGCCAGCTGGGGACCAACTGACAATGGGAAGACTGTGGATGGACCTAGAGAGTTAACACTGCAAGCAATGGCAGATGGTGTGAATAAGGTAACAGTTTTAATAATCTGGGTTCTGGGGCAGAATGGTGTGTACATGCTTCTGCTGAAACCTGTGACTTGGGAACACAATGCAGTTGCACAAATTATCCAACTTTCACCTTATTTCAAGGCTCTTTGATATTCACTCTGTAGTATTTTGGTATTGACTTTATTGTATAATCTCAGCATACTGTGTTTATCTCTACTCAGTCTATAGACCTTTTCATAGACCATTATATATTTCATAGACCAGATGGAGTAATATCATCCAGGAGCCTCCTTGTTTATTCCCACATTTCCAGCTCCTTCTAGGAGCAGTCTGTAGTCTTTGTAAAAGACATTTAATATCATCCTACAATCTCTTTAACCTGTACACTATAAGATGGCTGGGGGAAATGTGTGTGCCACAACTCAAAAATAAAATAAATTAGCCCAAACAAACCAACCTTGCATGGCTTTGTCTCCACCTCTTCAGTGTCATGCAGCCAAGACAACCATAGCTTCACCCTAGTGCTGTAGGGAAAGAATCTCCTCCCCGTGGCTGATAATAAATGGGTTTCTGTATCAACAAGATCTGAAATTACCCAGAACATCTGGGATGGTTTTGTGTGGGAGCTCTACAATTACTCACTTTTTCATCCAAATTATTTCTTTCTTGTGCCAAATTCTCCCACTCTTCACCAGCTCACTGTAAGCAGCACATTCAGTTTACCATATTTTGTGACATGGTAATTAAATCTAATGCTGTGACATGTAGTGAAGCATCTACATCTTTCTCAAATGCCAAGCCTCAGATGTTTTGCCTGTAACAGAGGAATTATATTCATCTTCATGCTTCCACCCATAAAAATGGCAATGTACTGCAATAACACTGGAAGACTTGTCACAAATTCCTTGTGAGTCTACTCAGTTTTGTGGTATAAACTGTACAGACCTCTGATGAGTTCAGAGGCACCTTACACAGGCTGTGTTTCTTGTGATTTTCCTTATCTGGTGTTTCCATAAACATCCCCTTAAACACTTTGGTCTTGAGGAGACTCTTTCTTAGGTGTGTGACAGTTTTAGCAGCACCTTGATGTGTTATAGTTGGCTGATCTCTCTTCTACTAATGTTGGTTGTAGCAGATATAAACTCTGAACACAGAAAAATTTCCATTAAATTTTTGTGTTGTCCTCCTCCAATGGAGAACTTGTCTAAAAGTAGCAAAGAAGGTGGAAGAATGACAACTGAACTAGAGTTTTAGCCTTCAGGAGAAGCAGATTTTAAATCATAATCACAGGTATTTTTGCAATTTCGTATATAAAATACCTTTGAATTAATTTGCTATCAGATTGCCCTATGCTTTAATTTGTGGAGTTACACTGTAATTAATCTTCTCTTTGAATGCTAAATATCGGAGTAGGGATTTTTCTTTTCTGTTTTATTGTTCTGTTGGAGTCCCATACTCAGAGTGTTGGAATATTACCTTTTTAATAGCTTACGCTCAGAATTGTTTGTGATTCTCTTCAAGAAATAATTTGCAGTATTAAGACCAGCAGGGCCCCTGAGATCACTCGGGTTGAAGGCTCATGAAAGAGAGAGAAGAGTGAGCTGTGCTCTGGCAAGGGTGGCACTCATCAGAAGACATATACCTCTCTTATCAGGAGACATAAAATTAACAGGAGAGCCTGCATTAGTAAACCAGTTCTGTCGGCCATTGCAGAATTAGGAGGAATGATACTGGATTCTACCTAAAAAAATATTGTTGTCAAGGAGCAATTACACTTAATCTTGTAGTGGCAGTGTCCCAGCTATCTCCTGGCAATATGTGCACAGAAGATGAGACAGTTCCACTCCAAATAACTCCCTTTGTGTTGTGATTGTAGATCTATCTACCCTTCTTTTGCTCATTGCATTTCCTAATAGAATGATCTTTTTTGGGTATAATTTGTTCTGATCTGTTTTTTTTGAAGAGACAGATTTTCTAGAGATATTTCAAGCTGTCAGTGGATGCTGGGTATTCTCCATGGTGCTCTGAAAAACCCACTACAGAATTGGCTGGATGTAAAGGAAGACTAACAAGCCTTTATATATAATACTCTTTTACCTAGGTTACGTCTATATTATATGCATCACATTCTCTATTGACTGTAAAAATGTAAATTAGTTTATTATAATTTTTCACTGTAACCCTGCTGTCTTAGTAAAAAGTATCTTTTGTAAACTGAGAGACAAAGAAATGTAGGAATTCTTTTTATCAGCCTAGAGCTGATTCTCACCAGAGTTATGGTTCACAAATTAATGATGAAGCTGAAATATTGGTGGGGAGGAAGCAACATGCTGAGAATAAAAATGTGTTCTTAAACTGAAAGCAATACTTCCAAATGTCCTAGAAGGCAATATAAGAACTCTTGCATGGACCAAGATTAATATCCTTGCATCTAATGCAATAAAATAAAAATCAGTAAGTAGGAGTGATACAGAATTCTTACATAGAATATGCATTTAATTGAGTTGAGAAACACAGGTTTGCCTTGTTGCCAATACACTTGGAGCTCAGCTCAAAGAGGAACTCACTGCCAAGTGTTTATTCCTTCCTACAGTCTTCATTCCGCTGTCATGTCCTGTAGAATTCCTCCTTCCAGAGCTATTGAGATGTGGGGGTAACTAGTCACCTGATAATGACAATATGATAGAAACTGCAGAAACTGTGAAACTTCATGTTCATGTCTATTTTTATGTCTTGAAGCCACCCTGCTATAAACAGGTGGGCTAAGGCCAACATGTCTTCTATTTCTGATGTATATTCTTCTAGCCGAAGGTGTCCCTGCTCATTGCAGAGTGGAGTTGGACTAGATGGCCTTTAAAAGGTCCCTTCCAACCCAAACTGTTCTCTGATTCCATTTTCCTACCTTTCTTCTTCCATTATCCATTCTTGGCATGTGTTAAACTCATTTTTGCTTTTGTCTAACTCATACCTTCGATTTGGTGTGCTGTTGACTTGGAAGGTAAATAGCATGAATAGAGGCAGCACTAAATAGCATAATTGAGGACAGCACAATCTGCCATCACACTGGAAACTCCTTTGTGGGCTCTTTTACTAATAGTATGTGAAAGGCTGAACACAAAAGGAATGGTGTGTGCATGAGCTGGGTGTCAGCATAACCCATGTAAACAGAAGTTATTGGGAAAGCTGCTTTTTGTTACTAAGACACAATCCCACTCAATTTTTTAATGTGATCTGGCTTCACTGTGTTATCTCATGGCTTTAGTTCAGGGACACTAGTCAGCAGCGTGACTGGCTCACTGAGTAGTGATGGTTGTACTGCAAACATAAATGAGCTCACAGTTGAATTAGCAAGAACTTGGGAATAGGGATTGAGAAGAGTTTCCTATTACACAAAGGTCCACAAGTATTTGGTAATTTCCAGCATTGGCCTGACACAGGTGAACACTCTTACCTAATAGAACTTTCAGCTGCTAGAAAAGACATATTCAGGATTGGAAGGGACTTCTAAAAACTTTTTAAAAATCTTTTTTAAAGATTACGCTGAAACCTGTATGTATACAGTACTTGTCTAAATGAGGGGGCCTTGCATTCATTGTATGTGTAGTATGACAGGACAAAGCAATGCTGTGTGATTTACTTACCCTTGTCGGAGCTGTGCTAACCCACTTTGGGGGTTGGAAGGCTTGGACAGGGAGGTAGAGATGATAGGTGGAAATCCTGTGAGAACACAACTCTCTTAAAGAGACTTTTAATTCTCTAGTATCTTGCATCCAGAATTGGATCAGCCATCATCTTAGGTCAAGAACTAATTCCACTTGAATTTTATGGTAGATCCTGTCTTTAGTGTAGTGTCTAGTAAACATTTCTTATTTGCCATTTTGTGAGTCCAGTTCTTTCCAGCTTCAGTTACTGGAATTTAAGGCAACAAAAAGAAGTAATCAAATAAACTAGTCTCTTATCTATTGCATTTTTATGAAGTAGGCTTTTATATTAGGCGGCTGTGAGGGGTTGCTCATAGGCTGAATTAATTCCTCAAGACTTCACCATCCCAGCCAGAATATATAAGACAGGAGCCATTTGTTCTTGTGCTGGTGAAAGCATTATTATTTCCCTAATGTAGTTCTACCTAAGAAAATAATGCCCAAGTACAAATTACCAGGGGAGCAGTATTAACAATTCTTAGTCACATCATAGCTTTGTAATTGGGCTCACCAATGAAGGAAGAAAGGACAAAGTAAAAAATACAAAAGGAAATATTTCTCATTTGCCTCTCTCAAAGCGCACAGAGACTGTGTTATTGTTCTTTGAAAATATCATATTAATGAAGTATATACATTTATATACCTCTAACATAATTTTATTGTTCAACAGCTAAGTGAGGACAGGGAAATTTATGCTATGGCAACCATTTGATTACTCCATTTTTGAGGAAGCCCAGCAAGTTTCTTTATAACTTGGGAGCCCTTTACTATCGTATTGCCACTGTGTCTGAAATATGCACTGTAATTCCTTGCCTTGTCTTATTCATCTAAGATAAAATCAAACCGTATTAAAACCCCACACATGTTGTATCGGCTTGGAATTCTGAGCCCCTGTCATCTGACAGGGATATTTTCTAAGGAGGAATATAATATATCCTGAAAACCTTGATTTTTTTTTTCTCTCACTCTGCCCCAAGGAGTGGCTTTTGCTTAATCTCTGTGCCACAGCTCAGCAGATACAGAGTTTAGCTTCCCAACAAGGCTGATGTTGCAAGCTGGGAACCTTTGCACAATGCTTCCAGGGACACAGGTGAAGCTGTGAGGCCAGAGTTCATCACACCACTTGGGAATGCTGGGAAGGGAAACCAGCACTGTCACTGCTCAAGAGTAAATTGTGTGTTTAGAGTCTTTCTCGGTGATAGTCTAGCTCAGAAATAATGAGAAGAGGATGAGATTGATCTTTTTCCAAATATTATTGATACTAGAATTAGGCCTGTAGAATTCTTATATTGTCACTTGTGGTACATAGCTCAGCATCCAGCAAAAAAGAAATGTCTAATTAAAACGTTTTGCCTCAGCATTTTTAAGGTTCCTTCATCATTGCCCTACTAGACTGAGCCCTCACTGAAACCTAGTGCTGCCTCTTTTCACCTGAAGTATAATTTTACATTCATTTCTCTTAGCTAAAAGAAGTCCATCCAATTTCAACAGCAATTTAGATGTAGAAAATGGCTCAAGCATTATTTTTATCCAAAGGAGGTATTAACAATTATGCATTTAGTTGTGGATTGGTGGATGTGAGTTCAGTACTGTTCTGTGATTAATTCTAAAATAAGTTGCAGAAAGCCTTTCATTAGGGTTTACGAATTACATGGCTTAGGTTTTTTGAGAGTCTCATATGCAGCAGTCTTGGAGTTTGGTGGTTATTACTTGACACAAATAGTTTCAGAAATCTGCTAGGACAAACTAGACAGGCAATTATTAAGGACAGCAAAATGTGAAAGGGACACCAAACAGGAGAAGCGTGACTGAAATGAGGTTCTAAGTGTCAGTTATCCTCTGCAGAGTAGCCAAGTGCTGAACTGAGTTCTTTCCCCATGTCAAAACAGCCTTTCCTCTCCCACTGTTGCATACCAGCAGGTTAGACAGGCCAGCAGGGAAGGTACAGGGCCTTCATCAGTAGTGAATTTGAGAAGATAACCTTGTTTCTTCTGAGCTGAACTGCATGGGTTGTGGCTGTGCTGGGCTTTTCCAGGGTTACAGTTCAGCATCTGCAGGCCTCCAGAAGGAACTGCATGTAGGAGAAGTGCAAAGGCATTCAGCTCAAACAAAGCAGCTGTCCCCCTGAACCCATGTGGTGGCAAACTTTGCAAATCCAGGTATGTTTCCTCCTTAAACTTTCTCTGAGATATCTCTGAGGTTAAAACAAGATTGCTTGGCTGGCTGTCAGAAATGTTTCTGCTTAGATCTTGCTTTAGGTTGTTAACAGTGCCCAAGTCATCAGTATAGCAAAGGTGCAAAGGGATCCAAGAAGTTACAGCATACCAGATTGCTCTAGGCAAATCATCCTGGCAGCTGGAGGAGCCAAGGGAGCAGGGGATGTCAGGGATGCAGGAACATGCAGGCAGGCTCCAGAAAACTCCAGCAGTACAAAAAATGGGCAGTAGTTCAAGGATGCCAAGGACTTGCTGCCTCCAGATGGCTTATACTGCATAGCCAGATTGCTGGGGAACAGGAAGGCTGGGGAGACCAAGACAGAGCAAGGTCTCTGTGTAATCTCCCAGAGGGAGGTGTTGGGAGCCCAGTCCAATGCTCCCCCACCAGCTCATGACAGCAGAAAAATGGTCCCATAGCTCTTCCTTTTCTTGGCATATCCCAGACAGGGAGCACAACGGTGATTTCTTTTTACCAGAGTAGGCTGCAAACTATACTTTCTGCAATAATTAGCAATCATTACTGAAGGATGCAGGTTTTAATTACAAAATATGTAAGGATTTTCTGAAAGGAATCCTCTTTTCAGAGGAAAATGTAGTCAAAATGAAGAGAGGCTAGCTGTGTCCTATTCATAAGTCAGTAGGACTCCTGAAAAGATGAAAAGAAACTGTAAATTTTTTTCTTTTTTTTTTGCTTTTCCTGGAAAACCAGTTTATCTCTTGCCATAGCAGGCACACAAATTGCTATTAAATCATATAGAAGGTGCTGAAATAGTTCTGTTTTCCTAGGAGGAAGAATTAAAAAATAGCCATCATATGTCAAGCAGAAAGAAAGATGCTTATAAAACAGTGTGTGCTTTGCATTTGCTACAGAATTTTCAAAACTCAATTTTCAGTTCTATATTTTTTTCACATTTTTTCAAATGTGCCCCATCTGCATTTGCTTCCATAGGAATGATACAGTCCATAAACATGAGCAAACCATTTGGCTATCCTTACCTGAAATACCTTTTCACTGAACCTGAAAAAAATACTCTTCACAGTGAGATGCCAGGTTTTTTTTTCTTCTAACCTGACTCCTACCTGCCTTCTGGTGTCCTGATGATGCCTTTTTCTGGTCTTAAAAAAATTGAGAGCCAGACATGGTTAAGGTGCACCATTTGCCAAGGTGCATTGCAGTGAAGTGGTGCAGCAAAAGGGATCCTTACTAAAATACCGAGGTTAAAACCCCTTTCCCTTAACCATGTCTGGCTCTCATTTTTTTAAGACCAAGAAAAGGCATCACTGGTTCTGTCCTTCCCTGGTACTTTGCTTCTCATGGCAGGAGCCTGTTCTCTGTTTTTAATTTGTATTGGTTGAAAGCTGTTATTCCTGATCTACAACTTAATATCAGGCCAAGTCCATATGGAAAACATGCTTTAAAGACTACTGTGTTCCTTCTATCCATCATCAGCCAGTGGCTGGGTGGCAGTGGGAGAACTGGAGGAGCCATTGCAGAGGCCGTGCTGAGTTAGAGGCTGGACTGTTACTCATGTGAGCTTGCCAACCTTGATTAGAAAGGTCAGGAAAGCTGGAGGAGGTTTATTTGTCAAATGAACCTCTGTTTTCTTTGGAAGGTGTGATCCAACAGTCAAAGCTTCAGGAAACACTGGCTCAGGTACTAGCCCAGCAGGCTGATAAATGAAGAAAACAAGGAGGAAAAACATAGTCTAAGATATGCCTGAAGTTACATAAAGTGAGAAAGGCTAAAGTCTTCTGCCAACTCACTTTTGCAAGGTAATTCACTAAAGATATCTCTCTGGTACTGTGCACTTGTGGAAGATGAGAAAACGGGTAAGGACATTTCTCAGGATTTTTTCCCCTCATAGTGCAACTTCCCACTAAAGACACTGGAAATAGAAAACCTGTTGTCTTCTCAAAGAAAGCTTCACAGGAACTCTGTGAATTACTAAGCATACAGCTGTTATAGTTTAGATTTGCCCAATTTCAATATACTCATTTTCTGTTGTGAGATAGAATTAGAAGCAAAAGCAAGGCAGGCCTAAAACTTAAAAGGGTATAAAGAAAAACTTTATTAACAACACAAAGAAAATAATAAATTCAGAATAAAATATTCAGAGCACTCCCTCCTGCCCCTTCCCACACCTTCTTAACAACAACATACAGAAACAATTCAGTCAGTTTCCAACTTAAATAATCTTTCTCAGTTCACTTTAGGGAGAGGAGTCTCTTCTTGTTCGACGATAAGAATTTTTTCCACAGGAAGAAAAAGAAACATTTCTCTCATGGCTTTATTTTCCACTAACATTCTCCCATCTTCACAGCTCTCCCAAACTGTGTTTATGGGCCAGGTTAAACTCGTGGGGTGCTTACTTTTAAAGAACAAACTGTTCAAATGCAAAAGTTATCTTCATCTCTCTTTTTTTCTGTTCATACTTTATCCCCAGGAACAGAGATCCCCTTTTCCCCTCGGGGCAAAGGATCTTCCAAATACTTCAACCCCTCTATGTTTTTGCTTTTTTTTCACTGTTCATAGGAATTTTAGTGTCGTACAGTCCACTCTTATAGCTTACAAAAGATTTTTCAGCCAACATTCACCGTGTCTCCTCATTCCCCTTCCATCTAGAACTTGGCTTCTGCTTCAGTGACTTTGGTGTATCCTCTCTGTTCTCTTTCCTCTTACTCAAGGGAGGATTGAAGGTCCATTCACAGAGAAGGTTCTCATGGAGAAAAACTTCCCAGTATGCCCTCACCCCAGGTGCATTCATTGCATAACCAGCACAATAACCTTGCCCAAAATTTAATTCTGGTTTAACCTGAATTGAGAACTGGGCCTCTCTCGGGCTGGTACTAAATGCACCAAGATGCATTTTCTGCTCTGAGTGAGATATATCTTCAGATGGCTCAGAAGGGCAAGTGCCAGGCTGTGCATCACTTTTGGAGGAAATGAGCAGGTGTCTACAGGATTCTGGAGGAAAGATGCTCTTTTAAATGCACCTTACAGTCCTGCTGTTGTTGTCTTCTTCCTGACTCTTCCTTCAGGCTCCCTCTGGTGGTTTTAGTGTCTGTTACTACTGCTTTCTTCAGTCCCATTTTTGGTCCAAATGTACAGCAGCTTGAGTCACACTAGTAACATTTTTTAGGTTCACATGAGTTTGAGATGCAAATAGGAGCTTTCATTTCACTTTAAATGTGATGTTCAATTAACCCAACTGGATTTTTTTTTTCTGGCTTATCATAGAATCTTAGAGTGGTTTGAGTAGGAAGGGACCTTAAAGACCATCTAGTTCTAGCCCCTTGCCATGCCATGAGCAGGGATGCCACTAACTAGATCAGTACTACATCAGTTTTATTGCTACTGCCATCCAGAGAATTGAAAATTCACTTCTCCTGAAGCCATATATTTCTTCCTGGTAAATGACATGATGCCTGAGAACAAGCACCAGTTTGTCTGTTCAGGTAGTCCCACCGTGGGGTCTGGCTGTGGGACGTGTAAGCAACGAGTCCTAAGCATCATTGCAGATAATGCAGTCGGGCTGCTGTCATTTTATTGCAGCAGTGTTTGCTTGTCCTTCCAGTCCTGGCTAGGAAGGAAAGCAAATTGAAATTAGAGTATTAAGAGATTAATTTTAGGTTTTAACACTAAGACCCACTTGTGGATGTGACTCCCATGAAAATGATATCCTGAGGCCATTTTCAAGTTACAGTAATTGCATGCATAAAACCCATCCCAGAGTTTCAGTTCCTCTGTGACTTCCCCTTGCTTCACAACAACAATCTGCTACGTGCATTTTCTGCCATTCTGCCACAAATCCCACCTGTGGGGTAAAATACTTGGTAGCATTTTACTTGGGGTAAAATGCTGAGCAGGGCTAAGCTCAGGACACTGGACACTGCAGAGCTTAACTTCCTGTTAGCACTTTAGTGAATTTCTCACATGAAATTAGAATATTTACTCTCCCTTTCAAATGACAAGAAGGAAGATTGTTTAAGAACGGGTCCGTACATGACAAGCATCATATGCAAAAAAGCACCTGCTTTTTTGTGACACAGGCTGTAAAACCTGTCCAAAGCAGGTAGAGGGTTGCAAAGTGGTGTGAGGGTGTAGGTGGGTATGGTGGTGGCAAGATTGGGGTGTGACTTCTAAAGGTAGTCCAAGGACTAGGTTTGGGCCCTGGAAACTAATGGCAGTCAGAGCATAAGATGGGATATGGAAAAAGTCAAAGAGAAAAAAGCCATAACTGGTCTTGTTCTACTGATTTTTATTTTATCTTTTAAATAAATTGCTAGCATGAATTTGTTCTTAAAAGTATATAATTTTGCAACAGTATCATCCCTCCTTAAAACTCAACTCATACCAGGTCTTTGTGGAAGTTCTTAGATGGATTTCAGTGAGCTTTTTAATAGTCAATATCTTTATTATGAAAATCTGTGTCCTGAGATGTTACATATCCCAGTGTCAGCAATCCTGCTGTGCAGTTCAGTGGATTATAATGCAACTCACTAACGTGCTTGAAATAATGAGGTTGCTCTGTTCAGTGGGGTGCAATGAAAAATAGAAGCTACTGCTGGGAACTCAGATTTGATTTAAAATCCTGACTGAAAAGGTTCTCTATTAAAATGCCACTGCAGGTTACTAAGTTTGTATATTCATTAACTTCCATTTCATGCTGGGCAATGAGAAGAACAGAAGAAATTTTTTAGTATTTTGTTCAGTGCATCTAAACAGTGTGTTAAATTCCAGCCTTGCAGACTTCTGGTGTGTTAAATTCCAGCCTTGCAGACTTCTGGTGCTCTTGGAAGTAAACTGATTACTGGAACTAAACACAGAGAGAAATGGTGGCTGTGCTGGAATCAGTTGGAGATCTGAGCTTTGAGTTCCGTAGTGCTGATGTTTCCCTGAGAGTTGAAGTTCTTGGGTCTGACTCTCTTTTCAGGCAGCTCCTACCTCTTTCTAATTATGGAACTAGAAGGAGCTGAGTTGATCCCTTCCCACTACCTGCCTCTCTGGAAGTTGGGGAGAGGGTATGGATTTCTTTAATTTAATTAATGGCAAGCCTTTATAGTGGCCCTTCAGCTTCAGTCACTCCTATCCATCTCAGCATAATGGCTAGGCTGTTTTTCTGTAGATTATTTGTATGGTTTCATAGCTCCATTTTCGCCTTAGAAGCTGGTTTGTCAGAAAATCAGCTCTGAGCCAATCATACTTTGAAAAAAGAAATTTATTGAGAGAAAAAGGTGCTGGTAAGAGTTTTTAGCCATCATCTGAACCTAACTGGATCTAAAAACCAGCCTGCAAGATGACATATATCCCTTTTAAAAGAACACTTTTCCACATGGCACTTAGACCATGACATAAATGCTGATGAATCCAAAAAATGTCTTAGCATCTGCCACAGGAGCCTTCAGGGTGTGAAGCAAACCAGGAGATAAATGGAAATGCTTTGTGTAAACAACGTTGGAGAACTGGCTTTGGCTGCCAGTTACCTGGATTTAATAACCTGCATAGGTCTCTGTATTTCAGCTGAAGCTTCATGTATGTTTTGTTTGTACCAGTTTTCTCTTTTATACATGCTCAGATTTACAATTACATGTGCAGTTGTTTTGCCATTTGATGGGGGTGATTCAAAGGACACAAACACCAATAAAGAATGGTGTCTTATTTTACTACTAATACTAAGGCAACACAGAGGCAAAATGGTACATTTAATAAAACAATAAGCTTACTCTGTGCTTGGCTTCAGCAACAAAGAAAATAAGCAAGGTAATGCACCTAATCAGTACTATATGAGAGAGAGAGAGAATAGTGATTGAGAATGATACATCACCAATTGCCTAAATACTTCACCATCATCCACGACCACAGTCACTGGTTCTGTTGCAGTGGCAGTTCGGAGAACTTTCCAGGGAGCTGGGAGATCCTGGAAGTGCTTGCATTCGTAACTGACGTCTCCGAAGTCGCTGCAAATGGGGGGGGGTTTCTATAACACACTTCCCAACCAACCAGGGCCAGGGTTTGGCCAGAGCCCAGGCCTCAGCTGCAAATAAACATCTGGTGATGTCAGTTGGGAAGATTTCATAAAATTACTCATTTATTAATATATCTTGCAGATAATTACACAAGGTCATGTGAAAGTTCCTAAAGCAGCTGGTTTCACATTAAAGGCGTGTGGTCAGTCTGTATGCAAAATTCTTTGTTAAATGGCTAACATAAACAATAGCTTTTACATGATTTTCGGGATTCATCTAAAATCAGCTTTGGCTTCGGCCTGTTGTTCTGGTCTGAGCACTTCAGAAGTTTAAAGTTGCTGCTATCTTCTATTTGCTCTTTAACTCCAGAGGGTCATTTTTCCCCTCTCACAGGGCCGGGGTGGAAAAGGCAGCATCTATGTCTGGGCCTCTGGAGATGGAGGCAGCTATGATGACTGTAACTGTGATGGTTATGCATCAAGCATGTGGACAATCTCCATCAATTCTGCCATAAATGATGGACGGACAGCTCTGTATGATGAAAGCTGCTCTTCAACCTTAGCCTCCACCTTTAGTAATGGGAGGAAGAGAAATCCAGAGGCTGGTGTGGTGAGCCCTGATACTATTGTGCTTTGTTGCTGTCTTTGTCTATCTGCATGACCTATTGCAACTCTTGTACTTTGGAGCAGCAGATGGTTCTTTGTTGAGATGAGTATTTTTTCATTTGCAGTATGTGATGGTGCCAAAACTGTCAGCTGAGAAGATGTGGGTTTTTTACTGAGAACAGCAATGATTCTTCCATCTTTTAGAGCTTCAAAGGAAAGTTGGTGCTTTCCTTTATCAGAAACCAGATTACAAAGTCCCGTTGCCCTCTTTCTGGAGGACAGTGTGACAAAAGGTCTCTGTAAAAACCCAAGTTAACATCTGAGATCATATTTACTTGTACTGGCAGACTTCTGCTGTACAAGCAGCACAGAGCAGAATGACATTTAGTCACCCACAGAGGATGTATGTGGGTTCAGATCACCAGAGCCTGCTGTTGCTGCAGGGCCATTGCTACAGCTGGAAAACAGGCAGGTTCTGTTCAATTGTATTTGGGATTCTCTTCCACCATAGTGATCAGCTCTTCTAGAGCTGTCCTTCAGCTCTTCAGCACCTTCAGGCTAGCCAGGACTTAGTTCCGTTTACAGAGTGGAAAATGCAGGTGTGCTGACTCAAGGTTAGTTTTTGCAAAAAGCTGTTGGACATTTTCCATGACCCTGTCTCAAGCCCCCACGACACATTGTGCAATCGTAAATGTCCCATGCAGTAGCAGACAGAACTGGTTTCTGTCTTCATCAGCTTTGTGATGGTACCAGCCAAAATTCCCTGCGACATCTTTGTAATTATTGCCATAAGATGCATTTCTAAGGTCTTCTTCTGGTCTCTGCTAGTGACTAATCTGCACAGAAGACAGAAGCCTGATGCTGCTGCTGGTCTCAGAGTTGGACAAATGTTAAAAAGTTCAATAGTGTTAACAATTCTAGTTTCAAATCTTTTTTGCTAATCAGAAAGGAATTTAAGGCTTTTTGTTGAACTGTGTTTCTAAGAAAGAAATGGGTTCTAAGTGATAATGAACACTGGTTTACTACCTGATGACTTGCTCTTTCATTTGTGCTCTAAGTGTGTCTCACTGTGGTTTTAATTTGACACACTCTTCCAAAAAAGAAAACAGACTGTGGGCACAAACACAATTAAAGAGCAAGGGCACAAACTCCACTTTCTGTGTTTTTCTGAGTCTGTAGCTGCAACGAAAATGGTATAGCTGGTTTCATTAATTACATCTAATATCATTGCAGGCAACAACAGATTTGTATGGCAACTGCACCCTGCGTCATTCAGGCACATCTGCAGCTGCCCCTGAAGCAGCCGGAGTGTTCGCCCTGGCCCTGGAGGCTAAGTATGCTGTTGAGAAACTCCTCATGAGCTCTGGAGTGGAGAGGGCCTGTGGTTTGTTTAATGGTGTCCATCATTTCAGTTGGCAAGCTGTGGCATGAGGCTGCAATAACCAGCTCAAAAGCAGCCTCATTCAGTAGTGACATACATACATGGTGACTTGCAGATGGAGCAACAGCCTTGCCAAAGTTGCATGGCAGATGTATTTTGGCTGTCTTGTCTCTCTGTGTCCTCCCCGTCCTCTGCATCCAGGGATTAGACTTCTCTGGCACTGTTTGGAGGATGAGATTATTTCATTTCTCCACATGTCCTCTGTGAAATGCCCAGCCTACAAAAACATAAGAATGACCCTGTAATATAAGAGAGTAGTTCATCTTGTGCCAGGGTACTGTCTGCAATGACAGATGCTTAGGTAGAGGAAAAAGAAAGGGGATTAAGAGTGATCTTTCAATAAGAGCTTTGTTGATCTGTGATTTGTAGAGACAGCAGTGGGTCTCTTCTGTTTAATAGCTTCGGGCAGATTGATCTTCCTTGAAGCTACCTAACTCTTTTTCAAATTGTCTGTATTTGGCGCCTAGGTCATCCAGTAACAATCAGTTCCTCAATTTATTTTTTTTTTTGGCAATGTTGGTGTGGAAAGTTTTCTTTGCTTTCTTAACCCACTGCTGGTTGGCTGCTTCTGTGCTGTGTAATTGCTCTATTACATGAAGGAATAAATACCCATTGTCTATTTACCATCTCCATGGTATTCCTGACATTGGAATGTTTTTTATATCTTGGAATCATTATCTTCTTCTCTATTGATTAGGAAAAGTTTTCCTTACAATAAGTTATACCACCTATTTACTTTATGTTAAGTTTTTCATGAACTGAGGCATTTGCTTACTTACAGAGCTTCAATTGCTATAACCATGACATGAAGTGAATACTATGTGCATAGTTTCCTTCAACAGTGCACAATAATGAAGATTTGTGAGAGGAGGCCAAGTTTACATTAGCAGAGCAATGACTATCGTGCTTATAACATGACTTGGTCCACATCTCATTTTTCAGGTTTTATATGTGTAAAACATGTGCCAAATGTTTAGCTTTGGATGATCATTCCTTCTTCTATCAGATTCATTCAGTGGGACAGCCGCTATGTGAAATATTAATATGGCCGTAAAATTATAAATGTTTATTGAATTTTCTGACCACTGACTGTTTAAACTGGACTGGAACCTTAATATCTCAGTAATAATTATAATTCTTCTTCATTTGAGCCTACCCATAAAGACTAGAATTACTCTGCCAAATTATCACGAATAAGAATTAAGATTTAATACCCCTGTCTTGCATTAGAATTTCTAGGCTTTGCTGAGAAGGCAGCAGGAGAGAGAAGGAACTGTCAAGGTCTCAAATATTCTTGTCTGTATTGAATTGTATTGTGCAGAACTACCCTGGATGAGCCTTCCCAGTAATCACTGAAAATTTCCCATGAAGCCTGTTATTGCCTGCATTATGTCTGTCAGCTTATACACAATGTAAGACTGACAAGTCTCTCAAACCAGACCAATCTGTGAAATAGAAAGTACGGCTTTAAGAAAAGTACCACGCTCTTAAAAGATTTCAATAAGAATGATGCAAGTGCTATCTTCTTTTCAGATTTCTTGTGTCACCTTGGGGGAACGACAGTAATTACCTATTCTGGTGTACATTCAGAATGCACACATGCTTATTACTTGGGGCACAGAAAGCTGAAAAGCAGATCCTTTTAGGCTGATGGTTTGAATCAGACATATTGTGATGTTGAAAGAGTTCATTAAACAACTGGAATAGCTTCAGTTATGTAGAATTAGAATGTCAGTTCTAAAGCTTTTTAGAAGAATAAGTGCCCTTCCTGTTACCATAATCACTGTACATCTAGGAAGACAAGAGAAGATGATGGAAAATAACCATTGCAACTAGGCAAATATTACTTGACTGCATCCATCCATGCTAATTTACATGGGTGGAAAATCTCTGCCATACCTTACACTGCAAAGCTGCAGCCACCCACGGTCCATATATCCATATTCACAGAATCCTGGCATTACTAACACCTGGATCATTGGAAGTCATCAACTTTATTAGATTAGGGACTTTCAGGGTGGATCTTGGAAGGTTCATGGGAAAAGCAGGAGGAGCAGGCAAGAAAAAGGGGGCAAGATCTAAGAGGAAAGCTAGATGAAATATTTTATCATCTTTGAATTTTTTGTATTTCTCTCAGGATCTGATATAATATCTCACTCATTTTATTAGTTTAAAAATTGCATGTTTGTTGTATACTGTCTAGCTAAAAAGAAGTTATTTTTAATCAGAAATTATTCTGCAGTTTTGGAGAACATATTTTGAAAAGTACTATATAATTCAAACCTGTTCTTGTTCCCACTGAGATCAATAGAAACTTGGTTATTGACATGTGTAAAGTTACAATTTCAGTGTCATTCCTAGAAACAAATTTTACCCAAAGCCTTACTCGAACACAGTTTTTCTTTTCTTCTTATCTGCTTGGAAATACTCCAATATTTGTTTCTCATGTTGCTCTTTCACAGCTTGCATCTGACATGGAGAGACATGCAGCATCTGACAGTGCTCACCTCCAAGAGGAACCAGCTTCATGATGAGGTTCATAGGTGGCGTAGGAATGGCGTTGGGCTGGAGTTCAACCATTTGTTTGGCTATGGGGTCCTAGATGCAGGAGCAATGGTTAAGATGGCAAAAGACTGGAAGACTGTTCCTGAGAGATTCCATTGCATTGGAGGGTCAATACAGGAACCTGAGTAAGTGAACAGCCTAGTGGATGTGTTTGGCTTCTTCCAGGCATCCGGGGGACCACGAGCATACAATTATGTTGACAAAGACCGTTAAAGAAACTTAATGAAATTTGGGGTTTTTTCTAAGAAACCATAACATTACCACTAATAAGTTGATAAAACATTTTTTATCAACAATGCTTGATGAAGCTATATGATCTTTCAGTTCCTGGCTTGCTGGAGCAGTACATTCTATAGCACATCTGCATCCTCACTGCTAGTGCCAGTAGTGTTAACAGTAACATCCGTTTCTCCTGGGCACTCACAGGTATGTTTGTGCTAAAGTTTCTGTGAATGAAGAGCCTATCCCCAAATGAAAATCTGGGAGACTGGCACTGTAAATTACATAAATTGCTGCCACATGAAATATCTATCAGCCAGGTCATATCTCATTGTGAGATTCTTCAGCAGAAAACTTTGTCTCCAGAAGACTGAAACAATCATCTACAGGTACCAAGGATACAGTTTGAGCACTACAGCATTTAATTAAGAGCTTGCTTTAAGCTCTTCAAATCTCTAATTGCAGGGTTGGTAGTCAGATTAATTTCTGATTTACCTTTATGTGCTAAAGTGAATGAGTCAACAAATGAATGAATACCAATTGACTACAACAGCTTTATTTTAATTTAAGTAATTGAAACACTAACCTAATAATGGCCTAAGTTATATCTGTACGTTTGAAATTTGATTTTTCAGTGTCATTTTTGAAGGCAACATTATTCTATTGGAAAAAGAAAACAAACCAGGATGCCACCCTAGTGCACAGTTTAGCCAGGGACAGAGTGAGTTTTTCCCCAAACTTGCAGATTGAATTTGCATGATTCAAGTTTCTACAGCTGAGCTCTGAGTTTTAATTTATCTGTCCTATGCATACTCACAGGTAAAAAACAAATGAGAATGCCAAAGCTAATTTTAAGATATCTCTAGTTTATTCATAATTATATTAATAATAATCTCATTTATCTTGGGACAGCTCCACCTATTGAAATGGGGATCATCCTAGAGGAGAACGTTACTTTCTGTAGGCTGTAAAGGTGCCCCCCTGTTAATTGCCTGACATATCTATATATTAACAGCACTGCTGTAATTTTTGTGTTTCCCAATGAAAATGTCACTGACAGGAGATAATAAACATTATGAAGTGCAACATGTACATTTTTTTAATTGAACTATAAAAAAATTATATTTAAGCATCTCCAGAGATTCCTTGGAAATTAAAACTCTGCACTTGTACTCTGCACTTCTGCTGTGGATGATTGGGTTATTCTTTCAGTTTCACTTGATGAAGCAACGTTTTCTATATATATTCTCTCTATTTTTATTTAAGTATAGATACTTTTATACATAAAATATGTATTTAGTATAAATTTATGGAGGTGAGTAATTTATATGGAGGTGTGTTTCAGAGCAGCATTGTCAATTAAGCAAAAGGCCAGGAAATAGTTAACAGACAATATACCATGTCTGAAAGCAATCAGTATTTAAAACAGAAGCAGTTGTTAGCAATAGGAACTTTTCCTGGCAAAGGTTCTGGCTGGTTTATGGAATACAAAGTTTTAAGATGTAGTCCATTAGCTGAGGAACAGTAACACAAAGGAGCTCCCCCTGCCCCCTGCTCATCTCTCTCTAGGTACTAGATATGCAAAAGTGGGTATACTGTATAATATCTCCCACTGGGTACTATGCCATGGATATGCTATATATATACACACAAAACACATGATAAGGCTGTGGAAAACCCATTTTCTCTTCTGCTCCTTTTTCCACCACCCCTGGTTCTTTTTGTTTCTTTAGCAAAATTCACCTGGACTACAATAATTATTCTAGTGAAGCAGAGACTATTAGATCCTAATTAGTAGGAAAGGGGAAAATGGAGGAAGCCTTCTCTCAGTTTTTAGAGAGCTGAGAGAACTTTTGCGCTGCAGTACTTGAGAAGGTGGAGGGGAAAGCTTTTTGCAGCTGTCAAGCCTTCTGCAGAGCAGATGTAGTGAGAACACATTGCTCTTGTTTCTTTGAGCTTTAGTGTTGACAGGAAGAAAAGACTCACAGTGTGATGTCCCTCCTGGTTAACTGGAGGAGATAAACACTTATCACAGCTCTGGGAATGACACAGTGTTTCACAAAGCTTTGTCCACTCTGTGGAAAGACTGTGAGATAACATGAATTCAGATTGAGTTGAGATTGAGGCTTCCCATGCAGAGAAACTGCAAGCACATGGCAGCTGTGAATTTGTGATCCTTCACCTCTGTCTGCATGTAGTGCATTTTTCTTGTGCTTTGGCATGTAAAATAAGTATCTCAAGGGTATTCTATTATATGCTCAAATATTTTAGCTATACAATATTTATGTTATACCAACTTCTGCTCCATAATACTCAGAACAACACAGGTTTTTCAGTTTAAGCTCAGTGTTTAAATGCCTTAAGGATCTGGATCTGAATGACATTTTGCTCTACAAGTACTTCCAAGAAGATTATACTCCATGAAAGGGGGACAGAGACTGGCCTGAGCCACTTAGTGATGTACCAAGTGTAATATCTGGAGCTCATCTCAAGAAGAAAAGAATTCCTGGAAGCTAGGTTTGAGTGAAATGCTTTCACTGGTCTCTAAAGAACACAGTATTTCATTAGCAGAGGGGAAAAAGCTGGTACTGATTTCTTTTGAAAAGGAGGTATTCATTACCACAGTGCAGTCACTGCCCTTCAAAAGACTCTCAATTTGACTGCACAACTTCGTTCAGGGAGAAGCCACTGGAAGACGAGATAATGGCAAGATAGTGACTGGAGTCTTTTGTGACTCGGTCCTTTTTAATGATTGCTGTAATTCTTGTCTTTCAATTATTTCTTTTAGACAGAGAAAAATGTCACACTGCTCGAGGAACACTGATGGTGAAGATGTAGAGATTTTTTACACTTTCCATGTATTTTGCCAGCCAGTTTCTGAGGCAGTGGGTAATTGAAGTTGCATCCTGACCCCAACAGGTTTAGAAGCCTTTACAGCCTCGGCTCCCAGGCCAGACAGCACTTAGGCAGCTCAGTAAACACATGCAGTTCTTTCCTTGGTGTATATGTTCGTGCTGTTCAGGAGCTGTTTGAGGATGGAAATCTTCATGGAAAGGTATTTTTAAAATGAGCCAGCTCTGGGATCCCATGTTTGTGCTAGTTTCCAAAGCAGAGCAAGGACATGGGCTTTAATGTGACTGCACTGAAATTCTGTGCAACTGGTTCCTCCAAAACCACAGAGCCATTTGCTGCTGTCATTTAAGGGAACTTACATGACTGACTACTCACAGTCCTTTTACTGAGTGTGCACATTATTATGCAATTACCAGATACAGGAGTGATAAGTAAAGACAACCATTTATGTTAGTCCTTAAAGAGCAGTTTGTGCTTCTAAAATTGTATTACTTCTCTCTTTGTGTAGGTGTACATTTCATAATTATTTTCAAATTAAGGTTTTGGTATAGTTTTCTAAAAGAAGAACATTTATTTTCTGGCTAAATTTGCAACTATTATTTCCTTACTTCTTCATGTGTTAATGAGGAAAATAATAAAGTGTTTTTCTGTGAGGCACTAAAACCCAGTAGTTTTAGCATAAGCCATATTGTACTGTTTTAATTTCCTTAACTGTCTTTTGACCCACAGAAAGATACCACCAAATGGCAAACTGTTTCTCACGCTGACAACCGATGCGTGCGAGGGGAAGGAAAACTTTGTCCGGTACCTTGAGCACGTCCAGGCAGTTATAACTGTGAATTCCACTCGGCGAGGAGACCTCAACATCAACATGACCTCACCGATGGGAACAAAGTCTATTTTGCTGAGCCGGCGCCCCAGGGATGATGACTCCAAGGTGGGTTTTGACAAATGGCCTTTCATGACGACTCACACTTGGGGAGAAGACCCCCGAGGCACCTGGGCTCTGGAGATCGGGTTTGTCGGCAGCCAGTCCCAGCGGGGAGTGCTGAAGGAGTGGACACTGATGCTGCACGGGACTCAGAGTGCACCGTACATAGACCAAATTGTAAAAGATTATCAGTCCAAACTGGCCATGTCCAAGAAGGAAGAGCTGGAAGAAGAATTAGATGAAGCAGTGGAGAGAAGCCTGAAGAGTATACTGAGCAAGAACTAAGTGCTGTGTTGCATGATGGTATCTTTCCTTCCCAGACCCCTCTACTCACCATTCTGCTATCCAAACCTCTGTGTTAGACGTATTACAATGATTGTCTCTGTGGACAGATTATCACCCCTCCTTGATTTTAAAGTCTTATATCTCGTCAATAATTATTTTAATTGCCACTGAAGCAGTCCATTTTTTATCTCTAAACCACAAAATATACTCCCACCAAATACTATGTACAGTTTGTGACTGTAAATGATGATTTTTCTTTTGTGTCATACAAATAAGTAATAAGCTGCAAAGAAGTTAATGGCTTTTCCCTTCATATTTCTGTGCAAAATGTTTGTATTAAAAAAAAGAGTGAATTTTAACACTGGAAGTTGGTGATAATGAGCACATTTTAAAAAATTACTGTGAGAGAGGGAATCAGAAAGAGGTTGTCTAGAGAGGTCTGAACATGTTCCTTCTGCATCACTGCCTTCAGTGGAACTTTCTCCATTGGGTTTAACTCAAGTAGCACTAGACCCACAAAGAGAAATAATCGAGAGATAAGGAAAACTCACCAAGCAGAAATCCAATTATTTTGAGAGTTTTATTTCATACTGCAGTTATACTACATACACACTTCAGATACAGGATGGATCAACAGATACTCAATAAGGAAGGCAAAGTGATGCCAACGCTGGGTGGCAGGGAGAAAACAAACCAGGTCAGAGCCTTCTAGAAGCACAAGTCCCAGTTTTGCTGGAGGTTTTTTTTTTTTTTTTTTGGTTGTTTTGGGGGTTCTTTTCCTGTGTTGTTTTTTGTTGGTGTGGTTTTTGTTTGGTTTTTTTTGGTGTGGGAGGGTTAGGGTTTGTTGGTTTGGTTTTGTTTTGGGTTGCAGTTTTGGCAATTTAAATCAATTTACCATCTTACAGCAGAAACAAGTACATAGGGAGGAGCTTTAGGATTTCTGGCAGCTTGTGTGCATCTGCTGGTCCCTCTACTGAGATGTTCTCTAGCACTGTAAAATGAAGCTGTGTCAGCATTACCAACCACAGACACCTGTTTTCAGGGGTTTACAACCAATCTGCCAGTAAACTGCGGTGGGGAAAATTTGAAGCACACAGTTTCAGTCCCAAAGCAATTTTTAATTTAATTTCTTTTTTTTTTTAAAGCTATATATTTGCTTGCATTATGTTATACAAATATATTTAAGGAGAAAAATATGCTGAAGTTATTAAAGTGTAATGCAAAGTTGGCCTTCTTGAGAAATAAAATGTAGTATATTTGGTAAGATTTGTTGGCAGTCACTGTTCTTTGCTGTTTAAAGTCAGTCACACCTTGAGGTTTTGGACATAAGTTAAAATCCATCTCTCTCACCTCAGAGTATGCTCTGGCTATTGCTGCAAAACATAACATTCTCCCTGGTGGGAATTACTGATGGAAGCAACCACTACATGTTCTCCATTGTGAGATCCCAAATTTAACCTTTGAGAAATAAAGGGTCTTGATTCTGCAAATATTTTGGCACTTGCACTGAAGCCCATCAGTGGACCTACTCAAATGGTAATTTTAGGCAGGTATTTCAGATCTTTGCAGGATCTAAGATCTACATTTTAGCAGTGACTAGTTTCAGAATTTTATTATGTATTTTTAATATGCAGAGCATTAATCTAAGATGTTTTAATAAGAGTTATCCTGGTTGATCCGGTGCATAGTAAGAGAAACACATTCAGCAAGTAAATATTTACCTAAAAAAATAAAAACATAACCCAAAGGTTCTATGGTGGACATGTTTAACTTGAGAATGTATAAGAATAATGTTAATTCAAGAGACTATCCATCTTTCATTTTTCCATAAGAGGCCTTTCTTTCCTTTTCCAAATGAAAAATAAACTGCCCAACCTACTCAAAGTCTGTGTGAATTATGCTCTAAAGCCAAGCCAAGCAGCCTCACACTGCTCACAGATTTCTCACTGTGTGCAGCAGTCCCATCAGAAAAATTTACCATATATATTTATGCATACACCTGTATTAACTAAATGCATACACACCTGTGGTATCACTCTTTCTGTATATTTATATGTATGTGTATATATATATATATATATATATATATATATATATACACATACATATATATTTATAACATAGGATATATATATATAAAACATACAATATATATATTCAGAGTACATTACATATATTTGCATATAAATATATCTAGAATTACATGTGTTACGTAAAGTATCATATACATACATCATAACTTTTTATGTGTATGTGATCAAAGAAAGAGGTTACTAAAAGTTTTTACTGGACTTCTAAAATGTGGAAAAGTCTTGGAATAAGAAAAGTCCATGTGGAATTCTTAAATGAACATGTACATGACTTCCCATTGCATTCCCATTGTAATTTTGCAGTTGTCTGTTCAATTATTAAATATCTTATAAAGCAGCAAAATAACTAGATGGCTGTCCATATTTTCATAATGCTGACATAATTTAGTAATGGAGAAATCACAATAATGAGTAATATACAGGAATGGTGAATTTTGATATAATTATATATATTAAACTACATTTATATAAAATATAGAGATCTACTTCAAATTATTCAGGATTTTTGTTTCAAGGGATCACTGAAAAATATGTCCAGTTAGACTGAGTTTTTATGGCATTGCTGATGGAAAATAAAATAATTTGTTAGTATTTATAATAAAAGGGAAAATGAAGCTCATGATGCAAAACAGGTGAGCCCTGTGATGATGTTTTATAATATCAGTAAAATAAAGAGCCGTTATAAACTGGCAGGTCCTATCATCATTGCTTATTTGATGGTACATGGGAGGTAAAATGCTGTTCTCAGTGGGATGATTTCCTACTTCTCTGCTTTTTACACTGATAAAGAAATGTGTATCCTGCAGGTACTCCATAACGATGCTCCAGAAGAGTTGATAGTAGCACATTAAGAGTAAAGTGCTTTATGTTAATCTGCGAAATTCTGACACATACGAGATTCAAGCCACAGGCTGGGAGGAGCTGTTGTTTTATTACATGGTATTATTTACATGGTTCAAATCCATTGGCTCCAAGGTCAGCTCTGCAAAGGCAGCAGCAGTGCAGGTGCTGAGCTGCATTGGGAAGAGGATGATCAGGAATAGAGACTGTGACAGTTTTGCACTGCAACTTATAAGCAGATCTGGTCCCAAAGAAGTGCTACAGCAGATTTTTTTTTACTCTGCTGTTTGGAGCACTTTGATTCACATTAAATCCCCTGTTTCCCTTTTCATCTCCACTTCCCACCTTTTGGGTACTTTTAAAGTCCTGTGTTCCCATGGCAGAAAGTACATTTCATTTTATAATATCCTACCATGTCTGCAGCAGTACAGTCTGACAGGGAACCTCCTGATCTAGTCCTGGTTGCCTCAGAAGTGAGAATATGTCTGTAGTAACCTGAGTCTCATTCCAGTCACTTGCTGAATAGATGCTTGCAACTATTTCACCATTAAACTTTAGCATTTAAACACTTCGTTGAGAATCTCCATTTAATGAAGAGGTTAGTCCCTAAATTATGAGCCCTTAATTCACTATACACCTCAGCATGGTCACTATTAACCAGATACTAGAGTGATTTTCTATATAATTTTCATGCAGATTTACAGAAAAATGCCTGTGATCTGTGGCCTTATTGAGCAACTTCAGTGTCTGTGGAAGGCATGTCAGAGATTGTAGCAGAATTTAGCCCTCAACTCTTCTTAGTCCTTGACTTCTGCTGGTTGCTGCTCAGGCAATGCAGTATATGACTTTCTTCAGCAGTAAATGCTATCAAGCCAGTTTTAGGAGCAGTTCTTACATCACACTGAGCTGCTGAGCAAGGGTTACAGGCATCATAAACCAGGTCTGGGTCAGCAGCCAGTGGTGACACCACAACACAAAAAGGATTAAGGTGGTGCAGGTATTCACACAGTGGACACCTCACCCAGGCTGTCCTGACATTGCCTCCTTGGCATTGGATGAGGCTTTTTGTATTCTGAACATTGAGTCCACTGTGTCGCGGTGATACCAGATGGACTGGGAGAGGGGGAAGAATATCCAGTTCCATCTAGGTATTGCCTGAACCTGTTTACACCCTGCTTTGTGACAGAATTATTAAACAGCCTGCCTATTGCTGTGATGAGGGTAGGGGTTTTTGGGGTTTTTTTGTTTACCTTGCAGCAGTCAAACTCTCAGCAGCAGTTATTCCGAGCAGTTGCTCCCAACTCACCAGAGCCCAGTCTGCATAGGCATTGATAAATTCCTTCCCTGCAGTTATTTACATTGTTAATATATTAAAATTAAAAGCAACATGCTCTAGTAAGCCATGTCTGGAGTAAATTCCCACAGCATTCCAATAAACCAGCAATCAACAAAATCAAAAAGTCCTGACTAAAGTCGTGACTGTGAGAGTCACCTGTCCCTGTTTCAAAGAATAAGGTGCCACTTAACCAGACATAACTGTGACAGTAGATCAGATGCTACATCTGTGCTGGACCTCATGAATGAAATAACCAAACCAAACATACTGTCGAAGGAAAGTCTCGGGTGCTGTGAGGAGTCCCTGAAGCTCAGCCTTGTCAGCTCAAATGGCTTTTAGCCCTGCTTTGCTGCAGCTGACAGGAGTTAACAGGCAGAAAGAAAAGGCACAACAATGCTGGAAGCTGAAATGAAAACTTAAGAGAACTGAGATTGTATTGGACAAGAAATGTGTAGAGACTAATCTAGTATTGCCCTTCAGTAAGTCTTGGGCTTTAGTGGGATCATTTGTGTGCCTGGAGTCAAGCTGAGGCCCAAATGGTGTATGAGCACTTCGAGTAGAGCTCACTATTTACACACATACAAGTGAAAGATTTTCTTTCCCTGATTTTTATTTTGTGTTTTTTTGTTTTTCTTCTTGTGTCAAATGTTTCTGGGAACTTCGAGAGTCTGTTGTTGCTGCAAGTGTTGCTTTTTGCTTCCCCAGGCATGGGGAGGTGGAAAGGTACTGCTTATTCCAACAATCCTGGAGCTCCATGCGACTCCAAGTGACAGGAGTGAGACAGGACCCTGTGGCAGTATGAAACTCAACAGTCCAAGGAAATACTTAGAAAGAAAATGCCAAAACACGAAGTCTTTGGCTGCAGTCTGCTCAAAAGCTTGTTGGCATTCATAAGTACATTAATTGTGTTGGTGTGTTGGTAACAGTAGTTTTATAAGGGATATCTCCCTACAGGGAATTTTATTCTGAGAGGATCTGCAGTAAGAACTCATTTTGAGTACTGGAAGTTTGCCTTTATTTCCAAAAAGAAAGGTCTGCCAAGCTCATTGCTATTTAGAGGCTCTGAAAGGGAGAGATTTGGGACAGGTTATTTAAGAGGTATTCAGCCCTTTCCCTGGAAAAATTCCTGCACACCAGTCAGGTGATGTTTAAAAGTAGGGACTGTGAGTCAATGTTATAGGCAAAATAAACCCACAGTGAGTATCTTCGGTAGAAGGCAAAACTTTTATTAAATTAACCAGATGTCACAAGTTAACATTTGCACCTGTCTCAAAGATGGGGGGTCGTACAGCAGTTATAGGAGCAGTAGAGGAAATGCAAATTTGTCCCGTATAGTGTAGAAAGCCAGGCAGCTCTGTCATAATAATTACTTTCCATGTGTCCTAATCATGAAAATCAGTTGCATAGGATGTGCCCTGGAGAGTGCTAATGGTTGTTGCACCAAAGGTGAGCTTACATCAGACAGAATTGCCATCAAGGTTTCAATCTGTTCCATACCAAACAGCAAAAATCTCACTACTGTATCATTCGGTCAGGAAAAAAACAACAGTCATTTAATAACTATGTCAGACAAGTTGACTATCAGAGGGTATGTGTCACTTAAGAGCCTTTGTCTCCTGGTTTCTTCTTGCTTGTCTTTTCTATCATTGTCTCGACAATCATTGCTGTCTCTTCATACGTCTGAATTCTGTCATCTGAAAACTTCTCAATGGACTCCACCACCTCCACCTTCTCATAGCTCATAGAGCCAGGTAAGGCTGCTTCCCTGAACAAAAGGCCCTGCTTATCTTCTCGCTCATATTCTGTCTCTCGAAGGAGTCCTGGCTCAGTTGGGCTTATCACACCGGGGGAAGGAACTGTCTCAGGCTCAGAGATGTCTGGGTACTTTGTGATTTGCTCAATTTTTCCTCTTGGTTTTTTCCCCCATTCAAGCACGTCTTCTTGCCCCTCCTCTCTCTGTTTGTCTGGGAGTTCAAACTCTTCTCTCCTTTCACAGATTTCCCCTTTCTCTTTTTCTGATGGTTCAGCAGGTTCTGGCAGCTCTGGTATGGGTTCCACATCACCACCATTCATCACCTTCCCATTGCCAGTGGAAACTGTGATCCCTCCCCCAGCAGGGATCGAGGGGGCCAAGATGCATGGTTCTTCATAGCCTTCCTCCCCTGTCACCAGCACATAATGCCCTTTGGGATGGGCATCAGACTTAGCCTCTGGTCTCTTGTAGACTCTTATTTTCTCCCTTACAATGTTACACAATTTGTCAAAGGCTTTACTTATCTGGGCTCCATCAGGTACATCCTCTGGGCCCATTTCTTTTTCATAAAATTCTGATCCTTCCTGCTCAGGTTCACACCTGACTGAGCCTTCATGCCTAAACTCCATCTGATCTTGGTCAAAACCTTCCAGAGTTCTTTCATACATTCTTTCAGGTGAGTGACTGTCGGTTATGTCTATTGACATCAGCTCCTTTTTCCTGGCAATTTTCTTTATCAGGGCTTTTTGTCTGGGCTTTACACTGGCAATGTCTTGCATGGCCTGGGTGATATCTAAAGAAAAATCAAAGCAAAGGAAACAAGAAACAGTGCTTGAATACAGTCACTGCAAATGTCACTGCCTCTTACCCTCGCTGCTTCAGGTGGAGAGCCTTTGTACCCCAGGAAGGTTAAAAGTGAGCCAGGCACCTCCACTCCTAACAATTTGGAGTATGGACAGATTCTGAGTCATGTCAGGAGAGAGCAGAAGTGGCTGGTGGTCACAGACCTGAGAAGCCACCCACCCACAATGGCATCACTCAGACAGTGTCACTGAGTTCTTAGAATCCCCTGCCCATAGGCTGATTCTGATCTCCTGGGCAATCAGTAGCCACAGATCCCATGACAGCTTAGCAGCAGCAGGACCATAGGCAGGCTACTGATTTCCACAGCATGAGCAGCTAGAGCAGAGGAGGCAAGAATTGGTAATTACAAGAACACGAGGACAGACAAATATTAACATACTTTCCCCGAGGCAGTTGTTTTGTCCCCTGCCACAGTAGAGTAACACACATGAAATACCCTGCTCATCATGCAGGAGAAATCAGTGGTGTGTCTAGAGACAGGACAAATCCTCAGCAGGTATAAAATATCACTTTGCATGACAGTAGTTATTTACAGCTGCTGGGGATCTGGCCTCAGGCATTATGGACCCATGTATTATAAAACTGCTACAGTTCACACAGCAGTTAGAAAAATTATAGCTGCATTCCAAAAACATCCCTCATACTGTGTTTGTTCTCAATACAGTTTGTCATTAGTAAAGTCCCAGTGAGCCTTGGATTTAAGTCATCCCATATGTTAGAACCTATCACATCAACTGTTTTGTTAAGAGCAGTCTTGCTAACTTAGCCCTGGCCATTTCCTTGTTAGCAGGTTTACAAGCATCCTAATTCTAAAAAGCCAACATACAACACAGAAAAAAACATCATTAATAGGAAAACAGGCCTCCAAAGGGGCCCTCTGCCTGCCTGTGGTATTCAACATGCCTTGGTGCTCTTTGCACATCACTGAAGTGCAAGCAAAAAACTCACAATGAGTCAGCACAAAACCTGCAGCTCTTTCCATCATTTCAGGTGCCTTTTGAATTTACTCTTGATTTGCTTAAGTAGCAAACTGTAAAAATTAGCAAAGAAATGCTTTTCCCTGTGGTTTTGGCCTTTGACAGCTTGTCTCAAGGCCAGCTGAGTTAAGCTGAAATGGTTGCATTTACAAGCCTGTAGTCAGGCTAGCACAGCTGGTGGCCATATTAAAGACAGATGGACAAACAGCTTAAAATGCAATGATGCTTCTCTTGACAGACACAGAAAGACACATCACAGGTTTACCTCTTCCCCTGGAAGCCTGAGGCTGGGCAGGTCGGTATATCTGTGTGAAGAGTGTGACTGGGGTTCCTGCTATAGCAGAGTTTAACCTGTGGAGAATATGTGCATCTATCAGTTCTCTCCCCACCATTTTCAGTGAAAACAAGTGTAATCGTGCAAAATGAAGCACAGAGGATAAATAAATGTACTTCTCTATGGTGAGGAGTCAAAAAGAATGATGGGAACCTGTTTCTTGTCTGGGAAAAATCAAGACAGCCATAGCACCTTCACAGGAATGAGGCTGGTTTCTGCCAGCAGGAGACATGGGATAATCCATTAGGTAAAGTACACCAGCTTTGCATTTAGCATGGTACTTTGAAAAGATGGGAAGGTTTTAGATGGGCAAACAGTCAATCCAAGCCTACCAGAGGTCAGCAAGAACTGTAAATCCATTTTTACCATGCTGGCTGGTAAAATAGAAAATTTGGAGCAGTCTTTCTTGGAAAACATTTGAGGAGTCAATAGAATAAAGGGTTAAAATTTAAAATTGAGAGGTGGGCCTATAGCAAAACAATTACTGTATCTTTGGCCTCCCCAGTATGCTCCCATGGAATTTGAGATATTTTGTCCTGTCCAAGACCCTGTGTCAATATGATTTTTGGTGTTGAGAATTACCCTGTCGAGATATTTCTAACTAAAACTCAGTGTCCAAAACGAGACCCTGAAAAATAATTAAATTCCCATTCCCCACACACAGGATAGACTATTCAGTGAGTGTTCTTCCCCTGCATCTTCTGCACAGCCTGGAGCAGTAGTTTGGGTGCTGGGGTCTGGTCCTGCTGCTGTGAAAGATTCTTTTCTCCACTGCAGCTGATGGTTGGCATTAGAGTGAGAGAGTGCTCCTCTATAGGTTTAAGCATGATCCAAATCCCTGCCAATTTTTGTATTTTTTCTCTTTCTCCCCATGCCTGAGGAATGGTTTTGCTGTGAAGAATGCTTTGCTTTACAGGACATTTGCTTTGTCTGCACCCTCCAAAAATCAACCTGCCAGTAATATTGAGCAAGTGTCACCAACACCCGGTCTGAGGAGAGGATGTTCAGATTGCTTTTGTGTGCTCCTGACCTGTGTGCACAGATGCCAGGACAGCGCATGGAAAGGAGACTGCATGCTCAGGAGAAGCTCAAAACAGCTCTGACCCTTTCCTTGGCAGAAGTTCTGACCAGATTTCGCACCTATTTAGATTTCCGTCCCGAGATGTCTACCAGTGGAAGGTGTGAAAATTTGGGTGAATAAAATGTCCTCAAACATACATTTTTCAAAGGAGATAAAAGAGATCACTGGTCCCTTTGCCAGTGCCCAGAAATCCAGCCTTACCGGCTGTCCTCGTTCTCGATGATCCGTTTGTACCGTTCCAGCTCGTTCTCCAGGGACTGGTGGTAGATCACCAGCTGGCGGCAGTCAGTGGTGTACTTCTCCAAGATCCTCTCAGCCTCCTCTATCCCCTTCCTAAGGTTTTCAATCTGCTCATTGTAAAGCTGAATTTCATCGTCATAACTCTCCTGGGTGGTTTTAATTGCTTGCTCCAGCATGGTTGTCTGGTAAATAAAATTGGTGGTGAAAAGAAGCAGCTTTAAAAAATTCACCATCTCCATATTTTAAGCATAATGAAAGGCAAGTCATGCTTTATTAAAATGTGATGCTACACTGCTGAAACACAGAAGCAATTTCACTATCTTTGTTAATTTATTTAAAAAACAATAACTTATCGGATTGGGCAGGGCCTTCCGAGGGCAGTAAAAGTTCTTAACTGGGAAGATGAGCTCAAGAAATACCCACTCCTCCTTCTCTGTGGTCTGCAGACAGGGCAAATAACTCCAAAGGTCTCATTTTTAATAAAGAACTCTCCTTTCCTTGACCTTTTTACTTCGGCAATAAAACCAATGAGCACATCAACCAGGAGGTGGCAAAAGCTGCCTTCCAAACATAAGGGCTGAGTTTCAGGTTGGATATTTCACCCTGTAACTCTTCTCTCACTTGTTTCTGCTATTTTTAGCTATTTATAGTAGTTATTTTATCACCATTTTTTAAACTACATTTCAAAGAGATCAACTCACAAAAAGTTAAGTGACTAATTAATTCTTTAATAATTTATTTATTTCTATATGCTTCTGGCAAGATTAAAAAAAAAAAGACTTTTAAGAGTCTAAATATGGGAGTGATGTCCCTTGGCATTAGTCTGGTTATGATGTAGGGTACGAGTGGACCAAGACACTTTTTTTTTCAGTGCTCATGATGTGGGGTCCATGACCTCTTGGGCACATGGCTATCAGGTCAAGAAACAGGAAAGCAAAGAAACTCGATGACACCTCAGTCATCAGATCCAGCCTTCACCATCACTGTGCAACTGTGTTAGTGACCTCCACTCATAAAGCTATTTTACCCTTTTAATCTCAAGACACAAGAAGGAATGAATGAATAATCTCTTTCTATATGGGATGGGGAGATTTGATTTTTGAAAGCAGCACTATTAATTTCCCAAAGACTGCTTCTCTCCATCTGCTGTCAGAAGGCTGATTTCCTCCCCTTTTTCTCTATATCAATTCACTATCTCATCCCCATACTGATTCTTGTCAATCCCAGAGTGCATGAGTCCTTTCCACCAGACCATCAGACATGAAAAAGAGACCAAGGAAAATACCCCGTCCTGACCCTAATGAAGGAAGTCGTGTTCAGGAAGCTACAATCTGCTGACATGGCTGTCCAAAGGAGTCGAAAATCCCACCAAAAGATGTTTTTGTCACCATTTCATTCCAATCACCTGGATGGACAACTTGAGGCACAAAGGAAGCTATATTTGGGGTCATTTTTCACCCCATTTACTAAAAAAATACTCAGTTGTGTGGAGGTAGAGATGCCATTGGCAACTATTCAGATCTGGTTTCTATCCACTGCAGCATTCAGCTGCTCCTCTACCTCCTGCCACCCTTGGCCCTGCACTGCACTCATTCTTGCAGGCACTGGCTGAAGACAGAACGTTGATTTAGTGTAGGTTTGGCTGGGAGATGGGCAAGGACAACTAGTCAAAGTCTTGGCCAGATATTTTCTGCAAATCAGGGCTTGGCAAAAAGCATACGGTTTTTCCTGCTGGTAGGTCCAAGCACAGGAGAGATGCTGGCTTAATGCTTAGTAGTGACATGGATGAAGACAGAAAGCCAAATGTAGCTCAACAGCCCTCTCAGTTTGCTCACCAAACCTGTCTGGTCCTTCCCACAGCAAGCTCAGCATTGCATGTAGCAGTGATAGAAAGGACTGGGTAGAGCTCTGAGAGTTCCCCATCACTTTTCATGGAGCCAATTTCCAGCCAAAACTCAGCAAGTAAGAAAGTCACAGGAGCCCTGTGGGACATTTCCATCCACAACGTCCTGCTGCTTCTGTCCTGCAGGAATCCAGTTTCATTGTAAAAACCTTTCCTCATTGGCCAGTCTGATAAGGAAAGACAACTTCATTGCACCTACAATACCTACAGCCCTCCCTGGCCATCTAAACCTGACAATTTGTTCCAGTGAGAGAATTGGAATTAAACAGCTGAAGAAAAAGATGCAAATCTAAAAGGAAAACACACCTGCAAATCCACCAAGTTAGCATAACCTCGTTAAAGCCATGTTAGAGGTTTTACCATGTGACTACAAATAAAGCAGATCATGAGCAACATGGCTGTGTGTACAGCTAGTCATTACAATACCTCTGTCTGCAGCTTGTATTTCTGTGCCTGTAGCTGGCAGAGGATAGTCTTGTATTCCTCCAGCTGGCTCTGCAGAACAGGGATCCTCCTCTCTGCTATCAGTTTTTCCTGGTTGGAAGAAAACAATGTGTGTACAGGAGAAGTATGTTGCACTCCTAAAAAGAGCCAAAAGAAATTGCACTACTGGAGATAAACAAGTAAAGTTTATTTACTTGTCTTATCTACTTATTCAAGTTTTTGTAAAGACGAATAGAAAATGGCAAAGGACAGATAAAAGGTGGGTCTTGAACCTTGAGTCAAGTTCTGTAGAATGGTGACATGACTTTAAGAATAAAGATAACAGATGGCAGGGCTGTATAAGTAAAGCTTAGATCCTGTTCACACCTGTTCACATCTTATTCCAAGTAATGAATATTCCTGGCATAGCCACTCCTATTGGTGGAAATCACGAAGTTTTCATCTACTTTGTATTAATTAATTTGATTTAAATCTTCACCACATCTCATCCCTTCAGGATAAGATTTCTTTTCTCTTCAGACATTCATGTATCCCGCCAGCTCCTCCTCAGAGAAGAAGCACAGCTACTTCAACTACCTTTGTACCACACATTTTTGGGGTTAATACATATGCTGGAGTGCACCTGACAACGTTAATCTCTCTTTCCTCATTGGTACTGCTTTTCAAGGCCACAGCTGATTTCTTTCTCCCATATTCCCTATTCAGTACTTACACATTTTTTTGACAGTGTTCACCTAACCTTGGAGCAGAAGTTAAAGTATCTGGGACACTTTAGGGGTAAATATTATTTCTTTCTTACTTAGAGCTGCATGTATTTCCCAACAGCAATACTTGCCTCACATATGCCAGTGGTTATCGGGGACACACGAGGAGTTGTCTGGATGATCTGCTGCAAGACATTGACGTAGGTCTGGATTTCCATGAGGTTCTGCGATGAAGTAAAAACATTTTCATTATAAAATGCCATAGTAAGGTAGACATTTCCATGTACTCCTGGGGCTAATTTCTGGATATGCTTTTAGCATAAATAAGTCAAATTCGTGTTCAGACTTGGGTTTGGAATGTGATTTTATACCTGCTTTTGAGTGCAGGAGTGCTAAGTTTCATCATACTGAAGGTGTATCACAGACTTGTGGCTAAGGACTACGCAGTTCATAGTCTTAATTAAGGATTCCATGATTTCTAATTTCATAGGGGATTTTCAAAATAAGATTCACAAATACCTTTGCATGTGGCCTGAAAAAAAGAGTCACTTTTTTCAAAAGCAGCAAAGATGGGACAGTGGCCTGATCCCAAGACTCAACGTTCTCCCAGGAAGAAGGCAATATATGTTAAAGTCAGCTGCAGTGGCATCATGCATCCACAGGCATGTCTGCTGATTAACTGAAGTGCCCTGTCCCAAAAATTTGGGTGACGTAAGCAACAGCTTCCTTAGTGTGAAATATAACACAGCTTGGTCAGCACTTTGAGTTAAACCATGATAACAGGTTAACAAATTCAAGACTCTGCTATAGCTGCAGTGATTGGACCCTGAGAAGTGTGTTTGTGTGCTGGAAACCATCCAGCTGTTGTGCTCACTGAAAATAAGTAGTGCTACATGCACTCACAAAAACACAAATGTGATTTGCTTTAATTTGCCAGCATTTGATCGTGGAGAAGGGCAAAGTTCCACATCTATCTCTACAAGGAAAACAGCAAATCCAGCCAGTTACCTTCTTGTATCTGTCCTTTGTAGCATTAATGTCATCCTGCAGGAACTGGGACTCGATCTGGAGCTCCAGGTTGCACAGCAAAGCTTCATCAGCTTCCTGCAATACAGAGACATGTGGCACGGTGGTATGTGTGGCTGGAGTGCCAAACCCACAGCAGTCCCACAGGCACTCCATGAGTCACTGTGCATGCAGAGCAGCCTGCCTGGAGTGTTAGAGCCTCCTGGGAGGTACAGAAGTATCACAAAACCAACAAACAGGAGGCATCGTATTCACCATGTTCTGCACAATTGTAATTTACAGTACAGTTTGGCACTGGGTCTGTCAAAATAATGCTGAGAACCAAGTAGTAGATAATACTCCCAGAATGAAATTTGAAATACCAGATTTTGATGTTAAAGTCTTGAAGTGGAGGATAAGTCTTAAACAAATTACATCAGCAGACTGAGGCTGATGGTTGATTTCTCTAGTGTCATGGAAAGATCTGAGGTATCCTGATGCCTTTTTAAGATCCCTAGTAAAGAAGTCCTTCTAAAAATCCAGGATGGTCCAAAGTGTTTGCACTCTCCTTGGTATGTTATCAAATGCCACAAATGTTAGTCAATTTGGAGCCATTTCTGGAAATAAAAATTACGCTTGAACAAGCTTAGAAAAAAATCACGTTGCTGCACAAGTTTATATACTTTGGGATTTGCAAGGACAAAAGCTCCTAACATGCAATTAGTTCAAAGAACAAACCATATGACCATGATCTCAGAGTACATAGCTATGAGTGGCATTGGTGTTTAAATCTAATGAAATCTCCATTTCTGTTCAAAGACCTAATTTAGACTTTTCCTATGTTATATGTTATATGATGTGATGTGATGTGATGTGATGTGATGTGATGTTATGTTATGTTATGTTATGTTATGTTATGTTATGTTATGTTACGTTATATGCTATCTAACACAAACCCTGTGTGGTACATGGCAATATATTTTATAAACTTGCAAGAACGGTGATATGTTTTATATTTCTATTTAATGAATTATTTCATTTTCAGGTTTGGCATTAACTAAGACTGTAAAATACAATTTTTGAGAAAGCATCTTGAAATATTTTAACTGAATCTTCCTTGCAACTCTATAAAACTTTCCAGTTCCTCCACCAGTTTGCAATTTGCCTCAAGAAAGTCCTGCTTTTTGCATTTAACACTATGAAATTTTTAAAAAAGTATTTAGAGGTATATCTTTCAAATGACCCATGTGCCATTATCAGCTGTAAAAATATCTCTGTGGGCAGATCACCGGTTGCAAACCATTGAGATCTGTGGGTGCAGCATATGACTGGTAGAAGAGGATTTTTCCTTTTGCATGCGTACAGCACGAGCTGTTCCAAAAATATGTAGATGTTGGCTGTCTCATTGTGCTGCTAAGCCTCCCAGGCAGAGAACTCTCCAGCAGGCTCTGCTCTGTGAGCCAGGGGCTGATTCAGACACATCCAGCCCAGCACATTCAGAGCCAGCCATCAGGAATGCCCGCTGCTTTTCTGCACTCCTCTCCCTTCCTATTGAGAGGAAGATCAGCATGACAATAGCCATGTTGGGAGGTTTGGGAGGGAGCCAATAAAACAAAAAAAAACCCAGGCCTTTTACCTATAAGCAAATATCTCTGCATGCAATAAACAAAAGCAGTTTTCAGCTTTCCAAATGTTCCCTCAAAGGGAAAAAAATACTTTTGCTTTTACTCCATGCTTTCAAAGAGACCAGCTTCCTTGATGGAGCTGTGTATCAGAACAGTGCAGTTCTTTTGAACTTTGCAGTATTTGCTAATCACTCAACTTCTGAAAAGCCATTCTGCATTATGTGATGATTCCAGAACACTGGTCCATGTGCTGACGCCATATTTTCATTTACTGTACTAGTATTTTTCCAGCTGTCAGATAAAGAATGAGTTTGCACATGCACATGCAGGTTTTCAGGCTACATCTTGGTCCCTGTACAGAAAACCAGCTGTATTCCCTCCAGCACTTGGTGCTCCTTGCAAGGAGCTGCTGCCACAGGGGTGGCCAGGGACATCCTTGGATAAAAAATACCTTTTTGCCTCAAGATTTTGTAAGCTGTGCCTAGGGTTGGTGAACCAATTTGCTTTTCTTTAGCTACAGATTCTTTGAGAGGAACTGTGAAGACAGACTTACCAGCTTCAACAACCCCTTACAAAAGATTTACCTCCACAAAATCTTTTAAGGGTTTGCAGGGTGTTCTGGAAAACAGAACGGTTGCAGGATGTCAAGAGCTCACGGGAGATAGAAATGCTAAAATGCACTTTCTGTCTTTTCTTAATATAAAACATGCATATCATTGATACAAAAATGTTCCAGCAGAGCAAGTCCAGCCATTTGTTGCAAGGAAATTAAAAAATCATCTCTATTTAATCCACCTTTAATTGTTTCCCAATACAAAAGATGAAGGATAGCCTGCCAAAGTAAAAAAGATATGATGCTGTGTTCTTCACCCAGATGAAGGCTAGCAGCAAGAGAGGATGAATCAGGATTTTTCAGTTTCACAGACCTGGTTTGGAAACTTCCAAAACACTGCAGCCGGCTTCTGTCTTTCTCTGAGCTTTATATTATAATAAGTGTTTTTATTTTTATGATTGCTTTTCCCATGGTATTGGTTTAAGAAAGTGTAGCTTGATATAAAATAAACAAATCAGTGGGAATTGTGGCTTCTCTTTTATTTGGAAATCTAGTGGGAACCTGAGGGTCTGTTCTAGGAAGAGCTGACTATATCCTGTAAGGGGCTAAGGAGCTTTGAGACGTGCCAGGCTTCAAAACATGGACTGAATCAGCAATTTTTCATGGCGTGTTTATCGCTACTGACTGCATTTTAATACAGTAGCTGTATTTAAAAAGCACGGGGAAAAGGGGTGCACATGCTGAGGCTCAAACACTTAGACAAGGCTTAGGGAGGGGGAGGATGGAGAAGGGCATAATGATAAGAAATGCCTTGCTCTGACACTTTATCTTCCCACTCCTTCTTCAAAGCAGCTTGCTGTAGTAAATTAAACCAAAGGAAAAAAAATTATACACCTTTCCCCTGGCATTTCCCCAGACTTACTTTATTAAGGCGCTCCAGAGTTTCTTTCAGTCTCTGCTGGTATTCACGTTCGTTTCTATACCTGCAAGTAGAGAACAGGAGATAAAGTTCAGTGGTTCATCCCTCTGCAGCCTGCATTTTTTTCTGCACTCTCATGCACAAGATATGCTTCTCTCTAAAGGAGAATATGAATCTTGAAAGGGCCCAAAAGATTTATTCATGCATTAGCATTAATTATTTTTTGGTCCCAGATGCAAAGAGTAATTTCAGAATTGCCTAAATTCTTGTCTTCAACTTACATAAGAGAATACAATGAAATGGCATACATTTGCTATCACTTTTATGCAGAATGCCCAAGAATAGATTATCTACAATAAATGCATATTCCATTGGTGTTGGACTACAGTGACAGCCGTTCAGCAGTGGTTACTCTGTGAGGATTTGCTACACTGGCACACGAACATTTAATTACATTATTATTAGTTTTCTATTGTATGTGTTGTTCAAGAAACACTTTAATAACAGACACATTAAACACGAAAATTGCAATTTCACATATTGACTGTGTAGGAACAATATTGCATTAGGATGCTCAGATGGATCAAGCTTTGTGTCCCCTTTAATGGTGATTAGTATTTTAGCTTGGTCAAAACAAGAAGTGAGCCTTAATAAGGACTGCATTTAGCCAACTATACTTATGCTTTTATAAAATATCCACAAGTGCATAATGTGCATGTTCCTGGTGCTGAGATGGATATATAATGTGTTTATCTTTGGTCTGAGGAAACAGCATATATTCTTTAAGAATCTGGGCTCTGCATTTGTATTTAAATAGAATTCTAGAAAATTCTTTTAACCATAGAGTAGAAAACTTAATTGTTGATTATTGTAATTTATTCCTTCCTTAAGTAAATCTCGTATGAAATGTTTAACAGTAGATGTGGTTTAATGAGACTCCATTAAAAAACAAACAAAGAAACAAACTAGAAAGCTCCTGAAAAACAACCAGCCAGAAGCAACTTAGTAATACAAGGCAATGAGACTTTACCATCAGTACGGAACAAGTGGATTATCAAACTCCAATAGCAGCAGAAATACAGTCTTAACCCTTTAAGTTTAACACTTTCCCTAAAATAACAGGCATACAGAGATATAAAAAAGCTATCATTATCTTACTTTCTACAAGAAACACTCTGGTGAGTGACAACTCAGCTCTGGTGGACAGGGCCCTTCATTTGCAGTAAAGGCAATAGACACAAATACAAGCCAAAATTCACAACATATGTCCCTGTCTGTCTTCTGAAATCATTGATCCAGCCCAGATGTGTTGGTGATATGGAAGGGATTTGCTCAGGCCAACAGGGAATTTGACAGTTCCTGGACTCAACCTGATCAAGGATCAAGTTATAATGATCATGTCAACCTCAGTTCTTCCTTTTCATCTCCTGAAGGATGAACAACCAGTGTTATCTCTTTCAACACACACTGGAAAGCTGAGTGGATGATGTCACTCACAGACTGACCAGGACCACAAAGGAAGAACTTGTCAGAGTAAGGAAATGGATTTAACCTGGTGCTCCAGTTTACCAGCTTCTCCTGAAATCAGGGGTGGTGACTGGTTTGTTTTCAATTCTAACACGAACAGCAAAGAACCAAGTGAAAATGACGAGGTTTTATTTATCACTCCAACAAATTGCTGATAAGACTAAAACAATGTCCTTTTTTCCCCAAATAGTACTTACACCAGTTTCACTTCCAAGGATACAATATTTTTCAGCTTCCAAAGTGAGATTGCCCTTGTTTCAGCTGTTTACCAAGTAGCTCACCTCCAACCAGTTTTCTACAGATTTAAATTTTTTTGTGTGTGCAGTTGAGAGTAAATACTTTCCTAACTTACATACTTTCTAACAGCTGAGCAAGAGTAAAGCAAATTGTGTCATCTTGTGAAAGTCAAATACACAGATACAATAAAAGGCTGTTTTTACACTCACGGTAATGTACGACCATCTGATGCATCCAGTGTCTAAACCTCAGCCCTAATGTAATTCAGATCTCCCTCATTGCTAGATCCTCACTCAAAATATTTTTCAATGACTAAAATATTCAGCTACATTTTCCTTCACTCTCAACCCAAATATGTACTGTGCCACACAGCTGTAAATCCACCTGGCAGCTTGAGAGACTTAGTGTTGCATGATTATCCTTTGAAGGAGAATTTCTTTCAAGCAATGTTCAGTCTTCTCCAGATCAGTGCATAAGTGCTATGGACCTCTCTGAAGTGTTTCAGAGACCTCAGGATGCCTCTGTGTCTGCTGAAATGTATCTGGAAGTGCAATGGCTGACAAGTCACAACCCTGTTATGCTTCAAAGTTGATCTTGATGTTTAGTAATAAGCTAGACATCTCCAAAAATGTTTTTATTAGATGGTTGCTGGTCAGACTTTCCTGGAACTTAAGAGCCATGAAGTTAATTTGCTTCATTAAAAAAACCCAACAAAACACCAACCTTTTCACCTAGTCAGGTAGATTTAGGTCAGCTACAAATGTTTTTGGGCTGTTGAAAGAAAAGGGATGTTACCTGGTTTGGGTTTTTGTTCTTTTTTGCATAGGGGAAAAGAAATTAAGTGGAGGGAGCTGCCAGGCTCAAAGACAGCTGATCAGAGAATTAAGGATTTCCATCACCTCCTTTTTTGGACCCCACCTCCGCTGCAGTGGCCAGATACTCAATTTGGCATCAAACCTGAGCCTTTTATCTAAAGAAAAATAGTGCCTCTCTGTTGAATCCTATTGAATTCTTGCACCTCTTGGCTACTGTCTTTATCATTTTCCCTTTCCCTGATGCAATTCACTAACCTTCTCTCAAAAGGCAGCAGTAATTTGGGTGCCAAGGACAGCACAGACTATGAAACAGAAGTCCTACAAGGACGATGGACAGGACATTAATAGCTGTCATTCAGGGTCATACCCTGAATGCTCAGATGAGCCCAAGAGGGCTGTGCTCTGCTGATTTATGTACAGATTCTACCTGTATTATCAAAAAGCCACTGCTGGGCAGCTGACAGCCACAGGACAAGATTCTGGCAGTTTGTGGAGAGTGTGGAGGGCAGGCAAATGCTCCTCACCTCAGCTGCAGCAGGATAAACTCGTTCCTATCAGCAGAGAAGCAGCAGCAGTGCAAAGACAATCCCTGCAGACAGGGCTGGAAGGCAGCTTTGCAAATGGAGTCCCCCTACCCTAGCTATTGTGTTTTCCCACTTATTTTTGTTTTCTCACACGTGTTGGGTCTCCACTGTGGCTGCAGAGGGTGTTAGCTCATCAGAATATCACCATGCAGCGCATCTTGGAGAACACTGTGCCAATTCCTGTGTCCAGCAACTTCCAAGGAATCATATTGCATGATAAAATCAAAAAAATCCAGAAGTTCAAAATTCACTGTATAAGCAGCGAGCAATTTTTTTTTAATGAAACAACTGATTGGCAAGACTTTTAATTTCGGATGCTAATTAATCCTATTCAGTCAAGGCCACTAAAATCTGGATTCCAGTATCTCCCAATATAATGGAGAGAGAAATACAGTCTTTTCCCACAGCCAGATTCAGTGTTGCTGTAACAGTGGTGGTCAACAAAAGTAGCATAATTAGTCTTATTATGAGATGCATCCAAACTATTCCAGGCATTGACTTTGGGTTTTGGTTTGTTTTTTTTTTTTTTACAAGTTCAAGAGAAAGAATTCTCCCCTGGTACAGAGTCTGAACTATTCATGTTACTGAGAAAAGCTATGAATGTGACCATAGAGGATTTAAAAATAAATTTTAATGTAAATTCTACTGTTTAAAGGTTTATGAATATTCAGTTTTACAGACACAGTAATCTTAGGTCCTACTCTAAATGCAACTTTAAAAGGCCTGTTTATATAAATATAGCTTTAAAAGTTTACTTAGATATAAATCTATTTCTCCAATTGTGAAGGTGAATAAAATAATGGGTTCTAAGAGATAAAATTCTTTGCATTGGTGAAGGACACAGACATTTGTCAATTAATTGATTCACAGTGCTCCTCTCTAAGAGATTTTGTTAATCTTAGTGCACTAAAAGCTTTATGGTTCAAGATGAAGGAAGAAAGCCACAGTGCTCATTGCCAGTGGAATGCAGACTTCAAGGAGGAGAGTAGGTCTTCAGCACAAAAATGTTTCTGGTTTCAGCAGCCCCTAATAGGGCGCAGAAGATTATCCCTCCCATATTTTGTTTATGGAGCTTTATTTATAACTTTCAGGAGCTGAAATCAGAGCCATAAAGATGGCAGAGTACATGTTACCAGAGCACTGGCCTTATTTTAAAACCTGCAACTCAAAACCAAACCAAGATTTTCAGACACTGACAAAATTTTCATGTCTGTCTTCTAGACAAATTCAGCAGCTCCCATGAAAAAAAAAAAACACAACAAAATTCACTTCTTGATATAAACCAATTAGTTCAATTTGCTTAAAAAGCAGCCATTGCTCTTCCATTGTCATGGCCATGTGTATCTAATTTTTAAATTGCAATTTTTGGCTAGGATATAGTCAAAGTTTCTTTCTTACTTTTGTTTGCAGCTGCTGAGTGAACATCCCAGGACTGTACAACCAAGTACTATCCCTTTTTGCTAGGAGTCACTAACTACCTCTTCAGCAGGTCCTAAATCTTATTTTCTGAAAGCACAGCCCATTTTCTGGGTATTGTCTCCTCCTCTGGATTTTCAATGTCCTGTATAATTCCCAGCCTATTTACAGTTTGCATAAAGCAGCTCTAATAAAAGTAATTTACTTTGTGTTATATTACTAATCCTGTACTATTCACACAGATTTTTAACTAATATGCAGCTAGAGAACTAAGTATTGAATTTAGTCAAATACTCATGGACACTGTGTAATAAAAACACATGCACAAGTACCAGAGTCAACAGCTAAATTACAGCATTGACTCACAGTTGAACTTCCTGCTCATAAATATTGGAATACAATTCTGCCTAATCAGATGCTTATTACCCACTGGCACTGAGTTAAGACACTGTGGACATCTGACCACTGGCAGCAATAAGCCTCAGTGCACCTGGTTGGGCTATTCTCCTATCAGAGGAGAAAGAGAGATCAAGGCTTGGCATTTCTATAGGTGTGCCCCAGGTGGCTGTTCATTTGGCAGTGTGCCAAATTTTCAGGGGTGAAGTAGCCAGCTAGCCATTTTGGGGGTAAAAAAAATCCCTGACCCATAAGTAACAGGAGGATTAAACTCTTTTGTCCTGTGAGCAGCCCTTTTATAAGCAATGCTCACCAAGTCTTGCGTAATTTAGCCATGTAACCAAAATTGCCTGCAGGTGGAAGGAAGTCACTATTCTCCATCAGTATCTGAGGCTCCTGTTCTTTGGTTTATGGTGCCACAGAGGTTAAAAAAGTGAAGTTAGGGCAAGCCTGTTCTTACTGTTTTAGTGGCATGAGATGGAAATACAGGATGCAAGGAAGAAGAGGAGGGCAAATTTCACACGCTAGGAAAAAATGTATCTCATTTCTTTTCACATCACATCACAGGTATGGTTGGCACAGACTGGCCCAGGTGCTTCGTAGTAGCTGTAAATAACAGTTTCTCAGACACATCCTGCACATTTCAGGAAATGTTTGGCATCATGTAACTCTGGGCTGCTCAGACCCAAGAATTGCTTTGAGACCCCTGGTAGTCAAATGAGTTATTTCCTCTTTGCAGCTCAGAGCACAGTTCTAAGGCTAATGAACAGCAGCAGCCAACGTGTGCCAGGGCTGTTGCCACGGAACGGAGAGGGCATTTTCCCATCTAGGAGCAGTGAGACCATAAAAGGCAGAGCTGCAGTTCCCTAAGTCCTGATACCTTATTTTTCGCCATGGGCTTACATGCTGTCCCTCTTGACAAGTCTGATACACATGGAGAGGCATCACCCGTGCACAAGAAGTAGCTGGTGACACCGAAACCATCCTTATTACAAAGACTAACTATGGAAACGACACCACCCATGATCCACGGATCGTGAGCCTTACTTGTTGCGGTACTCATCGAGCATGCGCTGGGCATCCTTCTCCTCCCGCTCCAGCTTGGCTCGGTCAGAAGCCAGCTCCCGCATTCTCTGGCGGTTGAACTCAATCTGCCCAGCAAAGGCTTCATCCAAGCCCACCAGCTCATCCATGCGCTGGAAGGTCTCCAGCTGCTTGCGCAGGATGGTGTTGCGCTGTTCCAGCACACGCGCCCGGTTGATGTAGCTGGCGAAGCGCTCGTTGAGCTCCTGCAGGTTCTCCAAGCCCCGGGCTTGGGCCAAACTGTCAAATTCCGGGGAGCCCCGCAGCTCATCGTAGGCATCTGAGCGCTCATACTTCTCCTTGCGTACCTCACGGAGGAAGCTGCTCCTGTACATGGCTTCAGAGGGGTTGTGCAGTGCCGGGGTCCCCTCTTGTGTGCCTGCCTGTCTCTCCAGTTTGGATCTGAATTATGTCTGAGGGGTCTGGGGAGGAAAAACTGAACATAATCACCCCTCCCAGACGATTAGGACTTGTCTCCTGGGTGGTTGGTGGCACTAAAGGCATCATCTGCAGCAGTGAACTAAATAAATCCCTATGGCCCCGCCTTGGAGCTGCCCATCCAGACGTCAGCAGTTCAGAGGAGCAGCAGGCACAGAAGAGCTAGGGGCTTTTCTTTTCGAGCATTGCGATTGTGTACAGCCAGAATAAAAGAGAGCAACGTCCAGCTTTCACCCGGCAGATTAAAGCATTATCACGGAAAACGAACCAAGTGCTTTGCAGTTTTGGAGGCTAAGCTCAAAGCCTTTCATGGCTGTGCTGGGGGGGAGCTTTGTCCCATGGGGGTGTCCCCAGGGCTGTGCACAGAGGCCTTCTGCTGAGACAGGATTTTGGTGTGAGTGGATGGCAGCTCTTGATTTTTGTTATTTGACAGTTTTGTGATCATTTAGAGTGATGGGACAGTATATAGAAATTGATACGACTCCAGCTCCATTGGCACGATTTGGGCATTTGGTTCTCACTTCAGGCTTCATGTCAAGCTTTTCTGCAAGTTAATTATACTCAGCAAGTGAAGCACCCAAGCAGCAGTAGTACTAAACCCTTAGGCATAACAAAGCCTCTTTGGGAAACCACTTTTTTTGGGATCCCCAAAAGCCATCATCTCATGACTTGGTGGACTTTTCACATTATCCCATGGGGAGCCACGGTTCTTCCTTTATTTCCACTTTAATGGAGTCTTGTGTGCTGCCATTCCCAAGAGGCTTTAACTTCCCCTCAATGAATTTCCTCTAGCATTTTTTTCCCTGTCTTTCATTTTGAAAAATCCTATTTCTTCAACCCGTTCTTCCCCAATCTATTTGCCCAGACAAAAAGCCCAACACCAAGATATTCTAATTTTGAGATCTTTGTTAATAATTAATATAAAAGTAAATTTCACTTTTTAGTGGTCATATCTTAAATGAGTACTTAAATCATGTATTTTAAAGCTCAACAGAGCTCCAGTCACTGATGGCAAGTACAGCGGTGAAGAAAGCACCTGGTGCTCAGGTGACTCAAAAGTTTGGGTTCTCTGCTACTAAATCTAAATCAAAAGGGGGGAAAAATCATTAGACATTTCCTCCATATTTCTTATTCTGCTTCAGATTATTTGGAAGTGTCATGGAGAAAGATCAAATGATTTCTCAGAAAATTAAATTACGCTGTGCACACTGACTGTGCAGTTCCATAATCTGCCTCCAAACTATATAAACAGCAAAACAGGGATAGATCTTTCAGAAACGTCTGGGATCTTTATGAACCAGTGAACGTGAAACCACTGGTCTCCATGCTGCACAAACATATCAGCATTTGCAGCTCTTTGGCAGGACAATGTAGCTGAGCTTTCAACAAAGTTAGTCTTTCAGAAGAGATCAGAAAGTAGATTCTGCTGAATTGTGGGCGGTGTATATTCATGGCAAGAGTTTTTATGGCTTTAGAAAGCTTTTCAGTAGAATAATACCCCGTGTAAGTGCTATTCCATCTCTCTCAGTGTCTGGAAGAAGCATTGACTCCATGCTGACTTAACTCCTCAGTTAGTAAGAGGACAGGCCTTTCAGCAACTCACCATGTCCCTAAACTGAGTGATCTGTCTGCAGGGGAACCCTTGCAGTCCCGGTTTTTGTTACTGAAATTTATCCCACACATTCTTTTGGGAAAATCTGGGTTTTGTATTGCATGCTTTGCTATTACATGAATGTCTTTAAGGTGAGATCCCTGATTCCAAGACCTCATCTTGGGTAGTTTCTGTTGTCAAATTGCTATAGACACAGCTTTACCAGGGCCAAGGCAAGCTGACATGACTCAGGTTCTGTGTTAGTGACTTTCTGAAATGGAGGTGACTTAAGGAGTCACCCTGGCCTCCAGGCAGCTTGAGAACAAGCAAATCACAGAAATTATAGAATTGTTAAGTCTGGAAAAGACTGCTAAGAACCCATCACTGCCATGTTCACCACTAAACCTTGTCCCCAGCTGTCACATCCACAAGTTTTTAAACATTTCCAGGTATGGTGATTCTACCATGCTGGGGTGTGGTTTTTCCCTTTTCTCTCTGTGGAATTTTCCCCATTGCCATGCTAAGATACCTGTTGATTAGGCCCTAGTGGCAGGGGGAAGAGATGTTACTATCTTCAAAAATATAGAATCAAAACCACCTCAGAAAAATCAATCTGCTTCTGTTATGCACTGAATTATTTGTCTCATCTAATGGACCATGAAGGTGAATTACCTACACAGGGATCTTGCCCACTCTTTCCTTTTTAGAGATGGCTCAAAGACTGAAAGGTTATCTGTACATGCATTAATGAAATGCCTAACAAAGTGCTTGAAATTTCTTTAGATTTAAATCAGTGAGTGTGTATTGAAGAACACCTTTATAAAGATATTTCATCCTAATGCCTGCAATATAAACAAGGAGGAACATACAGAAACAATTTGCACTTTCCCTCTTTGTCCCCAGATTATGTGTGACTTCTTCCAACAACAGATTCTGAAGGCTGGTTCTTTGCTGATAAATGCACTGTATGATACATCAGCCCAGAATGGGTGTTTATCTACCACTACACAGCTCAATGAATCTGTGGTATGAGAGGGTGTTTTTATTTCTTTAATTGCTTGTATTGCTATAAACCACTTCACAAACTATATCCCTTATGCATAACATGGGCATATTTTGGCAGTGCCAAAAACCTGCTTGTACTCCTTACTGCTTGGTCAAGTCAACACAGGTTTCTCAAACTAAATCAAAATGTATAAAATGCATTAAAAGAAGTCACAATAGGAACCGTATCTTTCTGATAATAATTAATCCAGATCCACCTGTGGTTGGCCACATTTTGCTGGCATTGCTGTGGGACAACCTTGGAAGTCCTGTATTCCCCCTACCCTGGGGACTTCCAGCTCTGTTTCTTTTCTCATGGCAAAAAACCTTTTCTACATTGGTGGGTTAAGACAGGGTAAGAGTCAAATAGATCCCCCCAGGCAATGTGCTCAGAGTTTTCAAATTTATCATCCAAGGTCAGTGTTTTCTCAGTAACAGTATGACACCTTGTTGGTACAACTGCTGCTATAAAATGATCACATCTACTGGCACAGCCCAGCTAAGGCACTCAATTCACTCTTGCTGTCTCTTCACATTATTTTGCTTTATTCAGAGCCTGATGCTATAGCCCAGGGTTTCCTGTTCCTGTAGTCCAGAAGAAAACTTCAGAGAGGGTGTGATAATGAAATGTGCTACAGGTGTTTCATGCTGAGGTCTCGTAGATGGAAATTGAGGTTATTCTTCATTTTGAAAACTGATGCTCAAGAGCCATGTCCAAATACATAACATTAGTTATCTGAAAAAAACTGCTGTGAAGACATTCAAAGCAGAACCTTTTCATGAATATGATTGATCAGAAAGATTAAATTAATTTGTGCCAATTAGCTTTAAGGAAGACTCAAAGAACATATATTTAAATATGAAAGCGACCAGCACACTGAAAAAAAAAAAAGTCTTGTGTTTTTTTTCTTTTCCATGATTATAGTAAATAGGTCAAGGAATAATGGCTTTAAACTGTGCAATATAAGCTATGAATGAGATATAAGACAAGTAGGCAAATTGTTCCTCTAATGAAGCACAGATCTCAGTCACTGGAGCACTTTAAAGATCAAGATAAAAAAACACCACTCAGGACTAAGGGATGCATCCTCCTGTAGGAGAGAGAAGAGTTTATTGATGATTTTCAGAATACTATTGAGGGGTCCTTATTACTGGCCTCTTCCTCAGAGCCAGTAATTTTTCAGGGCAATAATTTCTAAGGTCTCTTCTAGTCCTGTGAGGCAAATACCCTCCCACTTCTTAAGTACCCTTGCATCAGTCACTGAATTTGTTTTAGGAATTTTTATCTGGTGGCTCATGTCCTTGTAGTGCATCACAGTTGGATGCTGACTTTCACCCTGCTTCCAGGACTCTTCCCTCAGAGATGTTCTCACCCCTCCAGGCAACACCAGGTTACTGGTTAGAGCCCAAAGCCGATATAAGGTCATGCAGCTCTTAACAAAATAAGTGATTTGGTACCACCAGAGGGCTGTAGTTCTACAGCAGAAGCAGGCTGCGGGTTGGAGATTCAATACCATGTAATCTCTGACATAAACAACCCCAGAGATTCCTGGACAGAATTTGCTTTGCAGTATGAAGGAAGCTGGGTTTTGTCCTTATTGCAATAGTAGATGTGCTGCAAAAAGCTGTTGCTTCTGTTCAAGGGGAATCCTACTGGGATCAGGATGAATCTCCTAACAGAGGTGGATGTCCTGTCCTGTTGCATATCTCAGGACACATCTCCCTCCAGACCAGCCCAAATAAATACCCCAAAGTAACAGCAGCACTGGGACAGAGCCCTTTCTAAGATCCCACCTTGAAATCAGTCCAGAAGAAAGTCTGCTGCAGACATCTGGTGCTCAGTTGTGCTCTTCAGAGAGATGGCCATGGAATTAGAGCAAAGAAAATTACATTGTTAATTTTTGTAGTGATCATAAGCAAAATTAAAATGAAAGAAATTTTTGTCTTTTTTGTTCTGGCAAGTCTGTGATAGTAACTCAGTCTCCCAATTGCAGTGGTAGGCAGACAAGCTTTACCCAGTTAAGCTGAGATTTTTCCCCCCTTCATTTTGGCTATAAGCCAGAAGAAATGCCACCCTGATAGATGCCTTTTCAGTCAAAGGATCAGATGTAAAAATTGGGTAAATACTCGGGATTTTCATTTTCATTTTCAATTTTCTTTTTATTCTATCTACTTGGATCATTTTTTTTCCTTTCTGAATAATGCATAAAGCAGCAAAGGACAATGTATCAAAAATAAATGAGATCTCTGACAGGTGGTTTAGACTAACTCAGACTTCCTGCGGAAAAAAAAGTGGAACTCCAGAAAGTTTGAGATAATTGCAGAAAATATTCCTTTCAGCACTTAATAATCCCTGACTTGAGGCACAGGATGGCACCTATCCATATACCTCATTATTTTATCATTGCTTATTTGTAAGGACAGAACATTTTGGAGGTACTCTCATATGTCTGTATCTTGTCACCCTGAAAATGTTTAAAATTGAAATTCCTATTTAGTCTTTGTAGAAGTAACATTTTTTAAGAAGTTGATTCAGAAGCTTCAAGTACTGTGTCTATTTTCTTGACACTTCAAACCACAAAAAAAATTCATTTGAACAATTCTTGTTTTCTCAGAATGGCTTTGATTAATGAAATATTTCAGACCAAATTTTTTTCATGCAACCTTAAGATTTTTCCCATTTCTTTTTGAGTGAAAAATGTAGTAATTGATATATATAACTTTGATGGGGACTGCTAATATACTTCACTGTACAGAAGAGAGAAAATAAATGCAGTTTTATCACTGAAGTGCTCATGATATGAAGAAAGAAAAGGCATAGCATGCGGTAACTGAGACTGATAGCACTGTAGATTTAATTAGCATATGCAGTTTGATAACCAGGATGCCTTGGCAAGAATAAACAGAGCTTTGAATATTACAGAAAGATTCGATCAAGACTGGCTGACAGGAAAGAAGATTTAACTAAGTAGAAATGTGAAGTTTGTCTGTGTGATGTTTAACCCAATGCGTGTAGCAAAAAATCTCCAGCCTTCCTGAAAATGGTATACAAGCATATGTAGGTCACAGTAAAATTTGGATCCTGATCATGAATCAGTAGTCCCCTTCTCTCTCTCAATCGTCGATAATAGCATGTCTCATAAACCAAATGGTCTTTCCTTACATATAAGAAAAAAAAGAGTAGGAAGTTTTTCTGTGGGGGCGTTTGATTTCCTGGGGGCAAAAAGAAAGTGGAAAGGCAGGTGAACTGAATCTGGGCTCCACCTGAGCCCTGTGGACAATAGTCAGAATTCCTGTGACAGACCAAGGAAAACAAGAGCCAGAGGAGATGTGCAATTGCTGCTGGAAGAAATATCCCAAATGAATGAAGCAATAAAACTGGGCAAGGGAGACAAGAAGAGTCTAAAAAGAGGCAAAAGAATAAACTTACATTTTTGGCTGATAATCAGCAGCTGTCTGCATACACCAAGCTGTCTGGCATCTCAGCACTGACAGCAATGGGAGGTCCAGCACAGAAAACAGGACAAGGAGCCTCCAGGAGACGAGGGAGAGAACTGGGGGTGGCTCAGAGCCCCACTCCTTTCCTGTCTCTGCCCCAGGAGTGGCTCAGTGTGAGGGTCTTGTTAAGGACACGCAGAGGAGGATGAGTGACACCACAAACCACACCTGTTCCAGCACCCGCAAATCTGAAAAGCTAACCCTGATCCTCACAGTTACCAAAGGCACCTGCCACCCAGCTGGCATTCAGAGCTAGTTGCCCTTCCTGGCCCCACAGGCCAAAAAATGGAGCAAAAAGAGAGCCAGAAATGGGTGTCTTTCCTCCCCAGAAGCACCAAAGTGCACACAGCATCTCCTCCCTGTCTGTGATGCCAGCAGCTGTCACTGGTTTTTCCTGCCCAGGAAATGACAATTGAAACTCACACATTTGGCAATCGACAATGTTTTTTTTTCTAATAGCATCCACATGGGTGTGTGCTCACTTTGGGGAGCTGCTCTCAGACACAACAACAATTTGAGCAATATTTCATCACAATACTATGGATGAACACATAGCCCCAAAATGAAATTAATTATTACACATGCTGTGCACAGAGAAGACTGCAAATTCTAAACACACGCCATTAATTTCACTTTCTCTTTCCTCTGCCTTGAATATTTAGAAAAGAACTGCTAAAATCCTGCCTTAAATTCTCAGAATTTAAGAAAACTAGGTAAGATGTTTGAATTCACTCCAGCAGCAGACATGTAAAAAAGGTACTCAGCAAGGCTGATTTTTACTGGATCGCATCTCCAGTGCAGTGTCACAGGAATGAAGCAGACATATTCTAATTCAATTTTAAAAACTGCCCTGTTTTTCCAGAAAATCACTCTGCTCTCAGAGCTGCCAAAGGCAGTTTAGCAACAAACAGAGCTAGAGAGGAAGAAGTAAACAGCAGAGGTTTGTGGCTTGAGAGCAGGAAACAGAATTCACCAATTGCAACAAAACTGATCAGAGAATTTTTTGAAAAGAAATTACACCAGGCTAGAGTTTCCTTCTCCTCCTTTCCTAATTTCACCATAAATGGAAGTGGAAATGTTAAAGCATGTAAGACGTGTAGCAGGATAAATTAAGAAATTTTGAATAAATAAGAGGTGAAAACAGAATTATCTCCCTTTCTGTTTGTATTGCTTTTCAGCTCTGCTTGCCATGAGTCCCATTAAACAGGAAACATGATAAAACACTTTGTTAGTTTTCCTTCACCGAAAGTTCAGGAAACAAAAAGATTATGTCTGTGACTTGAGGAGAAGACCTAAACAGTATTCATTATAAATTAAATCCTTCCTATGGTTGAAGCAACAGTCCTTCTGTTTGTTCACTGCCATTGCATTGGTTTGCAACAGTGCAGCAATCATCTTACTGTTGTAATGGCTTAAGGCTGGTTAGAGGACATGCAGGCTACAAATAAAGAAAGAAATTAGGTTAATGCATATAGAGGAAACGTCCAGCTGGCATCATAAATACAAGTTTTTCCATGTTATAAATGCATTTGAGGAGCCTCTTGATCATCTCTTTGCCTACAGCAGGGAAAAGTTGGCCATGGTGTGTAGCATCAATCACTGACATTCACAGATATTTAAGTAAAAAATGTGAATCCTGTTTATTTCCAGCCTGTTTCTGAACGGCTTGTGTGGAGAGCAGATCACCATGAAGAGCTTAGGTGGCACTTTCAGGTTTTGAGGGAATAATGACAATTCCTGTTTGACTGGTTTTTGGCTATTTGAAGAGCAAGCCTAGACACCAAGTGTTCCTTAGGCTGTCCAGCCACTCTTTCCTCCAAACAGGTTACAAGGTGGAGAGCTTTTCTGGAATACCCAAGCCTGAATAGGGAGAGTGAAAACAAGACAACCATCCTGTTTTCACGTTGTTGGGGGGTTGCTTTGGGCTTTTTTTCTTTTTCCTTTCCTCTTTGCCTGAGGAATTTTCTTCCCATTGACATGCTAAGAAGCACTGATGGCTAGATCCTTAAGGGGGTGTGGGGGGGAACACCGCAAGATTAGAAGCAGGAAAAGGAGGGTGGGGGACAATTGCTGGCTCTCTTGCTCTTGGTCTGGGAGGTGAAAGGTCACCTGCTACTGCTGTCATTCCAATGGCAGCTACTGTTTTCTTCTGCTGTTGGACCCCAATCCCCTGCCCCTGCCAGGATGCTGTCCTGCTTCAGTTTGCTATCTCCAAGCATCCTGTTGGAGCACCGGGACCGACACTGCTCCAAGGATTCGTGAGCAGAGTCTCTCCTCCACCCTTCCCATCTGGGACACAGCTGCCATCACCCCCAGCTCTCCTGCAGCTGTGCAGGGATCCACACACCTGCCCTGTCCACTGGGAACCTGCCAGAGCTCACTGCCAATGGCGATGGTAACTGCACCAGGGGGGAAAAGAGCACACAACCAAAGGAACTGTGACTGGGTTCCTGTTAATTTCATAGTTATTGTTGTTTAGATTGGCCTTGTTGTATATTTAGTAGAGAACTGTTCTTCCTGTCCCCCTATCTTTCCCTGAGAACCTCTTGATTTCAAAATTATACTGACTCAGTGGGAGGGATTTTACTTTCTCCATTTCAAGGGAAGGCTCTGCTTTTCCTTAGAAGACACCTGTCTTTTCAAACCAGGACACACATCTTCACACAAATGCAGCACAGCAGAAGTAGATCCAAAGGTGGATTTCACCCTTGTGTCCTCACCCTCAGCTGCTCTGTGCTGCTCTGCAAAGCTGTCATGCAGAGAAGGGTTTACATCTTGAGCTTATCAGTGCACTCACTTCTGAAAGAGCTGCTAATCCAAAGATTATTTGATTACCCCGCCCAGTGATTGTTGCCAGCTCACGTCACAAACGTATGGCCATTTTTTTAAGATTTGGGTTTTAGTACAGGCTATTATGAATCATCTAAACAACTCACTGTCTCTTTGACTAAAATGCACTTTAAAGCTCCTTTACTTTACAAAGCACTTGTTGGAAAACTTAGGAGTGGCACCTGTGAAAGGTATACCTACATGTCTCTAGCTTCAGAAAAGTATTGGAAAATGCCTCTTCAAACACATGGTCCTAATTAGACTTTTAATTGATCTGCTTTTTATCCACTCTACAAATTCCACTGCGGCCTGAGTCATTGGAAATTTTCTTCCTGGTACCCTTATCTGTCATCATGCTTCCAGACTTCATTGTAACTAAAACCAGCCAGCAACAAGCAGGGTAGCAGTCTGAGAGGGCTGTCAATAGGATAAAGTTTCTGAAATTAGCTTACCAGAGGAAAAATTCCTGCTCAGCTGTGAGAAACACCTCTATTTTATTTCCTTTTTGCAATTCCCCCAGAAGGATTCTCCTGGTTTAAAAGATAGGTGTCTGCCAAGGAAGGCAAGAACCTCCCTGGAATGGAAAATATAACCTCCCTCCCTTGAAATTATAGCAACCATGTAAAATTATGGGACTTCCAGGGTATGGGCATTTCAAAGACATGGGAAAAGAAATAACAGGCCTTTACTAAGAGATATATATATGTGTGTATACAAGATATTTGTGTGTGTGTGTATATATATATGAAATACATAAGAAGATGTACAATAGCAACAGCAACAACAAAATAAACCCCAGAAAACCCAACAGCGAGCCTTTTCTCAGCCGTGCCGGCATTTCCCAATGGATGCAGTTATGACCACAACCACCAGGGGGCACTGTCGGCTCGTGTCGCGACAGAGCGGCTGCAGTGACTCCGCCGCGACAGCAGGGGGCGCGCTTGGCTCCCAGCGACAGCGGAACCGCACAGAACCGCACAGAACCGCACAGAACCGCACAGAACCACGGAACCGCACGGAACCGCACGGAACCGCACAGAACCACACAGAACCACGGAACCGCACGGAACCGCACGGAACCGCACGGAACCGCACGGAACCGCACAGAACCACACAGAACCACGGAACCGCACGGAACCGCACGGAACCGCACAGAACCACACAGAACCACGGAACGGCACGGAACGGCACGGAACGGCACGGAACCGCACAGAACCACACGGAACCGCACAGAACCACACGGAACCACGGAACCGCACGGAACCGCACGGAACCACACAGAACCACGGAACGGCACGGAACGGCACGGAACGGCACGGAACCGCACAGAACCACACGGAACCGCACAGAACCACACAGAACCACGGAACCGCACGGAACCGCACAGAACCGCACAGAACCGCACAGAACCACGGAACCACACGGAACCACGGAACCGCACGGAACCGCACGGAACCACATGGAACCGCACGGAACCACATGGAACCGCACGGAACCGCACAGAACCACGGAACCGCACGGAACCGCATGGAACCACACGGAACCACACAGAACCACGGAACCGCATGGAACTGCATGGAACTGCATGGAACTGCACGGAACTGCACGGAACCACACAGAACCACGGAACCACACAGAACCACACGGAACCACACAGAACCACACAGAACCACACATCAGGATACACTCCTAAGGTCATGGCCTTTGCTTCCCCAATGTCACTGAAACAGTGGGAAAAACAGAAACTCTCCAGCACCGTCTTTTAAGTCTTAGAGAATCAGGCATTACTTTATTCTAGCCAGGATGTTATCCTGTACAGAATGTGCAATATGAATCATTCCATCCCCACATGCCCAGTTATGCAGTGGAAATCATTCCATCAAACATGGCCAGCATGTGCAGTAGAAATCATCCCATCACACATTTTTTTAGCAGACTTTTCACATATTTATACATAAAGAAATTCTTGTTCATTGATTCTATATTATGCAGTTCCTAGTATTTGGTCTCCTATTGGTTATTGATCCCTTCACCTTCGATTTTAATCTGGCCCTCATTCTTTGGTTCTCTCATAAACTTCTTCCCAGATCAGGTATCTCTGACTCCACCAGGGAGTAACGTTTCTTAATGTCTGTGTATCTCCTCTGTACCTTCTGGCTACTCCCAGTTTGTAGATGTTAAACTCTTGGAATCTAGGAATCCTCTTTTTTGTTGTTGTTGATTGAAGCCCATGAGGCCTCACCCATTAAAAATCAAACCTTCAGTGAACAGAGTCTTTTAAAGAGAAACCCTAATTCCCTTTGGCAAGGGTGAATAAACCCATGATTAAAGTTACTTAAAAAACTTAGAAGTTTTATTGCTTCCAACATAAACATGAAAAATGTCCCTTGGCATTCATTGCAGAACTCCCCAATATCCGCCTGTACTGATTCTTCCTGAACAGCAAGTATTTTTCATTGAGCAAAATTTTGGGTCTCTGGTTTCTGCTGGGAGCAGTCTGACTTCTTGAAGCATGTGAATATAACTGCATGCCAGAATCACTGAGAGTCTAGTACCTGACAAAAGGAAACCAGTTATAATTTACTCTGAAATCATTGCATCAGCCTTTAGGGAAGATTTCCTAAACACTCCAGTCAAATTCTCCAACCCTGGTTGTATAGACTTGCTCTGGGGTCACTGCCTGATCCTCCAGACATGGTATTGTGACTCCCTAACAGAAATATATGAAGCTGATTGTTACTATGCACTCAACTGTGAGATTTAAAGAGGGTGCATTAGGGAGAGATAGATCTTCAGTGACAGCTGGGAAAAAAAAAGAAACCAAGTACCCTGTGATGGGATGCATATCAGGATTAATTCCCCTTTCCTCTATGATACCACAAATTCCCTCTGATGCCTGGCAGGTTAAGTCAAGGAATTAGGAAGGATCTGCCAGGAAAATATTAATTCTCATTTGTGGAGAGGAAATAGAATTGAGGGAGATAATGGAGAAAAACAGCCTTTAAGTCTCCTTGTAGCTCTCAGCCACATGGTATAGCTCTTGCCCTGTTGCACTCCTTGGCTGTGGCCCTGGGGAAGGATCTGGCCCAGTGGTGCTGGTGATTGCAGATGTGCATGCTCCTCCCACTGACTCCTGATCCCAGCTGCCACTACTTTATCATGCTGTCCTTGGGAGCAGAAGAGGGGAAAACTTCATGTCACTTGTTAGATTCATGTCACTTGTTTCCTGAATTTCCATTATCTTCCAGCTCTTGCTTTATGTTAGAACAGACTGAGCCCAAAGTAACATGGTCCCAGTTGTCTTGAGGTGTCTGGATCAATTTGTCCTTTTGACATCACTTATTTTTATCGTATCTCCTCCACCTCACTCTTGTACTCTTCACTTTCAGACCACACAATTTCTGGTTTGACCCTCTCTTTATCCCCTTAAACTCAACCTTGTTGTAGTTCAGGGCTGGACTTGCTGGTTTGGTTTGCAACTTCCATGTGTATTTTTGCTGCAATGACTTCAGTCAGCTTTGCTGTTTCCACATCCACTGCAATACTGGAACTTCGCAACCTGCCAAACCTGACCCACAAACTGTAACCCCATTTTTTGAATTCTGCTCCTTTTTTTTTATTCCCAAGATTACTTATCAGTTTTTAGGTACAAACCATTTAATGGTAAATTATATTAAAAAAGTAAAGTAATTTATATAAAAGGATGCCTTCCATCCTCAGAAAGGACACTATTCATTAGTATTGATAGTGTTTTAGAGTGTGTCTCACAAATCGTTAGTAATCAGATGCTTCTAGATGATTAGTAATCCTTCTAGTGTCTCAAGCAATTTATTTAATGGATTCACTGAAAGTTCCAAAACTAACAGGGATCAGATTGAGCTGAACTGCTCAACTTCATTATCTTAGTCCTCCTATTACTGCAAAGCTTTTTTTTCTCCTCCTCCTCCTCCTCTGTCTGGAAACTAGAAAAATAGGAACACTTAAGACCAATTCTGCATAATGTGCACACAAAAATTACAGAATAGGTGTTAGTGGGAGTATCACTGGCATTTTCTGTGACCTACCTCCCATGTTCCTGGCACTATTAAGAGGTTTTGCAAAACCAAAAAGAAAAGGAAAAAAACCCCACCCTTCCTTAGCTTGGTATATAGATGAGCTTGTAATACTTACTAAAGATTAGTGGCTGAAATGTTCATCATTTACCTAAAGTTGCAGTTCTGAGAGTGGATTTCAGATTTCCAGTGGAACAATGAAACGCAAAACCAAAGCCTATAAGAAAACAAAGTCCCACTATACACCACAGCCAGATACTCTCTCACAGGGCATTGTTTTTCAGTACAGCCTATTTGCTTAGAAAAAGATTTCCCAGTCACCCTCTGATCTTGAAGCATCCCCACAGCATCAAAACACTGAGATGTTAAATTCCATTTCTACACATTTCATTTCTTTTGTAATCTGATCTTTTTGAATATAATTGTCAATTCATGGGGTTTTTTTCCCCTTAAATGGCTTCTTTTAGGTCAGAAACCAGTGGTTTTGCAAAATTGTGCCACGGTTGTAGGCTGTGTGTTCACCAAAAGGAATTTTAAGTAAGTGATTGTTATATTGATACCTACAGTCATTTAGTGTTGGTCTTCACTGTGGCCATTTCCTGTTTCAGTAAAATGTTATTTACCTCCTCCCTGTGAAAGGTTTGTGCAGAGCTCATTCTAAAGGGCATTTTCAGGCATGTTTGTACCAAACTCCCTTAGACGTGTCTTTTTATTTTAAATGGCTGACAAATGTTAAAAACCTGACAAGAAAATATCAAAAGAAATAACTAAATTAATACTGCAATTGTGCACAAAAAGCTAGTTGCCCACAGCTATGTTTAATTATGTGCATTTTGCTACAAGGTTATGTCAGATAAGGTAAGCTAACATAGCTCCAGCATGACAAATGCATGCTGAACACAGATTTCATATGCACTGTCTCAGTTTGCTCTCTTGGCAGAATGTGTTAAAATTTTATCTTCTGTAAAAGCCAGAGGCCATGCACTCATCAAAGCTGCTCTCTCACTCCTCTTCACAACTGAAAAGGGGAGAGAAAATTTAATGAGGGGTTCACAGGTTGCATTAAGGACCAGAAGAGATCACTCATCAAGTACCATCATAGGCAAAATAGGCATTAATTAGAGCTATGAATTAAATTTATTGCTAACAAAATCAAAGCAGAAAAATAAGAAGTAAAATAAAGCCTTAGAAACACCTTCCCCTCCACCCCTCTCTCCTTCCCAGCTCTACTTCCTACTCCACCAGTGCAATCCTACAAGAGAATGGGGTTTATGGTCAGTTCATCACCTACTCTATCTCTTGCTGCCCAGGGAGAGGAGTTGCCCCCTTGCTCCACCTTGGGTTCCCTCCCATGGGAGACAACTCTGTGAACTTCTCCAAAGTGAGTCCATCCCATGGGCAGCAGTCCTCCCAAACCTCTGCAGTGTGGGTCACTCTTCCACAGGGTGCAGTCCTTCAAGGACAGGCTGCTCCAGCATGGGCTCCTCTCTCCACGGGCCTCCCACAGGGTCACAGTCTCCTCTCAGGCACCCACCTGCTCTGGCATGGGCCTCCTCCATGGGCTGCAGGTGGATCTCTGGATCTCCACGGGCTGCAGGGCACAGCTGCCTCACCATGATCTACACCACAGGCTGCAGAGGAATCCCAGCTCTGGTGCCTGGAGCACCTCCTACCCCTTCTTCTTGGTGTCTACAGAGGTGTTCCTCCCACAGATTCTCACCCCACTCTGGCCACAATTACAACAGTGCAATAACTTTTTTTCCTTTCTTCTTAAATGTGCTATCACAGAGGTGTTACCACATTTCTAATTGTCCCAAGCTTGACCAGCAGCACATCCATCTTTGGAGCTGCCAGGAACTGGCTCTGCCAGACATACAGGAAGCTTCTAGCAGCTCCTCACAGAAGCCATCCCTGTAGCCAGTACCAAAACCAATACTAAAGCCAGGCTATTCAAACCCTTCAAGGATTAAAATAAGGAAACAGATCAGAGAGTATGTTCATTGCTGCTGGTACTCCCAGGGTCCTGGACTAAATAATCCATATTAACATTACATAGACCTGTGTCCCCACACTATGCTTGGGGTTATCACAATGTGGGTCACCCTGCCTGGGCCAGCTCTGCAGCAGGAAAAAGAGGTACTTACAGTCCTGCTTCTTGTTTAAACAGTGCATAAGTACACTCTGCCAATCACTTGATAAGCAATAAGGCTGTCTTCTATTAGAGTAGCCTAAGGCAATGGTAATATGGAACAGTTTTATGAACACCATCAGCAATTCCAGCACAGTCCTTCAAACAAAAGAACTGAGAAAAGGGGAAAAAAGATAAGAAATAAAGCACAATATATGCAAAACCTACCACTGTCTTTACAAGGTTTCTTCTTCTCCACTAAAGAGCAAGGCAATCCTGAGGCATGCTCATGTTTTTCTGTAAAAACAAAGAGAAATAATATCTTTTTGCACAAAAAATAATTTTTACACATTAATATGAGCAATCTTTCACGTCTTACAGCTGTTTTCCTATACTCTATGGAAGAGCTTTTCGGTTTCGCAGTTACAGGACAACACACACTTGAGTTCACTTGGTCCTAGTGGTAAACAGCCCTTGAATCTACTAGATTTGTTTTCTGTTAAGCAATTTTAGGCTGCCACAACATTGCCCTCAAGGCTTTAGACAGAAGTTACTTGACCTTATTTTTTTGTTCCCTCCCTGTTGAGAAAATACTTCTTGTAGCTTTCCTTGGAAAGAAAATTATACCTGTATTTAAGCTTTCCCTCTTTTGGCAGCAGCATCTCTCTGGTATCACAAGTGTCTCTCTTCTGACATCTCTGTTTGGTATCAGAGAACAGACTCTCTTCTTCAGATAATATCATTTTGGTGAGGTTTTGCTGCCTCAGGTGAAATGAAGATAAGATTTTTGTGGTTTTTTTGATCTGTGTTTTCCACCTATTCTCACACACCCACAGTCCATGACAGGAAGAAAGAGAAACAAATGCTGCTATTGAGGGTGGATCTGGAGTTTGTCTTTGGGGGCATACATGAAGCCCTCCTCAGGTAGCTCTTCTTTCACAGTCTTTCCATGAAAAACATTCATTGGTTTTCTTCATCACTAGTTTCTATGACTAATATAACAAAGCCTCTCCTTTTCAGGCACAAACCCCAAATCACAACCAATTAAAGTGACTGAAAACATGTAATAACAGCACCAACACTATAAGCTTTGGCCCCGTAAAACAGGAATTGCAAGCTGAAAAACACCTAATTTAATCCCTCCCTTCTCATATAAATATCAGTGGGGACTTCATATGAAGATCTCTTACATAAGTCAGAAGTTCTCTCAGCCTCCTGTTTTCTTTCAGCCAAAATAAAAAAGGACAGTTATTGTATCAAACAAACTAACTTTGTGCAATAAAATTACACCACTATCACTGGTTAAGTAGACACGCCTGTGTTTATTTTTAGGCATAAAAATCAATGAGTTTGCGTCTATATTCTTTCAGAAGAAAGCTCTTTACTTCATGTTATAAGGTTTGACAAAGACACATCTTGGTCCTCACAGACTAGTCTGGTTCAGATCCCCACCAGCATCAGGGAACATACACCAGAGGGGTTTCATTTTTCCTCCCATGCCTATTTGCTGAAAAGTTTAAGCACATTACAATTAGAAAAGCCACTTCAAACTAAGTTGTATGAAGCAGAAAAGTGTTACCATCACTCCAAACTTCATTAACAAGGCCACTAGATGTAGGTTTCCCAGAAATACCATTTGTCCATGATATTTTCATACCTATTTGATTCACTCAAAGTACCCGTTCTGTTAGCAACTGAGCCTATATTTCTGTTCCCTGATTGGTATAAAAAGGCAGATGACCACAACAGCTTTGATTTTTCTCTTGTGATGATGCATCCTCTCATTGCTGCTTTTTAAATTACTGTATATGTTTATGCATTTCATTTATTTAAATTCTATTTATAAAGAAGTGTAATTTCATCACACATGCTCCAGGTTAATTAGGTTTGCTGGATGTTTCTTAGCTTCACTGTTGTGCCCTTCATTTCCTCTTAATGATGAGTCCACCCCGTTGTTCTGAAGTGATTAATCTCCTCAGTGTTTCATTCTGAATGTGTATTTTTTACATACTTTTCTAGGACTATTTAGGACAAAATTCAGAATACTTGTGAGAAGTTACAGGAATAGACTAAAAAAAAAGTGCAAACAAAGTTCCTCCATTTAGTTTACAATAATCAGCTATCCAAGTGTGAGATGAGGCACACAAGAAGTATGATCAGCTGGCAATGGGCAGAAGGTTTAGGAGCTGAGGGAACACTCACAAACATCCTCCCTGTAACTGAGACTGCTGAAAGAAAATAATCCAGCAGCAAAGACAAACTAGCTTCTACAATCCCTGCTCCTCAAATCCCAACTTTTGCCGTATATCCTCTTCACTGGGCTTGGTTCCTGTATGATTTTGCTCTGTTTGCCTCAGCAGGAAATCCAGATTCTTTTCCCTGAGAGCAGGACCTTACTTTCAGCCATCTGTGTCACTGCGATGAACCAGTTGCAGTGGTAGTCTGACAATACACGTTGCCATTATGAAAACTTGCCATGGATACAGCACAGCACTATTTTTAACAGAAGCATTCCTACTTTACCTGTTCATATACAGGAGTGGAAGTTTTTCGAAGTGTGTCAAGAAGTCATGAACAAGGCCTCATTCTTCTTTTACTGAAATTGAAGGGAAAGCCGCTCTGTTATTTTAACAAGTAAGTTTGATTCTACTGATCAGTTTACTATTTGTAATGCCACATAAGACAAAATAAAACATGGACAATTTCAGCATAATTTTGAAAGATCTCCCCAAAAATGCTGGTTTAGAAAGCAAAATTCTAATACTCAAAATCTGTGTTTTGTCTGTTTTATCAAAGGATAAACAATTTTCCCATACATGTCTCTTAAGAAATGTTTTTTCCTAATAAATTTTCCTAATAAATTCACTATTAGAGCTCCAGGGTGAATTTCACATAACTGCGTCCTGAAGGATATATATCATGAAAATGAAAATTAAACACATTATTTACCTAATAATACTGTAGCCCATTCATCAGTCAAGACAGCAGCAGCTTGCTTCCCCACTTCCAACTCCAATTCTAAGACACATGTTGCATTGCTGGGAGTTTATCTGTAATAAAGAGCTTTCAGTTGCTGCACAGAAAAAAATGTTTCATTCCCAGCCAACCCTTAACTACCATCATCTGACTCTAAATCACTCCTCCCTTCCCTTCAATGCAGAGTAGCTTTCTGCTTTTTTCGTAGTTTACAATGGTGCTAATTGAACTGGCTTTCCATTAAGTGCTGTTGCTGCACAGCTGGTATTGGGTTCAACCAAGTGTGTCCTAGAGGATGGGCCACTCTTGCACTACCCTCTCCTGAGCATTTTTATTCCAGCTGATCCATAATGTGCAGAATAACATGCTTTAGGGGTTGTTTCCTCTGAGCTGCCTGCTGGGAGAAGTCCAATGACACAGCACTGCCAGGCTGGGCTGTGCCTCTGGGTCTGGGGTGCTGCTGTCTGAGCCACCTTCACAGGGCTGTGTTGGGGCCCAAAAGGCTCTTACTTTGAACATGTTCATGATGTACCACAGGTGCTGGGCATGCCTTTTCATTAACATGAATGTTAAACACACCCTGACCACATCAAATGTGTGGGCCATAATAGGGTACCATGGTTCCTTGTAGTAAAAGTAATTTTAGAGTGTGGTAAGTGAAGTATATTGTTTGTCTGGAGCTGAGAGGCTTTTTCAGAAATACAGCAATACCAACAGAATGAAGGAGAAGCAGAAGAGTTCCCACCAGGAACACCTCATTCTTATTCAGAAGCTGATCCACAAACCTCAGTCTGTGTTATGACTAACTTTGCTTTTGGAGGAAGGATATTTTGAGGAACACTTTAGAGAAGAAACATGTTTTGGTGAACCTCTGTAGGATCTTGCTGGCAGACTAAAATCCTCCAAATTAAATGGGTAAATAAAAAGCTCTTGTCTTGCACGGCCATGCACTCTGCACATGCCACTCTACTTTCACCTCAATTTCCCTTGACTGTTAATTTTTCAGCCTTCAGAGTTTCTCTTCCATTCTCAGTGAAAGCAATGTTCAGCATCTCCAACCAACTACATATGTTTCTGAAAACTAGAATTTTTGAGGAAATTTAGTCAAAGTTTTGATTTTTAAAAGAAGTGGGATGAGATAACCCAATATTATCAAAATAAAACAAGGTTTTGAAAGCAACCTAGTTTTTCTGGAGTTTCTTAAATAGTTTGAAGTGTCAATCCTTTGCAATGACCACACACAAAGTTCCTCAATTCCAAAACTGGGCAGTAGAAAGCTGTTCTGAATGTATCACTGTGCAACAGTCTGCAGTTGAAATCTTCACTGCAGGCCCTGCCTGCAGTAGGGGAAGTCAGCAGAAATTTTGGCATTGATTTTAATAGAAATGGGCTGTCAAATTTAACATTTCCATCTTGAGGCCTCTGAGATGCTTTTTGTAGGGAGCAAAAGGAAATTGGAAAACTGTAGAAATAAGCTGAGCTCCTGTAGCTACTTGCTTGCCTATTGGCTTTTGAGTTTATGTCCCTTGCCAGGAAGCAGGATCACATCTGAAATGTTAAGCCACTGCAGCAGAGCTGCTCCCCACTGAGGCACTACCAAAATCCAGAGCAACGGTCCCATCCTGATCTGTCTGAAAGGATGAACTTACCAAGTAGACATTAATTTAATGAAAGCAACTTCAGTTTCAGGGCTGAAACTCCCTGGTGAGATAAAAGGGACAGCATCCTGCTGCCCTGAGCTGGGGTTTGCTTCCCAGCAGCTGTGCAGACAGGGAGCAGGGAAGCTAGTCAGGAGGCAAACTCCATTAATAAATTGCTGGCTTGCTCAACATGAAATTAATTTCTAGACATTTTTTTGTTTTGTAGCAGGAATTAACAGCTCAGTGCTTTCATGCAGGGCAGCTCCTGGTAGGATTAAGATGAAATGGGATAAGAACTATGAGCAGAAGGAACAGTTTCTGAGTACACATCCTCCATCATATATGGGACAAAAGCATTCCATGTCCACATTTAATAGCAGTATTAATGGGAAAGAGGGAGAGAGAGGGCTTACAATTAATTGTATCCATTTCCTTTCCCATATCCCCATTGTGTTTGCTTCCTTTCCCAAACCTCACATCTTTTATGGCATTAGAAAGTCAGCAGATGCTGCCCAAGCTATGGAGATCCCTGGATCCCTTCTATACATCATATACATAAAACATCTCACTCACCTAAATCTTCTCATCCTCTGCACTGTGAAAAACTACCCTAAGCTAAACCTGTTGCACAGAAGCTGTAAAATGAATAGTTTTTAAAAGTAGCAAAGAGAGGCCAGGATACATTTGCAGAGAAATAAAAGCCAATCATTATGAAATAAGGTCATATTGCTCTAACCTATAAAAATTTCATGTTGTAAATGCACTGAGACAGCCATAAGATTTGAAGATCTCTCCATCCTGTTGTGACACATGTGAAAGTTATGTATAGCCATTTCTTAGCAGGCAACAAAATACAGAATCAAATATCAATTGATCTCTTCTAAAAAAACAACAAAGAAACAAACAAAAACATATTTAAATGTCTCAATAAGGTAATGAAAGATTCTGACAACACAGAAGGAAATGTGCAATTCTTAATAAGCAGAAGTACTTCAGACACTTGCAGCAATAATATTTTTCAAGACTTCCATCAAAAATCTCTTAGTAGTAATCCAAATAACTTCTAATGAAACTTCAGGGTAAAAGTTCAAAAGTGCATTTGTGTCAGGTTCCAAAAATATTAAAGCACCTGAGAAAATATCATCTTATAATTCTATACAACTCTAAGGGAATTTATACAGCCAAGAGTATAAACAGACAACAGTATTTTAAAAACTCAAACCTTTCTAATAATTCATTCTATATCTGCATCTCTGGAGAAACAGTATTTTCTGGAGAAATCCTGCTAATTCTCCTTGCTTTAAAAACCAAAACTGAAATCACAACATACTTGAGACCAGCTTTTGGGGGGTCATCATTCAGTTTCACCAGCTGAGGGACATCATAAAGGATCCAGACTGTCAAGCATCAGAGTAGCATGACTGGTCCCATGGAAAAACAAAGTACATTTGCAAATGCTCAAAACTGAGCACTATTGTAAATTTTGGTACATTACTAGAAAACTTACACACCAGTAAGTAAGTAAGATGAGCAGTTCTCAATGTCAAACCCCAGCTGCCAGCACCAAACACTTTCCAAACTGTAATCCAATATAAGATAGCAAATGAAAATGAAGTTGTTGAATATACCACCCAGAGCTTCCACAGAGAGAACCTGAAGCCTGAATAAAATATGCATTGAATCTGAAAGCCAGACTCCTACTGATTGCAAAAGGCTTAGAAAGAATCGTAGTAAAATTTCCATGTGATGAAACTGGGCAAAGGGTGGGGTGGAGAATGTGTTGACTTCAGAATGAAAAGAAAATAATAAAGTGTAAAGAAGTGTCTCATGATGCAAATCTTGCACAGGCCAGTGACAGCACATTATTCCATGTATTTAAATCCTCAGTTACTGATACTATTCATCACAAAATTCTACTTATCCTCTGAGGGTAGGAGCACAGAATTTTTATTTTTTTTGTGATTACTATCTAAAGCCATGACATTTAACCTATTAGTGTCTGGTGCCAAACAAAATCTTTTGTGAGTTTTACATTATTTGGTGGTTAGGGGCAACCTTATTCCCTTTCAGTGTCTTCTTGGACATGTAATCCTTGAGAACTACAGAGAAACTGGCACAATCAATAATCTGGCAGGTGATGAGGATATGCACCCTTCCAAAGCTGCTGTGTGTGCTAGAGCTGTGCCTGCAACTGTTCTGCTCCCTTACAGTGAGATTGATATGGCAGGACATGAAGACAAATGGGATGGATGCCAGGAGATGGCCAGGACTGGCATTAGGGGTTCCCACTGAAAGATCCTGTGACATTCATTGCACACATACACCTTGCCAGGCATCAAAGCAAGATGCAGGGAAATATGATTTTTTTTTTTTTAACCTGGTGTGTGAAGCATGCTGGAAAGAGGCCCCAGGTACCAGGAGGAGAGTTGCCTGTCTGATGCATCCATTCCTTCCTGTGCTCATCTCCTTGTGCAAGCACATATTTTCTGTTGGTGACAGCCACTAAGTGACTGCCTGTGTGCAGGAAAATACCTCTCCATTTAGAAAATGGAGAATCTGCCTGAAAACAGAAGAAGAGCAAAGTATTGGAGAGATTTAGAAGACACAGAGACTAAATGTCAGGGCAATTATCTTCTGAGAAATAAATCTAAGTATAATTTCCATACACTGCCAAGTTATGACAGATAAACAGACCATTTAAAGAGAAAACTCTTTTAATTTAAAAAAAAAAAAAAATTTGTGTCCTGGGAGGATGGGAGGACCAGCCAGCTGGTATTATGTATTTCTAAGGCATTTGTCACTAATGTTTTACTTTGAAGCTTTCACTTCACTGTTGTCAACAAAATTACTGTCACCATTCAGTACATTAACAAACCTCTCATAGATCCATCCTGCTCAGACAAAAGTGACTGTCATGCCTCAATGCCTGCCCGTGCAAAAGGGGTCCCACTGGAGAATTTTAACACTTTGAACAGTCTGGATACAGTTTGGTTGCCCATCATGAGGTACACTGTGAGTTTTTGAAAGAGCTTACATGAACAAGCCTTTCATATTTTAATAAGCAGGTGCAAAAAGAAAGAACTAAAACTTCCCATTTTTTTGGGACACATTGAATTGGGTATTTCAGAGGATGCATGAAGCAGTCACAAGGCTTGAAATTACAGCTACAGGAATTAATTTCCAAGGCAGTTGAAAAGGAACTCCGTATGTCTGGCTCCCTATGTCTGGCTTTGGATGTCTGAAGTCATATATGCCTTTTTCTCCCATCATTATCCCAACAATTCCTAGAGATCCATACCTTTACTATACCAGCCTTTTCTATACTCTGTGAAACTCCTGTGAGGAGGACTGTCATCCTATTCAGTACAACAGGTGCACAGACACAGATATTAAGAATGTTAATAATACATGTGTTGAATAACAATGAAGACTGATGTTTCTTTGATATCTGGGAATCTGAAAGTCAGAGGATACTGTAATATTTTTGCTTTCTCTTTCCCTTTCCCTGTGAATTGGCCTAATTTTAGTGAACACTGGACCAATTTTCATCCACTTCAAAGGAACAGGATCAGAATCCATGTTCTGTTATTTGTAGAAGGTTGTAGCTGTCAGCAGGAGTATTTTCACATCTGCTCCTGGCTAAACATCATAATTTATGTTAATATGGCTTCTGTAGAGATACACAGCATGGGAAGATTGAATCTGATGTTTTAAAAAGACAGTGGAAAAATCAGATGTCAATTGAAACATCAGTTAATGAGAAATACATAGGAATAATTTTCTGTTCTGTTTTGTTTTTATAGGAGGTAGAGAGAAGTACAGAGAGAAAATTAGGAGAAGCCATTAAGACAGGGTCTGCTAATGCCTTTTAAGTCAAAATGCTTATTGATTTCAACAAAATATTAATCATGTTAAAAGGATTTGTATGCTAAATGAACAAACCTAATGTGATAGAGCCATGTTGTGTTGTTTCAGCTGCACTGCTGAGCCATGATCAAAACCTGTAGCAAATGGTATCAAAGACAGACATGATGGCTCAGCAGCTTGCCTTGCTACTGGTGCAGTTAAGCTCTCTTATCTATATCCAGGGCTCTTTTTTGATAATTGCTTGGAAATATCTGCTGGCAGATGTTATTTCTAAGGCAGAACATTTTTCATTTTTGCAGCCATCCAAGGAGAGAGAGAAAGGAAATTCAAGTGAAATTCAATTTTTCACAATGAGGAAGGAAATAAAGTTGCAACTTCTTATTTCCAAGTGAGTTACCTACCATGAATTTTGAGGCTACAGGTGAAATGCAATTAGAACTGGTCAGACAAACTGGAGCCCTCCCATGGGTCCTTTTGGAGAACAAACCCCGAGGTGAGAGCAGCTACACCATCCAGTGAGACAGATCAGACTTATAAAGCCAGGCAGTGTAAAACAAACACACTCATCCTAAAGCTGAAGCTTGAATGTGGGCACCAGCTTCCCATAGGAGTTATCCTCTGGGTTTCACAGACCAAATTAGGCTGGATATTTAGCCATCAGTCTGTCCTGTGCTTTAATGAACATGCTTAATCTTTTGCATTCTGCTCTTATCCTCAGCTGCTGTCAACACAAAAAGCATTATAGATCTTCTTGGGAGAGGTGGGCTGTGAGTGCTTTGACCTTGAGAGCAAATCAAGTTGAAATAGGGTTCACTGAGCAATTGTCTCTTTCTCTGTCTACCACAAAGACCAAGAGCTGGCAAAAAACAATGAAAATAGGTATCTTGGGAGACTTCTCTCATCCTCCAGTAAAGTCTTGCCTGAATCACACTTTGGTTATATCACATTACCAATTAAAAGTCTTGAAAATGTTAAAATAAGTATTAGTAATTGTTGAAGGCCTGGACATTTTTCCAGATAATTTGAATTAATATATTCAGACCTCCCTGAAAAGGGAAATGTGGCCTTTCTCCTGCTTTGGAAAATGTCATTAATTGTTCATTTCATTTTGGAGCAATGGATCTTACATATTTTGTGGCTGAGTATTTGATTCTGGTTTATTTGTTTTCATAAAATATAGGTGAAAGGAGTAAATAATGCCCTTGCTAGAGCTGCAGTAACACTTACTGCTGTTCCAGAGAAAATAATTACAAAATGGAGCTTTAGAAATGGCTTTTATACGTACATGTATTTTTAGACTTGGGCTTCTGGATAAATATACTCAGGTGCATGTCTGCCCTTCAAGCTCTTGATATTGTTAGATGTAGAAATTTTTCCCTGGAAATCAGGTTACATGTCAGCATGCTGCTGACCTTAAAATGACCAAGCCATACATCTCAGAGTTGCTTTCATGAGACTGGGTCAGGTGAAAGAGATACAGAAGTGAAATCTGGCATGAAGGAGACATGGGGACTGCATGGCTTAGTGAAAGATTGTACCAGTGTGGCTGGGAGACTTAGGGGCTATGGATGACTTCTTTTCATCATTTTACCCTCATATTCTGCCCCTGAAACTCTGTTTCATGAAAAGACTAACATTTCTCCAAAATACATCCTTCTGCAAGGATGTCCCTTCAGATGGACTGAGGCACAGGCTTTTTTATGTAAGTGGCATGATTAATGGCTCTCTTGTCAGCCATTCAGGCAAGACAGGCATAACCTCTGGGCCATTTCCAGGGGTTTTAAAAAGGCTCTTGGGAGTGGAGGTGATCTGGAGCAGTGAACAGGGCCATGGCAAGACAGTGAGGTTGTGGCATGCAGTTTGTGAAGGCAGGATGAGCAGGAAGGGTGCAGCCACCCTTGTGGTAGTGGGTTGTGTGTTAGGTTGTTGTGGTCTTTTGGCTGGCTGTGGGATGTGTGTTTTGTTTTGTTTAGTTTTGTTTTCTGGTTTTTTGTTTTTTTTGTTTTTTTTTTTCCCCCCCAGTAATGGTTTACAAACTATCAAAAACCATTGCTGCTGCTGCTGCTGCCAACAAGAGTGTGCTAAACCAAACAGTATCCCCCAAGAAGCATGCTGCTGTCCAGGCTGTTGGCTGCAGAGAGTGTCTGAACCTGGTGTTAGTACCACAGGACAGCGCACAAGGCATCTGCATGTGGTGTAAGCAGGTGAATGTTCTGCCCTGCTCTGGCAGAGATTAAGGAAGAAGTGGATAGTCTAAGGAGTACTAGGGAGAGTCAAAGAGAAATAATCTGGTGGAGTTACACCCTTCCAACCCTGAGAGAAACTCAGCATGAATCACAGCAGCCCTGCCCCTCCTGCCATCAAGCAGAAGGAGAACACCAGTAGATGGAGGGGATGGAATTGGCTCATTGCTTGGGGAGGTAATAACATTCCCTCCCAACCCCCATCATCTTCCCACATGCCCTTACAGAATAGATATGAAGCTCTGGTTCCAGAAAGTCAGGCAGGTGACACTAAAAAAAAAAAGAAGAAAAAAAAAAAAAGTCTGTCTGGAGAGTCCCCCATTTGCACTTTGTCTGTTAGAAGGATCACAACCTCAAGTACTAAGAAGCAAAGGGTAGTTGTAGTAGGTGACTGCCTTCTGAGGGGTACAGGGGGCCCTGTATATTGACCAGAACCATCCCACAGGGAAGTCTGCTGCCTCCCTGGGGCAGGGATACCACCAGGAGACATCCTGAACTAATTCAGCCCTGTGGTGATTTGCAAAGATTTCCTGAAATTTTTCCATGCCAGGGCCTGGGCAGCCTCCTTTGGATCTGACAAGGGCCAGTCGGTGTCTGATTTTTAATACTAACATATTGTTACGCCAATGAGAAAGTTTATGCCTCTTTGTGAAACACACAAAAAACGCCGATAAAGTTCTCTTTCCCTTCCGGCCTCGGTAGGGGTAACGCTGGCCCAGGCCCCGCCCGCCCGGCCCTCAGGCCCGGCCAGGCCCAGGCCAGGGGCGAGCTCTTTCACCAGGCCCTGTTATCGGCCGAGGCCCCCGATAGAAAATGGGAGGGGAGGCCCGCAGGGCTGCTGAGATGCTAGTCCCCACCCCGGTGCGACCAGGGGGCCCACGGCTCAGGAGAACCTTGGCAGAGCCTTGGCAGAACCTTGGCAGAGCCTTGCCATCCCCACGCCCGTGTGGCCCGTGGGAGAGACAGCTGGGCCCTGTTCCGGCAAGGCCCCCCACCCTTGTCTGCCAGGCACGGGGAGGGAAGACCATCAGCCGTGGCTGGAATTGAATATAACAAAACCAGAAAACAGTCATGTAGCCAGAGCAGCTACCACCCTTTCTCACTGGGCCCCTGCTATCTTGGGCCAGCCCCCCGAAATACTCCACCCCAACTACTCCAGCTGCTGCTCAGGCAAGGTATTAACTCAGAATGAGACTTTGAGACACTTTTCTCTCCATCCTGAGTGAAAGAAAAGGACCGAGAGGAAGATAGACACAGAAAACAGCATGAAAACACCCGGGTCAGACAAAGGGAAGAGCCAGGTCCCAGATGAGGGAAGGAGGAGAGTAATGGACTGAAATTTCTCCTTTTTTTAAGCTATGGAGAAGAGACTCTTGTTTCCCTACAACACATAAAGATGTATTATGGGGTGGATGAATGTTCTAACTAGATATGAGCAGAGGCATTTGTGCTAGTGTAAGTGAAGTGCATGTACAGTAATGCAGGCAGCCTGGGTAACAAACAAGAGGAGCTGGAAGCCATGGTACAGCAGGAAAGCTATGGCATAGTTGCCTTCGCAGAAACGTGGTGAGAAAACTGGCACAATTTGGAATACTGCAGTGGATGGCTACAAGCTCTTCAGAAGAGACAGGTAAGGGAGAAGAGGTGGTGGAGTGGCTCTGTATTTTAGGGATGCCCTGTAGAACTCGAGACTAATGATGGTAAGGCTGAGTGCCCATGAGTAAGAATCACAGGAAAGGCCAACAAGGCAAATATCCTTGTGGGAGTCTATTATAGCCCACCCAACCAGGATGAAGAGGTGGATTAATTATTCTATAAGCAGCTGGAGGATGTTTCAAGATTACCAACTCTTGTTCTTGTAGGAGACTTTAATGTGCCAGGTATCTGCTGGGAACTCATCCATCAGAGAAGAGGCAATCTAGGAGGTTCTTGGAGTGTATGGAGAAGAGCTTCGTGTTCCAGCTGGTGAGTTAGCCTATCAGGGGTGCAGTTCTACCAGACTTGCTATTTACAGACAAAGAAGGGCTGGTGGGAGATGTGGAGCTCAGAGGCTGCTGGGGGAACAGTGACTGTTAAACAACAGAGTTCTCAATATTCTGTGAAACAAAGAGAGGCATCAACAAAACTTCCACACTGGACTTCTGGAGGGCAGACTTTGGCCTATTCAAGAGATTGTTTTGGATAATACCTTGGGAAACAACCCTTAAAAATAAAGGGGTCAAGGAGAGATGGACATAGTCTAAGAAAGAAATCTTAAAGGTGCAAGAGCAGCTTGTGCCTATGTGCCCAAAGATGAGCTGACAGGGGAAGACGACTGGCTTGGATGGGCAGGGAGGTTTTGAAAGAACTAAGGGAAAAAAGAGGTATCAGTTTTGTATCACTTTTGGAAAGAGAAGCAGATGACACAGGAAATGTTTAAGGATGTTGCTAGGTCATGTAGAAAGAAAATTAGAGAAAATTGGGCAAAAGCCCAATTAGAACTGAATCCAGCCACTTTTGTGAAGAAGAATAAAAATTGTTTTTATAAATTAATGGCAAAAGAAGGGTCAAGGGAACTCTCCATTCTTTATTTGACTTGGGAGGAAATACAGTTAAAGGCAAGGAAAAAAGGCAAGGAAAGAGCTGAAGTGCTTAAGACCTTCTTTGCCTCAGTTTTCAACAAGACGACAGGTTGTCCTCAGGACAACTGATTTCCTGAGCTGGTAGATGGGGACAGGGAACAGAATAGTTCCCCTGTAATCCAGAAAGAAGCAGTGAGTGACTTGCTGAGCTACTTAGATGCTCACAGGTCTATGGGATCAGAGGGGATCCATCCTCTGTGATGAGTGATGAGAGAGCTGCCAAAAGAGCTTGCCAAGCCACTCTCCATGATTTACCATCAGTCCTGGCTCACTGGGGAGGTCCCAGATGACTGGAGGTGCCAATGTGACCCCATCCCAAAGAAACTCCAAAAGGAGGATCTGGAAAACTCCATGCCTGTCAGCCTGACCTTGGTGCCTGGCAGGGTTATGGGATAGATCATATTGAGTGTGGTCACATGGCACTTACAGGACAGCTGAGAGATCAGACCCAGCCAGCATGGATTTAGAAGGGCCAAGTCCAACCTGAGCAGCCTGATCTCCTTTCATGACCAGGTGACCCTCCTGGTGGATGAGGGGAATGATATGGATATTGTCTACCTGTATTTCAGCAAAGTCATTGACAAAACCTCCCATAGCACAATCCTGGAAAAGGTGGCAGCCCATGGCTTGGACTGGTGCTCTTGGACAAACTCTTGGTTTAAGAACAGGCTGGTTGGCCAGGCCTGAGAGTGGTGGTAAATGGTGTTGCATCCAGTTGGTGGCCAGTCTTCAGTGGTGCCCCCTAGAAATTTGTGTTGGGCTCAGTCCTGTTTAATATCTTTATTGCTGATCTGGATGAGGGGTTTGAGTCTACCAGACAACACCAAGTTGGGTGCGAGTGTTGATCTGCTGGAAGCCATGGTACAGCAGGAAAGCTAATGGCATAGTTGCTATCAGAGAAACGTGGTGGGATGACTTGCACAGCTTGGAGTACTGCAGTGGATGGCTACAAGCTTTTCAGAAGACAGGTTTCCCCTGAGGCACCCAAGCAGGTGGTGAGGGCCCCTCCCAGTGAGGTTGGGTATTGAAAAGTCCCAAGTCAGTGGCCACTCTTGTGAGCAGAGGCACACCCACAATAAGAAGCAGTGAAGGAAAAAACTGCAGTAGCAGTGAATCCTCTGCAGCAGCAGTCCAACATCAGAACCACAACCATCTGTCCTCCGAGCTTGGCAGACTCCCTCTCCCCAGCTAAGAGACTGCTGGAACTGCACTACCTCCCCACTTCTCCCCAGAACTGAGAGGACACACCCTTAAGCTGCTTCAAGTGAAGTTTAAGCTGGATATTAGGAAGTTCTTCATAGAAAGAATGATTGGGCACTGGAATGGGCTGCTCAGGGAGCTGATCTCTTGAGGTGTTCAAGAAAAGACCGGATGTGGCACTCATTGCCAGGGTATAGTTAAGTAGGTGATGGTAGGTTGTAGGTTGGGCTCAGTGATCTCAGATCTTTTCCAACCTAGTAAATTCTGTAATTCTCTGAATAAAGGAGTTTGAAAGCTCTTCCTTTGCCATTCCCCACAGTAAAAATGTGTCAGTACACCATATCTGTGACCTGGACAGGTAACATCTCAGGGAAATACACCTGTGTAAGCTCTAATCAGACTTACTCTTGCCCTGTGTGCTGAGATTGCAGAGGAAATGCAATTTTCTTCATTGGGAATACCCAGTCAACACCCTCAAGTTCTGCAAACTGCACAAAAAGAAGCAAGTATTCCTTGGTCCAAAAAGTTCTTCCGTCAGTGTAAAATACCTGAATTCCCACTGCTCCTTGTAAAAATTGCTGGAATTCAATACTATCACCTTGCAAGTACATTGCTCCTCTCAAAGGTGAGGCAAGGGAAAAGGTAAGAGCAAACTCTTGCCTTTGCTTTCACAGCAGCCACGGCTCCTTTACAGGTGTCTTTCTCCCTCTTGGCTGGAGAACTGTAACTTTCTAAATTTTAAGAAGTGAGCACACCTTGTGTAAGATGTCCTTAAATTTATGAGTAGGTGTAAAATCATTGTTTGGGTGGTAAATTGAGGCACAGTCTTAAGAGCTAGTTTCTCTCTCTGCTGTTGCAGGGTGTGGCAGGATGTCCACCACAGATAGTTGGTGCATGAAGAGATAACCTAGGGACCCTGAAAGTGTGGGAGACATCTCCCCAGAGTCTGGATGCAAGTTCTGTGTTGCAGGTTCTGTGTTGCTTCTCTGGTGATTGAGAGGAAGGATTTCAATGTGTGCCTCACCAACAACTAGTCATTAAGATAAACTGATTCCTAAATTAGATTATTTCTTCACTAGCTGAAACATTAATAGGTGCCTTTGACCTTGCTGTATGTATCTACTAGTAGTCTCTTTTCTTCTTGTCTTTATTCCTGTGTAGTATTAAAGTCTGTTATATCTGTTTGTTTTATGTCTATTAAATAAATAATTCATTCTATAATAGACTAAAACAGACATTATTAAAGAACTTGTGAATGACAGTGAGCTTTGGGGTGCTGGCCACCTCAATAAAGCTACTGCCTGCTGCCAGAGGCCTGGGCAAAAGCCCAGGACTTATCTAACCCCCCCCCCCCCCATCCATTTGTAACACAGGATAGACATAGGTACATGTTCACACTTGCTCAGGTTATTAGAGAATAAGGGATTTGGCACAGTGAACTCCCACAGCACTCACCAAAGTGGAAAATAAACAGTGTTCTACCAGGTCAGCATTTGAATAATAATGATCTCCAATCCTTCTCAGCTCACCTCCAGTTCTCCAGTCTTTTAATATTTGTGATCATTCTAAATAGCAGAATATCAGGTATGTTAAATGTTGGCATCTTCAGACAGCAGACATCTGCATTTTGGCATGATGATACATGACTGTTGATGCCTGAAAAAGAGAAAGTTAGGTATATTTGGACAGATTGTTCCAAAGCTGCTCCTGAGCCAGACCGCTAGAGATACTGATCACCTGCAGCTCTCACTGATCTTCTCCTTGCTAGTGTAACCAAGCTGCTGATGGTACTGTGCTTCTCAGTTACTCACAGTTTCACTAGAAACCTTTATGGTATCTGGTTATTTGCAGCCTACCTGAAATCTGATAATGTTACGCACTGGAGTAAGAGAATTCACTGTATTGCTGTCTGCCTCCTTAGTTAGTAATTTTTGAAAACTGCAACAAAAATGCCTTTGAATAACACATTATGAGCCCCTTCAGTGCACTCCCAATCTCAGCAGTGTTCCAGAGCATAATCTATTGAATGTTCCCCATTTCTTTCAGCTAATTCATATGCTACTGTAAATTTGACCTAATGAGTACAGAATATTATACAGATCAAGAACATGCAGGGCCATCAGGTGGTGTAAAGCAGCTGCATTAATTAAGCTTCAGAGAGTGGGAAAGAATGAACTGTTGTTTTCTGGGAAAGATACCCTGTCTCTCCAACATTATTCCCTTGATAAGGTTCAACCTATGCCAGCATCTGCCATCATGACATACAGCAGGATTTTAACATTCCAAGGACGTGGTGCCTGGTGTCTCATTTGTGACTCCTCAGACAGCCTGTGTGCTATGGCAGCTTTTTGAATTTGACTGCCCTCTCCTGTGAGGGCACCTGGCACTCACCAGCAGGTGAATTTTCCATGTGTTTCCCTGGTGAAAAAGAGACTGCAATACTTTCTGTATGCTTCCCTCCTTATTTAATTACTTTGCACAGATGTCTCCTGCCATCTAATCAAAGGGTAAATCCTTACCTTAAAGGTACTTGCTGGCTAAGTTCTTGTCCTGGTTTAGGGCAAATCTGGGAGGAAACCTCTGAATGGGGTCCCTCTAGGAAGCAGATTCAATCAGTCCCTCCCCCAGCTGGTTCGGGGAAATATTTCCTCGAAGAGAAGTGGGGAAAAAAACCTGTTAATTTAACAGGTAAGGCACTTCCCAGCACAAAAATTAATACTAAACAGCAAAACCTCTTGCCACTGTGAAGAGATGACAGATTCAGAAGAGTCCCTTCCATGGGCTGCAGCCCAGCTCACTCAATCTGTCTCAGTCTTTCCAATGCTGGGAAATGCCATGGCCCAGGCCAGGCCTGGTGGGACACAGGTGTAAGCTCCCGGTGCTCTTCTAGGTTTTCAGTCCAGAGTAGGTTCGAACAATTCCAAAAAAGGGAGGGGAAAAACCCCAGTCCAGGGAGCTTCTCTGCCTCAGCTAGCCAGAAAAACTAATCAAGAGCAAAGGAGAGTTCTCTCCTGCTGTCCACTGCAGACAGCACAGTCTGTGTGAAGGATGCAAGGGAGCAAGTGCAGTCTCTGATGACAAACTCTGCACCTCTTCTCTCCCCCTTCACTCCTGGAACCAGTCTTAAATGTGCAGAACTCAATATTCAACACCAACAGAACAGATGATTGGGGATCATAAAGTCACCCCAAGACAGTTCTGTACTAGTCCAGCACTCATTTCTCATTTTTATCTTGGATCTTAAGTGTTTCACCCTTCATTCTCTCAGTTTCATTATTCCAGCTTCATTTGCAAATGTCACTCAGCCTTTTCTCTTATGTGTCTGTTCCCCCAAACAACTGACCTTTGATTTGTAGAGAAGAACTCTTAAGTTTTATCTGGCAGTTAAACAGGAAGAGTTGCTTTTGGAAACCTCTCACATTCACATTTCACTGGTTTCCCCAGACTTTTTATTTTGTCAATCAGCATAAATTCAAACAATCAGGGTACAAGTGGAGTCAACCACTACTGGGATTTTATCAGAGGCACTGCAAAAGATTTTGATAATTACAAACTGCTTTAAAGTTGTATTTTTTTCCCTTTAGAAATCTTAGGAAATCAGCAGAACACATTTCTAGACATATATAGCAAAACCAGAACATATTTTGAATGTTTTTGATTTTGAACTAATGTTTTCCAACACTTCCAAAAAATGTTCAACTACTTTCTCTGGTCTTACAAACAGTTATCAACATGTTCATAAAACACCAGGTATAAAACTCTTGACACCCTCTCACTTTTCAAGTGAAAAACTAAAGCATTAGAAGGTGCAGTAATATCTCGAAGAATGTGAGTCCTGATCCTACGGCTTAATCATCAAATCATACTTTTCTGCTCTTAACTGCTTATGCTTAGTCTGTGTGCTGAATAAGCCTCATGTAGGTGTAGATGGAGCCGACAGACAAAGAATGCCATATCAATCAGTCAGTCAATCAATCAATCAATCAATCAGTCAACAAAGAACAGTTAACCACCAAGAGAAGAAAAATCCTTTAGAGGTTGAAAGTCATTTCTCATCTCATGAAGATAATGCAGCTTATGGACCCCCAGATATGGTACAAAGACAGGAGAAAGAATAAAAATATTACAGCCAGAACAACACCCAAGCAGTATAAAACCAGCAATGAATGAAAATAAACACTGCTTCTGATTTAAACTTCACACAGGATGTAGTTTCGGGCATATATTTTAATAGTTGCTTTTGATAAATACTCTATGTATTTTTTAAAAATGCAACTGGCTTATCTGAACAGTATCAGAACATAATAGATAATACTTCTTAAGTAATTTTGGCCCTGATACTTTGTCTTCACAGATCTTGTGGATTCAAAGTAAACAGCTCACATAAATCTGCTAGGAACCTCTGACAGTGAGATCCGAGAGTTTGAACGTGAGCAAAGTCATTCTTCCTAAGTAATGGGTCTTGAGCCATTACAAACAAACACTAAAGATACTTGCATTTCTCTTCTCAGCACATACTGCCAAGTGGTTGTTCTGTGGGAAAGATTTAGGATGGGCTCTGTAATGACACTGAAAGTAAACATTAACAATTAATGCAATTCATTATCACAGTATTTTTAAATGGGTGCAAACGGGTTTTTGAAGAGTATCCAAACCAATCTGTTTTAGAGTAACTGCTAACAGCAGCTTACCTCTTTGTGGTGCTTAGCATTTACTGAAATAAAAATACACTATTCTAAAATTTATGAGAATTGATATCAATGTTTTAATGAACTTCTCAGAAAGTGCAAATGTCCTTAGTCAGCTGCCCTAGGATGGGCTTCTGGCACCATAACTGGTATTCAAGAGACAAATTCTATACCAAGATAGTTATTAAAGCAAGACCATTTGAAGGATATAAGCAATAATGTGTAATTCAGTATGAATAAACATATACAATTCTGATGAAGTGTTTCTCAGCTACCAGGAGCCTTGTTGTTCTTGTATTGAATCAAAAGCACTCATAAGTTATGCCTACTATTTACAACTTCAAAATCAATTAGTGCAGCTTTACTGGTTAATGTGAGAGTTACAGGAAAGCAATGATAATGAAAAACCAGTGCAAGCCGGAAATACACAATTATTGAAAGTCCCAGTCTTGGTAATGGCTATTTCTAATTAAATATAAATGGATGAGAAATGTCTGGCTCTAATCCTTTTGTCAGATCACCACAGGGTAACAAAATGATAGATCATGTCCTACAGGCAAAGTTTTTCATGTAAGAAAGAAGCCAGATGTTGAATTGACTTGTTTGTATTCTGCTGAAGGAACGGCATCTAAGTGAGTTTGAGAGGCAGGAGAAATGAACCTAAACCCTGGTGACAGTTTACAGGAACTATGCAAAGAGCCAGATCAGTAAATTATCATTTTATCATCCTGCTAAGAAGGTGAATGCTTTCCCTCTATCAAGCCATCAATATAATGGATTGTCTTGTAGGTTAACCTAAAGGATTGTACTGTTTGGACCTAGGCATTTTGGTAGATTTGAATTTGGAAACACATAAATGGACATTTTTTTTCCTGGTAGTCAATGAGCTATCTACAAGTGCATAAGATTGCCATGTGGAGTTAGAACTTACTTAAAGCATGTATTGGTCAGCAGGGACTGAGCTCCATCCAGAACAGTATGTAGCAAAAGATAGCTGGGTAACACATCTACTAAATATGCCAAAGTGAGCACAAATATTTTTCCACACTGCATCAAATTTGAAACTGAGTAAGTAAACTTGTTATCTCATGGAAACAGACTCTAGATAAATGTCTTGTAGTTCTTTGCTCTTGCTAAAGAAAGCAATAATAAAGCCCCCCAGATTTAAAGCTTTTATAAAATCTAATAAAAGACAGTTATTACAAGTCTGGTCAGTGTCAGTTTGGTCACATTAATTCTTACTCAACATAAAAGCTCTAGCCATTCTATTTTTCTATTTCTTCTCTTGTTTCCACATATTTATCTATTGAAAAAAGTAAATTTTCCTCATGCACATTTTAGATTTATGCCTTTCATTTCAGCTTTACCATTTCTCATCTGGTCTCAGTTGCCTTATTAACATTTTCATGTTGCTTTTGCCATTGAGCAGCTGGTGGTGATTACCACTTGAAAAGTTAATATTCATGCTGGAGCAGAAAAAATACCTTCTTCTTCAGCTTTTGCTGAAGCCCCCCACCTTGATTTCTAGAGAAAATGGCATCACTGTGAACAGGAGTTTCACAGTAAAGGCACACAAGATCATGCTTGGAGGCTAGGAATGGAAAAAAAAAATCCCTAACTGTCTATATCTGACTCCAGCACTTGTTCCAAGGTGTGTACTGCATGGCCTGATTCCCAAAAGTGTTCTTTTTGGATTCTCTTGACAATCTGTGTTGCTACAGGCACACCTGGACAGATCAGTGTGGGAGTTACAGGCAGGATAAGCCTTTCTATGTGGTCAGATCTTTGTGTGGTTAAGAAGCTACTGAGCTGCAGTAAGATGCACTATGAGGATTTATAATCTTCTTTGGGGCTGAGATGTGATGAAGCCTCTCTGGATTGCATTGAAACAGGTTATGGGTGCTTATTTACATCATGAAAGCTGGAGGATGGTGACAGGTGATGCAGGTGTGGAAATGCACAGTTTGTACATCTGTCCCTCCAGCTACAATGGAAGAAGCCACTCTCACCTCCAAACTTAGCAGAGGCACTTCCAAGACCCTTCTACAGCTCAAAAGGTAACTCACAGTATTAGAAATTCTGTTGAAAACACTCTTGTACCCTTTGAATCAGACCCTTCATGGAATAAGTCACCTTTTACTCTCTGTTTTTCCATGCTCTGTGATCCATCCCTTCACCCATTTCCAGCACAAGGAGAATCTATTTTTTCTTGCTTGACCTATAACTTTTTGTAGGCATTAAAGTGTCCACAAGCACAGGGTAGAAGTGATTGAGCATTTATACCTGGTAAATGCTGGACCTTTCTCAGTCACTAGTAGTCACTGATGCTTCTGTCATTCCCAGTTAGCTAAATCTTGGGTTTTTCTGGCATGATAAAAATCAAAATCCTGCTCGTAAATTGTAACTTGTTCCCAGGAACTGTGTGACAGAGAATCCAGCTGAAATCACATGTGAATCTAAAAACCATTACAGTCATCTTTCTAGAGTTAGCACATGCAAGCTAATTACAGTCCCTGAGCAGAAAAACACTTAATACAGGTTTTGAACTAGTGTGACTACAAGTAAGAGATTAAAGTGATAGAAGCAGGCTGCAGTTTTTGCAGCATGTCTATGGAGTTAACAACTACATTCCTGTTTTCTGCAGCAAAATATCAGTGTCATATTTCTCCTTAGCAGCACATGACGTGATGGCTGATTCTGACTCTTTCTGGAAACCAAGGGAACCAAAGCTCTTGCTACAGAGCACTCAATTCTATAGAGGGTCACATGTCAGAGATTTCCATGTTTCCTACAGGCTCCTTGTACATTTGCTATGTTATTTCCCCCCCTCTGTTGAGGTAATAAATCCTTTGGGGCACAAGCTGCCTCTCACTGTGGTATAGCACAGAATTTTGCTTCCAGTCTCAGTGGAGGCTTTTAGCTGCTACTGTAAGATAAATTATAGCAGATAACTGCAATATAGATGCTCTCTGATCTCTTTGGAATGATCACGTCTGCAAAATTAGTGTTTCAGATGTCTCAGCTAAAGTTTATTTGGTTCTTGTTTATTTATTAATTGAAAATACCTGTGCCTAAAGGTAAAGCAATCAAAAATTATTAGCTTTCATTTGGAGGAACAGATGTCATTTTAACCACAGCTTTTTTTGTTGGCTACAGTTGGCAGACCCTCCTGCAGAGGCAGAGCTTTTTGATTTGTTCAAGTAACAGATCATTAAACACAGTACCAGGCAAACCCAGGGAACTAGGAAAATTTGTAGAGAATGCCTCCAAAATACTTCAGCTGCAAGTTAGGCAGAACATACCTTTCACTTGTTCACTCTGGCCCACTGACTCAAACAATAAATACACTGAGCAATTTAATAGGTAGCTGATGTCAGCACCTGTGGGTACAGATCAGAAGTGTTTTGATGCTACTAATACCAAAGTTGGTGAATTTTCTGTAGGATCACAAATGATCTTTCTCTTTAATGACTTCTGATTGACAAAACTCTTGCAAAATACACTTTAAAAAGCCTTTTTAATGAATTCAGGGTTCACAAATAATTATAGGATTATCAGCCCTGCAGCATGAGATCCACAAAGCACATACCGGAAAAACTGAGACTTGAGAAAACCTCCTATTTCCCAGTAGCTCCTCCTCTCCCATCATCTTCACAAGACATTAAACTCAAGGCTCACTCAGCCTTTAATTTCTCAAGCTGTGAACAAAGGAGAAGCCTCAGAATCTGATACACCAACAAGCAGAATGTGAAAGGGGAGAGCTGGGACCAGGTAGGAGGTCCTACCCTCATTAGCATCCCTCCAAAACAGAGGTATGCTTAGGGATACCCCTCAGCCTATAAAGTGCTTCATGGGGAGGCAATTCTGAGTATTACTCATACCTACAGCAAATCTGGCTGCATTTGCACCAAAATTTTATTAGCCATTTCAAACAGAGAGAAGCATTTAGCATGTTCTAATGTTTTATTAAACTTGCAAACCTGCAGGAATTTTCCTGTGTGAATGGTCTTTAATTACTGCTGTTTTCTTTTATCTTAAATCAGCATATTGAACACCAGCTTTGACATTAATCTCAAGACAAAGTGCTGACACTGAATGGCAACGTCATCAAAGTGCTCTGATACATTTCATCATAGTTATTCTTTTTATTGCATTCTCTAAAAATTTAAAGAAAAATAAAATAGTTTAATATTCAATTTGGAAAAAATTAGAAGCTGTTCTCATGAAATAAAATTGACAGAAAATTTGAGGAGTTATGTTATGGCATGATGTCCTGCAGCAATGAAGCCCATAAAACTGCACTCTTAAAGTACACATTCCTTTGGTCAATATTCACAAAAGAGGAAGTAATCAGTTAAGTCATGCATTTTGCTTAGAGAGAAATGTAAATTCTCTCACTTTGAAGCATAAACAAATTGTCAGCTCCAGAAGTTAGTAGAAGACTTTTCTTAGAGAGCAAATTTTTACATAAATATGCAGGTTCATTCTGACCACCTCCAGAACTAAGGATAATAACCTGAAAGCAGGTAAAATGTGTCAAACCAAAAGTCTGCAGAGGCCAGTATTCTCCCTCTAATTGTGGATGGAGGCAGGCTGTTCTGTATCCTGTTAATTATTATTTGTTGTCCCCTGGTATCAGTTGTTTTCCCCTTGTTTTTTTTTCACTTTTCTCTTTTTTCACTTTAGTGCCCTATAAGACTTCATTATTTCCTTATGTTCATGACTGGCCATATGAGGAGGATCCAGCATGAAATGGATGGAAGAGCAAAGGAACAGAGCAAAGAGTCAGACTTTCCCGCAGGGGATGGAGTCCTAGCCTTCTCCTCCCACTGCATTTGTGGCATCTGGGTTTACTTTCTTAAGCTGTAAAGCAGAGGTTTTGCAGCTCTGTATCAAAACAAGTGTGAATACAGACTGTAAACCATAACTTGAATCTGTAATGGATGACTCCTTAAACTGTTCAGAGATGCTCCATGAGTATTTTAGTTAGAGATAGGTAATAACTCAGCCTATGAATACAATGTACAGTTGCCTGTTACAGAGCCAAAGAACAGATGTAAAATGGTAAATCAACTGCATTTGTCTCCATTTTTCCAAAGAATGCCTGAACGTTCTCTGAAACTTTTGAATGCATGGAAGAATAAAGTGTCTTTACTGTCTTTACTCTGATAGGGCAAATGTGACTGTTCCCACTCATTTCAGTGGGGTTGAGAGATCTTCAGGAAATCAAGTCTTGTATGGGGTCTTATGTTTGAAATTTTTTCATAATGTCTATAAACAGAAAAGCTTCATCTTCATCTACACAAACTATATTTTATCTTGTTTTTTTTTGTCTGTATATCATCAAAATCAAGGCTTGATTTATCAATATAAGGCAAAACCAGATGAAAATTTATGAACTATGTACATTGTTACTAAAACTTAGAACAGGTGTAATATTTATTTCCTGCACAGTATCACTGGTAGAGGTATCAGTGTTTTGTGGCTTCAGATGTTGAAAACTACAAGTAAAAAAAATTCTTCACTACTTGAATTTTCAGTACTTCACTATAAAATAGTGTCTGAGAAACCAAGTAGAATGTGCATCTTAGACTTGCATTGTCAAAATATTGTATATATTACTTTGAACACACTGGGGAAAAGTCTATTATAGAGCTAAGTAACTGATGACCAAAAGAAGTTATGAATACAAACTCTTCAACTAGGAATATAAATAAGTCATATTCATAATACAGAAGAATCTCTAAAAAATAAATGGGATGAAGCTCTGACTGTTATTCTTTCCCTATCTGTGGATTTGGGTGTTTCCCAATGTCTTACAGAAAATATTTCTACATGGCACTTTAGCACTAGGAGCAATTTTCCAGCCTATAAACTCCATATTTAATTTCTGTTAGCTTTCATTGTTTCATCAAAATTTGCTCTGTAAATTGCACTCCCTTACTCAGTAACAAAAACGCATGTCTAGAGTAGCTTCACTGAAGATAGCAGGACCTAGTTAGGACCTAGGTTATAACAGGATATTCTTGTCAGTTGACCCAGAGGAGTCAGGAAAGGTGGATAAGACACAAATCTGACCTTTGGAATTGAAATCTTGCACAGAGATTCGAGCTAAAAAACATTTTCCCATTTTTCGTATTTGACCTTGTTACAGGTCAAATGGGAGCTTCAGACAAGCCTTGCTTTAGGCTAAGATTTTTTGCAGCAGCTTGAATTTAGGCAGCCCACACCTAAATCACTTCAGCCCACAAGTTGTCAAGAATGGCAGAAGAGGTCTATTATAAAATGAATTATTTATTGAATAGATAGGAGATTAAGAATCAAAAGACATTAAACAGAGTTACTTACCATACAGTATAAGACAAAATAGAACTACTAGTAGTTTACATGAAGCAATGCACAAGATTAGGGTATCTATATTAAAGCTAGCAAAGAAACAGTTTAGATTAAAAGTCAATGTAATTTACCACTGAAATTACTGTAGTGTACATAGAGTCCTTTCACTCAATCCCCAGCAGAGTAAGCACAAAGAGTCGGAGTCATGACTTTGGGGAGAAAGCTCCACATGTTTCCAGGGAACATGCAGAAGATTTCTGCTTTGGTGTAGCTTTTATAGTTTGTAAAGTGAAGCGTCTGTCTTTCTACCTGTTCTTCCACAGCAAGATGTTCATTGTCATCTAAAAACATCAATTCCATGGTAGTGAAATAACTCACGGCAAGGCAAACTGTCTTGATCAAATCATTGCACCAAGGCTTATGTCAGCTTGTGTGAGATGCCCTAAGTTATTTAATCAGCTAATGAGCAACAGATAAGCTCTCGTGTGGTGAGGGCAGGTGCCCTGCTACAGACCTTGCCATGGACCTCACAAACTGAAAAAGCCAAGACATGTAAGTGAGCTGGTGATCACAGGGATGGCTTTTGTCTACTCTAAAAATGTCATAGCCTAAAAATGGCCAAACAATGCTGCTGGTCAAATGTCAGTTTTGCATGCATTAGCAGAGGTAAAGAGATTTTTCTACATTCTGGAAATCTCAGCCAGAGAAAAGAGAATTTAGTAGCTTAATAAGAACAGACAAAGTAAAGGCATTTACTTTTATAAATAAGTAAAAAATCTGCATCCTGAAGTCCAAATTCCAAGTGCTCCACTTGACCATTACCTCCATTTTTATATTCAGGAAAGCTGAAAAGACACAAGAGATAAAGGCAACCAAATGTTCAGAATGAAATAGAATCATATCAAGTACTAAAGCTCAGAAAAGAAAATCAGGAGATGCCAGTGTAATTCATATTCCTGTGCAATAAGACATGACCTTTTAGAACATGATATTATACTGTTTTATTTAAGAACTTTTAACCCGTCATTACTGGAAACTTTTCTCACTAAACACTTATAGACTCCAGACTAAATTACTTGACTAGGGTGAATACAACACTAAGATTTTCCCTGTTGGCATTCCATGCATTACTGTAGCACTGCTTGGGGGAAGTCATCAAGTTCAGAAGTGGAAGGTCCAACATGAAAAACTCAGGTCTATCTGTGAAAACATGGTGTTGATGCTTTGGGTTTTAGCTTTTATATTTTTCAGATTCTCTGCTGCTTAGTGCATAACTCTGAAATTTCATATTATGTATTAGTAAGTTATCTTCAAAGGGTAGTTAGACAAAACAATCCCTTCCTAGCTAGAGAATCAAGGGCAACTGGCACCCAAAAAAAAGCACTACCAATGGCGAGGGAAAGGGAGCAAGCCGGGGGCTGAGACTTCATAGCCTGGAGCTATGGTTGGATAATTGACCCCAACATGTGGATAAACCAAAACTTATAAAAGTGTAAAGACTAGTAACTGGGATCCATCTTGAATCTGACTTGGGTGTAGCCCTGGCCAGGCTCTTGCACTGCCCAAAGTGGATCCTTTGAATGAATACCTATTTTATCTCTTTTGCTTTGTCTAGTCTCTGTTCCAGGTCAGCCTTTCCAGGCATCAGTTTGGGTGATTATCTGTAGGGATAACTGGCATCTATAGCATTACACTGAGCTACTTTGAACAAGGAGGACAGATAGGAGTCTGCCAAGAGAGGAGCTGGTGGAGTCTGTCACCAGAAATGTAGGGGAAGGTCCAAGCAGCAGCACTGACTGAGCCCATTTTGCCCCAAAGTACATGACAGACCACACAGCAGTGGTGGTCCTTGGGAAAAAAAGCAGAAATCCCAAAGAACTTAAATAATATCCATTTACCATCTGACTTCCAGGAGCCAGACAACCTGCTTCCATGATGGCATCTCTGAAAATCTCTACAAAGCAATTTCTCAGAAGTCTGCAGTTTCCAAGTGCCAGTGCTCCCCTTCACAATACTGAGATGGTGCATTATTTATGGATTCAAATGGTACATTCTTATTCCAAAATAATTGTTGTATAATTGGGATAATGCCCTTGATTGTCTGCCTAAGTGAAACTTGGGTAGTAAATAACTCTTGGCTTTCAGCCATTTGATCAGTACTCAGAGCTGACTGAAAACTTACCATCAAGTCATTCAAGAATAATTAATCTTTTCAAATAAACAAAAAAGTCACATTAGTACTCATCTTCCTTATAATATTTTATAGTATTTTAGATCAAAATAATAAAAAACTCTCTTTTCCCTCTTCTAAAAACTTTTGTAATCATGTACAAAGCAATTATGACAATATTTTCCACCTTTTCTCCTCATTAACCTCTTCCTATCATCAATCCTCTTGTATAAGTAGATGACTGTCAAGATTGCGATAGGGAGTTATGACCTTTGTGTAGACAATAGGTCTAGTGTCCATTCCACTGCAGCCTTGGAAAGATTTCAGAAGGAAGTTAAGAAAAGGTCTCCAGATTCCAGAGAGCTTTACAATGTAAAACAGGGTAAACTGAATCAATTTAGCACCTAAGAGAATGTTAAGACTGATAAATTGACTGTATGTGTCCACAGTGCTGTAGAAGAAATAAATATACCCAAGTTATGGTAGGATCTTTGTAGCTGTACAGCCACAGTAACATGTTTGGCATGTCAAAATTAACTCTGAGTTAATTCTCTCTGAGTTGGTTAACTCAGGAGTTAACACAGCTTTCAGAGCAAATTTTGCAGACAGCACTGAGTGCTGGTTTTGCTAAACTGAAGGAGTACTCATCTTGAGAAGTTTGAAGCCATTTGTTACACTGGAAAGGAATTTTTACCTCTTGAATTCCATGTCTAATTTGGAGAGATACCACTTTTGTTAAATGTATGAAAACTAACCTTCTGAGCTGCACTCAAAAATAAAATTTCAAATCCAGTCCTTAAAACACCTTTCAGAACCAGACCCAAGGGCCGGAATTACACCACTGAAATATCATGGATTATGATCTATGGAATACTTGGGAAACAATAGGTCAGCATCAACACATCAACAGTGCACACCAGCACTGAGCACCTGTGTGAGGGCAAAGACTCAGACACCTGTGACTGCATACAGATACATCTCTTCAGGCTCACCTTCTCAGGCACCCTTGGAATATAACAAATCACTGCCTCTCAGTGCAGGATTTGCTTAATAGCAAACTCTCGCCTCTTGGCAAATCTTGCACAGTTTCTAATTAGCAGAACCACAAAGACCTTTTCCATAAGTATTCATAAATATTTCTACTGGGAGGGTTGAGCTCCAAACAAGAAGAGAAGCATCTTCTGTGAAGTTTTCAATAACTCAAGGCATTTAATACCTTCTGTTTTAGTACTCCTGACCAGAGTCTGCATCTATTGCTATTTGTCTGTGTGGGCTGCATTTCCACATTTGTAAAATATGATTACAGCAATTCTTTACATCACAATGATGTGACCTGACTAGACTTCAACAGAATTCAACATTCTAGGAGAGATTCCCCAAGACAAAATGGTGATTTAAGTATGGAAAGATTCAATGACCAAAAGAACACCTCAAAACCTAGATCCATACGTGGCATTCAGGTGAGGCTAGAAGCTCCCTTTCTCCTGAAGATGTTTAACATCTGAAGATGTTAAATGAGGAAGACTCAAGAGGAAGTAGCTAGCAAAAGTGCAAAAGAGAATTATAAAAGAGACAAAATACATGAATGGAGAGTAATTTTCTGAATCTAACCATCTACACATACAAAATGAAATTATTCCTTGAGAATTAAATCAGGATTGGAGATAAGTAATTTGGTGAAGAAGTAGTAGTAACAGATACCTATCGAGGTTAGGAACCTGGCTCTAGTGTTATACATCAACTTCTGATCAAACCAGGAAGATAAGGAAAAGAAATAATAAGAAATTAAATACAATAATCTGTAGCAAAGTATTTCTGTAGGTTTCTAATCTAGTAAGGAAGCAGAGAGAAGAAGAGGAGCTATTAATCAATGAAATGTTGCTTTTTGTCTTACTGGTCTGTCAAGAAAAAAAATTACCTCGCATATCTCATATAATTATTTATATACACTGAGAGTAATGTTACTGAAAAATACCATAAATCTTCCTTAATCTGATCTTTTAAAATCCATGACAAAAATTAAATACATTCAAATGGCAACAGTAAAGTTGTTATAGTAGGGATGGGATCTTAGTGATGAGCACCCTTACTCCTGGTCTCCTTCTTCTCATGTAGTAAAGCTGAGGACTCCTAAGTAATAATACAATCATTTATACACAATCCTTCACTATGGTGAAAACACTTCCTTGCATTGCATGAGTAAAGACAGAAGAAACACAGCCCACCAAGCAGAGGACTGGGCTCTAAGACACTACTACAGGAGACATGAGATGCAGCTCATATTCCTGCCTTTTATCCTCACATTTTCTCTTCTCCATGCTTCCTCTTCAGCAATATATCTACTCCTTAATTTTTGATCTTACACTGATGCCTTAGGATTTCAGCTTTTATATTTTTCATGTATTTGTAATCCTGCAATTCTTTAGTGCATAACTCTAGAATCCATAGAGTCTAGAGTGTTAGCTACTGTAGCAGAGTGTTAGCTATGTTTTTCCATTTTGATCAGACACAACAATCCTTCTCCAGGCCTGGGAATAAAGGATACCTCACTGATTCAGGCCTAGAGAAATGTATACAAAAGTGAATTGGGGGAGGAGCAAACTTGGGGTAAATGACTTCATTACCTGAAGCTGTAATTAGAAGATTAACCCCCAATATCCAAATGAACCAAAGTTATAGAAGTACGAATTTCTTGCCTCATTGTCCATTTTTTGGGTGTAGCCCCTGAGGGGGCGTCATCCGCCCTGAATTCTTTTTAAATGAGGCCTTGCCTCTAGTTAATCTTCCCTTAGTAAGACAGTTTGGTTCAGCTGATCTTCCACAATTAGTGGAGAGCTAAATTAGCGATGTGGAGTAGCAAGAGAGCCCAAATACTCACTGCAAAAGCATCACCTGACAGCAGCCAAGATGCCTGTTAAGCTGAGCACCTGAGTGCAGCATGTTGCTTGCAGGGACAGAAACATAAAATTACCAGTGTAAGAAAGATGTTGGAAACGTTTCCATAGTGGGGCATGTCCCGGCTTTGTATGAAAAAGCACAGCTGTGAATAATAAATGTGGCTCCATGTGGTTTTATATGGACTAGTAGCTCAATCCCCGGGAGCATCTTCCAATCTAGTTACATGAGATTTCACCAGCTAAGATGTCTACCTGGCTGCTCTGAGCTGGGCAGACTGAAGTAATTTGGAAAACCCAGACTATGTGGGTAATACCTCCAGAGGCTGACACACAGTGGAGTTACATTCCTGCATGTCCCCTGCGCTCTGGAGTCCATCCTACTTGTGCTCTTCAGCCTCAGTGAATGTCATCTGAGTCATGTTCTCTAGGAATGAAAAGCGGAGTGCTATTTGCAACCACTGTACTGCTGCGTCAAGAACCAAATGATGGCCCTCTGGCTTGCTTCCCTGCCTCCACTGCAGCCAAAATTGGATGTCTTGGGAGAAGAAGGTGGTCAGAGCAAGCAAATATGAATTAACATCTCCCGAGGGGTGGTAGAACAACAGAGTCTGCACGGACATGATCACAGCGGCTGGCTTGGGATCCTGAACAGATGTAGAGATCCTCTCCTTCACTGATAAATCTAACAAATTTTCAGGTGTTTCCTCAAATACTATTAGTCCTGCTCAGGAAAGGAAACATTTCCTGCTAAGAGGCACAATTAACCTGTGCAGGCCTAGGTCTTGGTTGGCTACACTCCTCCGTTCCGTGCAGTCACTGCCATGCAGTGCTGTCATGGCTCTGCAGACTTCTCACTGAACTCACGCACAAACTACCAATCTCCTCCTGCTTGTCACCGGACAGGCCAAAACTTAAAAGCCTCACCTACATGAAGCCAGGATAAAGTTTGCCATTCACTGACAAAATATGTGATTCACATTCAGGAAACCCCAGAAAAATACAGCGTCACTGGTTTTTGTGGATCTGGGCTCTCAGCTGGAGACAGTGGCCATGTACTCTTTCACTGTTCTGTTTTCTGGGCCTTTCACATATTTGTTTACCAAGAAAAGGCATGGTCTTCTGTAGCTGACATTTGCTCCAAGCTACAACAATCTACAGTTGAGGTGCCAACTTAAATCATGTTTCAAGGCAGTTGGACTTCTTCAGCTCCTCACACTTCAACCCTGGAACACTTCTGGTGATAACTGTGAAATTTCGACTGATTGGAACTGATTCAGGATATTGCCTTGGAAGACTTCATGAATACAGAGATAAATAGCATTAACGGCAGCAAATACAGAAGATATCTCATTAGTAAGTGGATATTGGCATTGTTTGTAGCAGAATTTGGATGAAGACTGATTTGTCTCTGAGTGGTCAAAGTTGAGACTTATCCCCACATGGTGAAAATGCAATGAAAGCAAGGGGTATGCACAAAGCAAATGCATGGAATCAGACTGTGTGCTATTTCCACAGGCTTGTGATATTTCACTGTCACAAAGTCTGATGTTCACTCTTTGCCTGTTGCTATGAGTATTTATTAGAACAATTTATTAGAAAAAATGAGGAAAACAGGCAATTAATAAAGATTCATTAGTGTGAAAAAAATTACTTCTCCGCACATCTGATCAATAGCCAGGCAGGCAGAGCTGAAGGATCTCCGTGTCAAATGAATACTTGAGGTACTGAAAAATAAATTTCACTGAACTACAGCAGGTTCACCTCAAAGGGTCCCAAATGTAGCTTCATTTTAATCGTACTGGCATGAAAAAATGTTATACACAATGGAATCGCTAGGTGAAACTACAACATGTATGTGACTTAGGCTTATTAACTTGCCTTTCTATTGGTTTTCCCAGTTTAGATGAAACAGAGCAGTAACTGTAGAGTTCCTCCTTATTCGGAATAGAAGGGCTCAATATCCAGTCATTTTTATTTCCTGGTCTCTCATATTTCTCTTGTTGAATCAGCTCAATTGTTTGTAACCCTATGCCATGGCAGACACCTATCAAGCAATCACTTTTCCTCAGAACTGCTCAGCCTGCAAGTTTAATAAAGGCAGACGCCATGGACATCCACCACCCATTTCTTGCCACTCTAAAAAGCCTCCTGCCACAAGACACCCTCCAGTTATTTCCTTTTTCTCCCTCCACTTTTACTTTTTCTCAATTTCTGAGCATCATCCATCATCATCTTAGCTCACACATGTTAGTTTTTCCCTAGGACTTTCCTGTGTCTTCTTATGGTGGCATCATCCTCCTCCTTTTATAGGTGGGGACACGGCACCATTGTCACACCATGTCTGGTGTGAAGATGAGGAAAGGCAGAAGCAGCTGCAGACACGTTCCAGAGTATAGGAGGAGGAGGATGACAAACATTAGCATACAACAGAAAATTAGGAAATCAATTATTAAAAAAAAAAAAATCCAGAAAAAAAAATCATCTAATTTGTCTTGGGCATTTGAGGAAACTAATGCTTTGAATACTTTCAGGGCACAAAAAGCATAAATTTTATAATCGCAATTAAGAGCTTTTTTGACATCTCTCTCTGTCATTCAGGTTGATGCAGTGTTTTATTTCAGTAGATGGTAAGCCCAGAAACCAGGAATCAAATAAAAAAGAGCTCTCAGTGATAGAAGCATGGTGATAGGACACAGAATGATATTCTAGGCCTTTGTTGTCTGTGACCAGCAGAAATACAGAGAGGAGGAGAGAAATCACCAGGGTTGCTTTAAGATGTATATTAACTCTCAGGTTGTCAAAGCACACCACCAGAAATACATCCGCAGCAAATTCCTGAAACAAAGAATTGCCTTATGCGACAGCTTCAGAGGACAAAACTGCATTTTTTTCTCCATAAAAGCAGCTTCATGATTTAGTCTCCCCAAAATGTTGCATGTAAGCTGTCAGTAGAGAGAAGGCTCTAGAAAATAAGTAGCTTTATGTGGCAAGCAGTCTGCAGAGTGCACGTACTTCTTGTGGCAGTGTCCAGCACATTCACGAGAGTCACCCAAAACAAGCCCTCCTGACCCCACAGCTAGCTGGAAGATATGGAAGAACCATGTATTTAGCCTGTTCTTGCACCTCCACTTGCACAGATACCAAGTTTTTTGTCCACTCCTACACGGAACATTTACAGATCAAACCACTCAGATTTTTGCTGCTTTCTGGAGACAAGAAGTGCAGCCAGGATAAGGGTTGCACTGTAATTTCATTTAGAGCTATGTTTATCCCTTTGCCCTTCTCTAATTTGGGATAGGACAGTCACCAATATGAGCTATATCTAAATAGCCACAAAAAAGTGTTTGTAACCTGTTTTACAGGCTAAGCAGAGAGATTTGCTTAACTTCTGTAACAGAGAGATTTCTCTAGCAAAGTGAAATCTGAAACAGACAGATGATTCCAAGAAGCACTTGGAACTCATGATTTCATGGCTCCTGCACTCTCACGTATTAAGTGAGGCCTAAATTTCTCTGTATGTGTGGCAGGGGAGGCAATATCTGTTCAAACACATTTGAAATGAACAACTCAAAGAGTTGAAAGTCTAAACTACCATTAAAAAGCCAGTCTTGGTCAAGAGCCGTCGTACAGTTCTTATACTTATTCTAGTTTGGTGGGTTTTGGTTGGGTTTGGTTTTTGGATTTTTTTTTTTAAAGATAAATATATTTTCAGCATAAAATGTCTCAACTAAATGTTATCAACTTTCAATTTAATAGTTGCAAAGTTTGAGGTGTCACCTGCAATTCAGTAGAAAACAAGTAGAAATCTTTTTAAACCCCTCTACTGGCTTGGCTGTGACAGATTGAAAGTGGAAGCCAAGAGTGGGGTTACCCTTTGCATAGGGCGTGTCATCACTGACTGCAACAGTATCTCACAGGAAAAGAAGAAAACCCATCCAGTCAGGTTTCATGTAACATTTTATTGAAATAGAACAAGAGTACAAAGAACACATCTTATGAAATGACAGAGTCCAATTCTAATTCCTGAATTTTACAGCTCAGCATTAATATTGCCACATGCTTCCAAGTGGCGTAAAAACAAGTCCATTGGGATCTCTAATACGAAATAAACTTGTTTGATGCAACAAACTATCTTAGCATATCTCTACTGAAAGCACTGTTTTTTTCCAAACAAGAGCTACAATTCAAACTAGCTACTACCCTAACCTAACTACTAACTAAATCTCCAAAACATAGACATGGCTTCACCTTCAACTATTCCAGGAGCAACTGACCTAACATACGTCACTATATATTACTACTACATTGCATAATATCAATTATATTACTTATATTATCTTGTATTATCTTATTGTATCAACATATATTACCATTACATTATAATTCTATAATAACATCTATGAGAAGAGAGATATATGTGATGGACTGCAGCTGCTTCTGCATTTAAACATTAAACAGTTGCAGCACTGGAAAACCCAGAATAAAAGTTCTGATTTTCAAACTTCTTTGTCCTTTGGGATGGTCAACGAGCTCTTTTCTTTGGAGGTGTCTCATCGTCTTTGTCATCTGGATTATTAAATACTTCAAACAGACGTCTCTGCCAATTAGAAAAGGTACAAAAATGAAATTCCCACATGGACAAAATACACGCTGCACATCTCTTTTGCCCCCAGGTCAAAAGGGGTGTGCAATAAAATGCTCGCCCCAGTTTTCTCTAGCTGCTTGGAAGCTAAGATTTAAATAATGCTCAGCTGTAAAAGCCACAAAAGAGGTATGACTTCCTGCATTTTGTCTGCTTAAAAAAAACTTATTCATTCCCTGATGGGGAATAGATTCCAAAAACGGCAATCCCACCTGTATATCACACACACAGGGCACTAGCTGGGAAGGGAAGCAAGCCAAAGAGTAGGAAGAGTTCAATCCAGCAGAAGAGGCAAAATTAACCTGTGCCCACCAGATGAACAACAGCCTCCAGTCCCACCCTAACCTCCTTAAACCATCCCCTAAACTAGTCAGGCTTTCATTTTTGGTGGAAGTAGTCAGGGATTTGGGTGACTTTATCCCTAAGATACCCTGAACAAGGCTATAGCTGTCTGTGCCGCCTTCCACCCAGTCAAGCCCCAGGAGGCCGCTCTGCTGTCCTACATGAGGATAGGAGCTTCCACCAAAGTTCTCTCCCACCTTGGGGACTGTCACCACTGTGGTCAGGCTTATGCTTGTTGGATAGGAGCCATTGGAGCTTGCTGGTGGCACTGCAGCTGCCTTCTGTTCATCTTCACTGAACTGCAGCTCTTCATCCACCTGAAAGCTCGTTGCTTCTTTGGCAAACATCGCACCAGAAAATACAGGGGGGACCCTGCAAGAGACACAGGGCAAGTGATTGGAGCTTTGCTTGGTGTTTCAGACTCAGCCAGGACAGAAATGGCTTCCAAAGCTTTAGAATGAATTAAGTGACTTGGGGAAGGCAGTCCAGCTCCATCCCTTCTTCCACCCTCACCGCAAACTTGACAAATAGCCAGCTGATAATGAGGCAAACTGAATCCCAACTCAGAAGAACAGAGTAAGATTCTGCTCTCCATAAGCTGAGAGTTTTCTCAGCAGAACACTTAACTTGCTGTCCACATCAGCTCTACTCAAAGAAAGGTAGATGGGGGTTTCCTCTAACCCAAGAAGGTTTCGGCAAGAATGGAACCCAACCCCAATCCCAGCCACCTGCTTCTGCTGCTCTATGGGAAATGAAAAACCAAGGAGCAGGCCTGCAGAATGGCAGTCAGTGGCATCCTCATTAGACAGAAACTGGGCCATACCTGTTTGCTTTCTCCTTTGGCCGGTCTTTTTCTTGCTCATATTTTGTCTTCAGTCCCTGGAATATGTGAATGTATTTGGCAGATTCCAGTGCATCAGAGAAGTTCTCAACTATATGTGCAATAAGGAACTGAATGTCCTCCTGAATAAGAACAAAACAGGGCTTCAGTCTCAAATGGTCATGTGCAGAAAGCTTTTCTTTTGCAAAGTAACCGATTCCTTGACTAGAACCCAAATATTCTTGTCAAGAACAAATGGGGAGCCATCAGGTTTATTTTTAGGAAAAGAGCTGAAATCTAGAAAGAATTATTGAACTTCCCTTAGAAATGGACAACGGACTCACCAACATATCCCCATGCCATTTGTGACCGTTCCATCAAAACAGGATGTTTGCTGCTATCTGGGAAACCTGCCTTTTGCCTCTTGCCCTGTAAGGTCATGGACACGTCAGGGCTGAGGCTGCTGCTGAACTTACCTTTTGGATAAATTCAAACAGCTCCAGCAAGGCAGAGTTGAGCAGGTTGCACCTATTGCTGTTGTCCAACACAGCATTTACCACTGGTTCAAACAGGTTTCCCAGAGCGATGTAACGGTTATAAATTTCATCTTTCAGGCCAATTATCCTCCTCATAAAGCGCAGAGCACCTGTGTGAAGAAAGATATTCAGGCATTCAACAACCACATGCCAGGGCTCTCACCTTCCTGTGGAAGAACTGAAAAACCTGCTGTTATCCCAAGAGGAAGATGCCCCCCCTGCAAATCTGCAGAAGCAGATGGGTTGACAGATCACCTTTCTTTCCTTCTCTGACTTTCCTGGATATTAGAAGTTCATGAGGAACCATGAATTACTTTATTACGTCCAGCAGCAATGCCTGCCAGCAGGCATGAAGTTAAACTATTAACTCCCTTGTATTCTTCTTCCTTGTTCCCCTCCCAGAACCAGCCGTGAGTCTTTCAAAACCCTGGTTCACAGCATTTCATTCACTCGCCACAAGGAGAACCAGATTCAGGACATTATTAAGAAAGGACGCAACTCCCACTGAAATGAGGCAAGAAATCTGATTACAAAAGATCCTGTCATGGAGATTTGAAAGGATCCCTGCAGACTTCAAAAGAGACAACAATCCACCGCTCACCAGAAACTGCACTGGTCTGTGCTACAGACAGCTGCCACCTCTGCTTTTCCAAATTCCTTAACTGTAGCCAATGAAACTCAGCAAATGAAGAAGAATTCTGACTTTGAGCGTACATTGGCACACTTACACCTTCCACGCAGGACCCACAAAACCTTTAAAAAGGAAATCACAACAGTTCCATACTCACACAAGGCCAGAAATTTGTGTTTGGATTTCACCAAGAGCAGTGATCTTCTTAGGAGATCTTTGTTCATCATATAAATCCTCATGTGATACTTGTGCCGTTCCACACAAAAGGACAGCAGCTCCAAAACGGAGGCAAGTATTTCTGCTGTTTGATAATTGTCTACAAGAGAAATTCATGCCTTAAGTTGTACCAAAAAATAAATCCTGTACTGTCAGTGAACACTAAGCTCAGTTGCTATTGCATTTCCTGACATCTTGTCAGGGGAGATGTGTTTTACTGGATTGCTTGGGGAAGCAGGACATTGGGTCAGAAGAAAACAACAAACACAACTGTGGATTTTTTTGCCTTCTCAGTAAATATTCTTTCAAATTAGACTACTACAACTATGACATTAATCTCAATATCCATGAAGGAAGTACGTCTTTACAAAGCACGCCATCAAGCTATGCCAGCATTCACAGCATCAGGAAAGGGCTACGGAAACTCCTGCCCACATAATCCCTGTCCCTGGAGGAACAGCAGCTTGCAGCAAGCCTATTCCCAGCAGGCATCACAGGTCTACTGCTGTTTCCAGCAGCGTTACCAGGCCCTTCAAAGGGAAAAATATTTAAATTGTCATTACCTATTTCATACCATTCTTCTGAGGTATGAGCCAGAAGTGGCGCAGTGAGAACATGAATGTAGCGGTCGTAGAAGATATCGAGAAATTCAAATATTTCTAAAAGCTGAAACAACAACAACTTCATTAAACACTGGCATTCACATGCAACCTTTTAAATTCAAAGGAGTGGTAACAGCAGAAGCAGCCTACAAAGAATTCTACGGAGTTCTTTGGGTCTGCAGAACTGTCTTCACACAAGATCAATTGTCTTGCTTTTGGGAAAAACTTGTGGGACATCCAACCAACCGAGCTGTCATTACAAGAATCCCCAGCATGGATGCAACTATATACTGGAAAAAGCATTAGTGACTCCAAGTGCTGGAAAAAGTGTCCTTAAACCATTCTGAAAGGCATGTAGTTTTGCCCAGAACAACATGTAAACCATTTCACAGGTATTCTGGCCCATTGGAATGTATTCAAATCTTTCAGGATTTATCGTCCAGGTGGAGAGAGCTATGGTCAGACAGTTCTAGGGCACTGACACATGGGACTGTGTGGTTTAATACTGGCACAATACCGCAGACACATACGTCTCATTAGCAAAATTATCTTATGGTTGGCTTAATTAAAGTTGTTGTCAGAACACATTCCACTCCATTGAAAAACCCTATAATTTTTTGCCCTCTGCCCACAGTCACAGCCATAGAAAATATCAGGCTTCTAAGTTTGACAAGACTTAACAAGACGTCTCTTCTGCCATTCATGTTCTCTTACACTAAGTGTGTCCATCATTTTCTCTGGATCGATCAGTGCACACAAAATCTCCATTAACTGACTGTTGCCTCCAAATTCAGGGTCGGGGCTACAGATTATCTGCTTAATGACCTCAAAGATGACTTGGGTATCCTGCAAAACAATCCAAAAGAAAGAAATCACAAAGTAATTACAAGACTGGAATGAATTCCCCATTTTCTGCCATTTTTTAAAAATAAAAGTTAAACCAAAACACAAAAATTCAGGTTTCATTTTGCCGGTTATTATCCTGTTTGCCCCAAAACTGGCCTATTCCACAAACTCCAAACCACTTTTACTCACATTCTCACTCTGTCGGGCCTCTTGCATGACAAATTCGTGGACTGTGGCTGGACTAAATTTTACTAGATCAGACAATATATCTGTAGCAGCAGATCTAACTCGCAGATCATCCACTCCCTCACATAGAAAAAAAAAAAAAAGAAAGAAAGAAAGAAAGAAAGATTAATTTGTTAGAGTAAATAAAGTTTGGTATTTCTTATTCCATGAAGCTGCAAAGAAGAGGCAGCTTAAAAACTGGAGAACATCTTGTTCCAAAAATTTTCATCAGAAACATGATCATGTTGTTACAGAAAAGCCACAAGGAATCAGGCAAATCCTTTCCCCGCTCTTTTCTTCCTTCAGAAAGGGCACAAGGCTTGCTGTGAATGTAAGAGCCCTAACTTAGGCTGGAAACATTCACAACATCCTACTTGCTGGAATATCTAAGACTTTATTGATATTCTATACTTGCTGTCCACAATTTATCCATTTGGTACTAAAGGAACACTGTACAAGCCAAGGTGCACAACAGTTTCTAGACCCATTTACAGGCAACAAGAATTCAGACCTTTCCTTAAAGGATGTGATTTTCTCTGATAAAAAAAAAAATACAAAACAAAAATGAAGCTTCCACATGACTCTCTTTCACCTTTTGACTACCTTGCCACAAGGACTTCACTGCCCTCAGACTTCTCCATTAGGAAAAGTAAAATAGTAAGAGCGGTCAAGCCAGGCTACTGCAGAGCAGAACTGTGGGCAGCTTCTGGATTCTGGACATTGCCAGCAACCTCCACTCTCAGCAGAGCAAAGCTCTCTAATCAGACTTCCAAAAAGGTGCTCAGCAGATCCAAAAATGTTTTACAAGTCTAAATGGCTGTGAGCTTTTCTAGTTTTATTAAAACCAATTCTAAGTTCTCACTTACCATTAACTTTTCAAGAATTGGAAGAAATCCCAACTTTGCCAAAGTCTGAGGAAATTCATGTCTTGTCTCAGGTAATGTGAAAGACACGGCACACATTTCCTTGAGAAACTTCATCTGGTGCACAGGGGATAAAAAGTTTTGTGTATTTGAGTCGGAAAACTCTCTGAAAGGATTTGTACTGGGGATGGGTGGTGGGGTGCTGTACTGGCTGCTTCTCCAGAAGTGCTTCTGAGACTGCAGAACTCTCAGAACACTTTCACTTTCTAATTCACCCCTCTCATTTAAAGCCTTTGAGGGACCACCAAGACTTACCAATGCACAGCATTGCTCGACAGATGTAGCTTCGTTCATTAATTGTGCAAAAACTTCAGAAAACAATTCCTCATCCTTCTGTGGAGCACACAAAAACAACACCAGTTACACAGTGCCTTCTGGAAACTGAAAGCATGATCTTTCGAGGATCCCACACTGCACAAAGTCAAACTTTCAACACTGCCATTATTTTTATCAGCGAGAAGGCAAATGCTAGAGAACACATCCAGCAGGATCATTTCCAGTTTTTCAGCACTCCTTGTGTGCAGCTGAAGCATCTCCGGGACACCAGAGCCACAGGTAAAGCTGGCCACAGGGCATGATCCCCAAAGATGATCCCTAAATTCATGTCTACAGAGTGTGACATTTCCTTCCCTACTCTGCCCTGCCACCCCTAGGCTTTGCAGATCTGCCCAACCCCATAGACTCCGTGTGGGATTTGCCACACCCACACCCACATCAAAAGGACAGAAAAGGACACTGCTAATTTGTTTCAGACTCCCTGACAGCACTTTGCACATAAACTTCTAGGTAAGCCACTGGTACATTTCTGATGGAAAAAATGCCACCCAAGAGAAAACTTGGGCCCTACTGGACCTGCGCCATTCTTACTACACTGTGAAGATCCCAAGGGGATCAGTTTCCCTCTTTTGCATCTGCAGCATTGCAAGGCACCTTTTCAGTCCATCTCTGCGAGATTAACAGATTACAGGTTGGCTGCAGCATTCAAAACATGGTGCAAATGAAAGTGCCTGTGAATATGGTGTTCGCCAGCTGCAAACCACTTCCAAACTACAGCCGGAAGGATCTCTGCAGATCCCATCTAAGCCACATTCAAAAACACTTACCTGCAGCTGAAGTAAAATCTTCTCTTTGCTGGATCTGATAAAGGAATTGAGGGTAGAAAGAGAACCCTCTTCCAAACCCAACGCATTGGGCATGATGATGGCCCGAATGTACTCTGCCCTGGACACCTGGTAGAGCTTTTGCCTGAGTTTAGGGTCTTTGATAGGAATAGCCTCCTGAAGCTTTTCTCCTTTGGTCAAGGTTTTCCTGTAAAATCCTGGCTGAGCCAAACAAGGATCGTACTCAAGGCATCCGGCAACATCCATAATGCAGTCGTCAGAAAACATCACCTTATACAGAATCATTTTGTCCAGGTACAGAATTTCTCTCACGATGTCAAACAGAAGATGCAAGCCTTGGGTGTACTCTAAGTGCTCACAGAGTTGGAAAAGCTGTAGCAGCTTTGCAATATAGCCTTGACTCCTCAAGGCCAGCGCTAGCTTTCCCTCGCGGATGCGTGAGAGGCGAACAGAGGTCACTAGCTCTGCAATCTCTCCAAGGCTGGAGAGTTCACAGGTAGGCAGCTTCATGAAACGCCTACGTCTACCCATTTCTTTAGGTGCTCCTCTTCTGCCTCAAGAAGCTCCTGGGTGACTGCCACGGAGTGACAGCAGTACCCAAAGGGGACAAGAGGGAAGCAGGACAGGAGGCCACTCTGCCCTGTCCTTCTGCTGCTCTGCCCCTCCAAGTGCCTCAGGTGTTCCTCAGCCATTGTGATGTCACCTGGGTCAGAGCCTGCTGATTGGTCCATCCCTCTAACTCCCACATTTTAGAATGTTGGGCTCATGACTGCCCAGGGTTACGGTAGATCACCAACGGCTCCTGGTGGTTGCTGACCTTTTGGAACTTCTAGAGCCCCTTCCAGAACCTTCAGTGGGCCTGTAAGAAGGCTGGACAGGGCCTCTTCCCAAGGGCAGGCAGGGAAGAGGGGCAATAGCCTTGAGCTGTTTCTGTTAGATATTAGGAAGAAATGCTGCACTAGAGGAGTGGTGAGGCACTGTCCCCGGTTGCCCAGAGAAGCTGTGGCTGCCCCTATCCCTGGAAGTGTTGAAGGCCAGGCTGGATGGGGCTTTGAGATACCTGCTCTAGGAGAAGGCGCCCCTGCCTATGGCAGGGACATTGGAACCAGACGAGCTTTTAGGTGCCTTCCAAAATTTATCAGCATGGAAGCATGCTGGGACACTTCCCCAGCTGGAGCACTGGAGCTGAGGGCTATGGGCTTTGCAGAAGCAAGAGGCTGGCAAGGGAGGGCTTCAGTGTTAAGGAACCTTCCCTGTCCAACCACCCAGGAGCCCCTCTGGAGTCATTCTCACATCACCTCCTGTGGGACCAAAGGCCTTCACAGGTGTACACTCCACTCTCACCCAGGCAGACCAGGCTTCCTTACCAGCTTAACCCTGGGTTTCCCGTAGCAGAGACACAGATGTCCGGATCCTCAGAACAGTTTAATCATGATGCAGTGACTAAATAACAAAAGAACGCCTCAAGCTGGTGCCTCTGAGGAGGAACCTGAAATAAAGAAACACCTGTGCTTTTATCCCCTCCCCGTCTAAGTTCATGAAGGTCTGGAGCTCATTAGGTTGTACTTTGTCTCTGAGTGACTGGTCCCCTGGCTGCCCCACAGCTCCCTGTGCCCTTTGTAATGCAAAGGGCAGTTCATGGCCTCTTGCCTTGGGCTTGGGCTCCTGCCCCCCCAGAGTTCAACCTGCACCTTGTACTGCAGCTGCATCCTGAGTCAGCTGCACTGAATGTATTCTTGAACATCTAGCTCTCCAGCATCTGCTGGGATAGTCATACAGGTGGCTGCAGGCAACCAAGGGCATTCCTGGGGTGATTAGAGGCCAACTTCCTGATCCAGGTATTAGATGAGCCATCCAGAGGCTGTGGATGCCCCATCCCTGGAAGTGTTGAAGGCCAGGCTGGATGGGGACCTGAGCAACCATGTCTAGTGAGAAGCATCCCTGCTCATGGCAGAGCTGCTGGAACTGCATGATCTTTAAGGTCCCTTCCCATGAAAACCATTCTATGATCCTATCATTTGGGAGAGATAGAAGAAAAGTAATAACTTGAGCGTGGCTCTTTCCTTGTGTTGGCTTGGTAATAGCAGCTGCTTTCATCTTTTCAGTAAGCGCAAAGAGTAATTCAAATTTGTGCAACACCTTCAACATTTCAAATTACATTCTAAGTGTTTGTCTGTCATCATTAAATTAAAGCTGCTCCTTGTCCCTCCATACCACATTCATTAAAGAGCCACTGGCCCTTCCAGCAATAGCGTGCATGCTGCTATGTAGGGAGACATCAGTGATAATGAACAATCCCACTAGACCACTCGGGCTGGAAAGCCTTTTGAAATCAGATGGCCATGAACAGGTCCAGTGTTTCACAATTAACCCTGTGTCCCAGCTTCTTCTACCCATGGTGATGCCTTACAATGAAACAACATCCACGTCCAAGATCATATTAGTATAGGAGGCCATATAAAAGCAGGCATTCAATGGAGGCCTTCAGAGGGCAGGTAGGTCCACAAAATGTACCCCACAGGGGTGAATACAGTTCCCTAAGTTTAGCAAATTAGCATAGTTGACAAAAATCATCAATTAGAGACCTAACTGGTGAGGCAAATTCCCCCAGTTCAACCCTTCAATGAATGCTGCCTCCCCTTTTTAGGGACTAAGTGTTCTTGATGAAAATGTGTCTTCAAGAGCTTCTTTTTGACCTTCTTTTTTTTCCTAGGGAAAACCGAGATAGAATAGGGGTCTTGTAACCCCCGGGGCTTGGATATTTGGAATAAATTTCATCTCTCTGCCTAGGGAAAACAGTAAGGAAAAGTACTGGGGCTACGAACACACTGGTAGTCTACAAATACATGTGTAAAGAGTATGGAGCATATATAAAAAGAAAAGGGCTAAAATCAATTTGTCATCAATTGCAAACGGCATCTGAAATAGGCATGCAATGAGTCCCCTGGAAAACAACACGGAAAATGTTGTGGAGGCCTTTAGCAAACAGGAGACCCTGTGCAGGCACAAGCTGTGATATTTTCTGGTCAGAATCCCTTTCACAGAGAGTTTTTACTGGAAGACATTAATTTATTTTTAGCCAAATAATCATGGTAGAAGTCAGTTTTGAGGAATTTCTTGTTTGATCTTTACACTGTGAAGCTTTTCTTCATAATTCTGATACTCTGCTTCTTTTTGCCTTGGAAAATGCTTTTCAAAAACCAAAAAAAAAAAGAAGAAAGAAAAGTGGAAAGGAAGTGTTAGAAATGAGAGGGATTAGAATGAAAATGCTTCAAGCCTAGTCTCACATTTTTTAATTTTCATTTTTTGAAAATGCTCAGCTCTGGACTTTCACCTCAAATAAGACATCATCAAAGCAAGAAAAATGTTTCTACCTACTCCATTACAATATGCAAAAGTATTTTGTGGAATATGAATTGTAGGGTATTTGGTCTGGAAAGAACCAGAGATCTGTCTTTCCATTTGTGGGGGGGTGAGGGGATGGGGCAGTGGGGGGAAAGTGATGAAAGCGCTGAATGAAAAACATCAATTTGAAATGTAAAAGAAAGGACTTTTCAAAAGACTGGCTAAAGTTTACAGATAATAGCTATGAAGTGGCAATTTTGAAACCAAGTATTAAGTTAGCTAGGAACAATCCTCACTTTTCCAAATGCTGGTTTTATAAAGATCAGGTCAGCTCCATTCACAGGGGTGGTGTGTTCAGGCAGCTGCTCCCACAGGACTGTGAATGATTTCTTACCTTTAAGTGAGCCGCAGAGGAACACGATTTGCAGGTGTGGCACTTTTCCCAGTGCACTGTTAATGAGTCTGGGTAACCCCTCCGTGCAGCGCTGCTGACCCGAGGACATTCCCATGTTGGTGCATCCTTGCAGGCTGTGCCTGAGCTCTCTGTACATGGCAGGGGCAGAAATTATCACGCTGCACCATTTCAGCATCTTCTGTAGCTCAAAAGGCTGCTGTCGGCTGAAGAGCAGCGCCAGCTCTGAGAGCCAGAGGCACGACCTGGGGCACAGAAAGATCCCAGCTTGTGCTGACACAAGCTTTGCCCACCAACTCCTTTAGTAGTTCAAGATGGATTCAGCTGGGACTGTTGCAGCATGGGCTGTGTGGTGCAATCTTTGTTGGCTGGTTTAAAATGGGTTTCCTTAGTTCTGGAGTTTTCATGAAGAACCTAGGTATGTTTCACATTATCAGAGTTGGCTGTTCAGAGTGTCTCAGTCCCACTCTTGCCAAGATATCCAGGGTATCCTTCAGTGGGAAGCCGACCAATCTATCATTCAGATGCCCTTGGTAATGAAGGAGCTCAGATGTCCTTGTCAGAACCAGAAGCACACCCTGAATCCCACTGATTGTCAGTGTATCCTGGGACTTCTAAACGGCTTTGCTGTTTTAAAATCGATGAAGAGCTTGAAGAATGCTCTTATGCTTTGGGAAACAAGAAATGAATAGGAAGGATTTACACTAGTGCCATGCCCAGATGCCCAGGTATTGACAAAAATAGTCCCCAACAAGGACCAGCCTAGTCTTACCTTCTCCATGCTGTCTTGTGAGGATTTTATGATGATACTCTATTCACTAATTGTCTGCCCTATACCCAGAAATGGCTGGTGGAGCTTTAGGGTGGGTCCAGGGGTAGAGGTTGTGCCTGGGGTCTCTTGTGCAGGCTTTTTCCAAAGCTTCACTCCCAGGCAGGTGTCTGTGGTTCCCTGCAGACAGGCAGACTTTATTGCTTAGCTAGCTTTGATTTGTTAGCTTAGGCAAGAAGTTTTATTTCATCCCTTCCCTGACCTTGGAGACTTTGACAACAAACCTTCCACGATTTTTCGTTTTGTTTTTTGTTTGTTTGGTTGGTTGGTTGGTTTGGTTTGGCTTTTTTTCTTGTTTTTTTTTTCTTTTTCTTTTTTTTTTTTTTTTTTTTTTTTTTCTCCTGAACAGTTCAGTTTGGTTTTGGTCTGAGATTAGAGAGTTGATGGGAGAAGCAGACGACCAGCAAGGAGCAAAGGAGCTGCTCCATCCCAGCCCCAGACCTCCCTAAAGCTGAACCCACAAAAGAAAGGGCACCAAATCTTCCAGCTTCATCTGCTGTGATGAGGAGACCAACATCAGACATTCACCAGGTTCCCACCAGGTTTTTTTCCCCTGAGCTCCTGTGTGAACCTTTAGGATTTTTTGTCCCATGAGACAGAAGCCAGGTGCCGTTTTGTTCCTCCCCACCACATGGTTGGCTGTTGTTTTTCTCTTAGCCTGGCATTTTGAGCTTGTTTTTCTTTTTTGTTACAGTGTGAGTGTGTGTGTGGGGAGGGCAAGGTCTGCCAGTTCAGTATCTGTCATTTTTCCACATTTCTTTTCCCATGCCATGTTGGCACTTGTTTTCTTAGTCTTTGCATTGTCTGTAGCAGAATTTGGATGAAGACTGATTTGTCTCTGAGTGGTCAAAGTTGAGACTTATCCCCACATGGTGAAAATGCAATGAAAGCAAGGGGTATGCACAAAGCAAATGCATGGAATCAGACTGTGTGCTATTTCCACAGGCTTGTGATATTTCACTGTCACAAAGTCTGATGTTCACTCTTTGCCTGTTGCTATGAGTATTTATTAGAACAATTTATTAGAAAAAATGAGGAAAACAGGCAATTAATAAAGATTCATTAGTGTGAAAAAAATTACTTCTCCGCACATCTGATCAATAGCCAGGCAGGCAGAGCTGAAGGATCTCCGTGTCAAATGAATACTTGAGGTACTGAAAAATAAATTTCACTGAACTACAGCAGGTTCACCTCAAAGGGTCCCAAATGTAGCTTCATTTTAATCGTACTGGCATGAAAAAATGTTATACACAATGGAATCGCTAGGTGAAACTACAACATGTATGTGACTTAGGCTTATTCACTTGCCTTTCTATTGGTTTTCCCAGTTTAGATGAAACAGAGCAGTAACTGTAGAGTTCCTCCTTATTCGGAATAGAAGGGCTCAATATCCAGTCATTTTTATTTCCTGGTTTCTCATATTTCTCTTGTTGAATCAGCTCAATTGTTTGTAACCCTATGCCATGGCAGACACCTATCAAGCAATCACTTTTCCTCAGAACTGCTCAGCCTGCAAGTTTAATAAAGGCAGACGCCATGGACATCCACCACCCATTTCTTGCCACTCTAAAAAGCCTCCTGCCACAAGACACCCTCCAGTTATTTCCTTTTTCTCCCTCCACTTTTACTTTTTCTCAATTTCTGAGCATCATCCATCATCATCTTAGCTCACACATGTTAGTTTTTCCCTAGGACTTTCCTGTGTCTTCTTATGGTGGCATCATCCTCCTCCTTTTATAGGTGGGGACACGGCACCATTGTCACACCATGTCTGGTGTGAAGATGAGGAAAGGCAGAAGCAGCTGCAGACACGTTCCAGAGTATAGGAGGAGGAGGATGACAAACATTAGCATACAACAGAAAATTAGGAAATCAATTATTAAAAAAAAAAAAATCCAGAAAAAAAAATCATCTAATTTGTCTTGGGCATTTGAGGAAACTAATGCTTTGAATACTTTCAGGGCACAAAAAGCATAAATTTTATAATCGCAATTAAGAGCTTTTTTGACATCTCTCTCTGTCATTCAGGTTGATGCAGTGTTTTATTTCAGTAGATGGTAAGCCCAGAAACCAGGAATCAAATAAAAAAGAGCTCTCAGTGATAGAAGCATGGTGATAGGACACAGAATGATATTCTAGGCCTTTGTTGTCTGTGACCAGCAGAAATACAGAGAGGAGGAGAGAAATCACCAGGGTTGCTTTAAGATGTATATTAACTCTCAGGTTGTCAAAGCACACCACCAGAAATACATCCGCAGCAAATTCCTGAAACAAAGAATTGCCTTATGCGACAGCTTCAGAGGACAAAACTGCATTTTTTTCTCCATAAAAGCAGCTTCATGATTTAGTCTCCCCAAAATGTTGCATGTAAGCTGTCAGTAGAGAGAAGGCTCTAGAAAATAAGTAGCTTTATGTGGCAAGCAGTCTGCAGAGTGCACGTACTTCTTGTGGCAGTGTCCAGCACATTCACGAGAGTCACCCAAAACAAGCCCTCCTGACCCCACAGCTAGCTGGAAGATATGGAAGAACCATGTATTTAGCCTGTTCTTGCACCTCCACTTGCACAGATACCAAGTTTTTTGTCCACTCCTACACGGAACATTTACAGATCAAACCACTCAGATTTTTGCTGCTTTCTGGAGACAAGAAGTGCAGCCAGGATAAGGGTTGCACTGTAATTTCATTTAGAGCTATGTTTATCCCTTTGCCCTTCTCTAATTTGGGATAGGACAGTCACCAATATGAGCTATATCTAAATAGCCACAAAAAAGTGTTTGTAACCTGTTTTACAGGCTAAGCAGAGAGATTTGCTTAACTTCTGTAACAGAGAGATTTCTCTAGCAAAGTGAAATCTGAAACAGACAGATGATTCCAAGAAGCACTTGGAACTCATGATTTCATGGCTCCTGCACTCTCACGTATTAAGTGAGGCCTAAATTTCTCTGTATGTGTGGCAGGGGAGGCAATATCTGTTCAAACACATTTGAAATGAACAACTCAAAGAGTTGAAAGTCTAAACTACCATTAAAAAGCCAGTCTTGGTCAAGAGCCGTCGTACAGTTCTTATACTTATTCTAGTTTGGTGGGTTTTGGTTGGGTTTGGTTTTTGGATTTTTTTTTTTAAAGATAAATATATTTTCAGCATAAAATGTCTCAACTAAATGTTATCAACTTTCAATTTAATAGTTGCAAAGTTTGAGGTGTCACCTGCAATTCAGTAGAAAACAAGTAGAAATCTTTTTAAACCCCTCTACTGGCTTGGCTGTGACAGATTGAAAGTGGAAGCCAAGAGTGGGGTTACCCTTTGCATAGGGCGTGTCATCACTGACTGCAACAGTATCTCACAGGAAAAGAAGAAAACCCATCCAGTCAGGTTTCATGTAACATTTTATTGAAATAGAACAAGAGTACAAAGAACACATCTTATGAAATGACAGAGTCCAATTCTAATTCCTGAATTTTACAGCTCAGCATTAATATTGCCACATGCTTCCAAGTGGCGTAAAAACAAGTCCATTGGGATCTCTAATACGAAATAAACTTGTTTGATGCAACAAACTATCTTAGCATATCTCTACTGAAAGCACTGGTTTTTTCCAAACAAGAGCTACAATTCAAACTAGCTACTACCCTAACCTAACTACTAACTAAATCTCCAAAACATAGACATGGCTTCACCTTCAACTATTCCAGGAGCAACTGACCTAACATACGTCACTATATATTACTACTACATTGCATAATATCAATTATATTACTTATATTATCTTGTATTATCTTATTGTATCAACATATATTACCATTACATTATAATTCTATAATAACATCTATGAGAAGAGAGATATATGTGATGGACTGCAGCTGCTTCTGCATTTAAACATTAAACAGTTGCAGCACTGGAAAACCCAGAATAAAAGTTCTGATTTTCAAACTTCTTTGTCCTTTGGGATGGTCAACGAGCTCTTTTCTTTGGAGGTGTCTCATCGTCTTTGTCATCTGGATTATTAAATACTTCAAACAGACGTCTCTGCCAATTAGAAAAGGTACAAAAATGAAATTCCCACATGGACAAAATACACGCTGCACATCTCTTTTGCCCCCAGGTCAAAAGGGGTGTGCAATAAAATGCTCGCCCCAGTTTTCTCTAGCTGCTTGGAAGCTAAGATTTAAATAATGCTCAGCTGTAAAAGCCACAAAAGAGGTATGACTTCCTGCATTTTGTCTGCTTAAAAAAAACTTATTCATTCCCTGATGGGGAATAGATTCCAAAAACGGCAATCCCACCTGTATATCACACACACAGGGCACTAGCTGGGAAGGGAAGCAAGCCAAAGAGTAGGAAGAGTTCAATCCAGCAGAAGAGGCAAAATTAACCTGTGCCCACCAGATGAACAACAGCCTCCAGTCCCACCCTAACCTCCTTAAACCATCCCCTAAACTAGTCAGGCTTTCATTTTTGGTGGAAGTAGTCAGGGATTTGGGTGACTTTATCCCTAAGATACCCTGAACAAGGCTATAGCTGTCTGTGCCGCCTTCCACCCAGTCAAGCCCCAGGAGGCCGCTCTGCTGTCCTACATGAGGATAGGAGCTTCCACCAAAGTTCTCTCCCACCTTGGGGACTGTCACCACTGTGGTCAGGCTTATGCTTGTTGGATAGGAGCCATTGGAGCTTGCTGGTGGCACTGCAGCTGCCTTCTGTTCATCTTCACTGAACTGCAGCTCTTCATCCACCTGAAAGCTCGTTGCTTCTTTGGCAAACATCGCACCAGAAAATACAGGGGGGACCCTGCAAGAGACACAGGGCAAGTGATTGGAGCTTTGCTTGGTGTTTCAGACTCAGCCAGGACAGAAATGGCTTCCAAAGCTTTAGAATGAATTAAGTGACTTGGGGAAGGCAGTCCAGCTCCATCCCTTCTTCCACCCTCACCGCAAACTTGACAAATAGCCAGCTGATAATGAGGCAAACTGAATCCCAACTCAGAAGAACAGAGTAAGATTCTGCTCTCCATAAGCTGAGAGTTTTCTCAGCAGAACACTTAACTTGCTGTCCACATCAGCTCTACTCAAAGAAAGGTAGATGGGGGTTTCCTCTAACCCAAGAAGGTTTCGGCAAGAATGGAACCCAACCCCAATCCCAGCCACCTGCTTCTGCTGCTCTATGGGAAATGAAAAACCAAGGAGCAGGCCTGCAGAATGGCAGTCACTGGCATCCTCATTAGACAGAAACTGGGCCATACCTGTTTGCTTTCTCCTTTGGCCGGTCTTTTTCTTGCTCATATTTTGTCTTCAGTCCCTGGAATATGTGAATGTATTTGGCAGATTCCAGTGCATCAGAGAAGTTCTCAACTATATGTGCAATAAGGAACTGAATGTCCTCCTGAATAAGAACAAAACAGGGCTTCAGTCTCAAATGGTCATGTGCAGAAAGCTTTTCTTTTGCAAAGTAACCGATTCCTTGACTAGAACCCAAATATTCTTGTCAAGAACAAATGGGGAGCCATCAGGTTTATTTTTAGGAAAAGAGCTGAAATCTAGAAAGAATTATTGAACTTCCCTTAGAAATGGACAACGGACTCACCAACATATCCCCATGCCATTTGTGACCGTTCCATCAAAACAGGATGTTTGCTGCTATCTGGGAAACCTGCCTTTTGCCTCTTGCCCTGTAAGGTCATGGACACGTCAGGGCTGAGGCTGCTGCTGAACTTACCTTTTGGATAAATTCAAACAGCTCCAGCAAGGCAGAGTTGAGCAGGTTGCACCTATTGCTGTTGTCCAACACAGCATTTACCACTGGTTCAAACAGGTTTCCCAGAGCGATGTAACGGTTATAAATTTCATCTTTCAGGCCAATTATCCTCCTCATAAAGCGCAGAGCACCTGTGTGAAGAAAGATATTCAGGCATTCAACAACCACATGCCAGGGCTCTCACCTTCCTGTGGAAGAACTGAAAAACCTGCTGTTATCCCAAGAGGAAGATGCCCCCCCTGCAAATCTGCAGAAGCAGATGGGTTGACAGATCACCTTTCTTTCCTTCTCTGACTTTCCTGGATATTAGAAGTTCATGAGGAACCATGAATTACTTTATTACGTCCAGCAGCAATGCCTGCCAGCAGGCATGAAGTTAAACTATTAACTCCCTTGTATTCTTCTTCCTTGTTCCCCTCCCAGAACCAGCCGTGAGTCTTTCAAAACCCTGGTTCACAGCATTTCATTCACTCGCCACAAGGAGAACCAGATTCAGGACATTATTAAGAAAGGACGCAACTCCCACTGAAATGAGGCAAGAAATCTGATTACAAAGGATCCTGTCATGGAGATTTGAAAGGATCCCTGCAGACTTCAAAAGAGACAACAATCCACCGCTCACCAGAAACTGCACTGGTCTGTGCTACAGACAGCTGCCACCTCTGCTTTTCCAAATTCCTTAACTGTAGCCAATGAAACTCAGCAAATGAAGAAGAATTCTGACTTTGAGCGTACATTGGCACACTTACACCTTCCACGCAGGACCCACAAAACCTTTAAAAAGGAAATCACAACAGTTCCATACTCACACAAGGCCAGAAATTTGTGTTTGGATTTCACCAAGAGCAGTGATCTTCTTAGGAGATCTTTGTTCATCATATAAATCCTCATGTGATACTTGTGCCGTTCCACACAAAAGGACAGCAGCTCCAAAACGGAGGCAAGTATTTCTGCTGTTTGATAATTGTCTACAAGAGAAATTCATGCCTTAAGTTGTACCAAAAAATAAATCCTGTACTGTCAGTGAACACTAAGCTCAGTTGCTATTGCATTTCCTGACATCTTGTCAGGGGAGATGTGTTTTACTGGATTGCTTGGGGAAGCAGGACATTGGGTCAGAAGAAAACAACAAACACAACTGTGGATTTTTTTGCCTTCTCAGTAAATATTCTTTCAAATTAGACTACTACAACTATGACATTAATCTCAATATCCATGAAGGAAGTACGTCTTTACAAAGCACGCCATCAAGCTATGCCAGCATTCACAGCATCAGGAAAGGGCTACGGAAACTCCTGCCCACATAATCCCTGTCCCTGGAGGAACAGCAGCTTGCAGCAAGCCTATTCCCAGCAGGCATCACAGGTCTACTGCTGTTTCCAGCAGCGTTACCAGGCCCTTCAAAGGGAAAAATATTTAAATTGTCATTACCTATTTCATACCATTCTTCTGAGGTATGAGCCAGAAGTGGCGCAGTGAGAACATGAATGTAGCGGTCGTAGAAGATATCGAGAAATTCAAATATTTCTAAAAGCTGAAACAACAACAACTTCATTAAACACTGGCATTCACATGCAACCTTTTAAATTCAAAGGAGTGGTAACAGCAGAAGCAGCCTACAAAGAATTCTACGGAGTTCTTTGGGTCTGCAGAACTGTCTTCACACAAGATCAATTGTCTTGCTTTTGGGAAAAACTTGTGGGACATCCAACCAACTGAGCTGTCATTACAAGAATCCCCAGCATGGATGCAACTATATACTGGAAAAAGCATTAGTGACTCCAAGTGCTGGAAAAAGTGTCCTTAAACCATTCTGAAAGGCATGTAGTTTTGCCCAGAACAACATGTAAACCATTTCACAGGTATTCTGGCCCATTGGAATGTATTCAAATCTTTCAGGATTTATCGTCCAGGTGGAGAGAGCTATGGTCAGACAGTTCTAGGGCACTGACACATGGGACTGTGTGGTTTAATACTGGCACAATACCGCAGACACATACGTCTCATTAGCAAAATTATCTTATGGTTGGCTTAATTAAAGTTGTTGTCAGAACACATTCCACTCCATTGAAAAACCCTATAATTTTTTGCCCTCTGCCCACAGTCACAGCCATAGAAAATATCAGGCTTCTAAGTTTGACAAGACTTAACAGGACGTCTCTTCTGCCATTCATGTTCTCTTACACTAAGTGTGTCCATCATTTTCTCTGGATCGATCAGTGCACACAAAATCTCCATTAACTGACGGTTGCCTCCAAATTCAGGGTCGGGGCTACAGATTATCTGCTTAATGACCTCAAAGATGACTTGGGTATCCTGCAAAACAATCCAAAAGAAAGAAATCACAAAGTAATTACAAGACTGGAATGAATTCCCCATTTTCTGCCATTTTTTAAAAATAAAAGTTAAACCAAAACACAAAAATTCAGGTTTCATTTTGCCGGTTATTATCCTGTTTGCCCTAAAACTGGCCTATTCCACAAACTCCAAACCACTTTTACTCACATTCTCACTCTGTCGGGCCTCTTGCATGACAAATTCGTGGACTGTGGCTGGACTAAATTTTACTAGATCAGACAATATATCTGTAGCAGCAGATCTAACTCGCAGATCATCCACTCCCTCACATACAAAAAAAAATAAAGAAAGAAAGAAAGAAAGATTAATTTGTTAGAGTAAATAAAGTTTGGTATTTCTTATTCCATGAAGCTGCAAAGAAGAAGCAGCTTAAAAACTGGAGAACATCTTGTTCCAAAAATTTTCATCAGAAACATGATCATGTTGTTACAGAAAAGCCACAAGGAATCAGGCAAATCCTTTCCCCGCTCTTTTCTTCCTTCAGAAAGGGCACAAGGCTTGCTGTGAATGTAAGAGCCCTAACTTAGGCTGGAAACATTCACAACACCCTACTTGCTGGAATATCTAAGACTTTATTGATATTCTATGCCTGCTGTCCACAATTTATCCATTTGGTACTAAAGGAACACTGTACAAGCCAAGGTGCACAACGGTTTCTAGACCCATTTACAGGCAACAAGAATTCAGACCTTTCCTTAAAGGATGTGATTTTCTCTGATAAAAAAAAAATACAAAACAAAAATGAAGCTTCCACATGACTCTCTTTCACCTTTTGACTACCTTGCCACAAGGACTTCACTGCCCTCAGACTTCTCCATTAGGAAAAGTAAAATAGTAAGAGCGGTCAAGCCAGGCTACTGCAGAGCAGAACTGTGGGCAGCTTCTGGATTCTGGACATTGCCAGCAACCTCCACTCTCAGCAGAGCAAAGCTCTCTAATCAGACTTCCAAAAAGGTGCTCAGCAGATCCAAAAATGTTTTACAAGTCTAAATGGCTGTGAGCTTTTCTAGTTTTATTAAAACCAATTCTAAGTTCTCACTTACCATTAACTTTTCAAGAATTGGAAGAAATCCCAACTTTGCCAAAGTCTGAGGAAATTCATGTCTTGTCTCAGGTAATGTGAAAGACACGGCACACATTTCCTTGAGAAACTTCATCTGGTGCACAGGGGATAAAAAGTTTTGTGTATTTGAGTCGGAAAACTCTCTGAAAGGATTTGTACTGGGGATGGGTGGTGGGGTGCTGTACTGGCTGCTTCTCCAGAAGTGCTTCTGAGACTGCAGAACTCTCAGAACACTTTCACTTTCTAATTCACCCCTCTCATTTAAAGCCTTTGAGGGACCACCAAGACTTACCAATGCACAGCATTGCTCGACAGATGTAGCTTCGTTCATTAATTGTGCAAAAACTTCAGAAAACAATTCCTCATCCTCCTGTGGAGCACACAAAAACAACACCAGTTACACAGTGCCTTCTGGAAACTGAAAGCATGATCTTTCGAGGATCCCACACTGCACAAAGTCAAACTTTCAACACTGCCATTATTTTTATCAGCGAGAAGGCAAATGCTAGAGAACACATCCAGCAGGATCATTTCCAGTTTTTCAGCACTCCTTGTGTGCAGCTGAAGCATCTCCGGGACACCAGAGCCACAGGTAAAGCTGGCCACAGGGCATGATCCCCAAAGATGATCCCTAAATTCATGTCTACAGAGTGTGACATTTCCTTCCCTACTCTGCCCTGCCACCCCTAGGCTTTGCAGATCTGCCCAACCCCATAGACTCCGTGTGGGATTTGCCACACCCACACCCACATCAAAAGGACAGAAAAGGACACTGCTAATTTGTTTCAGACTCCCTGACAGCACTTTGCACATAAACTTCTAGGTAAGCCACTGGTACATTTCTGATGGAAAAAATGCCACCCAAGAGAAAACTTGGGCCCTACTGGACCTGCGCCATTCTTACTACACTGTGAAGATCCCAAGGGGATCAGTTTCCCTCTTTTGCATCTGCAGCATTGCAAGGCACCTTTTCAGTCCATCTCTGCGAGATTAACAGATTACAGGTTGGCTGCAGCATTCAAAACATGGTGCAAATGAAAGTGCCTGTGAATATGGTGTTCGCCAGCTGCAAACCACTTCCAAACTACAGCCGGAGGGATCTCTACAGATCCCATCTAAGCCACATTAAAAAACACTTACCTGCAGCTGAAGTAAAATCTTCTCTTTGCTGGATCTGATAAAGGAATTGAGGGTAGAAAGAGAACCCTCTTCCAAACCCAACGCATTGGGCATGATGATGGCCCGAATGTACTCTGCCCTGGACACCTGGTAGAGCTTTTGCCTGAGTTTAGGGTCTTTGATAGGAATAGCCTCCTGAAGCTTTTCTGCTTTGGTCAAGGTTTTCCTGTAAAATCCTGGCTGAGCCAAACAAGGATCGTACTCAAGGCATCCGGCAACATCCATAATGCAGTCGTCAGAAAACATCACCTTATACAGAATCATTTTGTCCAGGTACAGAATTTTTCTCACGATGTCAAACAGAAGATGCAAGCCTTGGGTGTACTCTAAGTGCTCACAGAGTTGGAAAAGCTGTAGCAGCTTTGCAATATAGCCTTGACTCCTCAAGGCCAGCGCTAGCTTTCCCTCACGGATGCGTGAGAGGCGAACAGAGGTCACTAGCTCTGCAATCTCTCCAAGGCTGGAGAGTTCACAGGTAGGCAGCTTCATGAAACGCCTACGTCTACCCATTTCTTTAGGTGCTCCTCTTCTGCCTCAAGAAGCTCCTGGGTGACTGCCACGGAGTGACAGCAGTACCCAAAGGGGACAAGAGAGAAGCAGGACAGGAGGCCACTCTGCCCTGTCCTTCTGCTGCTCTGCCCCTCCAAGTGCCTCAGGTGTTCCTCAGCCATTGTGATGTCACCTGGGTCAGAGCCTGCTGATTGGTCCATCCCTCTAACTCCCACATTTTAGAATGTTGGGCTCATGACTGCCCAGGGTTACGGTAGATCACCAACGGCTCCTGGTGGTTGCTGACCTTTTGGAACTTCTAGAGCCCCTTCCAGAACCTTCAGTGGGCCTGTAAGAAGGCTGGACAGGGCCTCTTCCCAAGGGCAGGCAGGGAAGAGGGGCAATAGCCTTGAGCTGTTTCTGTTAGATATTAGGAAGAAATGCTGCACTAGAGGAGTGGTGAGGCACTGTCCCCGGTTGCCCAGAGAAGCTGTGGCTGCCCCTATCCCTGGAAGTGTTGAAGGCCAGGCTGGATGGGGCTTTGAGATACCTGCTCTAGGAGAAGGCGCCCCTGCCTATGGCAGGGACATTGGAACCAGACGAGCTTTTAGGTGCCTTCCAAAATTTATCAGCATGGAAGCATGCTGGGACACTTCCCCAGCTGGAGCACTGGAGCTGAGGGCTATGGGCTTTGCAGAAGCAAGAGGCTGGCAAGGGAGGGCTTCAGTGTTAAGGAACCTTCCCTGTCCAACCACCCAGGAGCCCCTCTGGAGTCATTCTCACATCACCTCCTGTGGGACCAAAGGCCTTCACAGGTGTACACTCCACTCTCACCCAGGCAGACCAGGCTTCCTTACCAGCTTAACCCTGGGTTTCCCGTAGCAGAGACACAGATGTCCGGATCCTCAGAACAGTTTAATCATGATGCAGTGACTAAATAACAAAAGAACGCCTCAAGCTGGTGCCTCTGAGGAGGAACCTGAAATAAAGAAACACCTGTGCTTTTATCCCCTCCCCGTCTAAGTTCATGAAGGTCTGGAGCTCATTAGGTTGTACTTTGTCTCTGAGTGACTGGTCCCCTGGCTGCCCCACAGCTCCCTGTGCCCTTTGTAATGCAAAGGGCAGTTCATGGCCTCTTGCCTTGGGCTTGGGCTCCTGCCCCCCCAGAGTTCAACCTGCACCTTGTACTGCAGCTGCATCCTGAGTCAGCTGCACTGAATGTATTCTTGAACATCTAGCTCTCCAGCATCTGCTGGGATAGTCATACAGGTGGCTGCAGGCAACCAAGGGCATTCCTGGGGTGATTAGAGGCCAACTTCCTGATCCAGGTATTAGATGAGCCATCCAGAGGCTGTGGATGCCCCATCCCTGGAAGTGTTGAAGGCCAGGCTGGATGGGGACCTGAGCAACCATGTCTAGTGAGAAGCATCCCTGCTCATGGCAGAGCTGCTGGAACTGCATGATCTTTAAGGTCCCTTCCCATGAAAACCATTCTATGATCCTATCATTTGGGAGAGATAGAAGAAAAGTAATAACTTGAGCGTGGCTCTTTCCTTGTGTTGGCTTGGTAATAGCAGCTGCTTTCATCTTTTCAGTAAGCGCAAAGAGTAATTCAAATTTGTGCAACACCTTCAACATTTCAAATTACATTCTAAGTGTTTGTCTGTCATCATTAAATTAAAGCTGCTCCTTGTCCCTCCATACCACATTCATTAAAGAGCCACTGGCCCTTCCAGCAATAGCGTGCATGCTGCTATGTAGGGAGACATCAGTGATAATGAACAATCCCACTAGACCACTAGGGCTGGAAAGCCTTTTGAAATCAGATGGCCATGAACAGGTCCAGTGTTTCACAATTAACCCTGTGTCCCAGCTTCTTCTACCCATGGTGATGCCTTACAATGAAACAACATCCACGTCCAAGATCATATTAGTATAGGAGGCCATATAAAAGCAGGCATTCAATGGAGGCCTTCAGAGGGCAGATAGGTCCACAAAATGTACCCCACAGGGGTGAATACAGTTCCCTAAGTTTAGCAAATTAGCATAGTTGACAAAAATCATCAATTAGAGACCTAACTGGTGAGGCAAATTCCCCCAGTTCAACCCTTCAATGAATGCTGCCTCCCCTTTTTAGGGACTAAGTGTTCTTGATGAAAATGTGTCTTCAAGAGCTTCTTTTTGACCTTCTTTTTTTTCCTAGGGAAAACCGAGATAGAGTAGGGGTCTTGTAACCCCCGGGGCTTGGATATTTGGAATAAATTTCATCTCTCTGCCTAGGGAAAACAGTAAGGAAAAGTACTGGGGCTACGAACACACTGGTAGTCTACAAATACATGTGTAAAGAGTATGGAGCATATATAAAAAGAAAAGGGCTAAAATCAATTTGTCATCAATTGCAAACGGCATCTGAAATAGGCATGCAATGAGTCCCCTGGAAAACAACACGGAAAATGTTGTGGAGGCCTTTAGCAAACAGGAGACCCTGTGCAGGCACAAGCTGTGATATTTTCTGGTCAGAATCCCTTTCACAGAGAGTTTTTACTGGAAGACATTAATTTATTTTTAGCCAAATAATCATGGTAGAAGTCAGTTTTGAGGAATTTCTTGTTTGATCTTTACACTGTGAAGCTTTTCTTCATAATTCTGATACTCTGCTTCTTTTTGCCTTGGAAAATGCTTTTCAAAAAACAAAAAAAAAAAAAAGAAAGAAAAGTGGAAAGGAAGTGTTAGAAATGAGAGGGATTAGAATGAAAATGCTTCAAGCCTAGTCTCACATTTTTTAATTTTCATTTTTTGAAAATGCTCAGCTCTGGACTTTCACCTCAAATAAGACATCATCAAAGCAAGAAAAATGTTTCTACCTACTCCATTACAATATGCAAAAGTATTTTGTGGAATATGAATTGTAGGGTATTTGGTCTGGAAAGAACCAGAGATCTGTCTTTCCATTTGTGGGGGGGTGAGGGGATGGGGCAGTGGGGGGAAAGTGATGAAAGCACTGAATGAAAAACATCAATTTGAAATGTAAAAGAAAGGACTTTTCAAAAGACTGGCTAAAGTTTACAGATAATAGCTATGAAGTGGCAATTTTGAAACCAAGTATTAAGTTAGCTAGGAACAATCCTCACTTTTCCAAATGCTGGTTTTATAAAGATCAGGTCAGCTCCATTCACAGGGGTGGTGTGTTCAGGCAGCTGCTCCCACAGGACTGTGAATGATTTCTTACCTTTAAGTGAGCCGCAGAGGAACACGATTTGCAGGTGTGGCACTTTTCCCAGTGCACTGTTAATGAGTCTGGGTAACCCCTCCGTGCAGCGCTGCTGACCCGAGGACATTCCCATGTTGGTGCATCCTTGCAGGCTGTGCCTGAGCTCTCTGTACATGGCAGGGGCAGAAATTATCACGCTGCACCATTTCAGCATCTTCTGTAGCTCAAAAGGCTGCTGTCGGCTGAAGAGCAGCGCCAGCTCTGAGAGCCAGAGGCACGACCTGGGGCACAGAAAGTTCCCAGCTTGTGCTGACACAGGCTTTGCCCACCAACTCCTTTAGTAGTTCAAGATGGATTCAGCTGGGACTGTTGCAGCATGAGCTGGGTGGTGTAATCTTTGTTGGCTGGTTTAAAATGGGTTTCCTTAGTTCTGGAGTTTTCATGAAGAACCTAGGTATGTTTCACATTATCAGAGTTGGCTGTTCAGAGTGTCTCAGTCCCACTCTTGCCAGGATATCCAGGGCATCCTTCAGTGGGAAGCTGACCAATCTATCATTCAGATGCCCTTGGTAATGAAGGAGCTCAGATGTCCTTGTCAGAACCAGAAGCACACCCTGAATCCCACTGATTGTCAGTGTATCCTGGGACTTCTAAACGGCTTTGCTGTTTTAAAATCGATGAAGAGCTTGAAGAATGCTCTTATGCTTTGGGAAACAAGAAATGAATAGGAAGGATTTACACTAGTGCCATGCCCAGATGCCCAGGTATTGACAAAAATAGTCCCCAACAAGGACCAGCCTAGTCTTACCTTCTCCATGCTGTCTTGTGAGGATTTTATGATGATACTCTATTCAGTAATTGTCTGCCCTATACCCAGAAATGGCTGGTGGAGCTTTAGGGTGGGTCCAGGGGCAGAGGTTGTGCCTGGGGCCTCTTGTGCAGGCTTTTTCCAAAGCTTCACTCCCAGGCAGGTGTCTGTGGTTCCCTGCAGACAGGCAGACTTTATTGCTTAGCTAGCTTTGATTTGTTAGCTTAGGCAAGAAGTTTTATTTCATCCCTTCCCTGACCTTGGAGACTTTGACAACAAACCTTCCACGATTTTTCGTTTTGTTTTGTTTTTTGTTTGTTTGGTTGGTTGGTTGGTTTGGTTTGGCTTTTTTTCTTGTTTTTTTTTTCTTTTTCTTTTTTTTTTTTTTTTTTTTTTTTCTCCTGAACAGTTCAGTTTGGTTTTGGTCTGAGATTAGAGAGTTGATGGGAGAAGCAGACGACCAGCAAGGAGCAAAGGAGCTGCTCCATCCCAGCCCCAGACCTCCCTAAAGCTGAACCCACAAAAGAAAGGGCACCAAATCTTCCAGCTTCATCTGCTGTGATGAGGAGACCAACATCAGACATTCACCAGGTTCCCACCAGGTTTTTTTCCCCTGAGCTCCTGTGTGAACCTTTAGGATTTTTTGTCCCATGAGACAGAAGCCAGGTGCCGTTTTGTTCCTCCCCACCACATGGTTGGCTGTTGTTTTTCTCTTAGCCTGGCATTTTGAGCTTGTTTTTCTTTTTTGTTACAGTGTGAGTGTGTGTGTGGGGAGGGCAAGGTCTGCCAGTTCAGTATCTGTCATTTTTCCACATTTCTTTTCCCATGCCATGTTGGCACTTGTTTTCTTAGTCTTTGCATTGTCTGTAGCAGAATTTGGATAAAGACTGATTTGTCTCTGAGTGGTCAAAGTTGAGACTTATCCCCACATGGTGAAAATGCAATGAAAGCAAGGGGTATGCACAAAGCAAATGCATGGAATCAGACTGTGTGCTATTTCCACAGGCTTGTGATATTTCACTGTCACAAAGTCTGATGTTCACTCTTTGCCTGTTGCTATGAGTACTTATTAGAACAATTTATTAGAAAAAATGAGGAAAACAGGCAATTAATAAAGATTCATTAGTGTGAAAAAAATTACTTCTCCGCACATCTGATCAATAGCCAGGCAGGCAGAGCTGAAGGATCTCCGTGTCAAATGAATACTTGAGGTACTGAAAAATAAATTTCACTGAACTACAGCAGGTTCACCTCAAAGGGTCCCAAATGTAGCTTCATTTTAATCGTACTGGCATGAAAAAATGTTATACACAATGGAATCGCTAGGTGAAACTACAACATGTATGTGACTTAGGCTTATTCACTTGCCTTTCTATTGGTTTTCCCAGTTTAGATGAAACAGAGCAGTAACTGTAGAGTTCCTCCTTATTCGGAATAGAAGGGCTCAATATCCAGTCATTTTTATTTCCTGGTTTCTCATATTTCTCTTGTTGAATCAGCTCAATTGTTTGTAACCCTATGCCATGGCAGATACCTATCAAGCAATCACTTTTCCTCAGAACTGCTCAGCCTGCAAGTTTAATAAAGGCAGACGCCATGGACATCCACCACCCATTTCTTGCCACTCTAAAAAGCCTCCTGCCACAAGACACCCTCCAGTTATTTCCTTTTTCTCCCTCCACTTTTACTTTTTCTCAATTTCTGAGCATCATCCATCATCATCTTAGCTCACACATGTTAGTTTTTCCCTAGGACTTTCCTGTGTCTTCTTATGGTGGCATCATCCTCCTCCTTTTATAGGTGGGGACACGGCACCATTGTCACACCATGTCTGGTGTGAAGATGAGGAAAGGCAGAAGCAGCTGCAGACACGTTCCAGAGTATAGGAGGAGGAGGATGACAAACATTAGCATACAACAGAAAATTAGGAAATCAATTATTTAAAAAAAAAAAAATCCAGAAAAAAAAATCATCTAATTTGTCTTGGGCATTTGAGGAAACTAATGCTTTGAATACTTTCAGGGCACAAAAAGCATAAATTTTATAATCGCAATTAAGAGCTTTTTTGACATCTCTCTCTGTCATTCAGGTTGATGCAGTGTTTTATTTCAGTAGATGGTAAGCCCAGAAACCAGGAATCAAATAAAAAAGAGCTCTCAGTGATAGAAGCATGGTGATAGGACACAGAATGATATTCTAGGCCTTTGTTGTCTGTGACCAGCAGAAATACAGAGAGGAGGAGAGAAATCACCAGGGTTGCTTTAAGATGTATATTAACTCTCAGGTTGTCAAAGCACACCACCAGAAATACATCCGCAGCAAACTCCTGAAACAAAGAATTGCCTTATGCGACAGCTTCAGAGGACAAAACTGCATTTTTTTTCTCCATAAAAGCAGCTTCATGATTTAGTCTCCCCAAAATGTTGCATGTAAGCTGTCAGTAGAGAGAAGGCTCTAGAAAATAAGTAGCTTTATGTGGCAAGCAGTCTGCAGAGTGCACGTACTTCTTGTGGCAGTGTCCAGCACATTCACGAGAGTCACCCAAAACAAGCCCTCCTGACCCCACAGCTAGCTGGAAGATATGGAAGAACCATGTATTTAGCCTGTTCTTGCACCTCCACTTGCACAGATACCAAGTTTTTTGTCCACTCCTACACGGAACATTTACAGATCAAACCACTCAGATTTTTGCTGCTTTCTGGAGACAAGAAGTGCAGCCAGGATAAGGGTTGCACTGTAATTTCATTTAGAGCTATGTTTATCCCTTTGCGCTTCTCTAATTTGGGATAGGACAGTCACCAATATGAGCTATATCTAAATAGCCACAAAAAAGTGTTTGTAACCTGTTTTACAGGCTAAGCAGAGAGATTTGCTTAACTTCTGTAACAGAGAGATTTCTCTAGCAAAGTGAAATCTGAAACAGACAGATGATTCCAAGAAGCACTTGGAACTCATGATTTCATGGCTCCTGCACTCTCACGTATTAAGTGAGGCCTAAATTTCTCTGTATGTGTGGCAGGGGAGGCAATATCTGTTCAAACACATTTGAAATGAACAACTCAAAGAGTTGAAAGTCTAAACTACCATTAAAAAGCCAGTCTTGGTCAAGAGCCGTCGTACAGTTCTTATACTTATTCTAGTTTGGTGGGTTTTGGTTGGGTTTGGTTTTTGGATTTTTTTTTTTAAAGATAAATATATTTTCAGCATAAAATGTCTCAACTAAATGTTATCAACTTTCAATTTAATAGTTGCAAAGTTTGAGGTGTCACCTGCAATTCAGTAGAAAACAAGTAGAAATCTTTTTAAACCCCTCTACTGGCTTGGCTGTGACAGATTGAAAGTGGAAGCCAAGAGTGGGGTTACCCTTTGCATAGGGCGTGTCATCACTGACTGCAACAGTATCTCACAGGAAAAGAAGAAAACCCATCCAGTCAGGTTTCATGTAACATTTTATTGAAATAGAACAAGAGTACAAAGAACACATCTTATGAAATGACAGAGTCCAATTCTAATTCCTGAATTTTACAGCTCAGCATTAATATTGCCACATACTTCCAAGTGGCGTAAAAACAAGTCCATTGGGATCTCTAATACGAAATAAACTTGTTTGATGCAACAAACTATCTTAGCATATCTCTACTGAAAGCACTGGTTTTTTCCAAACAAGAGCTACAATTCAAACTAGCTACTACCCTAACCTAACTACTAACTAAATCTCCAAAACATAGACATGGCTTCACCTTCAACTATTCCAGGAGCAACTGACCTAACATACGTCACTATATATTACTACTACATTGCATAATATCAATTATATTACTTATATTATCTTGTATTATCTTATTGTATCAACATATATTACCATTACATTATAATTCTATAATAACATCTATGAGAAGAGAGATATATGTGATGGACTGCAGCTGCTTCTGCATTTAAACATTAAACAGTTGCAGCACTGGAAAACCCAGAATAAAAGTTCTGATTTTCAAACTTCTTTGTCCTTTGGGATGGTCAACGAGCTCTTTTCTTTGGAGGTGTCTCATCGTCTTTGTCATCTGGATTATTAAATACTTCAAACAGACGTCTCTGCCAATTAGAAAAGGTACAAAAATGAAATTCCCACATGGACAAAATACACGCTGCACATCTCTTTTGCCCCCAGGTCAAAAGGGGTGTGCAATAAAATGCTCGCCCCAGTTTTCTCTAGCTGCTTGGAAGCTAAGATTTAAATAATGCTCAGCTGTAAAAGCCACAAAAGAGGTATGACTTCCTGCATTTTGTCTGCTTAAAAAAAACTTATTCATTCCCTGATGGGGAATAGATTCCAAAAACGGCAATCCCACCTGTATATCACACACACAGGGCACTAGCTGGGAAAGGAAGCAAGCCAAAGAGTAGGAAGAGTTCAATCCAGCAGAAGAGGCAAAATTAACCTGTGCCCACCAGATGAACAACAGCCTCCAGTCCCACCCTAACCTCCTTAAACCATCCCCTAAACTAGTCAGGCTTTCATTTTTGGTGGAAGTAGTCAGGGATTTGGGTGACTTTATCCCTAAGATACCCTGAACAAGGCTATAGCTGTCTGTGCCGCCTTCCACCCAGTCAAGCCCCAGGAGGCCGCTCTGCTGTCCTACATGAGGATAGGAGCTTCCACCAAAGTTCTCTCCCACCTTGGGGACTGTCACCACTGTGGTCAGGCTTATGCTTGTTGGATAGGAGCCACTGGAGCTTGCTGGTGGCACTGCAGCTGCCTTCTGTTCATCTTCACTGAACTGCAGCTCTTCATCCACCTGTAAGCTCGTTGCTTCTTTGGCAAACATCGCACCAGAAAATACAGGGGGGACCCTGCAAGAGACACAGGGCAAGTGATTGGAGCTTTGCTTGGTGTTTCAGACTCAGCCAGGACAGAAATGGCTTCCAAAGCTTTAGAATGAATTAAGTGACTTGGGGAAGGCAGTCCAGCTCCATCCCTTCTTCCACCCTCACCGCAAACTTGACAAATAGCCAGCTGATAATGAGGCAAACTGAATCCCAACTCAGAAGAACAGAGCAAGATTCTGCTCTTCATAAGCTGAGAGTTTTCTCAACAGAACACTTAACTTGCTGTCCACATCAGCTCTACTCAAAGAAAGGTAGATGGGGGTTTCCTCTAACCCAAGAAGGTTTCGGCAAGAATGGAACCCAACCCCAATCCCAGCCACCTGCTTCTGCTGCTCTATGGGAAATGAAAAACCAAGGAGCAGGCCTGCAGAATGGCAGTCAGTGGCATCCTCATTAGACAGAAACTGGGCCATACCTGTTTGCTTTCCCCTTTGGCCGGTCTTTTTCTTGCTCATATTTTGTCTTCAGTCCCTGGGATGTGTGAATGTATTTGGAAGCTTCCAGTGCATCAGAGAAGTTCTCAACTATATGTGCAATAAGGAACTGAATGTCCTCCTGAATAAGAACAAAACAGGGCTTCAGTCTCAAATGGTCATGTGCAGAAAGCTTTTCTTTTGCAAAGTAACCGATTCCTTGACTAGAACCCAAATATTCTTGTCAAGAACAAATGGGGAGCCATCAGGTTTATTTTTAGGAAAAGAGCTGAAATCTAGAAAGAATTATTGAACTTCCCTTAGAAATGGACAACGGACTCACCAACATATCCCCATGCCATTTGTGACCATTCCATCAAAACAGGATGTTTGCTGCTATCTGGGAAACCTGCCTTTTGCCTCTTGCCCTGTAAGGTCATGGACACGTCAGGGCTGAGGCTGCTGCTGAACTTACCTTTTGGATAAAATCAAACAGCTCCAGCAAGGCAGAGTTGAGCAGGTTGCACCTATTGCTGTTGTCCAACACAGCATTTACCACTGGTTCAAACAGGTTTCCCAGAGCGATGTAATGGTTATAAATTTCATCTTTCAGGCCAATTATCCTCCTCATAAAACGCAGAGCACCTGTGTGAAGAAAGATATTCAGGCATTCAACAACCACATGCCAGGGCTCTCACCTTCCTGTGGAAGAACTGAAAAACCTGCTGTTATCCCAAGAGGAAGATGCCCCCCCCTGCAAATCTGCAGAAGCAGATGGGTTGACAGATCACCTTTCTTTCCTTCTCTGACTTTCCTGGATATTAGAAGTTCATGAGGAACCATGAATTACTTTATTACGTCCAGCAGCAATGCCTGCCAGCAGGCATGAGGTTAAACTATTAACTCCCTTGTATTCTTCTTACTTGTTCCCCTCCCAGAACCAGCCGTGAGTCTTTCAAAACCCTGGTTCACAGCATTTCATTCACTCGCCACAAGGAGAACCAGATTCAGGACATTATTAAGAAAGGACGCAACTCCCACTGAAATGAGGCAAGAAATCTGATTACAAAGGATCCTGTCATGGAGATTTGAAAGGATCCCTGCAGACTTCAAAAGAGACAACAATCCACCGCTCACCAGAAACTGCACTGGTCTGTGCTACAGACAGCTGCCACCTCTGCTTTTCCAAATTCCTTAACTGTAGCCAATGAAACTCAGCAAATGAAGAAGAATTCTGACTTTGAGCGTACATTGGCACACTTACACCTTCCACGCAGGACCCACAAAACCTTTTGAAAGGAAATCACAACAGTTCCATACTCACACAAGGCCAGAAATTTGTGTTTGGATTTCACCAAGAGCAGTGATCTTCTTAGGAGATCTTTGTTCATCATATAAATCCTCATGTGATACTTGTGCCGTTCCACACAAAAGGACAGCAGCTCCAAAATGGAGGCAAGTATTTCTGCTGTTTGATAATTGTCTACAAGAGAAATTCATGCCTTAAGTTGTACCAAAAAATAAATCCTGTACTGTCAGTGAACACTAAGCTCAGTTGCTATTGCATTTCCTGACATCTTGTCAGGGGAGATGTGTTTTACTGGATTGCTTGGGGAAGCAGGACATTGGGTCAGAAGAAAACAACAAACACAGCTGTGGATTTTTTTGCCTTCTCAGTAAATATTCTTTCAAATTAGACTACTACAACTATGACATTAATCTCAATATCCATGAAGGAAGTACGTCTTTACAAAGCACGCCATCAAGCTATGCCAGCATTCACAGCATCAGGAAAGGGCTACGGAAACTCCTGCCCACATAATCCCTGTCCCTGGAGGAACAGCAGCTTGCAGCAAGCCTATTCCCAGCAGGCATCACAGGTCTACTGCTGTTTCCAGCAGCGTTACCAGGCCCTTCAAAGGGAAAAATATTTAAATTGTCATTACCTATTTCATACCATTCTTCTGAGGTATGAGCCAGAAGTGGCGCAGTGAGAACATGAATGTAGCGGTCGTAGAAGATATCGAGAAATTCAAATATTTCTAAAAGCTGAAACAACAACAACTTCATTAAACACTGGCATTCACATGCAACCTTTTAAATTCAAAGGAGTGGTAACAGCAGAAGCAGCCTACAAAGAATTCTACGGAGTTCTTTGGGTCTGCAGAACTGTCTTCACACAAGATCAATTGTCTTGCTTTTGGGAAAAACTTGTGGGGCATCCAACCAACTGAGCTGTCATTACAAGAATCCCCAGCATGGATGCAACTATATACTGGAAAAAGCATTAGTGACTCCAAGTGCTGGAAAAAGTGTCCTTAAACCATTCTGAAAGGCATGTAGTTTTGCCCAGAACAACATGTAAACCATTTCACAGGTATTCTGGCCCATTGGAATGTATTCAAATCTTTCAGGATTTATCGTCCAGGTGGAGAGAGCTATGGTCAGACAGTTCTAGGGCACTGACACATGGGACTGTGTGGTTTAATACTGGCACAATACCGCAGACACATACGTCTCATTAGCAAAATTATCTTATGGTTGGCTTAATTAAAGTTGTTGTCAGAACACATTCCACTCCATTGAAAAACCCTATAATTTTTTGCCCTCTGCCCACAGTCACAGCCATAGAAAATATCAGGCTTCTAAGTTTGACAAGACTTAACAAGACGTCTCTTCTGCCATTCATGTTCTCTTACACTAAGTGTGTCGATCATTTTCTCTGGATCGATCAGTGCACACAAAATCTCCATTAACTGACGGTTGCCTCCAAATTCAGGGTCGGGGCTACAGACTATCTGCTTAATGACCTCAAAGATGACTTGGGTATCCTGCAAAACAATCCAAAAGAAAGAAATCACAAAGTAATTACAAGACTGGAATGAATTCCCCATTTTCTGCCATTTTTTAAAAATAAAAGTTAAACCAAAACACAAAAATTCAGGTTTCATTTTGCCGGTTATTATCCTGTTTGCCCTAAAACTGGCCTATTCCACAAACTCCAAACCACTTTTACTCACATTCTCACTCTGTCGGGCCTCTTGCATGACAAATTCGTGGACTGTGGCTGGACTAAATTTTACTAGATCAGACAATATATCTGTAGCAGCAGATCTAACTCGCAGATCATCCACTCCCTCACATACAAAAAAAAATAAAGAAAGAAAGAAAGAAAGATTAATTTGTTAGAGTAAATAAAGTTTGGTATTTCTTATTCCATGAAGCTGCAAAGAAGAGGCAGCTTAAAAACTGGAGAACATCTTGTTCCAAAAATTTTCATCAGAAACATGATCATGTTGTTACAGAAAAGCCACAAGGAATCAGGCAAATCCTTTCCCCGCTCTTTTCTTCCTTCAGAAAGGGCACAAGGCTTGCTGTGAATGTAAGAGCCCTAACTTAGGCTGGAAACATTCACAACACCCTACTTGCTGGAATATCTAAGACTTTATTGATATTCTATGCCTGCTGTCCACAATTTATCCATTTGGTACTAAAGGAACACTGTACAAGCCAAGGTGCACAACGGTTTCTAGACCCATTTACAGGCAACAAGAATTCAGACCTTTCCTTAAAGGATGTGATTTTCTCTGATAAAAAAAAAATACAAAACAAAAATGAAGCTTCCACATGACTCTCTTTCACCTTTTGACTACCTTGCCACAAGGACTTCACTGCCCTCAGACTTCTCCATTAGGAAAAGTAAAATAGTAAGAGCGGTCAAGCCAGGCTACTGCAGAGCAGAACTGTGGGCAGCTTCTGGATTCTGGACATTGCCAGCAACCTCCACTCTCAGCAGAGCAAAGCTCTCTAATCAGACTTCCAAAAAGGTGCTCAGCAGATCCAAAAATGTTTTACAAGTCTAAATGGCTGTGAGCTTTTCTAGTTTTATTAAAACCAATTCTAAGTTCTCACTTACCATTAACTTTTCAAGAATTGGAAGAAATCCCAACTTTGCCAAAGTCTGAGGAAATTCATGTCTTGTCTCAGGTAATGTGAAAGACACGGCACACATTTCCTTGAGAAACTTCATCTGGTGCACAGGGGATAAAAAGTTTTGTGTATTTGAGTCGGAAAACTCTCTGAAAGGATTTGTACTGGGGATGGGTGGTGGGGTGCTGTACTGGCTGCTTCTCCAGAAGTGCTTCTGAGACTGCAGAACTCTCAGAACACTTTCACTTTCTAATTCACCCCTCTCATTTAAAGCCTTTGAGGGACCACCAAGACTTACCAATGCACAGCATTGCTCGACAGATGTAGCTTCGTTCATTAATTGTGCAAAAACTTCAGAAAACAATTCCTCATCCTTCTGTGGAGCACACAAAAACAACACCAGTTACACAGTGCCTTCTGGAAAGTGAAAGCATGATCTTTCGAGGATCCCACACTGCACAAAGTCAAACTTTCAACACTGCCATTATTTTTATCAGCGAGAAGGCAAATGCTAGAGAACACATCCAGCAGGATCATTTCCAGTTTTTCAGCACTCCTTGTGTGCAGCTGAAGCATCTCCGGGACACCAGAGCCACAGGTAAAGCTGGCCACAGGGCATGATCCCCAAAGATGATCCCTAAATTCATGTCTACAGAGTGTGACATTTCCTTCCCTACTCTGCCCTGCCACCCCTAGGCTTTGCAGATCTGCCCAACCCCATAGACTCAGTGTGGGATTTGCCACACCCACACCCACATCAAAAGGACAGAAAAGGACACTGCTAATTTGTTTCAGACTCCCTGACAGCACTTTGCACATAAACTTCTAGGTAAGCCACTGGTACATTTCTGATGGAAAAAATGCCACCCAAGAGAAAACTTGGGCCCTACTGGACCTGCGCCATTCTTACTACACTGTGAAGATCCCAAGGGGATCAGTTTCCCTCTTCTGCATCTGCAGCATTGCAAGGCACCTTTTCAGTCCATCTCTGCGAGATTAACAGATTACAGGTTGGCTGCAGCATTCAAAACATGGTGCAAATGAAAGTGCCTGTGAATATGGTGTTCGCCAGCTGCAAACCACTTCCAAACTACAGCCGGAAGGATCTCTGCAGATCCCATCTAAGCCACATTAAAAAACACTTACCTGCAGCTGAAGTAAAATCTTCTCTTTGCTGGATCTGATAAAGGAATTGAGGGTAGAAAGAGAACCCTCTTCCAAACCCAACGCATTGGGCATGATGATGGCCCGAATGTACTCTGCGCAGGACACCTGGTAGAGCTTTTGCCTGAGTTTAGGGTCTTTGATAGGAATAGCCTCCTGAAGCTTTTCTCCTTTGGTCAAGGTTTTCCTGTAAAATCCTGGCTGAGCCAAACAAGGATCGTACTCAAGGCATCCGGCAACATCCATAATGCAGTCATCAGAAAACATCACCTTATACAGAATCATTTTGTCCAGGTACAGAATTTTTCTCACGATGTCAAACAGAAGATGCAAGCCTTGGGTGTACTCTAAGTGCTCACAGAGTTGGAAAAGCTGTAGCAGCTTTGCAATATAGCCTTTATTCCTCAAGGCCAGCGCTAGCTTTCCCTCACGGATGCGTGAGAGGCGAACAGAGGTCACTAGCTCTGCAATCTCTCCAAGGCTGGAGAGTTCACAGGTAGGCAGCTTCATGAAACGCCTACGTCTACCCATTTCTTTAGGTGCTCCTCTTCTGCCTCAAGAAGCTCCTGGCTGACTGCCACGGAGTGACAGCAATACCCAAAGGGGACAAGAGGGAAGCAGGACAGGAGGCCACTCTGCCCTGTCCTTCTGCTGCTCTGCCCCTCCAAGTGCCTCAGGTGTTCCTCAGCCATTGTGATGTCACCTGGGTCAGAGCCTGCTGATTGGTCCATCCCTCTAACTCCCACATTTTAGAATGTTGGGCTCATGACTGCCCAGGGTTACGGTAGATCACCAACGGCTCCTGGTGGTTGCTGACCTTTTGGAACTTCTAGAGCCCCTTCCAGAACCTTCAGTGGGCCTGTAAGAAGGCTGGACAGGGCCTCTTCCCAAGGGCAGGCAGGGAAGAGGGGCAATAGCCTTGAGCTGTTTCTGTTAGATATTAGGAAGAAATGCTGCACTAGAGGAGTGGTGAGGCACTGTCCCCGGTTGCCCAGAGAAGCTGTGGCTGCCCCTATCCCTGGAAGTGTTGAAGGCCAGGCTGGATGGGGCTTTGAGATACCTGCTCTAGGAGAAGGCGCCCCTGCCTATGGCAGGGACATTGGAACCAGACGAGCTTTTAGGTGCCTTCCAAAATTTATCAGCATGGAAGCATGCTGGGACACTTCCCCAGCTGGAGCACTGGAGCTGAGGGCTATGGGCTTTGCAGAAGCAAGAGGCTGGCAAGGGAGGGCTTCAGTGTTAAGGAACCTTCCCTGTCCAACCACCCAGGAGCCCCTCTGGAGTCATTCTCACATCACCTCCTGTGGGACCAAAGGCCTTCACAGGTGTACACTCCACTCTCACCCAGGCAGACCAGGCTTCCTTACCAGCTTAACCCTGGGTTTCCCGTAGCAGAGACACAGATGTCCGGATCCTCAGAACAGTTTAATCATGATGCAGTGACTAAATAACAAAAGAACGCCTCAAGCTGGTGCCTCTGAGGAGGAACCTGAAATAAAGAAACACCTGTGCTTTTATCCCCTCCCCGTCTAAGTTCATGAAGGTCTGGAGCTCATTAGGTTGTACTTTGTCTCTGAGTGACTGGTCCCCTGGCTGCCCCACAGCTCCCTGTGCCCTTTGTAATGCAAAGGGCAGTTCATGGCCTCTTGCCTTGGGCTTGGGCTCCTGCCCCCCCAGAGTTCAACCTGCACCTTGTACTGCAGCTGCATCCTGAGTCAGCTGCACTGAATGTATTCTTGAACATCTAGCTCTCCAGCATCTGCTGGGATAGTCATACAGGTGGCTGCAGGCAACCAAGGGCATTCCTGGGGTGATTAGAGGCCAACTTCCTGATCCAGGTATTAGATGAGCCATCCAGAGGCTGTGGATGCCCCATCCCTGGAAGTGTTGAAGTGTGGGTCCAGGGGCAGAGGTTGTGCCTGGGATCTGTTGTGCAGGCTTTTTCCAAAGCCTCACTCCCAGGCAGGTGTCTGTGGTTCCCTGCAGACAGGCAGACTTTATTGCTTAGCTAGCTTTGATTTGTTAGCTTAGCCAAGAGGTTTTTTTCATCCCTTCCCTGACCTTGGAGACTTTGACAACAAACCTTCCACGATTTTTCGTTTTGTTTTGTTTTTTGTTTGTTTGTTTGGTTGGTTGGTTTGGTTTGGCTTTTTTTGTGTGTTTTTGGTTTTTTTTTTCCTCCTGAGCAGTTCAGTTTGGTTTTGGTCTGAGATTAGAGAGTTGATGGGAGAAGCAGACGACCAGCAAGGAGCAAAGGAGCTGCTCCATCCCAGCCCCAGACCTCCGAAAAGCTGAACCCACAAAAGAAAGGGCACCAAATCTTCCAGCTTCATCTGCTGTGATGAGGAGACCAACATCAGACATTCACCAGGTTCCCACCAGGTTTTTTTCCCCTGAGCTCCTGTGTGAACCTTTAGGATTTTTTGTCCCATGAGACAGAAGCCAGGTGCCGTTTTGTTCCTCCCCACCACATGGTTGGCTGTTGTTTTTCTCTTAGCCTGGCATTTTGAGCTTGTTTTTCTTTTTTGTTACAGTGTGAGTGTGTGTGTGGGGAGGGCAAGGTCCGGCAGTTCAATATCTAGCATTTTTCCACAATTTTTTCCCATGTCATTTTGGCACTCTGTTTATTAATAAATGTTTTTTTTTTTTAATTTTCATCCACTAGTGTTAATCTCTCATTGTCAGAAAGGGCATTGTTAGAAACTTTTTTTAGAGGAAACGGTCATTCTAGAGCATTTTCCCCTAGACTTGTCTCCAAACTGAGAATATGCCTGGTGTTATCACAAAGGAAGATCTGCTTAGTACAATGCAGACATTACTTCTGCAGAACCCTTTTGTTAATTTTTTCTATTTGATTTTTTTTGCAATTTAACCCTTAAAACACTGTTTAAATCCACATCACCACAACCTGGAGTGCAGATGCAGAGACAAGCATTCCTGGGCTATATAGCTCTTACATAGCTCCAGGAATATGGAGGCTTTGTTTGCAAATCATGGAAAGTGTAGGACCTACAGTGTTAGCAGTTGTCCATAGAAAATGCTAACTGTAGGGATGCATTGGAAAACACCTCTCCTTTTCAAGAAGGAGAGCTTTGCTGTCTGACCCCACTGCCCTGATCCCTGAAGGATGTGAGACCCCAAACCTTACCCTGAGACACGAACAAGAACTGGAGTTAGGATTTTTAGCAACCCAGCCATTTTCCACTCTGGCAGAGAGTTTTCAGTTCTTCTTATGGAAAAATATATATTTCACTCAAGTACAGGTTGCAATTTAAAAGGTATTTCAGCAGCCAGGAATCAACTGCAAGACATTTCCTGATCTTTCCATTCCCAGGTGCCTGTTTAGTGTCACAGTTTGTCCAAAATCATAGTGCTGTTGTTTTCTGGGGCATCTAGGCCTGCTTCATCCACCAGACTTTAATGCATATTCAGAGAAGTAAAGAAAGCAAGTGGCTTCTTCAGAGTCCATTCCCCAGCTCTTGCATGTACTAATGGTTGTGGAACTCTTCATTGTGTAAACCAAAAGTACCATCTCCCCAGTGCTACCATTACAAAGAGCACATTGATACAAACAACACAGAAATATGCCACTAAAAAAATTGTTAGTCTCCAAGGTCAGCTTTAGCTGAGCAGAGGATACTCTAGCTATTCAGTGGATAAATACGAATGTAATTTTTTTTCTTGATCCTTTGCAACGAGATGTCAAGCAGGGATGGTCTGTCTTCTGCTGGGTTGGAGAAGTCAAAAATACAAACTCTGAATACCCTCAGTATTTTTGAAGGTACCTTATAGGAAAAGCATGAACGAGCTTTTACACATCTAGTAAATAAATACTCATTGTGTGCTTATAAGTCAAAAATAGATTTACTTTTTTTAATTAAAGTGTTTTAAATGTGTTTTAAAAACAAAAGTGTTGAATTTCTCAAAGGGAAAGAAATGCAAGACCACAGAATGCACAGTCATTTCCATACTGTCAAGTGAACTGCTTCCCCAGCAATGCTCAAGGTTTCTTGCTGCATGAGATCAGTGGAAAGTAGAGCAGTGGTGTTTATTTGGTGAAGAAAGGTTAAGGATATTATGCAGGAGATAAGGAGGCATGTGGCCTTTATTGCAAGAGCTCCAAATGACCTGAGACCTGTGTGATTTGCCAGACTGGACTGAGGGCAAAATGGACCTGCCTAACCCTTGCTGACCTTGCAAGACATCCATCACAGAAACAGAGAGGTTCAGCAAAGGGGTTAGCTTTGTCCTAGGCCCTCTTAACATGATTAACAGAAGGATGATTGCAGAGTCTAGACATACCATCCTGAGGTACTGAGGAAAGCAGAAAAGAGCCCCTAAGCTGCCTTCAAATACCATTACTATAATTTCATTGGATATTTTCATATGTTGTCATTAGCTGTAGTACTGTAGTTGCATTATATCACAATTAATCTTTCTTACCCAGAATAAGAAATTCTAGAAACCCACACATTCCAGCCTCAAAAAAAAAAAATCCCTTTCATGCCCTTCTTTTTAGTCATCATGATCTGAGCCCTGTATTAAATTCTAGCTACAAGCATTGCTACACTGAAATCATTATTGATTAAATCTGTTGGATCTAAAGTTTCTCCCTCTGCATTTTTGAAAAATTATAACAAAACAGAGTTTACAGAAAATGACACAGGAAGCAAATGTTGGGTGGATGCCCATTCAGGCAGAAAACCCTCTCACTCCAAATCTAATTTCAAGAACAAAAACCTGTGGCAAGGCTGGGTAAGACTAGTAAAGCTCATTATTTTGTATTAAGCCACAGTACCATCAAGTTTGCTTTCTTGCAAAAGACAGAGCATGTCAAGATCCTGAACTGGCACAGAAAAATGGGTGAAAGTTATTGATACACTAGTAAGTAAAGTTAAGGAATGTGTACATTGCCAGAAAATTGTAGTTTCCAAATTTTCCACCAGCCTCAATGACAGTGGTTAAAAGCTTTCCTGGGTCTGCTGGGGAAGAGGTTGGAATTTTAAAAAATGTTCAGTCTTGAAGCACCACTGTGCCTTACAGTCAAATGGCAGAATAGTCTTTAGGTATTAAACAAATTGAAATATTTTAAAGGTGGCATTTTTTAACAACCTGCATGTCACACTTTCTGCCTTTTGTATTTAAGGGACACCTAGGAGCAGACTCAGGATGAAAATGCTTTAGTTTTAAAATCATTTATTTCAGCTTTATGGCTCCCCAGGAGAAGCACTGTCCTTCTTAGAAATGAAAGGAATCTATGCTATACATTTATTTCTGAGGGAAAACATTTCCTTTGTGCTTGGCGAACACTAAACAAAGCATGTAAGTCTCCAGCAGATCTCCCTCATGCACACCTTGCCATCAGTTTGCAGCCACACATTGCTGTACAGAGAAGAGTGTTGAGAAACAGATATGTAAGTTTAGGGGAAATCCTTTCCACTCACACCTTGTGCATGTGAGAATAGGAGAAGAGGCAGGTTGGTTGCCCTGCTGGCAGGGCCTCCAGGTCATAGCTGGGATGTGAGCAGGACAGATGAAGGAAATTCATGTGGGATGCAGAGGATATTCAGCCTCCAGCAATCCCAGCAGGCCAGTGTTTAGGGGAAAATGATCAGAACAAAGCAAATTTAGTCCTGTCTACATAAAAAAAACCATCCCAGAAGTACTAAAGTTTTCATTAAATTGCTGTTTTCAGTCATTTGATTTTAAAGACCAACTTATCTTCTGGGAATTTTGTCTTTTAGTAACCTTAATATAGCAGAGCAGCATGCTTTATAGAAATAAACCAACCTCACAGCAAATTGCAGACTGGCAGTGCAGCACAGCAGTGCCTGGGCAAGCAGTACCTTATTCAAAATCTGCTCTTTGCTTAGACTGTGCTTGGTGATGGGGCTTTGAGCACCTCTAAAATGCATCTTTTCCTGACCATCTGGGCCCTCTCCACTCCCAGTGAGGCAGCCTTGGGTCCAAATGCTACAGGGTAAATGCCATTCCCTCACTGGAGATGCAGGAGGGTGGTTTACTGAAAATCATACCAAACACAAGTACATGCAGGTGAGATAGCCCAGTGCTTCTGGGACTTCTGCACATAAAAGTTGGAATGAATCAAAACGACTGCCTTGGAATGAGCTAAAAGTTCATCTGTGTAGACATTAACAAGGGATTTGGTCCCCCCTGACTTAAAACACATTTTAGTTTATTTCCTTCTCAAATTCAAAGAGACACCATTCAAATCAAATACTGCATTTCAAATCTTGTCCCTTCTTTAGACTAAAGACAACAAATCCCTGGCTGTTATTTACTTTGCAGTTCCTTTGTGGGTAGTACAGTCCTCATTATTCAGACATAATCCAAGGGGGAAAACTAATGTTCTTCATGTAATTATTTTTCAAATGTTTCACTTTCAGGTCATTAAATCTCTGGTGCCCAAACAGCTGAAATTACTTCTTCCAATCTGTAATCTCTTGTATTTATTGACTTTGAACTTGAAACGACACTTACTGTTGTGCTGCTTGTTCATTACTCTTAAGAAAGACCATCCCAGTTAAACATTTTTCCGTATAACATCTTGCCAGAAAATTCTGGGGGTTTTTTTCTTTTTTTTTTTTTTTAAGTTTCCAGCATTCCACTGCTCCTTTCTTCCTCTCTCCTAATATTCATGAGTAATGAAATAATATCAAGATCATTGCTTCAAGGAAGGGTCAGGTCTGTGGTGAATGAGTAAGAGTGCAGAAATCTGATGTTTGTCACCACCTTATTGCAAGGAACTAAAGGAAGTCAGCACACATCACCTGAATTCTTCCATAAAATGAGGGAAAAGTGTTCCATACTCTGACCTCAGAGGTCTTCTGGGACTCCCCCCAGAGAAGGTTTCAGTTCTAGGACATTAACTTTTTCTAAAAAGTAATTTTTCAGAAGTAAACTCCCGCAACATGACCATGGATAGAGATCAGAATGATTAGAACTATCAGGATTGGAACATCTATACTTCTGGGTTATTTTGCTGAAGAGTGTTGATGTTCTTGTCCTGAGCTTTCATGGATATCTTCCACTGTGGTGTTGATGGAGGACAACACAGGATACCTCACAAGCACAGTGTGACAGGGGCAGCTTCCCAGAAGTGAGTGACATTTAGTTTGTGTAGAGCCTTGTGAAATGAACTCCTTCAAACAGTACAATGGATAAACACAGAATAAAGAATGGGAGTAAAGGTGACTATTAAGATTTTAAGGTGCTGATACTGCAGGTCTGAATTGGCTTGTAAAACGAGGTGATTTCAAAGTTCCTGAATCCAGAGTAATGTATCAAAAAAGGGGGCCACTGTGGACATCCATAACAGAACCAGGCCAGCCAGGGAATTTGTGGCATAATATATAGAGAGATGGGAATGACGGAGTTGCTGAAAAACAACTTTCTATGTAAAAATAAGCATGCTACAAGGGGAAACCTCCAAAGACCCTGAAACCTGGAAAGCACAGAGGTGTACAGACGGGATGGAGGGCACAGGATCCAATCAATAATGATGATTTGATAGATGTAGCTGGCAGCCAGCCAACCATATATGGAAACCAAGAACAACACCTTATTTGTAAAAAACCTGGTTAACATATTAGTTCCCGTGAGACAGCTCTGTTCTCTTCCCACAATGTAGAAGAATGTCCTTCTTCTGAGCAAGGTGGCTTCCAGGGTTTGAAGCTGAAACTCTCTGTACCTGCAGGTGAAGCCAGCTCCCCGTCCACCCCAATTGTCACAGGATAGGATTCATGCAGGAGCAAACTTCCTGCCTGTTTGAGTGCACTATGCATTCTGGAGGAATTGCACTGGCTTCACTCTGGCAATCCAGTTGTCAGTTTGTTTAAGTAAATGCGCATTCAGCCTAAACAATAATGTTTTCTTCCAAAAGTTGTTAAATGTTTCCACAAAGTGGGTTACTTATGTAGTCAGCAGTTTCCCCTGATTGTTGATAAAACTCTATAAAGCTGAGAGAACAATCAGCAGTTAAAGCACCGTGGCATGTTTATGTGTGAAATTTGTGAAATTAGGGAGTATAGAAACGAAGTCTTCAAAAATCAAGATTGTTTTGACTTTTGTTGATGAATGATGATGCTCAGAAGGATTTTGATAGCTCCCCAGGAGCAGCTTTGATGTGCTGGCTCTCTGAGAGTCAGATCATTACATCTGTAACAGCGAATGTCACTGATTTCCTTTCTTCAGAATTAAGGATTGACAAATGTGAATGAAGTGAGCTGAAGTACTGTCTGAAAGATTACAAAAAACAATAAAAAGTCCTTGAAAATCATTGTTCTATACATAATTTTTTTAAAATTGAATACTTATAAAGCACTCTGGCCAGCTGTTGTTTTTAGACATAAAGTGGTTATCACTGTTATCACTGTTGTTATGATGAAAATGATAATGAGCTCCCTGATGTCAACACAAGGCTCAAAATGTCCTCTTAGAAGCCCTGAATAAATATTTCTCTCTTTAAAAATGCCATTGTATATGAGTAGATTTAAAAAAGTATTGTAAACTGATCTGTATCTTAGCCATGCAAAATGTTGGATCAATTTTCAAAATGTAGAGGTTTAAGAGACTTTTATTAATAGAAAATATTAACAGACATGTTTTGGCACAACTATCAGAAGTGAAAGTATGTTTAATATCACCATGAAAGAATGTTTAGAATATAGAGATCTCAAATGCATAAAATTACTGGGAAAAATGAAAAACATTTATTGCCTGAGCTTGGTTGCTTGGTTTTACTTCACTCTCTGTATCTGCTATACTGAGTGTTGACTGTTCATGCTGTTAAGTTCAAGACAAAAAGAGGAGTTCAACTCCTTTACAAGTATCTCAGTAAATGTGCTTTATTTTCTCAGAGCAGCTATGTGGCAAATTACTTAAACAACATTGCTGGGCTTTGGATTTCTGGGGTTCTCTTTGTTCAGGGAGGTGTTCAGTGATTAGCATTCTGCATTGCTCTGCATTGAATTTATCTCAGTATACATTAAAAAAAACAAACCACAACTTGGCAAATTTTGAGTGGGGACTCAGGTTTAACCTAGCAGCAGTCAAGCTGCCACAACAGAAAGTAGGGAAGTGATACCCAGGGAAAAGCATTGATAGGGATAATAAGAAAATAACTACAGTACTTGTAAGTTGCTGTCACTAAAAATAGATGCTGATTCCAACCATGTGGAGAAGCACTTTCTACAGACACTCAAAGGCTCATGTAACTACCAACAACCAGCTGACAACAACCTTTTTTTGCCTTGTTTTCAATCCAGCTTCCAATCCTTAGTCTGTTTGCAGGGATGGCAACTTTATCCAAATAGAAATAAACCCTAGTTTGCTTTTTCATCCCATATTTTGTCAGCTGGTATGAAGGATTCCTCCACTTTAACCACTTTCAGCTCTGCAGTGACCACTTGATAACACCCCAAGAGCCAGACACTGATTCTAACCCTGGTCCTAAGCCAACAGAGCACAGGGTTAGGAAGAAATTCTGCAATACACAAGACCACTGAAATCCATTTTTTAGTAGTAATCGGTACCAGCACTGCAAATGCTTTCCTATCTTCTCTGCAGGACAAGGCATATTCAGTTATGAGCACAGACTTTGGATACCTAGAGAGCTGGGGTTGACACACTGAGTTTCCCAAACTCAATCCTACTATTTTCCAATCCTCTCTGCTAGAAAATTATTCTTTCCGAATAACTGCACAGGATCAGCAAAAGGGACAGGACTTCAGGATTTGGGCTGCTATGGTAGAGGCTGTGAGAATCCATTCTCAGAAGTAAAAAAAAAAAAAACAAAACAAAAAAAAAAAAAACAAAAAAAAAAAAAAAACAAACAAAAAAACCCCAAACAAACAAACAAAAAAAACAAACAAAAAAAACAAAAACAATCAAACAAACCAAAACCCTTCTTAATGACTACAAAAAATTGAAGATAAAGCAAGATTTTCTTTCATTTATAGTGACTTAATTCCCACTAAGAGCAGAACAAAATTGATTCACCTTTACAGCCAAGCCTTTTAATGGCAATCCATCAAAATGAGGTAGTAATTTATGAAGGCCCCTTATAATACTGTAGTAGCAAAGAGTCCCTAGGGCCTGAGAATCAGATGTTATACACACACAAATAAACACAAAATCCCTTCAAGTGCCAACATTTAATTTTATCATCTACTTATACAAAGAGATAGCAGGGCTGAGTGAAAATAAAACCACAATCAACCTACAGCTGTCCATCCTTCCTGCTCGTGGGTTTTGATCAGAAAAGCAACTGAGGTGCCTGAATATTTTTAAGAACTGACATGCAATTTTGATCTATATTGTGAGAGTTGAGAGCAGATTTCGAGAAAACTTGATTTTGGCAAGGGGATGTGTTCAACACTGGAAAATGTAGTATTTATGAACTTAAGTGTCATGGGGCTGTCTTTAGACTAAAGTATGCTATGGCCCTACAAGCTGTGTTTTTTGAGAATTAAATTCATCACTGAAGTATTGTTTTCATAGAAGCTTCTTTGCAGAAGGATAATTAATATATTTTCTTAAATTATTAATAATATAAATAATTTGTCTTTTAACTTTAGTAAAGGATTAAATGGTTCCACCCGAGTTTTAGTCAGCTTTCAGAACTCCTCCCACATCCAGCGAGCAGTCAGGCAAGGCTGTATGACTGAAAAGAGGAACATCATGTCAACACTTGGTAAAAGAATCTACTAGAGGTAGGTTCAGAGCAAATTATCTACTGTCCATGCCTTATTCCAGAGGTAAAATGCTAGGGCAGATAACCTAGCTGTTACACATCACCCAAACTGTGCTAAGCCTGCAGGGGTTAGAGGTGGTCCTGTGGCAGAAAGGGTAATTGTGAAATACCACGTATTTTATATCTGGGTTTGCTCCCAAGTGATGTATGCAGAGTAGCACAGACAACTCGGTCATTATTTTTTTCATTTTCTCTTATATAAATCAGAATTACAGAATCCTTTGATTTATGTTGTTGTTGTTGGGGGTTTTTATGTGTGTCTTTTTTTGTTGTTGTTGTTTTTGTTGTTGGGCTTTTTGTTTTGTTTTGTTTGTTTTTTGGTGTTTTGTTTTGTTTTGTTTTGGTTGAGTTTTTGGTGTCTTGGGTCTTGGGAGGTTTTCGTGTTTCCTTTTCTTGTTATTTGGGTTATGGGGTATTTTATTTCGGTTTTTTTTTTTTTTAACAAAAATGTAGAAGACTGAGAAGAGCTTGCTTCTATGAAATAATATTCTCTAATCAGAGGAATGAAAGGAAATCCATAACAAATAACCAATTTAGTGATTTCCTATTAAGATCACAGGAATTTTCTTAATGTAGCATAATGCTGACCACCAGGAAACCTCAAAGTGACCTAATAAATTCAGTATCATTACAGTGCTGCCATCCTGAGTCTAATAATAATACTGAGTCTATTTGGCATTGAGGAGGGTGACTAAAACAGGGGGAGGAAGTGAGCTTTTACCCCTGAGACGTGAGTGGAAAAGCACTGGCAATCTGCATTTTGGCTGTCTTTTGAGTGTTTTGGGTGTTTTTTTTCCCTCTTTTTATCGTTTTTAAAATAAAGCCACTGGTCTATTTTTCAGCAGCTCTGATTTGTCTTAAAAGGACATGTAGAAGTTCTGTCTGAGGCCAAGGTCCCTCTCCGGTATATCATCAAAAGCAAGCAAAATGAGGATTTGTTTGAACTGTAGATGTCAAGGCAGCATTGAGGTGTTGGAGCTGGTGTTTGTAGAAATAAACTGGCTGCTGTAACGTGCAGCTTGTGAGAAGCTGAATGAAAGGGTCCACATGAGCTCTTCCCAATAGTAACACAGAATTATCCTTCAGGCTCCTATGCTGACAGTCTCAAGTATATTTGAGCAAAAGTCCCATGCACATCCCAACTAAAATAGAAAGGGATGAAAGCAGAAAAAAGAGTGAGACAATCTGCTTATTTCCTGGACATACATGGATCAAGGAGCTAAGATAACAGAGTGCATCCTCCTGGATGCAACCAGTGGAATTAACACTTCTGCAAGGAGCAAGGGTGTCTCCCACAGGACTGAAGGCCATGCTCCTCAGCATACTTATCCCCCTCAGAAAATGCTGGTTGGGGGGGTTACAAGAATATTAGAAACAGAGATAGTAATCCTAAATTGGGACAGGTTTATTACCCCACTTCCACACAATCCTTACATTAACATGTAGCAAAGTCTCCAGGTTCTCACTTCCCTGTTTGCAAAAGGAAGCAAAGCTTCAGGGACAAGAACCAAGGACCACATGTGCATATTTTATAGTGAGCAGGTTGTTACATCCCCACCTGACAAAAGCAAATGTGATCTGAAAGAAACCTTGCTGCATTACATACCATTATATTGTGGAAAACCTGGCACAAGGACACCACAGGCCTGTGTGAGGTTACAACACCTGAGCATTGCAATGAGAATTTTCTTGCTTCCATGTCACTGTTGGAGTGGGTGTGACATACAAATAGACACACTACATCTCAGAAGGCTAATATCCACTTATTACAATAGTAGATTGTCTTTTATACACTCTACAAAGTTTACACTTTGTTCATTGGTTACAAAAAAATCAACATAATGTTCATTGGTGTAAAACATCTCCACCTCCATTTTTCACAAAACTTTTGTAAAAATACTTTTCCCAGCTGCAGGTTTTTTCTTGCTTGTCTTCTTCTCCTTCTTCTCTTTTCCGTCTCCATACCAACAGCCTTGGTAAAATTCCTTTCAGAAGTAAACCTTATCAGTTAATTCTCTCTGGCTCACAGACCAGCTGTAAGCCCTCTCCACACTTCTACTGTATCTCTTCCATGTATTTGAGAAGTTATGTCACGGTAGAATTGCAGGATGGAGTGAAGCAGCAGCTAGCAAGGCCTGAGTAGTCAATTGGCCAACTATAGACACAATGGGATTTCACATAAATGTAAGAATCACAGGATAATTTAGGTTGGAAGGGACATCAGACCAATCCACTATTCAAAGCAAGATGGTTTTAACCTAAGTTGTGGGAGTTAGATACATCATTGAAAAGATACAGGAAGACAAACAGAAGCAATACTTTACCTTTTCTCTCCTCAGAGAAACACTTAAAATGTACAAACAGCATCCATAACTGTCCACTTTGACAAAATCCATATGCTGCTGTTACTAGAAACACTTACAGAAAGACTTTTTTTTCCACACAGATGGTCATTTTAAAAGTGTAATTAGCATTTTATATAAGCAATCTATTCCCAAGTATATCCTCAAATCTTTTGCTAAAGATTTTTAGATCTTTTGCTAAACTATTATTCTTTCGCTTGGAAGTAGAAATAAATTCAGTCAATCTATCTGGTAACTCACAATATAAAATATCAAGTCTCAGAAAGAAAAAAAGCTACAGACTGTTTCAGATGTGCAAACTTGGAAGTGTTTGCATAAAATCTATTCACCCGGCCAACAGCACATGGAAGAGTCCTTCGTTTACCCTTTTGATGTGCAAGTAAAGCCTGAGAATGTATCTCATGTCCATTTTTACATGTCTCTATATGTTACTTGCAATAATTCACATTGGCTGAAGTGAGGTGGAATCAAAATTTTGGTTGGTGCTTCTTTGATAATTATCTTACAGATTTACCCCTTTAAATGTACTCAGCCTTAAAAAGGCATCATTCATGTCAAACAAATTGAAGACTACTACTACATAAGTAATGACAATTACAAAATAATGGGGGGAAAACCATTCCTGTTTCAATACAATTCAGTATTATGTATAAAGAGCCCTCACACTTCTAGAAACCTCCAGTAAATGAGGAGTACCAAGCGTTTTGGCCTAGAAACCTGGAAAAATTTTTTTTTTTTATTTTTGCTGGGATTTGAGCAATATTTTGTAGAACAACATGAACACATAATTGAACTCCTTCTTTACTCATTAGAGCCATGCTTGCATTTTTCACTGGAAATACAGGCACTTCAGGATGCAATAAATTATTTGCTTAAAGGGGAAGAGACACCCTAACCAATCAATCTTACCTTCTTTTCAAAGGCTATGCCAATTAATGTTACCTGCAAAGTCTCTTGTTTCAGTGCTTCCCACAACTGTTTCTTGAGTGACTGCTTGGCACTGAGTGTTTGCTCTGGACCTGCCTTCATCACTGTTGCTCTTTGCAGTTTTTCTGCTCTAACTCCACATGTACACAGTTAGAACTCCTCAATGATGATTTTAAAATAACCGGTGGCCTTTTCCAGTGGTTTTTTTCTGTATAGACACAAGAGAAATATCAAACTGGTGACTTGTACTGCTGTCACTCAGATATGCAGGTGGTAGTGAGAAAAACAGTGCCAACAATTAATGTCTACAGTGGAAAAAAGCAAATCAAATTGACCTGTAATGGTCAGATATAGCATTATTTCTAATTGGCATCTCACTATGTAATTAGATCATCATGCAACATAATTGGGCAATAATAAAAAAGTAGATAATATATGGGAGAAAAAATACTAGACTGGGTAATCAACACAGTGCAATACATGTGATGTATCTCATTCATCTTTTAAAAAATTCCTGAAATGTGCACATTTGTTATAGGCGTTCCCTACAGAAACCACTAGCCTTTCTGCCTCTAGGCTTGAACAGCTCCTGTCCTGAGGGGCTTTTCATATCAGCTATTCAGTGAAAAAATATCCCAAACAAATAAAATTCACACGTTCACACACACACACACATACCTCTGCCACAATAAAAACTCGAAGGTTTGTCCTTCTTCAGCACAACCCTCTCTAATTTGTCTCTCATAAAGTAGTTGTAATGGCAGCTGAAGACACCCAAAAAAAGGCCTTACCCATGACTTTGTTTTGTACAGTTTATTCACATATGGATGGGGCTTTTTACCACATATGGGTGGCACAGAAAGACTATCAGAAGAGTAGGATTCCCTGACTCCACTTTGCAGTAACAGGTTTGTCAAGCTATAATTTGGACTCCTCCTCTGCAAAGAATTCCATGCTGTCAAAAACTCCCAAGTGTTGTCAATGAAAGTGTCTGCTGAGAAAAGAAACTGCTTTGAATTTGTATTTATTTTTCCTGAGTTTCTACTTTCTCTCCACTTCCCACCCTCCTCCTGCATCTATCATCCAGCTTGAGTTTAAAAATGTCATGATGTGAGCAGAGGGCATAAGATGTCTTCATCTAAATGCAGGAGGCAACTGCTCCTGAAGTTCGTATGTGTTTCACAGTCATGAACTGCAGAGAAGGCAAAAACTTCAATAAAATAACCTTAAATCTTCTCAGCCTCATCCTAGGGTAACTTTGTCATGATGATTAAAGGACATTCATTACACAGTCAAATAACTGCATTATATCATTTGCAATAAAAGGACATTAAGACTGAAATTCATGGAAATAGCATGAAAGCTACAATGAAGCTCATGCATCATTCCAACGTTATTCGTTCCAAATTGTAAGAGGTTCAGATCAGGGTGCTTCAGTATGCTGAATGAAAGCAGCCTATAAATCCAGATTAAAAGCTTGGGATATACTCCTTCCAGTTTATCTTCATCAGTGACAAGGCAGAGACTGAAAAGAAAAACTACTGTGGGAATAATTTTTTTAAAAAATTGTCTGTAACATCAAAAATGATCAGTTTTAAAATCAAAATTTTGCTAATGATTACAAAGTCATCAAGAGTTACATTGTGCTGCTGAATTTTCTTAGCACAGAAAAGGCATTCCCAGAAGAAGACTTTCCTCAGGGCTGGGAATATTTTCTTTGCTCATATCCTAACTAAGAAAAAAGAAAACTGCTTTTAAGACTAAATGTGCAGCATGGCAAACTGTGCTGCTTAGAAAATCCTCATGTCTGAACTTCCAATAGGCAAGACCTAAAGTGTCTTTTCTGCCCAAGTCAGGATCCACGGAGAGTGTTCTGTGCTTTGCAGAAGAGGCTCATCGGTGCACAGGGTCTGACTGACAATAATCTGTGAGGCACAATGACATCCCAGCAACTTGGAGCATTTCAGCAGGCATATTTCTAGCTTTTTCCCCAGGGAAAGCTACTCATATGACCCCTGAAACACTCATGAAAGCTCAAAATTTCAGTTATTTAAGGGTACATTTGAAAAGCTGATATTTTCTTCCCCATCCCCTAAGAAGAAGAGAACCCACAGGAAATCTGCAATTCCTCCAAGTCTCCCTCATTAAACAGCTCTCCCTCTTAGTGCTTGCATCCACAGTATCAAAACACAAATACCAATTACTCTGGCACAGACATAACTTCAAGGCTCTCTGCTTCTGAATATCAGATTATGTGAAAATTTAAGCATCTGTTCTCACCTCCAAGATAAACAGATGCATTTTCCAAATACACGGGTTATAGTTATTCATATCTGTGACTTTTGTGACAGTCATAAGTAATAACAGCAATCAGATCATTGCAAGAAAGTGGGCTGGGTAAATAGGAAGTGCTGAGATTCAGCCTCCCTGGGAAAAACAAAGACACGTTGCCATTCATTTTGGGTATTTTCTGTATGAAAACAAATTATTCACCGCCAATATACAACATCTGCATGGATAAAAGAGGAGTAAACATTGGATACTAACTTGTCCTTTCTGCACAATTCTTTGGAGATAAGAAGGGTGGCAAATAAACTCTTAGAGTATCTACTAAATAATGCATCTTCATATAGTTATATTCTAGTCAGAAGCCTTCAGTTCTTAGACTTTTTAGACAATTCTCAGAATAGTTATCTGACAAGTCCAACTTGGACCATGCAGCCAGCATGGATTTTATTTTGTTTATTTTAAACTTATGGCTGAATAATTGAATTTTTATCTGATCAGGGCAAAATTATTCCTGAAACTTAAGAGTACTAAACTATCATGGTTTTCACTGCCTTACATATTTCTTCACTGACTAAACCTTCACATTTCTACACCCACAGGACTCTTTATTTTACCTGGGAACCGACCCTAGCAATTCACCTTTCACAAGTTTTGCAGAGCATACACTTGGCAGTGGTTGGAAATGTCATCCACATAAAAATGCCAAAACAGAAGGCAGTTCCTGGGAGCTTTGACAGTAAGGCAAAGACAGAAGAAACCACTGATGCAATGCCTGTGAGGCAGGTGTTCTGCTACTCCAGTGGCACTCATGCATCCACAAGTATAATGCCAATGTGGATGCTGCCTGCCCCTCCTCCTAACACTACTGCTGCCCCCTCAAATAGCCAGATTTCTCCTCAAACCTCACAGTCCCATCAGCAGTAACTGGGCTAGTGAATATAACAGACAGAGAAACCAAGCGTGGGAAAGGTGTCATTAAGAAAGTTATTTACAGATTGTATTACCACCTCTTTCAGCCATATCCTAGTTAAATTCACAGAGTTCAGCAGAAAAATGGGAATACTGGTGAATCACACCTGCTCCAATATTAACTATCATAGGTGAAGTCGTTTTCATATATTTATTACCCCTTGAGTTTCAAAGCCAGGTAATGATTGCAGGGCTTCCCATGCCTAAGGCACAAGCAAAAAATCAGTGGGCTTCAATGAATATCTTTATTATAAAAGAGAAGAACAAATGAATGGTGAAAATGTGTTTTCTTGCAACAAGAAAAAATGCACAGTAGGCAAGAGAAAACATTTCAACTTATTTTCATGATTTTTGTCACAAAACTGGTGCTTTGAAGGACAAGATGTTCACTTGCTCTGCTCAGCCAGGTGGAAATGGCTTAGGAGAGGCTCACAGAGCCTGTGCTGATGGCACCTCACAAGCACCCATGTGATTCCTAGGCCAGGATTCAGGGATTCCCCCCATTCCTACTGCAGGGCATGTCAGCCAGTCAAAGCTGCAGCTGTGCCCTGCCCACGGACACAGGAGCTGTCCTGCAGGCTGCACAGATGCCAGAAATGCTAACAGAGTGTGCTGTGTTACATCCAGCTGTGAAAAGGTCCCATCTGCTCATCCTTTGCAATTTTCCACATCAGAAGAGAAGTGGATTCTGAGCTATCAATGCTGTTCATATAAATAACCCTTCTAAAATGCAGCCTGCCTGCAATTTTATTTCCCCTCTAGCTTGTAGCTGAAGCATTACCATAGACAGAGAACTTCTTTCCTGCTATTTTGGTGAATGAGGGAGTCACTGGCAGGACAAGTGATATTGAAAAGCAACATTCTGCAACTTACCTGCATTACCAGTAAACCCCAAATCTTCTTAAATAACTACAGAATAAGGAAGACTTATGTCTAAAGATCTGGGTAAGCTCCAATATTATCTTTTATATTACAGGTAAATCTATTTTCCAAAGAAAACAAAAAGGCTCAGAAAACTCAGATCTGCCCTGAGTGCTGGTGCCCAGCTATCACAATACCCATGAAGCCTTAAGAACCTATAAATGAAACAACACACAATTTCAAGATAATATTAGTACAGGAGGTAATATAAAGCCTGGTCTTTATTGGAGACCTCCAGGGGTTGATATGAAAAATGTCCACAGAAGCCCACCCCATCAGGGGTGAACACAGTTTTATGGGTTTAGGAAATTAGTATATTTGACAAAAATCAACAATTAGGAGCACAAGTGGTGATGTAATTTCCCCCCCCCCCCCCCCCCCCATCCATGCCCCTTCTAAATCCTCCCCCCTCAGATAGGCCTAAATATTATCAATGAAAATGTGTCTCAAAAAATAGTTTCTTGGCCTTAGTTTCTAAGGAGAACCAAGATAGGATAGGGACTTTGGAATGTGTTTTGTCTTTCTGCCTCTCAGGGCAGGGAAAAGTACTGGGAAAACTATCTACGAATGCAATAATAGGTTACAAAGGTGAAAATACATGTGTAAAGAATGCAGAGACTATGTAAATATAAAAAAAAAAAAAAAAGAGAGAGAAAAATCATTAGGTATCACCCCAAGCTGTAACTTGCTGTCTCTGTGCTGAACTGCACCCCTGCCACAAGGCTGCAGGGGGAGGTGTGCTGAAGTGAATTCAGTTCTCTGCACTGCATATCTGCAGCACAAATCTCCACCTAAGACTACTTCTTTGGTAGATATGGTGCTAACTGCAAGGCAGATGGAGAAGAGCAAAAAACTTGGGGACACAGAGATTTACATTTAACAACCAGTAAGATCATGAGCGTTAAGCTATTAAAATACAACTACCAGCCAGCCATCCTTAGGAAGCTATGTTGGAGAACTGATAAGGAGAACTTAGGCACAAAGAACTTATTTCAAAGCCAGTTAAGTAGCTCAGCTATGTTTCCAGTACAGTGTTGAGATGAAGCTGGTGTATCAGAAATCCTTTGTCTTCCTGCCAGACAGCCTCTGAGAGACTCTGGCTAAGAGAACTTAGGAGTTAGAAGTGGATGTTACTGGGATTCTTCTGTGGTCGTGCAGGAAACTGAGGGATGCACTTCTCCTTAATGACCTTCCATCAACAGACTCACAAATACAAGCCTCTGACATGCCAATCCTTAAAATTTGGGGGCAAAATCACAATCCAACTTCCCAGCTATTCTGTTCCTCCTCCTCCCTACTTCCTATAGGAGTGAGCAGGCACAGAATTTCAGCCTTACTGTATCTATTTGGTCGTGGAAAGCCAAGTTTCAAACCTAATCAGCAACTTCAAACTCCTGTTCCCAAGGAATCTGCTGTGAGGAAGGGATGGAAATTGCAGTGAGAGCCTATCTGAAGTGCAGATCTTTGATTTTATTTTCAGGTGACATGAAGCAATAGACAAAGCTAAACTCCAAACATGCTACTTTGTCCTTTCGATTTGAGCAATGCTATAAAATCTGTATCATAAGTTTAGGCTGTAAGAACAGAACCCTAAAGTGATCCATCACCAGTTATTTATTTTAATAAAGATTGTATTTCTAATTGTTTCCTACCGTTTTAAAGCAATTGGCCCTTCACTGCGCTGCAACAAATGAGAGCTTTGAAAATGCAGCTATTAAGAGAGGTTAATAACAGCTTCTCATTTTTTATCCCAGGAGCCCAAGATATTCTCCCATTACTGCTATTCCTCTCAACATGCAGAATTAGAAAAGGACATGAGGACATGGGACCCATTAGCAGTTTCCAACTGCAAAGATATGGCAAGACAGGCAGTAACATTTTGTTTCAAAGCCCATTTAGTCCACTGAAATTATTTTAGCCTCTAAAACTGTAAATCCACTTAAAACCAGAGGTCACTGGGCATCTAAGGTGCCATGCAGCACTAGTACAGTCAGGTGCCTTCTGACACTTGAAAGCTCAGTGTTAACAGGTCTGCTGTCTAGTGCTTGTGCCTGGTTTCAATGCTCTCTTTCATGTATATATATATTACTAAAAAATATAATTCCCCTAACTTTATACTGTTTGTGTAGCTACAGTATTTTGGGCAATCAAGGAGTTAGAATTTCCAAGTAAGATTTCTTCAGAGCCAGGTTGGAGAATGCTAACACTGAATATGTGCAACTTCCTTCTGAATCTATACAGCTTCCTTTTATTAAGGAAAAAAAAAACAGTGAGCAGCTATCAAACACCTGTATCAGACATCCCCACGTGAGATAAATACTGAGACTTAAACAGAGCCAACTATCTCTTTTGGAGGTTTGTGGATACAGGTGATGCAAATGAGACTGATAGTACTGTAGATTTAACCAGCACATGCAGCTTGATAATGAGGACGCCATGGCAAGAGCAAAGAGAGCTCTAAAGATATTAAGAAGTTTGAATCAAGTCTGGCTGACAGAAAATAAGGTTTTACTAAGTAGAAATGTAAAATTTATCTGTGTGATGTTTAACTAGATGATTGTAGTAAAATACTACTAGCTTTCCTGAAATGGTATATAAACACATGTAGCCCTCAGTAAAGTTTCTGATTACCATTCAGTGTCCCCATCTCTCTCTCATCGTTGATAAAGGTTAGATGATATTTACACAGACAAATCCTGATAATTTTTCTATGAGAAGTACAGCAGCTAATGTGATACAGTACAGCTATAAAGGAGAATGTTCAAAGCAAATTACCTCTCTTTGGTAACATAACTGCTTGTTATAAATCAAGACAAGTTTGTCACCTCTTTTGGATCAAGGTTAATCTACTCATAGCCATTAAATTTACACACCTGCATTATCAAGGATCTCTTTTACAGCTTCTAACTCTAATAATTAGAAGAGTTACTAGCTCAACATGACATTTTCTATCACAGAAGCAGAAGAGCCAGAAAGGATTTGCACTGTTATATCTAGATTTCAGGCTATGCACTCAGCTGTACAGGAACAAGATCAGTAAGAAATTTTAGCAAGGCAAAGCTATAAAAACATGGGAAACAAAGGCAGATTGTCACATTATTGAGTTTTTTCCCCAACAGATGATGAAGAATATTTATGCACAGCAACAGAAATGCTAACCTAGGACTTCCAAAAGCCTAGGTAAAGGTGACCAAGCCTAGCCTCACCACTCCCAAAGGCTGAAAAGTATTGCATGATGAAGCCCAGCCCATACTCTCCTTGCTAACAAGCTGAAGTTTTATTCCATTTAATAGACTTTGCACTGACACATCTCTAAAAAAATATACCATATTTTAGTGTGAAAAATCCTGAACCACAAGGGAAAACCAAAATCCTATTCCACTGTTCGTATCTCCAGGAATCCCCTACAAAAACCTAGCAGTAGTAAAAGCCACATGTTTTGGTAAGAATGGACAGATTACTGTTTAGCTTTGAAAATGGAACAAATCAACAGCAGTTTTACACCACCTGAAGATTTATCCCTCTTTCTCCAGGTTTTGTTGCCAAAACCACCTGGATTTGAAATGTTAGCCTCATCTTTGATTAACTACCTAGTAATCTATGAGGGCATCTGCCCTAAGACACTAAACAAATGAATCTCTAACAGGAAATAGAAAGAAAAATATTTCCTCTGATTAAGTTTTGAAAAAGACTTGACATACACTTTTGCAAACAGTTGAGAAGTAGCAAATACAGAGATCGGACTATCAGAGAGATGAGGTACTGTTTTTTACAGCAGGAGTAAACACTAAATTTTAGACTAATCGTCCTAGTTTAATATGACCAGAGGTATTACTGGTGCTTGACTAAAAGCAGTGGCACATATAGTATGCACGGTGCATTACTGAATGGAAAGCCAAAGTCAGAGGCTGAGCAGTTTCCTTTACATGTAACAGAACTCACAGGATCCTCCAAGATCCCTCCTGCATGAAATGGCTGTACTGATTACATGAACATGCCCTGAGGGCAGTCATGTGGATGCAGAACGAACAGACAGGCAATGGATTCACAGCACCAGGCCCTTGGAAACTGAAATGCACCATTCACAAACAATCCACTAAATCAGGTTTGAAATAGGTTATAGAAGAGATTTCAGGGAATTAGAAGTTCAGTGAGTTCATCCATTGACATGCGCTCTCCAAAGTGGCATTTTCACAGATTAAAGCAGTATCACCCTCAGAATATTAAAAAAAGGTGTAATTCCCTGGCAGCAAATTACACATTTTTGCTGAGGAAGAGGACTGAGGCTTTCTATGAAGGCCAGCATAGGCACCACACAGGGATGAAGGTTAAGTTTCTTAGGTTCACAGTGAAAAACAACAGCACATTCAAACCTCCCACATAATGCTTCATCTCACACAGCCAAAGGACCCAGAATTTCCTCACAGGGATCTTGTGAACACATACCTTCAGGAGAGATGAGGGAAGGCAAGTGTTAACCCTGGGAAAGCACATGGGAGAACACACCTCCTCAGGATAGCCAGGAGCTCCAGAAAGGCTTCTGCTCCCATGGGGGCTCCGAATCTGCTTCTTTCCCTTCTGGCAGAAAACACTAAATGTACATTTTTTGGAAACACTTTCAGCCAGACTCCAACACAGCCCATGTGAAAGAAATGAAACTATATGGACATATGTAACCCACATACCTGGCTTCCTTTTTGTAGCAGCTTTCCTGACATAATGGACACCTCCCTGATAAGAAGTCCTGCAGTTTTCAAACTAGAGAAGATCAACATTAGTTTCAAAAGACTCCCTGGGGAACTTTTTTTTCCACAATTTCTCAATGTAAAATTTCCCCTGCACACTTTCTCTGCCACTTGCATGCTCATGGCACAGTCTTAACCTGTTTGTACTTTGGTGAAAAGACAACTGCAACAAAAAATATCCATCATTTAACACAAAAACACAGAGGTGACCAAAGCTGTCAAATCTGTCCAGGTCCTGTGGCAGTGTCTGTTCTTGTACAGACTGATCCTCCAAAAATTGGTGATGCTTCCACCCTCTGCTCTGCCAAGTGACTAATTAGGCTGAATGGACTGCTGTGCTGTGGGAATAAATGCCCAACTCAAAAGAGGCTCATGGAGCTTTCCCTTCCAGTGGCATTTCTCTTAAAAATGAAAGGAGTATCTACTCAAATTGGACTCCCAGGCCAGAAAAGGAGCAGAGTCTAAATGCAAATACAGGTAAAGACACCTGGAACAGCCATCTGGAATTACTCACCATCAAGTCAGTCAACATGACAGAGTTCTTCCTGTCTGACCATGTGTTAAGAACGGCCAAACTCTCTGTCAAGATTTACTTTAAAATGGATCCAAGCGTAGCCTGATGTGAACTGCAGCACAACTGTACTCAGAAAAATGAGGCAGGGATGAGAGCAGCAAGCATTTCAGCCAGGGGGAAAGGACACAGCTGCACAGCCAGATGCTAGTAAGAACACCACAGTCACAATCAGGACACGTGGTCATCACAGGTCAGCCAGATGTCTAAATAGTATGGAAAGCACTTTGTGAGAATAATCATGCTATCAAAAGAGCATAAATCTTATTTTCTGTTTATCCCCATGTACGGGTTTGAAGGCAAACCTGCAGGAGGAATTAAGTCCACACAAATATGTTGTGAGAGATGTCAAGTCAGAACTACAGTTTAATAGGAAAATTAAAACAAAGGCAACAGCACAGAAAGAGTGTCTTTCACCAACAAAATCAGAATACAGCCTGACACCCTGTTAGTCAGGGTGGTGGCAGCAGTCTGATTGGAGTGATGGATGTGGTCCTGTTGAAAGGGTAATCTTGTAGAAAGGTCTGGTCTTTCTCTGGAGGTCCAGTGGTGGTTATCAAGAGCTCATCTCCTCTGGGAATCCAGTGGTGGTATTGTGGTGTCCTAGGCTCCAGATTATAGACAGGTAGGAATGTTCCATTCCTCCCCCAGGGCGGAGCATCTCACAATGGGATGATGCACTTCATGAGAAATTCTGGGAGACCTTGATGGCCCATTAGCAGAGATGCTCCTGTCCCCCCAGGGTGGCTGCTGCTTCCCCGAGGGAATTACCAGGGCTGAGTCGTGGAGAAGATAGAGAACGCTGCTCCACCCATTTTAACAGCTCAGGTAGATGATAGTAGAATACATACTTTAGTTTGCACCTTACACTGGAACCCAAGAACCTCATTGTCTTTGATCTTCATGAAGCTTTCTGAGCAGGCATTTATGTATACCCTAACCTGTTTTAGTAACTAAGAGAATTTTAACCCTTCTTTCGGAAATAGGCAAAGGGAGGACAGATCTTCAGCACAGAGAACGCTGCCTTTATTTCCAAACCTTTATACCAACTATTTCAATCAACCAGTCCCTCCTACAACATTCTTAATCACTGCTGCATGTTCAGAGTCAAAGCATATTAGTCTCAGAATCTGCAGTTCTGAAGGTAATGTAGTTGAAGATAAGTAAAGTATTTAAAAAGACTAAAATAATTATGAAGTGTTAAATACCATTATCCATCAATATTATCTTAATTTTAGGGAGCGCACACATAGGCAGTGTAAGAATCCCTTTGCCCTTGGAAAGGACTGTAACTTGCTTTAACATTACAGGGATTTTCTTAATCTTTCCTCAAAGCATTGGAACAATCCTATACATTTCCTGATTTAGCTTCCAAATTAATTCTGCAAATACAACCCTAGAGGCTGGTTCTCCCTGTGCCTGCTCTCTGTTCATTTTGCTCAAAGAATAGCAGCAGCAGCTAAGGACAGAATGTTGCTGCTCTCTGCCAGGGAAGTGTTCACTAACCCTGCCAGCAGCAGTAAATGCACTGAGTGTGCCAAGACAAATGGGATCCAGCTGTTTTAACACACAACCACAAAACAGCTGGACAGTGCACTGCAAGTGGAGTGGCGGGTCCGGATACTTTTGTTCTCTAGATATTTCTAAGTCTTGGAATAACTCATGGAGAAGAGGCAAATGTTGTTAGATGCCCCAAACAGTTTGTCTGACATTTTGGAGCTTGGCAGAAACCCACATGACTAAAAGCTACAATCAGCAGGTTGGCATTGGACCATCCAGTCATTACATTTGGTCCCATCAGACACCATTCCTGTGACAGAGCTATGGACACTGTAGGAGCAGAGGAACTTTTATGATGCAAATTTCAAAGTCACCAGGAGTTTTAATTGAAGAAAGCTTTTGTTGCAGGTCATCTGCCCCAGTGGGGTTCCAGGTCTTCAGCCTGATTTGTAGTCTGTCCCATTTGCCTCATACACAAAAGTTTCACTTGTCCACACTGATCTCCTGTGCAATACACCTGCTGACAAATCAGCCTTTCATATTAGTTATGGTTAAACAACTTTCTCTCTACCTGCTCCCAGCAGAAGCAGATGACTGACTTTCTTCCACGTGCTCAGCTTTTTGGCTGCCTGGCTCCAATGAAGCCTTTTAAAGTCACCTACAATTTTGCTTGTTTGACAGTCCAGGAGGCACAGATTAATGAGGAAAGATGTGTGCTAATGTCTTTACAAATAATTTGATAGGTGAAGGTAGGGCTGTTAACATCTTTGAAATGAGTCTTAATGTCTCTACTGACTTTGGGCAGCAGGTTTGTTACAGAGCTCAGACATCCTGGCTCCTGTAAAAGACAAGGGGCTCTGCACAAGACTAAACTTTGGGATAAAACAGTAAGTTCAGGGGGATACGTGGTAGGCTGTTTGGGAAGGCTGTACCAAGAAAGGAAAAGAAAAGAAAAGAAAAGAAAAGAAAAGAAAAGAAAAGAAAAGAAAAGAAAAGAAAAGAAAAGAAAAGAAAAGAAAAGAAAAGAAAAGAAAAGAAAAGAAAAGAAAAAGTGGCTGGAGTTTAGATAAAAGGAAGCTGCTCCCTCAGAAACTCCAAGAGAGACAAGCCTGTAGGCACGTGCTGGTGGACTCTCTCTCTTTATTCAAATAAAATTGAAGGAATCCTTTGTCTCCTTTTTAGATATATACCTCTGGCGTTTGTGGATTTTCCTCACAATAACAACAGGTGCCATTCTGCTTTTGGGTTTTTAAATTGACCAAATGGCTGCTGAAAAATGTTATTAGCTGAAGTTCTTCACCTGCTAAAAAGCATAAGATGAAACACTGAAGTGCACAGCTTGCTTTTTTTTCCCTCCCCCTTAAATATAAACAATTTGCTGACAATACTCTTTCCCCAAAGGAAAAGAAAGCCCAACAAATAATTGAGGTCTGAAATGTGAAAGCACACATTTTTCTTATATATAATACCTTTCTGGGAAAGGCATTTTTCTTACAGTGAGTAAATTAATATGAAGTGTTGTCTTGGAGTGAGTGTATTCCGTGATTCCATGTATTCTTGGATAGCTTATTCCATGATCCTCCGCCTTGTGCCCAAAAAATGTACCACATGTTATGACCAGGTATTTCTCTGGCCTTTTTGGTTGTCTGTCCCAGTGTGTGTGCATGGGGTAAGGTCTGACAGCTTAATATCTAACAGTTTTGTTGAATTTTTCCCCTTGGCTTGTGGGCATTCTGTTTCTTAATAAGCTGTTGAGGGTTTTTTCACTTTCATTTATTGGTAATGCTTTCCTATTGGTGGAAAGGGATTATTGGAACCCTGTAGAGGAGACAACACCCATTCCAGCGTCCTCTTTTAAATTGTCCCACAAACTCATACAAGTGTAAAATTCAGAACAGAATCTGCCCCCCAGTCACAAGCTCCTGTTTGCTCAGTTTTCTCCTGAGGCTGATTGTAGCTCTCCTGTCAGCCAAATTCCTACAGTTCTTTTGCAGACAAGTAATTTAATTTCTATAGTATTTTAAAAAGTTCCATGTGAATACTCTTTTCACAAAGAATAATCGGGGGGAGGATGCATGGGGGAAGATTATCTTATGTATGGACAGTACACTTGAACAATATTCTTCTAGATCAGTATGTCCTTGTGCTGCATTTTCAGCCCTGCCTTTAATTCACATAGTTGCTGTCTTCTCCAATAATTGTTCAAGACCTATGTTGTCAAATCATTAGAATTCACATCAGAGAATCTCAGCAACTTGTCATGCTACCAGGGGTTGAAAAGTGTTTCTTCTACAAGTTCAATGTTCCTGTCATTACTTTACAACTCATTTATTTATTTACAACTCTGATTGCAGAGGCCACTCACTGTTTCCTTAGGAAATTTCTTTCAAGGGCTATTTCAATCAAAAAATACAATTTGAAGCTTTGAAGGACCATGAAGAACTTAAAGAAAACAGTTTTTGCAAACTTCCTTCCACAGTCTTTCCAAAGAGAAAGCAGTTGCTTCTGCATATTGTGTGAACCGAACTCAATCTCAAGGACAGAATGTTGTGTGTCATTATCCCAGGCAAAATAATTCTGGAGGGAAAAGTACCCGAAACATTTAGAATCATACAATCATAGAATATCCTGAGTTGGAAAGGACCCACAAGGATTATCAAAGTCTCAGGTCCTGGCTCTGCACATGTCAGCCCCAAGAGTCACACCATGTGCCTGAGATTGTTGTCCAAATACTTCTTGAACTCTGTCAGGCTTGGTGCTGTTGACCACTGCCCTGGGGAGCCTGTTCCAGTGTCCCAGGCACCCTGTGGGTGAAAAGCCCTAATCCTGATATCCAACGTAAGCTCCTCCTACACAATTTCAGGCTATTCCCTGGGGGTCTGTCACTGGACACCACAGAGATCAGTGCCATCCCCTCTCAAGGAAGCTGCAACTGCAATGAGGTGTCCTCTCAGTCTCCTCCAGGCTGAACAGACCAAGTGACCTCAGCTGCTCCTCATGTGGCTTCCCTTTCACCACCTGCTGTGGTGCCAAACTATTAGAAAATAAATGTTAAATCAATTCCAATGCTTGCTCCTGGTATGACTCAGGAATTACCAGCTAAGTGTTTACTGACAGATTCCTGTATTGATCAGTGTTGGTCTGATTCAGCATATCATCCAATAATGGATACCTCCCTCTGTGATATTCCAGATTCTAAACTGTGACATTCCAATCAGAAAACTTCATTTGAATGTTATTCTCTTCTAGGCATTACAAAATTTGACTTTGTTTCACTGAAGTCACTGCTTCCCAGCTCACCTTTTGTGTCCTGTGGCTAATGGAAGTCAACCATTTATCATCTGCACTCACACCAGACCAAGGGTTGTTCAGACTTCCCTTATTTTCCTCCACCAGCCATTTGTAATTGTATTTGTAATTGTAATTGTAAGGCACTTGACTTGTAATGCAATTACCTAAGGTTCCATGTTATTGTTGCTACTATTGCCTTCCCAAGGCAAACTGGTCAGGCTCAGTTGCTCTCTAAACCCTGAACCTGTAAACCTCTCAGTCTTAAATATTACCACCACTGGAATGATCCTTGCATTTCAAAGTCAGAAAAAAGTGAGGTGTGTAAGTTAACCACAGTTACCCACTAAGTCATTAGAAAAGACTTCTTTTAATTCCGGACCCAAACTACATGTGAGAACTCAGAGATTACTGAAAATACAATTTCTGCAACATTTAAATTCTAATACTAACAGCAGAACTAACAGCATGGCCATCTGAGCCTCTCTTTGGTGCCCTTGACCAGATACTTGTTGAGACACAGAAGTAGCATCATCAAGACACAGAGTAGCCGACTTTCCAAAATTTCCCCTTCCTTGTTGTGCAGACTTCGGAATTGATTTGGGACAAATTTTTGCCTCACAGCAAAATTACATGCCAGATTCCAAAAACATCAAGTAATTGTGTATTACTGAGCTTCCTTCAAGATTTAATCATGTTTTTTTTTATATCCATCTTGAGAGTAATTATTATTTCCCAGGCATCACAGTTCTTCCATCAGAGAGTTTTGTTGCCTGCCTATTTTAATACCATTCTAAATCCAGCACATGTATATGACTTCACATTTGCTTATCATCATAGACATCAGACCAGGGAGCATAAGAACCTGCTTAGAAACTAAGAAGTACCTGAAATTTTTTTGAGCCTGCAAACAATGGAATCCAAATAAAATCCATCTTGCTAAAGCACACTTCTCAAAGCAAATGTTTTAGTGAGGATGGTTTGCTAGACAAAAACTCAGGTCCATCCAGAGGAGGAGAGAGAGATAGATCCTAAAGCAGGGCTGGAAATTTGTATTTAATATATAGTTGAGGTTTGGAATTTTTCAGTCATTTATGTACATTTCCATCCAATTCACTGAAACTTTCTGTCAGGAACTAAGTGGTATTATCACATTAAAAAAAAAAATAAAATTTGACCTTTAGAAAATAGATTTAAATCTTTGATCCAGTACTGACAACTTGCAAAATCTTGCAGGAAATTCAAAAGGTTTTGGAGTTTCTTTTACCCTTGATATATTTAGTCACATACAGAACATCTGAGTCACTCCTGAAATCCATTGCTTGACAATTATTGGAAAAGAGTAGAAATGAATTTTCCCTAAATTCTAAAACACATCATTTTTTTTTTTTTTGAAGACAGATCTTGTCTCTTCCTGTGGACAAACACTTTGTGAAGCTGTCATTGACAGACAGTGAGGGCTTCAATGTGATTTCAAATACATCACTCCATAATATAAATTTAACCACGAAAGACATAATGAGTGCTTCAAACAGAGGAGCCCCTTTTCACCTGGTTTCAAATACATCACTCCATAATATAAATTTAACCACGAAAGACATAATGAGTGCTTCAAACAGAGGAGCCCCTTTTCACCTCCCTTTACCCCACCCATCTTCACAGTGACTCTTTTGTCTGCCAGTGTAAGTTCTAGAGAGGTTTATCATCTCTGAGTGATCCCAGGCCATCCCATTAATGTGATGAACTGTTAATCTTATCAACTAGTTCACCTTTACAAAGCAAAAAAAAAAACCATTGGTTTTAATTACTGGCAATTTCTGCTGCCTGCCATTTTAATCGCAGAATTTGTTTCAAACTCTTGCCTTTCAGCATCAAGGTTCAAGCCTTGGGCCACCCCACCAGCACAAGGAGATGTTCTTTTCAAACCAGCAGGTCATCATTATCTTATTGGCTTTGTTCTGAACAGACCTAAACAACAAGAAGTGGCACTGGTTTCAGGACTGTAAGAAGGATGGGAACTCCAGAAAGATCTTTAAAATGCTGTTTATTGTATCCAGATGATGCAGCAATTCACGGGTTGTGGGTGACTAGAGCCCAGCCCACAGCCTGTCAGCCTCAGCTGTGGGCTCCTCTGAAACCAACTCTAGTTCTGGTTACAATGCATTTTATACTTTTCTTTGCTGAATATTCTAATACATGACAACCAATCAATACTTTTACTATTACCTATGTGATAATTGATAAAAGATTCGTGTTAATCACAGAAGTTTTGGAGTTTGTATAAAACAGAATACTTAGATAAGACACGGAACTAGATAAAGGGAAATATATGATTAAACCATTCTGTTTAAATCCCCCTGTTATGAATATTGTGTTTTCTAAGTAAATTGTACTTGATAGCAGTTTGTAAAACGAGGTTTTCTCAAACACCTACAGCCTATTATAACTACTAACATTACCATAGTCATGTTACTGTTTTCCAGCCACAAAAAGTTAGTATGTTACACTTTAAGCTAGAAGTTGTTTTCCAGTTTTCTTGCAGCGGGAAATTCTTTTCTTTCTACTTGCAACATGGCATTTTTGTTTGCTTGTGAAATTTTTGCTTGGTAAAAATATCTTTTGTTTGAAGTGGATTTATCCTTTGCTCTGAACCATAAAAACCCCTTCCAACTCACTTACCCTTTGCTTTCTAGTTATCTAGTAAGACAGGCTCAGCAATTCTTTTCTTCTATATCAAAACTTGCTTTCATTTCTATTCTTTCTTCAAATTCTACATTCAAAGATCTTTCTGTTATGCATACATATCTGTGAGACCTTCCTGTCAAATCCTTGTCCTTCCCAACAAGGAGCTGTTGGTAGAGCTGAGGTTTCTCAATATTTTCTTGTCATCTCCTGCTGCCTTGACAGACGTACCTGCACACTTTCCCTATGGCTGGTACAAATACATCTGAGAAGGAACTTCTGTTCCAGGGACTTGGCACACTTCCATCTGCCTAGTGTTAAATCTCCTGACTTAAATCTCTTCAGTCAGGTGTACAGGGGCTGGAGTATGTTAAATCTTATTGTAAAAAATGCACACCCTGAAGAAAACAGACACTTGAAGTCTTCTGGGTAGCACTGGTTTTTTGACTTTCAGAGCAGGTTTTGGAGTTGCCCTTCCTTAGCAAGGGACACAAGCAGGTTCCTTGTAACCCAAGGATCTCCTTCACAGAGCCTTTCACACCATCATGTTGGTACCTTTCTCACTAAGTGGGCTGAAATAAATTTACACATGTGCTCTTTTTCTGTGGGCTTTAGCAAATGACCTCTTAATCAGCCAAGCAGAACAAAAACACAAGTAAAAAATGTTCCTTTGCCCAAGAAACCAATGCAGAATGCTCAGGAAGATCCATCTGCCCTGACAGAAAAAGCATTGCATAATGTCCCTGTGCACTAGGGAGAGGGTGACTTTTCATCATCTTTATCTTTCTATAAAGGCTGTCTCAGGTTCAACAGAGGGCTACAGATCTGGAAGATGCAGCTGGCTCCAAAAGCAGCAAAAGAAAACAGTACTGTAAAAATCTCCAGTGGTAATGGATCAGGTATTGGATAGAAAAGAATCTGACATGATTTCAGACAGCATTTGCATGAGAAATAAGAAAAGAACCTTCTTAATTTTACTCAAATATCCAGTCTGACATACTTTTCTCTTCCAAATTAATTCCCCGCAGCAAAAGTACCTAAATTAGGGTATTCTAAACACTAATACTTAATAGGTATTAGGGAATAAATACTAAATACTACCCTAATGCCTAAATAGGTACTGTACAATTTTTTAATCTGGTGTCTTTGCAAGTGCATTTCCTGATGGCTAATGACAACAAATCACTAAATAAATAATTTAATTTTAAAAGGCCAGCTGGGCTCAGATTAAATATTTCTTCTGGGAAAACTTTGGTCTTAAAATTTCAATCTCATTTAAATGTAATTTTTTTCAGAATACTGGGAAAGAGTAGGCTGTCCATAAGCAGGCCATCCTGCTGCACCCTGCAAGAGCAGGGATGGGAGCTAACTCTCAGTCTGTAAGAGATCTCCCTTTCCTCCCTCTGCAGTCATGGGGACAGAAACACCCCAAAAGGGTCTCTCCCAGCAGCTCAGCTATGCTCTGGTTCACAAACAGCATTAGATCCACTATCCTGGCCTTTGTGCATTATATGCCATGGGGAGGGGAGGGGAGGGGAGGGGAGGGGAGGGGAGAGGAGAGGAGAGGAGAGGAGAGGAGAGGAGAGGAGAGGAGAGGAGAGGAGAGGAGAGGAGAGGAGAGGAGAGGAGAGGAGAGGAGAGGAGAGGAGAGGAGAGGAGAGGAGAGGAGAGGAGAGGAGAGGAGAGGAGAGGAGAGGAGAGGAGAGGAGAGGAGAGGAGAGGAGAGGAGAGGAGAGGAGAGGAGAGGAGAGGAGAGGAGAGGAGAGGAGAGGAGAGGAGAGGACAACTAATTTACTTTGGGATTAGTAGTCAAGAGATACAAATGAACAGCTACATTTCTTTCCAAAAAATTCTGGAGATTGTATTCTAGCTGATTCATCCATTGTCCTGGTTTTGGCTGGGATACAGTTCATTTTCATCTTAGCAGCTGGTACATGGCTGTGTTTTGGGTTGGGATGAGAATTATGTTGGTAACACACTATTTTGGCTGTTGCTGAGCATTGCTTGCCCTAAGTCAAGGACTTTTCAGTGTCTCCTGCTCAGCCAGAGAGGAGCAGCACAAGTGAAGGAGCATGGCCAGAACAGCTGACCAGAACTGACTAAAGTGATATTCCATACCATAGAACATCATGCCCAGTACATAAACTGGGGGAAGCTGGCTGAGAGGGATTGATCATGGCTTGAGGACTGGATGGGCTTTGGTTAGCAACTAGTGAGTAGCTGTATTTCTTGGGATTCAGCTATCTATTCTTCTTGTTGTTGTTATTGATATTATTATTATTATATTTAAGTTTGCTTCCATTATTAAACTGTTCTTATGTCGACCCACTAGGGTTTTTTATTTTCTTTCTGATTCTTCTCCCCATCCCTCTGAGAGGGTGCAGGCAGTAAGCAAGTGTCTGCATGGGGCTTTGTTGCCAGCTGGGGTTAAACCATTACATTCCCAACGCTGAGAGATGTCAGTTTGGGCTGAACAGCTCATTCCTCCTGAGCCAGATTTGTGGCACTGTGTCATAGCTCCTCTACAGGACATCTTTTAACAAGATCACAATTAATGGGATCTGATTTCCAAAGGGCAATCCCCTTAGAGTTTTGGTCTCTACCAAATAGAAACTATTTATAAGTAGACCCCTTAGAAAAGGCTGGGACTTAGCATGCATTTTATTCCTTAAGAACTTGCAGTTCTGGAACTGAGGGATATGCATTCCCACAGAGCTGTAGCCTATTACCTCTAATTTGTCCACAGCATTTCTAAATATTCCTGAAAAAGCAGCACCATTGTTTTGAACCAAGAGGTGCTAAGATGTTGTGATCTCAGTAAGCAAGGTACTCAAACTTTGTAGGTTATCACCTAAAATACCTTTTATTACAGCTAATATGACAAAAACAAGAGCATGGATAATCTTACCTGAGTCAGGTGGGACCAATGAGCTGTACCTTATTCAATGGGTTTCCAAGTACACCATCCTGATGGACATCCATAGAAAGGTTTCCCCACTTCGGTGTTTTGAGCTTTGACAGGATTTTCTCAAATCCTACGCATCAGTCCTACTACCAAACAAAAAGGATTTTCACACAAGAACATGTGGCTGCACAAGAAACATGGAGGTATAATTGTTTGATGATTGCAACCACCAGCAGAGAGGAGGGAGGGTTTTCCTCCTCACCACTACCAAATGTTAAGGGATTCCTTTCACAGCGTAGGGGCTTTGTCATTCCTGCCCCAAAGTATTTAGCTCAGTCCATGTATCACACCAGAAGGAAGATGCTGAGCCCCTGGCTCTGACATCCATGCCCCTGAGCTGTCCCTTTCAGACAAACCAGCAGCTGGCTCCTTTTGACCGTAATAAACCTGTATTCCACAGAGCCCTGAACAAGAGCCTGTTCTGCCAGCCACACGGTCAGCAGTCAACCCTGGAGTGCCTGGGGGGGTCACACACTCCATCTCAAAATATGGATGGACATCTTCTGGCATGGATTTGCTTCATCTCCACCTGGTTTGGAGAGCATGGACATGCCTTTCATCTGCTGTCCCTTCTACACTGCTAGACTCAGACTTCAAACAGAGGAGGAGAAGGAAGCTGATGAAGCCCTGCACTTTTGACACCATATCAGAAGTACCACAAGGCCTTTTTCATGTGAGAAATGAGGTGACACCAGCTTTTCATGACTCATCCTGACACCTAGATTGTGTTTTCATGCTCTGAGTAGCTTCAAATGAAACCACCATTAAGCATTATTCTGTTGAATTCAAGAAAAGCTTGGAACCGTGTGGTGAAATACCAAATTGTCAGTGACAAATAGCAATGGTAAGCCCACCACAATATTCCAAAGGGGAGATGTGAAGGAGCAGGATTCTGTCTGCAGTAAACGAACAGAAAGTAATGATCACTGAATACAAAGAACAGAATCAAGAAGATGATGAGGTGGTTATAATGCAAATCACATGGCTTTGTTAATAGAGAAAAGCAATGGCAAAGGAAAGTGCTGACAACTGAGCTTAAATTTGAGACTGTAGCTCAAATGGAATGGATAAGATTTAATTTTTTTAAATTATTGCAGCATCCAATTTTTCTTACTTAGACCACCAAAGAAGTCGGCAGGTTTTTGGAAGCATATATCTTCTATTGAGACACTTCAATTAAAAAGCTGCTTCATTTCCAAAAACATTCCACAGGTCAAAGCACCCACTGAAAGAGAAAATGAATCAAGTGTTTCTTTGAGTAAAATCCAAAGTCAACAAGACTGTCTCTGAAAGTCCAAGGGAGTGACAAGACTGAATGAGATATAGGATATATTAAGCTCCTTTTGGATGTTTCTAAATTCAGAGGCTTTTGAATGGAATCTTTATAAACCTGTATAAAACTTGAGGTAAAGGCCAAATGCAGACTTCAGATCTGGATCAGAGATAGTGAAATAAGGAATTTTAAATAAGACCACTAGAGTTCTATCTGGTACAGCTAAGAAACATTTATAGTTTAATATAGAAGATATGAGCTCTACATTAAAAATTTATTTACCATCAGGCCAAGAAAGCATTTTTCACAAATTATTTGTTGTTTTGGTTTGAAAGATGGAGCAAGCAGCGCTGGGGAAATTGAGGGGTCACTGCCCACTCCACACTCCATCCAACCATGGTTTGCAGCCTCTTCTTATACTATGATCTCTCACTGTAATCAATAATTTTTGGGTTTTTTGCCATCATAACTTTGCCAGGTAAGCGGGGTGGTCAAATAAACATCCATAAAGTCTCTGGGAGATATTCAATCTCAGATAACCTGCAAAAGTTGGCAACTCTGGTCTTTGTAGATAGGCAACAAGGATCAAATGAAGGCAGGAAATCTGATTTTGCAAAATCTATTGGAAAGCCTGATTTTAGAAACTTATTTAGAAAACATAACATTCATAACAGGGGGATTTAAACAGAATGATTTAATAATATATTTTCCTCTATCTAGTGTCCATGCTTCACTTCAGACCTTAGTATTCTGGTTTACACAAACCCCAGTACTTTTCTGATGAACACGAATCTTTTATCAATTACCACACCAGGATTTCCCTTGAGGCACCCTGGTGCATGTGAAGGGTCCTTTGCTCGGTGAGGTTGGGTGTTGATAAGGTCCCAGCACAGCGGCCGCTCTTACGGCAGAGCTCCACTAATGGCAGAAGGTAGAACCCTGCAGTGGTGCTGAGCTTTCCCCACAGCAACTGCAGCCTCCTTCCCCTTCCAATGCCGAGGGAGCAAGAAGGAATGCCCCCTACCAGCTGCCCCAGCCACTTTTTTGCCCAGCCCAATTCTTTGGTATCTCTGCCCCTCCAAGAGAAATCCTCAGATAAGAGGAGTGCAGCCAAGTGCCCTCCTCCCCTAAGCTTGGCAATTTCTTTTGTCTCTCCTAAGTCCCTTAGGAGGCTGTTATTTTCTCCTAGCAGCACATATTGGGAAAAGTTCCCTGAGAGAAAGAAACAAAAGGAAGATTCCTAAACCCCAACATTTGTGTATATGTAACACAGCCCAGGAACAGATAAGACAATAATCCTGAGATTTCTTAACATTTACCTTGAGCCTTCTGCTCAAGAGAAGGGTTTGTGCTAACAGACATTTCCTCTAAGGTAGGCTGATTAAAAAAAAAACCAAAAAAAACCAAACACACAAAGCCTAGAAGATACATCCAGAAAACCCAAAGGAATAGTTAATAATTAAACAAAAAGCTGAATGTTTAAAGACTGAAACGTTTTTCTTGTGGTCATTCATGTCATGCACTGTGGCATCAAGACTCATGCACACTTCCTGGGCTGGTCCTTGCTTCCTACCCTGCCCCAAATACTGTTATTTTTGCTTCTCTAGAGAGGGTGACAAGTGACAGTCAGAAGATCAGCTTCCTAGAGCTATTTCTGTGTATTTCATACATTGTTGTTGAGGGCAGGGGGGCTTCTTACAAAATGCCATGCTAAGATGAAGCGAGCAAAATAAATGCCATTTTTTTACACAATCACAAAAGGATGAACAAAGATGAAGGAAGTGGGAAATAGACACTGTCAGAGAATTATAAAGTAGAGGAAAAAAACCCAGACAAGTAAAAACAAAGGAACTTCTACTTGGAAAAGAGCTGCTGATTGCCACTTCATCACCTTGCACCTGAAGTGAGCTCTGAGCTGCTCAGCTAAATCTTGTGTCCTTAAGCTGTGGGAGCCACCTGAATGGCCTTGTCCACAGAAACCTGTGCTGCTCTGAAAGGAAAAGACCTTTCGGACCAAAGTGCCACCTCTGCTGTTCCAGTAGTTCTCACAGCCATCTTGGCAGGGTCACTGTGGTTGTTGTTGACAATCTGCTATATGTTTCCTTCACGTGCTTCATGCCTTTTCTCGAGCCCTTTCCAGGGATATTTCCACATCCCAGGTTACCACTGGAGCAGTTGAGTAGAGCAGCATTCCTTCGGTGTGCCAAATATTTTTGCCAAACTCTATCCAAAATCCACTTTCCTCTTGTGCCACAAGGCACATTTCCATATATTAAAATATATATATATACACCTAATTTTCTGCAGGCAAATGTAGTGTTCATTGACATCAGTTAGAGGCTCTCAGACTGAGTAAAGCCCCTGAGCCAAATGGTGGAAATACAGAGCAAAAATACACATGGTTGTAATCCATGTGTGCCTGCACCATCTGTTTGCTTGTTTCCCCCTGAAAACCCCAAGTCTGGTGCTTTGTCCCACTTCACTCCCTGATTTATATTAGCAACCTTAGGAAAACCCCACCTGTACATGATGCAAAGCTTAGGTAAGATTTATTACCTCACTGAGAGTGTAATGTAGGTAGCAATTAGGAAAAATTAGACAGCTAGTGAGTTTGCTGTTTTGAAACAAAGAGCGAGAGCCCTCACGTCTGTCCCCAGGCTAAATGCTGGGCTTAGAACTTCATTATTTCCAAGTATCCAAATACGTACTTTACCCTGCAATTGTTTATGCATCATTCAGCCTCCAAATAATCTCCCTGTTCAACTTGTGAGTACACTAATGATCAAAACAAATAAACAGGAATGTGAATCTTTGTCATGGTTTGATGCTGGCCAAATGCCAGGCACCCACAAAAGTCACTCACTTACCCTCCCCTGCCACAGCTAGGCAGAGGAAAGAGAAAAATTAACAAAGGGTTCATGAATTAACAGCAAAACAGGGTCAGCCTAGAGGTACAAAGTGCGTTTATTACTAACAAAATCAGAGTATAATGAGAAGCAAAAGAAGCCCTTAAAACACCTTTCCTTCCCCCAGCTCCTCCCTCATTCCCACTGACAATGCAGTGAGACATGGCGTGGGGGTTTTAGTCAGTTCATCACTGGGATTTTCTTCTGCTGCTCCAGAAGAGGAATCCTTCCCCTGTGAGACCATGGGGTCCTTCCCACAGCAGACAGTTCTCCATGAACTTCCCTGGCGTGGCTCCACTCTCATGAGCAGCAGCCAAACTGCACCTGCTGCAAACGTGAGTCCCTCCCACGGGCACACAGCCCTCCCAAAACTGATGGGACTTGGGGCTCTCTTTTCCAGGGGGTGCAGCCCTCCAGGGACAGGCTGCTCCAGCCTGGAAGCAGGGACCCTCTCCCTCCCCCTGGGTCTCCCACTGGATCACAGCCTCCTCCAGGCATCCACCTGTTCTGGCATGGGCAGCTTCCCATGGGCTGGATCTCTGCATCCTCCATGGATCTCCATGGGCTGCAGGGTCACAGCTGTATCACCATGGTCTCACCACAGACTGCAGAGTAATCTCTGCCTGGGGCAGCTCCTCCCCTCCTTCTCCACTGACCTTGGTGTCTCCATGTTTTCCCCCTCACATGTTCTCACCTCCTCCTCTTCTCTGATTAGAAAAAAGAAAACCCTGTGATCCCCAGTTGCTTTGATTTTCTTCTTAAATATGTTATCACAGAGGCATTACCAACATCTCTGATTGGCCCAGGCTTGGCCAGCAGCATGTCCATCTTCACATCCATCAGGGATTGGCTCTGCTGGACATGGTGGAAGCTTCTCGCAGCTTCTCACAGGAGCCACCTCTGTGGTCCCCCTGCTACCAAAAACCAGGCTCTACAAAATCTATGTAGTATTTTCCATTATAGTTTTCAATAGCAACTTCTCTTTCTCAGCCTGAATTTCACAGTGGTAACACTGGTCCCAGGAAATGCCTTGTGATGCTGTATAGAATGTTGTGACACCACTGGGGAATCATCAATTAATGTTATTAACCTTGTCATCTGCAGAAATTGTACACCCGAATCATATGTACACACTTGCTGCATATACCCCATGGCTTTAAAGACCCTAGACAGCTGCACTAGTCCTTGCTGCAGTGGGGCAGGGCACTAGGACAGTCACTGGGGCTCTAGACCCACCCCTGAACTTCCACTCTGCCCAAGGACAGCTCCCAGCACCACTGGTTTTGTTCTCTATCCAGTGACTCCCAGTTAACAGCTACAAAGAGCTGCCTTGCACAGCAGGTGTAAATTACACTGTTCTACAATGCTACTGGTGTTTTCTGAGAAACAGCTTGATACATACAGCACAGTTCCTTGGGGCACAGGAGATGAAATACTGCTGCACAGAAGCCCACACCAAGCTGGAGTAATCAAGGTTCTGATGCCAGCTTGCCTTGAGTCAATGGGGAGAGACAGTTCTGCAGCAGATGAAGTTTTGGCCTAAAGGAATATAAATATCTGGATATCATACTGCTTGATTAGGTCACTAGATAACTTCATGTGAGACAGCTGAACAAAGTCTTAAAGAGATCATGAACAATGCAAAGCTCCCTTAAGTGTAGCAGCTTTTCTTTGGGGGCATTTAAAGTTTTTGTGGCCCATTTTAGGAATCATTTTAACATGGCTCTGATGCACAGAGTTTCCTTTACCTCTCTCTCCATACTTACTATATTTACTTTTTTTGTGATAGAATTTAACAGGTGGACTGGATCTCATTTCCTCATTGTTCATCTGGTTGCACTCTTTCAGGACATTAAAAATATCTTTGTGTATTTTCAAATAATAGGCTGGCTGTTCAAAACAAAGCCATGTGAAGTATTTGTTGTGAAATTCTTAATGCTCTCTGCTGTCTGCAGACATTAGGGACTTTCTGATCTTCTTCAAGTTTTCTTGAAAGAATACCACAGTCATGGCTTATTTACTCTGAACATATTTTGCATTCACAGGTTTCTTTCCTTATCTTTTTTTTTCCTGAGCTAAGTGCCCACTAGCTCACAAGAGCCCAGCCTTGTGAATGTGCATCGGGGACACACAGTCTAAGTTTTCTGCAAACCTCTTACACTCTTCATGACCTTTGACAGCCTCTGATGGTCTCATCTGCTGGGGATTATGTAATGTGTCCCACTATGCACCTTGGAAAATGTCAGCTAAGTGAATAAGTCTGGAGGTGAAGAAGACAAGGTGATGTGCCACACCTTTCCTTCTGGAGAACTGGAAAGCAAAAGAACGACTCCTTCAGGTGTGAAAGCTTTAAAGCAGTGAGGAGGCAGCATTAGCAAAGGACACCAAGTCTTTAAGGATTCACTGCTGGTTTTCCTGCTCTGAATAATTCCCTGAGAGGGTAAAGAAAGCTGTCAGGGGTCCTCTGATTTACGGCTATTCACTGTGAGTTCTCCTGCTGGAGCTGCTGCAGCTGCAGTCCAAAAGACAATAGCCGGAGAGAGACACACAGAGAAAGGTTCCTGGGAAAGCACATCACCCTCCTTCCTCCCCCTCCTTTCCGGGGGGGGTTGTATTTTTCTTCTGTGGCACATCAGGTGCAGGCTGCTGCTGCTCAGCACGGACAAAACCCCAAGAACAAGGGCAGACCGGGGTATGTGTGTTCCCTGCTCAGGCTTGCTAAGGAAGCCACTCTGCCAGTTGCATGCATTCAGGGGGTTTAAGGCAGAGGAACCCCAAAAGCACTGTGTTCTATCGTCTCCAGATCATGCTGCCTCTTTAAAATCAGAAGTGCACGGACAGCTTCAAGGTGCCTCCCACTGAGCAAAGGCTTTAGATGCAGGCACAGAGGCAGAGGAGCCATCCTCCCCTGAGCAGAGGGCTAACCTAATGGGAGAGAAAGGAGCGCTCAGCAGAGTCCTTGGGCTATTTCCAGGGATCCTTCCTCCCCTCCAGTAACAGCAGCACGTGCAGACAAGAAACCTGGCGACTCTCCACAGGGTGCCTGAGACCTCCAAGAAGATGAGTACAACTGCAGGTACCCTTTGCTGATAGTGTTATGTCAGTTTGTGGATGTTTGTGTTGTCTGTATTTATTTTATAGCTCTTCTGGTGTTTAGCAGCAAAATCTGACTCAGATACTGCCCCTTGCTTTGGCCAACAGATTTTGCATCCAAATGTTTCTTTAGCACTCCTCTTAAATGAATTCTTACCTTTCCAGGCAGCTGTGGAGATGTCTCCTAAAGCAGTCCCTTGTCAGAACTGTTTCTTTTCAGGCTTTGGCTTTCTGTTATTCTGTTCTGCAATGCTCACTTTGAAAAACAATGTGGTGGCCAAAGTTGTAAAAGAGAGTTTCTGACAGATATTTGTTAAGTGTTGGTACATCAGGGTCCGAGAAAAGAAGGGAAAGAAGGGAGCAATAGCTTCATTGGGCAGATTATCCTTTGTAGCCGTGACTGCTATTGTTCAGCAGGGTTAGACACCCTGAGGACTATACTGCTTGAGGGCAGAAAAAGAAGTAATGCTCCCTGATCCTCTGCTGGGATGAGGTGAGACTGCCCTGACAGCTAGGTGTCTGGTGTGAAATTTCCTAGATGGACCATGGGAAGAAGATACAAGAGGATGCTCTCTCAGCATTTTAACACAGAGAGGCAAAAATAAGATGAGATTGTTTTTTCCCCCTCTGTGTGAGAAAAAAAAAAAAATTAAATATTTGGTACAACTGGCAGTACAAAGAGAGGAGCCTGGTTCTTCCCAGCATCAAAAATGCAAGGCACTCTGTCTTGCTTACAGAAGATTTTCCCTTTCACCTTTCACTCTCTGTGGAAACACTTCCCCCGTGAATGGCAGATTTGCCTTCGCAGCTAAACTCTACAAGCTGGTTCATGGGACAAAATTCTTGTCTCTGCAAATTGGCAGAGCTTCACCTGTTTGACAAAGCGATAATGGATTATGCTGGCAGAAAATTTTGTCCTGTACTCAATTAATGGCTGCCAAAAGGGAAGTGATGGATTTAGTATTTTCTTGGGTCTTTGCAACAGTTCCTTCATTAAGAAATGTATTTAGAAGCAAGGACATCAGTTCTTTTCATTATCCTCTACCACATCGCCCTGAAACAACCAGAATAAAGTATAAACTTTGTCCGAAAGGCACACCAAATGCTTTACAGCACACTGAGTTGTCATTTTAGTGTATCTTACCTTGCACAAAGATGACAGCACCAGGGACTTGTGGGCCGGTGAAGGTTTAAACTAGATTTTACATTCCTCCTATACTGTCATTTCACTGCCTGATGAAAATTTCATTGCTAGCAAATAAAACTGCTGCTGTAACAAACAGTGCAGGAAGCAATTGTTTTATGAGAACAGAAGTGTCCCTTCACAGGGTATTTCTTCCTTCTGTTCACATGCAGCAGCAGATCTGTGGGGCAATAACTTGGCTACTGCTTTCCTTCAAGATCAGTACTTTTGCTGTCATTTCATTTCAGGAAACATTCTCCTCTTTTTGTTCCTACAGAAGGAGATAAGTGAGGCTGTTGTCCTATAATCTTCTGGGGACAAAGACAAGGTTACTCACTGCTCAAAAGGAAGTTTTGGGTGAGGTCTCTCGCCTGCCACTCTTGTGCCCTGCCACACTGGGCTAACACAACACTGAGGGCCAGCCAAACTGCACATGCCAAAAGAAGTCAGATATGGCCACAGAGCAAACTGAACGCAACCTAAACGCTACCACCCGCCTCAACTTTGCTGCAATCTACAACATCCGTGATGGGGATTTCACCTCTTTGCAAAACTTCTCTTTCCCTTTCAATTTCACTTACAGCGATTATGACCTACCACTGGACAGTGAAGATGACGTGACCGAAAGCAGCACCTTCTTCACAGCCAAGATAGTGATCGGGGTTGCTCTGGTTGGCATCATGCTGGTCTGTGGCATCGGCAATTTCGTCTTCATTGCTGCTCTCGCCCGCTACAAGAAGCTGCGAAACCTGACCAACCTGCTGATTGCCAACCTGGCCATCTCAGACTTCATCGTGGCCATCGTGTGCTGCCCCTTTGAGATGGACTACTACGTGGTGCAGCAGCTGTCCTGGGAGCATGGCCATGTCCTCTGTGCCTCAGTCAACTACCTGAGAACCGCCTCCCTCTACGTTTCCACCAATGCTCTCCTGGCTATAGCTATTGACAGGTAAGTGGGATGCTATGACAGCACAAAGATGTGGCCACAGCTTCCGAGGTTCTAAACTATGTCCTCAAGTGCCACATCCATACTTTCTGTGAACTGTTCCCTGGGCAGCTTGTTTTGATGCCGAACCACACTTGCAGTGAAGAATTTTTTTCCAATTGCGTTGCAGTCCTGAGAGACTGCCTGCCTTTTACTCCAGGAATTTTAACAATTTAATTTAATTGTATCCTTTCTCAAGGCTCTTCTCTCAGCCTCATGCACCATGAACTCTGAGACCAAGGACCAAGACTCTGAGGATCAGACTTGTGCTGACATAAGTCTGACATGACTGACTCACAGCAAGAGACCTGCTCAGTAAACTCCTTGCAGAAAGGCCAGGATCACAAGACCTCTTTCATGTGCAAACACTATACACATCTCTGTAGACCCTTTGCACATTCATAGGTGATTCCCACCCCTCCTTCCTCTTCTTTCCTCCAGTTTCTCTCATGTGCCATTTCAGACTTTAGTATAGCATTGCACAGTTTTCAGTCCCTGAGGGAAAAGTCAGCTCAGGAGTAGTTAGCCTTGCTGAAGGTTGTACAGATACAGCTTGTGTATGGCTGATTCAGCTGCTCCTGACACCAACTCAAGCTGAAGTCTGTGAAAAGACTCTGGAGAAGTTCAGAGATGTTTTGCCTGGTGTGGGCAAGGGGATGATCAGCTCCTACAAAACAAGTCCTTAACAAGCATCTAACAGAATATCCTTTCAACAGCAGCTGAGGACTGGGGGTAAAGCTTGTAAACACTACCATGTATGCATTACCATTTTCTATCAGTTTTTCAGCTTCTACAAAGTTTTCTTGGAAGGCTCTGCTAGTGCATCCCAGGTTGATGAAGTAATATGGGTCATGGTGCCCTTATGTCTGCTAAGAAATCAGATTTATTGCATATCTTCCCACCCATCTTTAAAAACACGCCTGGCAAAGATTAATCACCAGAGCTTGTTGTAAGAACACGCTGTTTTGATTTCATTGCTTTTCTTTTTTCTTTCTTTTTTCAAGCTATTGACTTGGTAAACAGAGAGAAATCTCATTGTTTAACAACAACCCATTCCATGTTAATTATGTCATATGGATTGTTGCCTTCTGTTTCTAAAAAGAACAGGCTCCTAAGAAAACTCTTCCCATGTTTAGATCATTTTAAAGGCATTAGCTGTGTAAAGAGAGTTAAGTCTGTCCCACTGAGGATTTCCTTCAGGCAGGGCTCTCTTTCTTCTTCCTCCATGTCTATTCACATGAAAAAATAGGAATTTCACGTTTTTAAGGCCACATCTACACTAGAAAAAATACATCTGAAGAGGAAGAGCATGTGATAAGGGTCCAGTGTCCACGCGGCAAATATTTAGCTGGGTGTTCGGGACCAAATACCCATGGGCACTTATGCACACTTTTGGAGCACATCTTCCAGGACGGTTTCATCTGAATTCAGTTCATGAACTGCAGGAACACTCCACAGTAGCAGCCCAAGTGTGGTAAGCTATGACAATCAGGAAATCCACCACAAAAGCTTCCTCCTGACTCTGTTGGACAGACTGATCCCATCTAGCCAAATGTTCTGCTGAGCAGATATGAATATTTATGAATACATACACATACATCATGCCACAACATACTTCTCCAGGACCTGATCTAAAAATGTTAACCTATCTGCTCCACAATGAGGCTGACTCATTCTGCTGTCCCCTGACACCTACCCTGCACTATTAAGAACCATGAGCAGTTTATCTGCTTCCAAGATCTGGCTGATGAAAAGTGCTGCTGACTTTTCATTTTACTTTAGAATGAATATATCTTATGGATGCTATTCTATGTATTGATATATACTGATGGAATAGACTCAAAAGGAATGAGAAATTCCACTTTTTGAAACAATACTTAGGGTTAAATATGGTTGTGCTAAGACCTCTGATAAAAATCTCCTCCTAACAGGAATACCACAACCTTGTAGCTTTACACTCCTAAGCAGTGCAAACACCTAATTCAAGTTTTCTGCTTTGCCATATTACTTAATATTGTATATTTAAGATGAATTAGCAATAGTCACCTCCAGAACACACACAAAAAAGCTTTGCATGGGCAGAAAATAGATACACACTCCTCTAGAGTGTGTATATATAAAATAGATTCACGTTCTGTTGATGGCTTAAAATCGTGTTCACTTGTAACATACATTAGCATTGCCTTCAGGTCTTTGCACCCCACGAAATAACCACAGAAATAAGAAAAACACTGTGATGTATATTTCACCTCTTCATAAAAAGAGCTATTTAAGTAGCTCTCTAGGGAAAATTTTCCTGATTCTACATGTCTGCATTTTTCAAACTCTTGCTTCTGTTTAAAGGGAAAAGTTGTGATACAAAATTGTAACTCCACTCCAGGCTGCTACTTAACAAAATGTTCTTACAGATGATTATGTCCTTACAGACAAATATATTCAGGCTCTCCTCTCAGGAATGACAGCCACTTCCTCCTGCCCAGTTCTGTTTGCTTTTATTTTGAAGTGTGTTCTGATCAACAGTGTTTTCAGACTTCATTTTGAATATATTTTTCTGTTCTAGGTATCTGGCCATTGTTCACCCTCTGAAACCACGCATGAATTATCAAACAGCAACCTTCCTCATTGCCTTGGTCTGGATCGTCTCCATACTTGTAGCTATTCCATCTGCATACTTTGCTACTGAAACCGTGTTGTTTATAGTGAAAAATCAGAAGAAATTTTTCTGTGGCCAAATTTGGCCAGTTGACCAACAGATATATTACAAGTCATACTTTCTCTTCATCTTTGGCATTGAATTTGTAGCACCTGTGATTACAATGACCTTGTGTTATGCCAGGATCTCTCAGGAGCTTTGGTTTAAAACTGTCCCAGGATTCCAGACGGAACAAATCAGAAAGAGGCTTCGGTGCAGAAGGAAAACTGTTATGGTACTAATGTGCATCCTGACTGCCTATGTTCTCTGCTGGGCACCTTTCTATGGCTTCACAATTGTCCGGGACTTCTTCCCCACCCTCCTGGTGAAAGAGAAACATTATCTTACTGCCTTTTACATAGTTAGGTGCATCGCCATGAGTAACAGCGTGATAAACACCATGTGTTTTGTAACCGTGAAAAACAACACCATGAAGTACTTCAAGAAGATCATGCTGCTCAGATGGAGGTCAGCGTATAAGGGAAGCAAATCTAGCACAGATTTGGACCTGAGAACAAGTGCAGTGCCAATCACAGAGGAAGTAGACTGCATAAAACTACAATAAATTTTCTGAGGTTCCAATCTCACCTCTTTTAGAGGGGGTAAAGAGGAAATAATACCTTCTCAGAAACTTCTTCCTTGTTTGTGGGAATACTCATCACCGGTGAGAGCCCTCAAAGAAGCAGCCTACTTTGCATTCCTACCAGAACTCTTCTCACTGGTCTGCTGGATAATCCTTAAGATTGAACAGATGCTGTGCTTCCGTTCACACATCTGTCAATTTGGGATGTACACACTCATTTTAGAGTTGTTTAATAAGAACAAAGAAGCCTATGAGTGCATTAGAGCGTATTACAATGATGGAAAAGTTGAGTGCTGATCCTAGCAATGATGCTTCTTTGTTTCTTAAGAGAAACCACTTAATCCCTTTGAGTTTATGACTTGTACATTTAAGCTATTTGGTGTCCTTTTCTTTCTGCTCAGAAGACAAAGGATGCCAAAAAAGACCATTTTGCTTCCTGTCACTCTTTAACCTCTCAGTTTACCCCTCCTTAAAGCTTCTTGAAGTCCACAGACCACCAGCTTTCTCGTGTCATTGGACAATATGCACAGCATGCTCTTATGAAAAGCACATGCTCTGAAAGCTAAAATATGCTAAAATATGCTTCCCAGTCAAGTGAAAACCTCAAGTCTCTTCTTGTTACAACTTGTTTAAGAATGCTTTATTGATATTCCACTCTTTAGTTTTATGGAGAGTGTTACTCTGTCTGTTACGTATTTGGAAATGCCACAGATACATATGAAAAGGATCTCTTTCCTCACCTCCAGGAACCCTATGGCCAGCTTCTGCTGCCTTGAGATGCCGAGTTCCTCACAGAATCAATCGCAAAATTGTAGAATTTGGGAATAACATGTCCACATTGTCTAGCCTACTCTGCACACGTTGGCCAGGATTGTGTACAGCTAGGCTTTGACTGACTCCAGGGAATGCTGACAGTCACCCTGGATCACCAGTGTCAGTGGTCAGCAGCTCTCACTCAGTGAAAATCTGTTATCCTATATTCAGATGGAATTTCATGTATTTTGCCTTGCTTGTTAGTGGGATCTATATAAAACTACAGCACGGTGGTGGGAAAAATCCAGCCAGACCTCTTACCAAGTACGTGCACCTTCATGATAAAGGGTAAGCGAAGCCAAAATACCAAGGAGAACCCGAGATGATCCATCTTTCTGGAAGCAAGGCAGGCTTAGGCTTCAGTGAGCCAGCCTCTAGTTGAGTTGAGTAGCTTATTTTCTGCTCAGATATGAGGCAACAACTCTAGATGAATTCTGCATTTCCTTCTGCAGTGCTACTGTTCTGATTTAGTGCAACTCCAGTTTGAATGTTTCTTAACTGGTAATCGTGACAAAGCAGGTGACAGTAATACCTACTCATTTCAACTACATGTAAGATATCATGGATTTCTGTGTATGGAAATAATATCTTTTCTGTCGTCATGATAAATGCTTCCTGTTTTAAAGTATGTGGTTGTGTGCACTTTTGCAGTAAATGGTTTTGGTAAATAACTTGTCTATTTGTGAATTTAAAGTGAGAAGCAAATCCTGCAAATAAAACATGGCCTCAGTATCAGCATTCTGAATTATTTTTTGTCTTTTTCCCTTAGCCATCACTTTTTTACATTCAATAATGTGAATGATCCCATTCCTGCTGAAGAAAAAATGATCAATTAAATTTAAGGGCAAAAGGATATTCAAATGCATTAAAATGTTCAAAGCCTTCCATCATTAGCTGCTCTTAAATATATGTTGAAGAGTATTTCATCATTTGCTGTTAGCCAAGAAAAAGACTGAAATCATCCTTCAAAATGTCAGTTTTGAAGAACAGGGGTAAGTACTAAATCCATTTGTTTTCTGGCCTGCCACAGAAATTTAAAGGACCAGAAAGTCGAAGTATTTCACTATCAGAAGGCTTAATCTTAGTCTAATCTCACCTGAAATCTCATGGCTCCTTCTGAAACTGTGCTCCCACATTTATCTCCTGAAACCTGCCCTATTTGTTGGGGATTAGCTGGCATTGCTACTTGTTACTAGAGTGTGTTGATACTCTTTCCACCTATTTTCCCTACATGGCTTCGGTGCAACAAAGTCAACTGACAACTGCCACATTACAGAAATCCATCTAAGGCTGAGTTAATAAAAAAACCACAAAAAACTTAAACTTCCACCGAGAAATATAGTACTAAACAAAATCTGGGGCAAAGAATTGCTTTAAAACTCTGGAAATCACTCAGAGTTCAAAGAGAGCTCTTGTGGTCTGGCCTAACCACTGTTCTGATCCCTGTGCCTGCCAAGGGTATCAAAGCAGCATCCTCCACAGCCTCTAGTGAGGGTTTAGGTTTTTGGGACTGCTGTATTTTTGACATTCTGAGGTCCTCCTAGCAGCAAAGCAGTGCTGCTGCCTGAAACTCTGGATAGGGCAGGAGAAGTCACTCTTTGCCCCCAGCTGCATTTGTTGTGAGCAGCATCCACAGAGAGAAGGGGATTCCCACTGAGGAAGGGTGACAGTTCTGCTCCCTGATCCAAGCACGAAGCAGGCACATTAGTCTTAGCCTGTGTCAGCACCGACTCCAAACAGCCCTAAAACAGGGCACTTTCAGAGACAGTGTTTGCTCCCAAACTGAGTTCCAGCAAGCAGAGGCCCAGGGCCTTGCATGGGGACAAAAAGTCACTTTAACACTACTGTGACTGCTCCTGAAGTGTGCAGGCAGTGGGAGCAGACCATGACCCAAATGGCTCCCTCAGGTAGGGATGAGCAGGCAGGGCAGGTCTGAGGGAGAGGATCAGACCCCACATTCCCTAGGGCTTAGGTGAGCTGTGCGGGGAAGAAAAGAACAAAAAGGCTTTTTTTGTACCCACACAACTTATTAAAGGACAACATTTAGAGTGGCACTGAGAAAACAAAGGCTGTGTAATTAAAGCAATTGTCCCTCTACAAAAGGGGGATGAACTGCAAGATCCCAGGCCAGCTACATCAAAATAGCCAGCACAGAAAATTTCCCTGAAGACTGACTGACTCATTCAGGAGCTAGGACTTTGCTGTGATCCTTCTTTGAGCATCTCCTGTGGCAACAGCACCTCCAGCTGCTGCCTCTGCAGCACAGCATCACCACGAGCTGCATCAGCTCACGTCTAACACTTTGGGAGTGGCGTCCTGCAGCTATTCCCAGGATTCCCATGACTCCAACTAGTAGCAACAGATGCTTCAGCTTTTGACAGCTGGCTACCGAGGAACTTATCCAATGTGTGTCGTGTTTGCATTCTCTCTCTCCCTGTGTCGGCTGGGCTGTGGTGCAAGCTGGGTGCTTGAGTTGTCCCCTTCCTGAATCCTCTGTATCAACTGTGCAGAAAAACACACACCACTGAGCAGAAAAAAAGCAGAATCGGGGCAAGACAGACACTTGTCCCTCAGAATCACATAGATCTTGCTCTGTTATCATACACTGGATCATACACTGATAGGATCCTATAGACTGCACCGTAACACACGTTGCCAGGAAAAGCCTTAAATCACAGACTCAATTAGGTTGGAAAAGACCTCTGAGATCCTTGAGTCCAGCCTTTGGCCAAACACCACCATATCAACTAGACCATGGCACTGAGTAGCAGTCTTTCCTTAAACACCCCAGAGACAGTGACTCCACCACCTCCATTCCAGTGTCTAACTACCCTTTCTGTGAAGGAAATTCCTCTCAATGTCCTGAACCTGAACCTCCCCTGGTGCAGCTTAAGACTATGTTCTCTTGTCCTATTCCCTGGGAGAAGAGACTAATTCCCACCTGGCTACAACCTCCTTTCAGGTAATTGTAGAGAGGGATAACATCACCCCTGAGCCCCATCTTCTCCTGGCTAAACACACCCAGCTCCCTCAGCTGTTCCTCATCAAAACCACTGGCGAGGCAGGATTTCCTGCAGCTTCAAAACTGACCTTTCTAACACCAACCAGAACAAAAGAATGTGGAACAAATCCCAGTATAAAAAACACCAAATAATCACAGATAGTAAGAAACACCACTGGGCACAAAGTTGCTCCAAGTGTAAAGTCACCTTCTTCAAAACCAAGGCTAAGTGACAGAAGAGAAAACACTGAGATGATATCACTTCCTGGAAAAAGGCATCCCTGAACTAAAAAGCAACATCAAAATTCCATGAAAACTCTACCTGCTCATCTGCGGATCCCAGAAGAAAAAACGTGGAAGGTAACTCATGTAAAGCAATCACAGGAAGCAGGCCAAGGCAAAGCAATAGATCTGGGCACACAGCACTCTGAAAGAGCCAGGATGGCTCTGTGAAGTGCTCCAAGATATGCCAGGCACTGTAGAAATAAAGAAAAAAGCCACAGGGTGAAATGCCCCCAAGACAGGCAGAAGCTTCTGAAAAAGCCAAATGGAAAAACACTCCAAAAAACACCAAAAAAGGTGTGAAGAACCCTTCCAGGGCCATGTGGTGACACTTGGTGAAAAATACCAAGTGAGGAGGAAACTAGAAGAGTCAGTAAGCAATACCCAGTCAAGGACTCCTCTGTCAGGCTGGGATTAGCAACTCCAATAAGAGTTAGGCAGCAGTGTGGTGAAGGAATCCAAGATAATTCGATCTAAGATTCCAAAAAGAGCTGGGCCTCATGGCAAAGGGATCCTCAGGGTCAACAAGAAGGGCTCCTGAGAGATGGCACTGTGAAGAACTGTGGGGCTGCACCGTGAATGACTCCTGAGGGCTGACAAGGGAAAGAGGCTCCTAAGGGCTGGCATGGGGAAGACCTTCTGTAGAGCAGCATTAAAGGGCTCCTGTGGTGTGGCAAAGAACTGGCTCCTCCACAAGAACACAAGGCAACAAAACCCTGCAATGGATATAATGCAAAACACAGTACAATGCTGTATCATATCCTACAACAGCTACATAAGAAACCATGACGCAGTGCAGTACACTCTCTGCAATATATTCACAATATGTAAACTACAATAAACATGAATGACAGCACACAGCACATGTAGCACCAGAATGAAAGAATGAGAGGGACGTGTCTCTACAAACTGTGGGTCTGCTTGCAGATAAAGCCACATATTGATAGGTGACAGAAGCAATAGAAGGAACCATAAATTCCAGAGGAATTCCACTAATTGACACAGACTGTTGGTCACCCAAGACCTCACTAAATTCCTGGGCTTAGAGAAAAAGAACAGATATACAAAGAAAAAGGGGGTCTGTATCAGGTGATTCGGGAAGTCTGTACTTCTCAAGTACGTCAGCCAAGGGGGAAAGAGAGGAAAATGCAGTCGGGAAATTCAGTCCTCCAGAAATTTGAGAGACCCCATGGGAAATGCCCCATGGCCTCTCCCTTTTATCTGAATAAAGTTACAGGATTCCTCTGTCTCCTTTTTGGACATAAACCTCTGGTATTGTGCATTAATTTTCCTAACAACAAAATACAGTAAATACCACATGGTACAGTACACACTGTAATACACAACCCACTTCTTAGCCTTTGAAGAAACCTGCTACTCACACAAGGTTCTCTGTGGCCAAGATACAAGGTGTCTCCCAAAACAATCTCCTCAGCCCCTTCAAATGACCTGGAGAGTTCCTATTTCACTCAGGAGCTGTATCTGTGCTCCCCTGGTCACTCCCACCTCCCTGGGCAGGTGACACACAAGCACCACAAGCACCACAAATCCCATGGCAGCTTTTGCCCAATGCCAGATGCCAGCACAAGGCTCAGACGTGGCACTGTACCCAAGAGACAGGTGAAAATCCCTCCATTCTACTGAGTGAATTCAGCTCATGGGAATGCCCTCCCTTGGCAGAGGGAAGGGGACCTGAAAGGGACCAATCTGACTTTTCCTCATGTCTCAACATATGGTATACATGGGGTGAAAAATTACTATAGGGGTTGTTACACATGCTGGGAACCTTAACACAGACTGTGTGTTAAGGAGGCAGAAAATGGAGGTGTCAGGAAAATTAATCCACAGTGTCAGAAGTTCATGTTCTAAAAGGAGAGAGAGGGCTCCTGCAACTTCATTCAAAAAAAAGAGAGGCGATGGGACATTTCCTATGGGGGTCTCTCAAACTGCTGGAGGACTCAGCCTCCTTTTTATCCTTATTTCCCTGCTGCATTTCTCTCCCTCTTTCCCTCTTGGCTGAGGTACTTGAGAGGTACAGACTTCCTGAATTGCCTTATACAAGACCCCCTTTTTTCTTTGTATCTGTGTTCTTTTTCTCTAAGCCCAGGAATTTAGTAAGGTCTTGGGTGAACAACAGTCTGTCAGTTAGTGGAATGCCTCTGGAATTTACGGTTCCTTCCATTGCTTCTTTCACCTATCAGTATGGGGCTTTATCTGCAAGCAGGCCCACAGTTTGCTTGTAAAGACACATCCCTCTCATTCCTTTCAGAGGAAAGCTCTGTCTGTGGCAGGACTTTGCCCGACGGCCGATCAGGAACCTCAGGCTCTACAGCACCATCTTGCAAACCATAGCCTGGAGCACACCTCTCCTGTGCCCCAGAGGGAAGTGGCTTCTCCCGTGCCAACACTTTGGCACGAGGCTGGCTCCCTTCTCCTCCTCTTCCTCCAGAGAGCGCCGCTCCAGCCTGTGGCAGCTGCGTGCACCTGCTTGTGGAGGTGCCTCCTGGCCAGGGCTTGCTGACACAGTTCCTCTTTGACACAGGCCAGCTCCAGACAGGTCTTGGCTCTCTTGCCTGCTTAGCCATGAGGGCAGCTTCCCCTGAGGCCAGCAGCTTCCTTCACAGGGCAATTTCCCTGCCCAAGGCAGCCCTAGCATGAAGGGAGCAGATCTCAGGTCTGCTGAGAGAGCTGAGCCTTCACACAGCTCAATGCAGCAGTGGCAAGGCCCAGGCAATGCTTGGTTTTTCCTTGGCAGTTTTTCCTCTAAGAGGAGCCTCTTCACAAGACAAACACACAAGCTTAGTCAAAAACCAAGGCATTGGTGTTGTAGAGGGCACATCCACAAAGTCCTCCTGAAAAGTCCATAAAACCAGCTGGAGAATATCTGGATGCCTCCTTGAAGCCATACAAGAATGTTCCCCTGCTGGACTTCAGGACTTTGACCAAAAAAGGTGTCAAATTCACAGTCATCTGTCCCAAAATAGAGTAAAACCTTTTAACTTGCTTTCTAGGAAGCTCAGGGGAGTGAGGAACACACTGAAGGCAAGATCTTCCAACAATGTCTTTAAAAATCACAGACACAGTTACACACTTTTCCCACTGTATGTTACAAGTTTAATTATGCAAAAATATAGTCATCAAGACTTTGCTGAGAATTGCACACAATTCCAGTGATGTACACAGAACGAGGTACTGTTGTAATTAGAGCAAATAACACTATAATTGTTGTTGAGCCAATTAAGTGGCTCAATACACTGAGATCCTGTTCTCAAGTGATTTAGACAATCTGTATTTAACTACTATACCTGAACAGAACCACAAAATCAACACCTGGGAAAGATGGCGGCAGAATAATGAAGTTTAAAACTTCACTAACTCAACAATAGAAATGGCTTAGGCATTCCTACCACCAATATTTCTTTCAAGCACAGGAAGATGAAGTTTTAACAACATTTAAACCTGTATTTCAAAATATGAGATACCAATGGCTTTTCAAGGGAAAAAAAAAAAAAGAGAGAGAAAAAAAGAAAAAACAACCAAAAATTTTCAGGGCTCTATCCTCTGGGTCCACAACTTAATAAAACAAACAACATACCAGCCCCAAAATAATATATATGGATAAGAAAGACATTGCAGAATTCCCTCACCTCCATTATTACCTCCCTGTAGTGCCTACGTCATGAAGAAAAAAAAAAATCAAACAATTCCTCTCCTTTGTGCAACCATGTTTTAACACAACTACACTAGACATTCATAAGGCTGTTCTGAGCAGCTATTTTTTGATCCTAACAAATCTACACGTTTCTTGCACAGGTGTCTCAGCATCTTCGTTATCCTTTTCTTCTGAACTCGGTTCCCAGTCTGAATCTTCATCAGTAGGTTCGCACTCCTCCTCCTCGTCATCTGTAAAGCTGTCATTGAGGTCATATTCCTTTGCTTTACCAACATTGACACCATCTGTTTCCACAGCCCTTTTTCCTGTAGGGACAAAAATGTCATGTATTCATGACTAATAAATGGAGAGCTCAAGATCCCTCCCAGAGCCCACACAGTTAAGCATCCCTCCTCAAAAGAAAGGATCACCTAAACAACACATCTATCTTCTACTTAAGCCACTAAATACTGCTAGATGCCTACTCTGACCCTAGATTTTCTGCCTCCATCCATCCATCCATCCATCCATCCATCCATCCATCCATCCATCCATCCATCACAGTCTTAGGAAGCTGATATGACTTAATTCCTACTCACTTCTTTCCTGAGCTTCACATGACAGAAGGAAATCTTCTAGATCACTCACCTCCTATGTTCTCCACTTGCCTTCATGCTGTATGGTCTGTGTTTCCCTTCTGAAGGTCATTTCCTTCAGAAATGCATTTTGGCAGATGTGTTTGAGCCTCACTCTCAACATCTGTGACACCTCTTTTCTTAGATGTCCAAAATTCCTAATTAGCCATGGCCTGTTAATATTCCAATCATGTTTTATTCCGTCCTTAAGTCACATATCTGAGTAAAATCATGTTCATTCCTCTTCCTCCCATGCTCCCATTTTTTCATTCTTACCTTATCTAGAAATAACCATTTAATTATGTCAGTTTAGCTAACTTATCTGTTGAGCAGCTGTCACCAGCTTTCATATGAAATGATGAATACGTATATTTTTCTTTAGCTACAGACCACAGCCCAGATCCTAACTCTTTAAATTAACCATAAGCACTTCTCAGCAAACTCTTGAAACCTCAGGTAAGAGCTCCAGGTACAAACACCACCACCAGTACCTCACGTAGCCAGACTACAGCCACTATCAGTCACACTTTTCTATGAGTGGGAATGCTCCTGTTCCAGAATTACCTTCCTTTATATACTTGCTGGCTTATTGTTTAACAGACTTCAGAGGAAATTAATCATGCCATAATTGGGAGGACACGTTCATTTCAGGATGTTTCCTCCCAATTTGTCTCAAACCAAGACACCATGTTAGCTCATAACCAGCAGAATTTCTAAACAGAATCACAGACTATAGTCCTTGCAGAATTAATTATGTCTTACAGGGGAGGGGCCAAAATGAAGATGCTGAATAAAGTAAGAACAAAATGCCCCTTCTCACACTGAGGTTATGAGAGTAGTAAGCCCAAAAGCTGCTTATCAAAGAAAAGCCTTTTGTCACTTTCACAGCACTGTGAGTGGTATTTTACAACAGAAACAGGAATTCTGGAAAATACTGACAACTTTCGTATTCTTCCTGTAAGTACAGGAAGCGCATACTATGTTCTCCCTCCCCATACATCAATGCTTTGATTTTAGCAGTGAGTGATGCACTTCCTTTTATGCCTTCCCTCTCCACTTCTTTCCACAGTAGTTTAATTCAGCCCAACAGCCCCTAAAGCTGATGATTAAGTTCAATTTTGCCTTTTCTCTAGTACATATCTATAAAGATGACCTTGAAACTTTCTATGGAAGTATCTCTTTGATGTGGGGGAAAAAAAGCTTCCTGACTGCTCCTTCCAAAATGTTCTATTTTGAAGTGAGCTGATCAGCTTGCTAGAAAACCTACACAAAAGTGTGTAGGAGAATCCTGTCTATTCCATAGTTACAGGGTGTTATTTATCTCAGTAGCAACAACCTAGAGAAGTCACTCAGTAGTGACATTTTAATGACAGCATAATTCTGATTTTTTTTTTTTTTCAATTCCCTCCCTACAACTATTCCCCAGTAATTCGCCTCAGATTATTTTTCAGAACACTCTCTACAAGCAATTCTGGCAGCAATTAGACTTAAAAGCTAAACATGTTAACTGTCATATAGAGGACTCCCCTCTTCCCTTGGCTGGTGGTATTTAAATAAACTTATAGGGAATTTAATCTTGCTGTGTCTAACGGTGCAGTTGTGCCAAATACGACCAAATAAGGTTAACAGAGCCCTTACTGTCTGTCTGACCCTGCAGGACATGGTATGCCAGCCTCAGGTGTGAACTTGCTGAGCACCACATTTTATAAGTTTTGCCTTCCACAGAGTTAAGTAAGCCAGTCAACAACACATTAAAAATTTTAAATAGTAAGTATAAACATAATAAATTAATTCCCATCTTTCCCATGTGTGCAGAATATCAATTCTTCCCCAGTTTGTTCTTAGTAAGAAAAGTTGAATTTGACAGACTGAATTTCATTTTTGTGTGCAAGTTTTACATGCTACAAGAGCAGCACTTCTTCCTTCAGAGTCTCACCCCTGCCTGACCATCAGCTGCACACACAGGGCCTATTATTTGGGTAAGGATCATGCTCCTATGAGAGGCACAGCTACAATTTAAAACCTTCAAGAATATATTTCGACTTTTAGATATGCACACAGCCCAGCCTTCTTCATTTTAAAATCTTCACCACTCAGTGCCTGCCTCAACGCTGTAACACTGATTTCTACCATGGACCTCTGACCAAGATGGGGCTGGTACATGTAACACAGGATGCACTAAAGCACACAGGTAATAAACATGCCTCAGAATATGCTGGTGCACAGATATAAGCATAGCAAATATTTGGTGATAGCCAAAGTGCACACAAACTTGAGAAGGAAATGGTATGGCAAAGAAATTTCTCAATGCTAAGTTTAAAACAACCTCCTGCATTTACCCACAACAGAAATGGAGGCCAAAACAATTTGCCTACCTAACTACAACTATCTGCACTTTTATTTATTTTCTGTAGAAAGCAGATATGTTTTGAAAATTTCTTTAGGACATTCCCAGCCACTCCTTGGTGATCTCAAAGAAGGCAAGCCCATTCCCATTCCCACTCAAAATGAAGCAGTTCCACAACCTCCTGCCTTACTCTGGCCACTGAAAGTGAAGACTGCGCAGCATCAGACCTTAAGACTGATCTTTAAAGTTCACTTTTAATTTTAGAAAGCATAGGAAGCTACACATTTGGAACATGAGACACAAAAGAATCCTGGAAGCAGACCTAAGCATGCTTAAAACTTGAGTCTAGGAGCTCACAACATACATAAACTTCGATTCTAACAAGCCCTGAAACATCAATACCTCACTGTAAGAGTAAACAAGCTCATCAGCACATGCACAGATTATCACCTGGAAGTTATTTAAAGGTCAATGCAATGACAGGGAGTATCTCCATGTTGCAGGGGCAATCACTCCTTATAAGGCAACCTTAACTAGCTGTGCATGAAATACTGGATTCCTCTCATCCTATTATAGCTGCTGTGTTACAAGTGAGGATGGAAGACACCATTTAGCCATATGTGTCTCTCCTTAAAATATGCTTGTTTTTTTTGTCTGCTTCTAGGGAAATACAGGTATGATTATCCAGGAAGACTGGCCCAAATTCAACTGAAGCGCTATTACTTGTAAAAATACAGGAAGGATTTTACTAAAATAATGACTACTTTCTCCTCAGCTGAGTATTATCAAGCATCTCTAGCACTGTTAAATGCCAAATGAGCCACAGCAGACCATCTGTGTCCCAGGCTGATGTGCCCACTCACAACTTTAGAGTACACTCACCATTGCTTGAAGTTCGTTGTCGTGTTCCTCTTCCAGTTACTAAAGAAAGGGAAGTTGTCAGTCAGACAACAGAGGGAACTTTGCCATAAGGGTTATTCTTAGAGCTGCTACAATAGAAAACTGACCTATTAAACAAATGGTGAAATGGTTGTGCTGTACTTAGAGGTATAAAAGCTACTCTGATATCCCAAAAATACCGTTTTTGTCTTGAATCATTCCCAAGAGATCACCCAGATAAACTAATCTTAAAATTATTATCTCTGCCATCTGTAGACAAATGTCATAAATTCTGACTAGGGATTTTTAAAATTGGAATATTTTGGGGCATTTAAATATTTTACTATTTCCATGAATGTTTTTCTTTCTTAATAATGTCATAGCCCTGAATCTTCAAAGTAAAATGCTTTATCATGATATTTTCATTAGTGTTCTGCTCTAAACTACTATTTTTTGCATTGGGATTTCGTGTAGAAAAACTCCAATCCAATAATCAAAAGAAAACACCCAAGAAAAATAAATCAAAGAAGTATCTCTTTCAATTCTTTAAGAGCAGACAAAACATCAACAACATATTTCCCTGTATTTTTTCCCCAAATCAAATTACTGGAATATATAAAGTACTGCAAAGTGTTAGATTAGGAACTCAAATTCAGTTTTAGTTATATTCCCTCCAGGCCTCAAGAAGGCCTCAAAAGAACATAAATGCAAAAACTAGGTATCACAGTAAGAAAATCATTGGTTAAAAAAAAAAAAAAAGACAAAAAGATGACAGATATGGTTGCAGTATTTTGTTTAGAGCATCAGAATACTTTAAAATTGTATCTTACCTGGGAATTTCTGACTTAAAAAAAAAAATCCCAAAAAAATAATCCTAATACATAGGGAGTTATAAATGCAACTTTATTCCCTAAAGGGAGATTAAAGCACTTTAGTGAGATGGACTTGATGGTCCTTGTGGATCCCTTCCAATTCAGAATTTTCTATGACTCTATAGTATTGATAAATTGGCCCACCTGGAGGTGCACTGTGCTTGTATTCCAGCTTGTGCTGGGGGTTCTTCCTGCAAAGAAAATAGTAAAACCTTGATTCCATCACCATGTTCCACATTTAGACAGCGCAGAATTCCCTGCTATTTTATGGATAATTTTCAAGGCGTAGCATTTAGATCAGTCAACTAATAGCCAACAGACAATGACAACAAAATTAACACAAAACCCCTTCAAATATCTGTTGCATCATCAAAAGAATGATCAATTGTTCATGGGTGACTCCTTTCTTCTATCCCCAAAGAATGAAACACAGATTAAGAAATTATTAACTAATGCAATACAGAGGTTGTCTCATCTGGAAGGAGAGGCAGTTTGGGGTTTAGATAAAGCATCCACTGCACTCCCAAAAAGTATGTTGGCAATTTCATTACTGATATAAGCCTGTATCACTCAGTTGGAGATGGGAAATTCATCTCATAGGTGTTTTTAAGAGAACCACTTTTTCTCCATTAGTGAGTACCACCAAGGTCTTTTCTTAAGAGCTGTCCTCATTTTGTTACATTTCATGGAGACCATGCTTTTTAGGACAACCACACTTTCCAGGAGAAAATGTTTCTGGGTGGAAGCAATCTTTAACAGCAGCCAGTTTCAATACCAGTTTCAATATGCTCCCATAGAAATGCTATTGCCACAAAATGTATCTTCTTGTTCATTGTGATGATTATACAGTCTCCTAAATATGTAAAACCAAAATACTGAAAAACAAATCGAATACAGCAATATTTTGAAGAAAATCAACAGTGCTTAAAAGAAACAGCAGTCAGTCATAAACTGGATTTTATTGCTATTACCTCAACTAAGCTTTGAAACAAATCAATTACAGATTAAAATAGATTTTGTACAAAATCCCAACAAATACATTATCAAATTTTAAACTAAAAGTTACAGATGAAGAACAACATGTAACAATTATATAAAAAAAAACAATTTACTGAATATTGAAAAGAGATACAGTGGTGATCTCCAGACCACTGAATGGGCTCTTTGAATAGCCAAGTTTTCATCTCTGACAGCTGATATCATTACCAAAATAGTGATTTTTACTGTGTCCAGGTTAAAAATATGCACAGACTTGGGTGCTGTAAGGGTAGCAGTCTGACTGCAGTAGATTTCAGAAGGCTACAGTCACAGTTAACATCAAGAATTAGTCATTATTCTACTGTCATTCTGCAACTGCAGGGGAGAACATTCTTCATCTGTGAACAAAAAAAGCCATTTTGCACAGTGTTTCTCACCTATAACAAGCTGTTCCATATGGACACTCCGGCCAGCTGTCATTGTCATCCTTAGCCACCATCTCTATGTCATGATAGTCATCATCATTAGGATGACTGAACTGCTGGAAGTGAATGGGATTCTTCCTGCAAAAGACAAACATACACCAAAACTGACTCTTCAGCACAAGAAGAGGACATATAAAATGTGTTACTGAATCATTGACAGCTCATTTTTCTGTGGTTACATGAAGAGGAGCTTTTAATGTTTAACTTGATACAGAATGTATGACCTACTTTCAGGATAACAGAAGAAATTTTGTCTTAGCACCTGCTGCAACAGAATTAAACCAGGAATTTTCCTATTTCCCATCAGCTTTAAATTTCAGACCTCTAACACATACACAAAAGGTTTTATTTGAATTACAAATTAGCATGTTGACATTACGTTGTACCATAAGACATTAACAACTCCATGTGTAGCTGAGTCACACCAGTGTTAGTGAGGACAGCACAAGACCCTAATCCACAACTTCTTGCTCTACAGCACTTCAAACTGAGGTAAACAAGTAGGGAACACAAATTTATGCATCACTGAAAACGCACTTCTACCACTTCTAGGCAAGAGCTTTCTGCAAGAGCAAAACACCACTCACTAGTCATAAACATCATTTAAAGAAGAGTCTTCTTCTTTCTAGAACTGTTTTAAGTGGAGTTTAAAAGAATACAGAAAATCAAGTTCTGACTTCAGGAGAAATTCATGTGACAGATCAAAACATGTTACAAAAATTACACCAAAATTAACATACTAGTAGCAAAAGCAAATCTACTTTTCCCCTATAATTTCTCAGAGACTTTTCCCCCAAGCATAATATTGAGAAGCAAGAAATGTGAGACTTTAAAATAAATTAGTTTCCAAAAGACATCTACAAAATACGTTAGTGGTTACCTCAATTATTCCCAAAGTACATAACCTCTAGTGTGTTTCTGCAAATTATATAAGTGAGCTACCTGCCTCAAGCAGGGGGAATAACAACTTTCAGCTACAGAGCATTTACTGCTTTAACTAAGACTAGCTGCAGCTGCATTTAGAAGCAAGTATGGAACACACCAAGGACGTGTGCAGCCACCTCCATACACTCACTGATCAGAGAAACTCCTTTACATTCACAAGTACCTCTTATGAACGTCATAGAGCAGAGCCAATATTCATTTTAGCATTTCAACTACCACCATAACAAAAAGAGCATTTGTACAGCTTTTACAAAATCATGACTTAAACACTGTGAGCTCCGCTGGCCATTCAGGCCTCCTTTTAGCATTTGAAAAATACCAGGTATTTAGTATTAATTCTTCAAATCTACATTTGCTGTGTATCTTTCACTCAGAAAACTCCACAAGCAAGCTACAGATAAACTCTCCTATAAGCCACCTATGAAAGACCCTGTATCCCTTGGATCCATTTACATAGGTGATAGGTTTCTTGTCCTGGTCTTTTGTTACTGCTGCAAACTGCAGGATAATCAAATAATGTTTCACTAGAAACTATTGCAAGGTTGCAGTCTTTTATTCTGTAACAAATTCTCTTGAAACATCATTTGTGACAAATTCAGATTGGCTGCCTACTTCTTTCCCCATTCAAAATAAATGGGATGAAACCAAATCATTTAGAGGCCATTTGCTTTGTTTTCTTAATGCACAGAGCTAAAATACTTGCAGTAACAGCAAGAATTCTCAGTCACGTGAAATACAATTGGTCTTCTGAGAGGGATACAGCAGCAACTGATGTTCTTTGAAGTAATTTTAGTCCTTATTCCTACATGAAGATACATCATAGCTGCCAAGGAAAGATGGACTAACAGCTGTCAATTAGCAGATTTATTGTATTTTAGGAGATATACATTTCCTTTTAAAACATTGCTTCAAGACCTATTTGGACAACACCAAACAGCCATTATTGAAGGAGCGAGGAAGAAAAAAAAAGGAAAATAAGTACGAGAGAAAAGAGGAAGAGCAACAAAAGAGTTGTGATGTACAAGTCCTTGTCACTAGGCTTCAAAAGTCTTTTGGCCAGTAGATGATGCTCCTCAAATTATACATTACCTGTGAAGCACCTCAAACATGTCCTGTCTCTTGAGCATGTCCTACCTCAGATGCTCAGCAGAAACATCCTATTTGATCTTAGCTTTACCTGGCTAATTTATACTTATTCTGTGTAGTGCAACAATACCCCACAAAATAAAAGGAAGCAGAGAAGTGCATAGCTAATAAGCACATGTCCTCCTTTTTTCAGAAAAACCCTAAGGCTTCTTCCTTAAAGGTTTCGTTTGGGGTTTTTAATATTTATTTGTAGACATAAGATATTTGAGTTACAGGAGCACATCTATCACACTGTATGTAGCACTCCAAAGTTAACTGTTTGACAACAAAGCCTCAGTGCCAAGGAATGTGTTAATTCATTTGATCAAAACAAAATCATTAGGCTTTACTTGCGTGAAAAGTAAACAATTAAAAGCTTATTTTAATAAGAAGGTTTTATGACTGTTAGCTTCATATAAACATACCAAAACAGTTACTGCAGCTTTGCCTTCACAGAAGCTCTAAATCTGTGTACTCATCACTTTATGATGCAGGAAACTATGTGAACAAAAACTGTGCAAATAAAACTTTAAAACTTCTTCAGAATCTATGCAACCATTCTCAAGCAAAAGTTGACTATTGCTCAATGAAATATTTAGGACAGTTATTCATCTGTAGCTGTCAAAAGCAACTTTAAAAACTTTTTATAAAGCAAATTTTACTGACCAGTTCAGAATCCCTGCTTCCTCATAATCTCATGCAGAAGACTCCTTGCCATCTCATGGGCTTATTTCTTCAGCTACTTGAAAGAACTTCCTAGTGAAAATGTAATTAATTACCAGCACTGCTTATAAAGCGATAGAATTCAAGCCTGAAGTTATGCCATGACTTCATGTAATATGTTTTTAAAGTTCTATACTTTAATTCTTAATTAAAATATAGGAGACAGGACTAAAAAGAAAGATAGATGCAGGTCTTTAGCTGCTTGATTTACTAGCTTAGACTGAAGAGAAAAATAGTCATTTTCATATACACAGACAAACAAACAAACAAACAGCAAAGTATTCAGAAGAACCCACAAACAAATCCAAATGTTTTCTAAGCATCCCCTGCTCTGACAGTTCTGGGAGAGATTTTCACACACCCAGTCAGCAGAGAACTGCACTCCAGGCTATGGCAAAAGGATTCAATTGTGGAAGAAAGATTGTGAGATCCAGTTTCAGAGATGAGAGTTCAGGTCTACTATACCCCTTCTATAGTGACCCTTAAAAAGGGTGGTGGAGGTAGATTTATTTCAATTCCCTATTCTGCTAACTTCAGAAAAGCAAGCAGCAGACAAGAAGGTGACAAACAGGTGACAGTATTCAGAGGGAGAGCTCCTCAACAACAAATGCAGGCAGCTACGACATACACAGAGCACTTTGTCTAATAATAATAGCAGCTCCTTTGAATTTGGCCACCTCAAAAAGTGACACTGAATGAAGGTGGCAAAAAGACTCCTTTGGGCAAGAGGTGTGCATCAAGTTTGACTCTTCCAAAAGCAGTGTTTTCAAACTCATAAATGAAGAAAGTGAAGTACAGGTTACAAATTTACATCCTAAATGTTTACGACAGGCTAATAGAAATGTAGTCAAGTAACAAGAACTAACATTTGATATTTGCTCTAACACACTTTCACCACCATGTAGAAACAACTACTTAGGGGCCTTGAATTTTAAAAGCAAATACAAACTACAAAGCACATTCCTTTTGCTGCAAGCAAACAAGGTTGAGTTTCATATTTCCTGAAGATCAAAGCTGACATTTTTGATTCTCCCTATTTACAAATTTCTCTGACAAAGTAAGACTGCTATTTGTTATTTCAGAACATTCTTTGATTTTTATAAAGCAATACTTTCCAAAAGTGTTGCTGCCAAATGTTTCATAATCAAGAGACCCAGGAAGAAATGTGCACATTCAGACTCCTGCTCCCTGTTACCAGTACCCAAGATTTGCCTTCCTAAAGATAAGGAATATTTCATCATATCAGAACATTAAATCTCCTTAATACCCACACAGGGCAAAACTTTTTTCAGCAAAATTCAAAGTAGCCGGAGCAAATCTAAAGCTGCATTTGTGCTAGGATCAACATAACTGTCTAATAACACATGCTTTTGTCATAATCATTAAGGGAGAAAAAATGAGATAAGTCAAAGTTGCAAGAAAACCAACATGTGATGTACTCATGAATGTAACAGCTTTACAATTTTGATATACACAGTTTTCTCAGCATCAGGCCCACCAAACATACAGGAACTTGCACTTCTGCTCGTTTGGTTCCTAATGAAACTCACTGTTTTTATTATTGCTGAAGCCTCTTGGGGGAAGATAAAAAAAAAGTCACAGGATCTGCTGTTTCCTGGATTAGTCTTGTCTTCTGTATTTACAAAGTGCATGGAATTTATCTAGAGCTCAAAACCTCCTCCTAAATGTAGCTCACAGGTCACTGGGCATTTTCTAGACTCAAAAGCACCTCTAGATTTCAACCTTCCTTTCGATACATAACACCACAGGACACCACAGATCTTTTCTGGGCAGAAAGAACTAGCAGGAAGTCAGGCACCCAGCATGGTACTTTGGAACTTCTCTGGAACATTTGCATGACAAATCTTCTACCACCTCCATCTTGAAAGGATATGAGCAGGGAGAAAAAGAAGAGGAAAAATTCCAGTTACTCCTCACTTACAGTATTTCCAAAGACTGTCCAGATGAGGGTTAACCATGAGTTCTAAGTATGCTTTGTTCTGCTTTTAGGGGTGACTTAAAGCTTAAAAAGAATTGCAGAAACACCAAGTTACAATAAAAGATATTCTTGATTATTTACAGATGACAAATAGTAAGTATTTTAAACATTCAGATCACAAAGCAGGCAGTAACTTCAATAAATATAATAATCTTTCATGTAAGTCTCACTTTCTAATAAAAGAAGCCTACAGGGTCTGCATTGGGCATTTGAACCTTTTACATCGCTCCTCCCTGCTAGTACCTCATACCATACACACAGGTCTTTTATTTCTTTTCCTTATATAATGGACTTTTATTTCCTGCAACATTTAATCTTCTAATTTGATCAAGTACTTCACCCCTTGTTTGGGTTGTATTAGGAGTTAGCAAGACATCCTGGCTCCTCCCTTCATCCTTCTAAAGTTAGTGTTCTGCTATTTGTTTCTCATCAGTCCCCTGTTCACCAAAAGATTTTTTCCCAAATCTAAGCTTGTAACTTTGAAAACTTTACAGTTTTCTCTTCCATAGCTAATACATTACTTCTGAATAACAAGATAGCCCAAGCGAGTTTTAATTTTACTTTACCTGTAACAGGCACTTCCATACATGCAAGGAGTCCTCTTATGCTGCATCAGTTCGGAGCTTTCTGAAGCACATGCACTTCTGGCTGAATCAGAAACCTTAGCATTGTAGTCCAGATTTGCATCAGGCTCAAGAATCCCTTCCTGGGCACGAAAATATTGGGAAGTCCTGCCCCAGTGAGCTGGTTGGCTTGTAGAACCAGGAATCTGCCCTCTGTTTTCTGTTTCCTCAATTCTATTGTCTTTACTGGAGATCTGACCAACTCTTTTAGACCATTTGTTATGCAGCTGCCTATCATTTTTTTCCAGAGAACTTGCAGGGTTTTTTGTTCCAGTCTTGTCACTTCCTTCCATATCCCTCATGGTAGTCTCAAGAGGAAATCCAGATGTATTCTGTGGAACAAGGTTACAATTTGAATAACCTAGAAATTTACACTCCTCAGAACTAAAAACTTTGAAGAAAACCTGTGTCTCATCATCTCTGCTTTCAAAATCAGTTATAGAACAGCCCAGGCTAGAAAGGACCTTGAAAGATTGTCTGGGCCAGACCTTAAAAATCTTCTACTCCCCAAACTCAGGTTCACTACTAAACACAGCTGCTGAATGAAAACCTCAAGTTCAGAAAACACACAGAGAGCACACACTCTGAAAAGAAAAACTTATCCAACTGCTTCCTTCCTCAGCCTCAGTTCCCTCACAACATGACCTCTTCTCTCACCACCTCAGTTTGTAAACAGCCCAGGGACTAGTTTAAATTAACTTACAATTAAAAGCACTGCTCCTGAAAAATTATTGGGGATTATACAGGTGAAGATGTAGTAGACTGTAGAGGAATGTAGACTCCTACCTAAGAATCAATTTAAATTATTAAGGAATTACTTACTAATTTAATGAATTTCTTAATAATTTAAGCACCAAGATATACAGAGCATATGTGTATTTATCTATATAGAAGATATATGGGAACTCAGGATACATACCCTGATGCTAATCCCACACTGATACATCTTAAATGCTTCAGCTCATGACTCTAAATCATAACAGTCTGTCATAGACACCATTAAGCAAACATTTCCATTTTGACACAAACTGCATTTTAAATTTTGGAAAAAAATGTACTCCTAAAATAAGAAATATGTTCTTTAGAAAAAGAATATGAGATGCACAACTGAGGAAAGAACACTGTCCTGACAACTGAGACATTACCTGAAAGCCTATCTATATTCAAGGTTCAGCTACTTTGGTATATCCTAGAACTATTCAAAGGTCTCTGCTTTCTAAAGATTATAATCTGTGTTCCCCCTCCAGTAAATTCATACTTAGTTTACACAGGTGTGTTCGGCAGAGCTTGAAAAACAGCCAGTGATTTCCCATTTGATTTAGTTCCTTTCAATGCAAGTCTCATAAAATGTTATCCAAAACCAGAGACAATTACATTTGAGCAGTAAGGTGATTAAGAAAGGGCAAAGTCAGCATTAGTATCAGTTGATCCTGGCACAAGCACATTTAGTGACTCAACTAGGTAACAAAGACAACTCCCAAAACACAGCTCTGCCATCAACTGCAACTTAAGAAATAAGCCTTCCTTTGCAAAAGAAGGCATAAATTACTGTTACATGCCACTACCACTTGTGAGTTCTCTACCATGTAGTTCAACCCACTGTCTATATTGTACCTAAGGAGACAGAAGGCTTGCAATGATTAGGATCAGCCACACTCCAGGCTGTGACCCAGGGTCAACATAAGCCACCAGTGCTCAACGCTGGGACAGCATGCACAGGGCCTTGGCACCTTCTGGTGGCTGCTGTCAACTACAACAATTCAGACAGTTCTGCTTTCTTCCCTGCAGAACATTTTCTCAATTGACACGAGATTCAATTTTCTCAATTAAACATGACAGCAGGACCATGGTTTAGGCTCTGATATCCAAAGTACAGTCTTTCAGAGTTCTCTATGGCTATTACTCTTGCTTGCCCTAATGCACCAGTTTTTCTGCAGTCTTGAAAGCAATTTCTTAAACTGTTCTTGGGATTAAAACAATTTATGAAATTATTAGGTGAAAATAAGTAAGGCTTCCAAATTGCAAAATGGAATAATTCATTAGGTACTCACTCATTTTATAACCTGGTGAAGAGAAAACAATTCAGCAGCTGTTATTAGTGCACCTAGTGGACCACTGTTATACCAAAATTACTACTACTACTACTACTACTACTACTACTACTCCTTGCTCTGAATGCACAGGTTGTTTCAATTAACCTTAAAATCAAAACCCCAAAAATTTTCAGTGTCAGAAGCATTTTAAGTATTTTATCAGATCTTAGAACATACCCAAGCAATTTTAATGCCAGACATTAAAAACACCTCCTCAAGTGGCTCACTTAAAGGAAACAAGTCAGTGAAAACCTCAGTTTGCTCTCACCAGAATATGCTTTGTTTGTCTTTAGCAATGATCCTTCTCTTTTCACCACTTGCAGAGTGTCAATAGCAAGGATTTAACTGCCTGTAAATGCAGCTGTACTGTGAGATCACAGAGACACTGGACAAGCTGGACTAAAGGGTCTGTTCTCTCCATTCTTCACTCACAAATCGTTTTGGGTTTCAGGCTACCTTTTTCCCCTTTCCTTTTTTGACTCAGATTTCGAGATGGTGGCATAAGCACACTCCATGCTACTTCCCTTTGAAACATAGCAGTTGCTGAGCCACACACCATCCTTATCTGACCATAAACCCTAACCTACTAGAATGGCAATAGCTTGGGCAAAGCCCAGTGTCATATTTTATCAGTATCACACCATCACCTAGCCCCAGAGGTTCCTGAAAAACAAACCACACGTACCAGCCACTCCTAGAAGCAGTGCTCTGGGCCCACATGTTCTTACCCCTTGCTGCAAAGCTCAAAGTCTGGTACCTCTGTGGGACATTTGGGGCCCAAGTCCCAGATCCTTTGAAGGAAATGCAGAAAAGCAAATCTTTGAGGATTCCATGATCCTTGCTACAGAGCAAACCAATGGACTGGTATTTCAAAACAACAAATTGTGAGCAGAACACATAGAACAAAAAGCTGTGTTGTAGTCCCACCCTTCAACATGACATTGCCAACCACATTCTCATTTTTTGTCATATCATGGTTCTGCCCTGAGCCAAAAAGTTACCTGAGATGAAGGAACAGGGATTGAAAAGCAGTTCCTTTTCCCTTGATCTTGCTCTCCACCTTCAAAATCCTCTCTGGTTTCTTCTGAAGCTGATCTTTTTTTCTGCTGTACACGTACTTCTGATTTTAATGACTCTGTATGACCTTCTCCCCATCCTTGGTCCTTTTTCTTCCTACTACCTTAAAAAAAGGAAAAGAGTACTTTTGGAATGCAACATTTTCAGTGAAATGCTGACACCAGAAATCATTAAAGCAGAACACTGGGCACATGTCATGAGAAAAGCCAACAGCTGTGAAAAAGACTTTTTAAACAATTCCAATAATGTTTGTGTGTACCCCCAGTTCCCTCAAGGTCAGGCCTTCAGATACAGCTCACCAACACAGCTCCTAATCTCAATACCGACACAATCAAAGCATTCAGTCTTTGAAAGAAACATTATATTCATACATATAACAAACGTTATAGTTCTGGCAGAGAAACAAATAAACAAACAAACCCCACTCCCCCAAAAACGCAAAACAAAAGCACAAACATAAGAAAAGCATCACACCAGTACAGGACTCAGCCAGCTGAAGTCCATGCGATTTTTATAGAAATAAGGCAGGAAGGAACAGTCTAGATTTAAAAGGGGGATGAAAGAAAAAAATACTGAAACACAGATTTTCTTTGGCACCTTATAATCTTCTCCAAACTAGCTTCTGAGGAAAAGAATAGGCAGTGTGGTGGATGGCACATCAGTGAGGTGTTTAAAACCACAGTTGCCCTCATCAGTGCACACAGACACCTGTATTTTCAACAGGAGTGAAGAAGCAGCTAGCCAGACACTGCGTAACATTCTCCTGTGGGGCTGCTTGGCATTAAGAGCCAAATTCATCACAGCATCTCAGCAGAAACAGCAGCTGGAGAGAAGAGTCACTGAAGCAGAGCTGCTGCACACTGGGGAGTAGACACGCTCACCAGCCACAGTTCATACGCTTGGATTGATCAGCAAAGGAAACTCAACAGTTTGCACCCAAACCACTTCACACGTCCCCAGAGAAGGGCAAACAGGGTGGGGTGTGCTTCGTTCAGCACAGAGAATGACAGAAAGTCTCATCCTCTCACTTCTTTAGCCTTCCTGTTCCATCAATACAAGTCACAAGGGCAATAAATGCCATGTAGAAAGATTGTCTAATGTCAGTTTTAGAAGCTCCCAGGACCAAAGTCAGACATGTTGGTAAGTCTTCTTGAGCTTGTGCCAATGCACAGGCACCTTATGTGTCCCACTGACAGTGACTGAACACAGCCTCCTGCTGCTGTCACTGCTGACATGCAGCAACAACAATACATGACATGTCTAGCAATTTCTTTTCCCACAAGAACAGGAGGAAATACAGCACTATTTTAGCCTCGTGTTGGTAAGAAACTATCAGGCTATAATGAACTGCTCCTCCTAGGAATAAACGTTCAAATAACCAAAGAAATAACTTTCTAAATAACCAAGTTTGATTCAGGAATGATTAAAAAACTAACATGCAACACCACCCGAACCCTTCTACCTTTAAAACCTGTGTAATTAAGAACCAAAATTTAGAAGGGCAAAACATCAGTGACTTCAGTGTGGAGAAGGCTAGGAATTAAAGAGACAGAAACCACCTAGAATTTGCATACAAAATAGGCAAGTTTATAGGAAAGGGCTCCAGGATTGCCAATGCTCAGCTGTACAAACAGGGTTTATAATCTGGCACTAAAAAACGAAAAGAACAGAAAGAAAAATAACCATTGAAAAAGAGATCTATCACACTCCCAGGACTGATGACAAAGGAAACAACAGAAGTCAGTCTTTGTCAACTGCCCCACACAGAGCATGGAAAGAGAAGTAGCAACGTCATACTTCCTATCACCACCATTATAATTTTAAAAAATTATATCAAAGCACAAAAACGCATATTGGAATGCAATTGTTATCACACTGCAAACCTACCTCCTGTCATTACAGGCTTGCAAACCTTCTGCACCAGGAGATCTCTTTCCAGCATCCAAGATGGAAGCACTCTCTTTCTTTGAATAGATTTTGACTGTTTGCTTTCATTATCATCAGGAAGAGGAATCTGAAACAACATTTACTGTTTAGTAGTTTATCCAGAAGAGTGGAGGCAAGCTAGACCACAGTGTTTACTCTGTTATGCCCTTCAAAAGCAGTCTGGGTAACCACCTACTTTTTGTATGGGAACCATTGCTCAAATATTTTACTTTTTTTTTTTCAGTTTCCACCCACTCAGGAAAACAACATCTATAGGAACATTCATGCAGACAAAACAAAACAAAACAAAACAAAACTTCTTAGATCTTTGGAATAAATATCTAAAAGGCTACAAACTGAAAGATTCATAGAAGAGCTTTACCACCACCTTGCTCCAGAGTTTTCACACAAAGACATAACAGAAAGAGCACTTTTAACAAAAGCCTATTTGTCAAAGAAAAAAACCCAAAAACTAAACCCCACAAGCAGAAAAGTCTTTCTTGCACTCCTGAAATTCATTTCTCCGAAAACAACCAAACTCCAAATCTCTAACAATGCAAATACACCAAAGTCACACTCATTATTTACTGGAAACAGCACTATCACTTTGCATTTCCTGAACCAGTCCACCCCAGAAATCTCAACTACAGCAAAGGTTGACATTTAATTGGTAAAGAAACACAACACCTCCTTAGCTTCCAACACATGGTTACAAATAATAAACTTCATTAAAAACTTAAGCACCCACCAAAAGTCTGGAGGCAGCATCATTATTCCTCATTTTTTTGGCTCCCTGGACCTCAGAGCTGGAGCATGCTGGTTCCATTAACAATGGAATACAGGACATCTCAACAGCATGAACAGTTGGTGCTTCTTCTGTATCAGCCTCCTGATTTTTTTCTGATGAAACAAAACCAATTTTAGCTACTCACACACAATTTCTATACATTTATATACAGATATACATTTTATATACATTTATATACAAATATAAACATACACCTTTGACTCAAACACAAAAGCTGGACTGAATGTTTGCCATTAACAAATGCAGTTTGAAACTGACCATCAACATCCTCTTACATCAACTTACAGAGGAAATAAATGCACCTTCCTTTTACTTCACACCTAAAGGGTTTTGAACAAAAGACCCTCCAATAACTGCTGACCACAACTGTGGTGTTTTGGGGTTTAAGTACATAATTTACACTGGTTGCTGCCATGACAAAACTTCTAGAAAGCTGAAATTGCACCTTAGAATTTACTTTATGGTAAACCTGCACAACTCCCCAAAATCAGATCCTATCCCAAAAGTCAGGCACCAGTTTTAAGATGAAGTTTTCAGGATCAGTTACCCAATGAATCAATCACTTCCCAGCAAGTTCTCACTACAGTCTACAAGCTTGCAGCACTTTGGTGACACTAATACTCAGGTGCTAGTTTCAAAAGCCTGAAAAAAAAAGTTCTGAGCCACTACACCCAAAAAGCTTTTTAGGTTATGGGAGCACACCCAAACTGCAACTATTTTTTCTTTAAACACATTGCTTTTGTACTACTCAATTCACCAGCACAAATAATTACGGGGGGGGGGGGGGAAGGTCTAATTGCTGTAGCATTCCCTGCACAGAAGCACTGGGGAGTCAGCACAGTGACCACCTGAACTCCCTCTCTGTCACCCTATGAAGAGAAACACCAAGGGCTAAGCTCTGCCCTCACCCCTCCAGCTCTGCAGGGACTTACAGAAACCCCACGATGGGTGAGGTTCAACGGGACCACAGTGAGTCACCTGGCCCCACTCCCCTGCTCAAGAAGGGTCATCCCAGAACACATGGCACGGGATTGCATCCAGATGGTTCTGGAATGCCTCCACTGAGGGACACTCCACAACCTCCCTGGGCAATCTGTTCCACGTGCAGCCACTGTGCACAGCAGAGAAGTTCTTCCTTATATTCAGGTCGAACGTCTGTGCATCAGTTTCTGCCCATTGCCTCTCGTCCTACTCCATGCTCTTGGCACTCTTGGATCTTTACACTGACGAATGAGGTCCCCTCTCAGCCGCCTCTTCTCGAAGCTGAAGAGGCCCTGTTCCCCCAGCCTTTCCTCCTACGGGAGATGCTCCACTCTCCATAATCACCCTCGCTGCCCTCCGCTGGAGCCGAGCTTTCCCCGCCCCTTCCCCCGCGGCAGAGCCGGCTCGGGGCTGCAGCGCTGCCCTTCAAACCCCGCGGCTGCGGACACGAACCACTCCGGCCCCGGGAGCGGGCGTCTCTACCTCGGGCCCGCGGCTCTGCGGGGCCGGGCCGGGCCGGCCTCAGTTCGGGGGTGCCGGAGCCGGCGGGACGGGAACGGAGGTGGTGCCGAGCCCGGCGGGAGGAGCCGCCGCCGCCGCCTGATGACGCGCGGCCGCCCCGTGACGCGGCAGCGCCTCCGTGCTCCCGAAACTGCGGAGATTCGCCCCGAAAGCAGCGCCCCAGGTGCGCGCCCGCAGCGGGCGGGCGCCGGCGCCATGGCGGCAGGCGGGCAGCCGGCCCGGAGCGCTGCCGGCGGCCCCTGCCCGCACACGGAGGCCGCGGTGACGCCTCCCCACCCCGAGGCCGCGGCGGGGGACGCGGAGCGCGCTGCCGGCCGGGACAGCGCCGAAGGAAGAAGAGGACTGGGTGACTTCGTGTCTGCGCTTCCTCCCGAGATCAGCTCCCGGATTTTCAGCGGGCTGGATGTGGATAGCTTGTGTCACGCGTCCGTGACGTGCAAGGGCTGGCACCGCGTCATCGAGAGCAACGAGCGGCTGTGGCGGCACCACTGCCTGGCCGTGCGCGCCGTCTGCCAGCGGGAGATCGACTGCGACCGAGGGAACGGGTATTCCTGGAAGGTAAATCCACCTCCAGCGGCGGAACACCGGTAATGACATTAACGAGGCTGCTAGGAGGGCCGATAGAAATGTGTAAGGAAGCGACATCAGCGCGTCGCAGCCGTCCTAGGGCTGTGGGGGGACCAGCTGCGGTGACAGCGTGTTTCGGTAGCGCATCCCGGCAGACGGACATCTGGTGAAATACCCTGAGAGGTAAAGCAAGGCTGTCTCCTTTCCTACCCAGGACGCAGCCTGTCCGGCTCGGCATTAGTCCTCCTGCTGCCCCGCACAGCCTCAGCGCTGACCGTCATCCTGCACAAGCTCTAACATGGTACGAGGCCCACGTTCCCGCAGATAGAGCTGGCAGGGAGGAGATGACAGAGCCCCGATAGGCAGCGGGTGCTCTCTGCTTGTGTTTTGTGGAAATAGAGCTGCTGGTCAGGAATCGCTTCCTGAAAAGTCATCCTTTGATGAAAAGTCATCAGGGTAGTGCTGTCTCAGTATACCTCAGGTGACACATTTGGGAGGGGAAAAAAAAAGGGACTAGAAAAGGAAATGAGCAGGAGCTTGTGTAAACTGTTTAGAAAATCTCCCCACACACGGACTGCTCTGAGGAGTTTGCAGCAGGTTCAGTTCCAGAACATGCTGAATGATTTGTCACTGTTGAATCCAGCCTGGAAGCTGAGGTAGATCAGGTAGACCAGATAGCTGGTTCCACGGATTACTCTGGGCCAGCCAGAGGGTAATCTCCAACTTTACTTCAGCTGGTGTGTTTAAGAGCAGGGGACACTGGAGGGGTGAAAAGAGAGAAGCAGCAGCAAAAGAAACAAAAGCAGCCTCAGGACTCTGACGTTTCAGTAAAGTTACTGCAGTGTGAGGCACAGCCATGAGCAGATAGTGGTTACCCTTCCAGTGTAGACATCTTGCTACCCTTGCACAGCAGTTTCCAGAACTCCCTGCACTCTCTGTTTTCTCTGGAGGGCACTTGAAATAGAAGCAACAAACACAACGAGTCTACGTTTTCTTGCCCTAAAAGACTGGCAGAAGAGAAGAATCCAGCCAGCCTCCAAACAAAAGATAAAGGTCCCAAGTTAAACAGAAAGTGAAAGGTGCCTTTTTTAAGGAGTAAGATGAATTCCTGGTTTGGGGTTTTCATCTCAACCACTAAAAAAATTAAGGCAGAAACAGAAAATTCTGTTTCTGAAGAAACAGAAGAAGTGAAGCACGTTCTGCTTCTCAGCAGCATTGCAAATTACTAGGCTTGATGTCTAGATATCCAAAGGCACATTCCAAATCCTTTTTCTAGCACTACTCTTCTAGTGCTAAACTTAGTTCAATTGAATGCAGTTTAAATTGGTTCCTTTCCAAGATCTGACTGTATGTTTTTTCCACCAGATTACATTGTTGAGAAACTACTGGAAAAGCAAAGTGAAGCAAGAATGGCTTAGTGGGAAATACAGCAACATTCCTTCACAATTCAGCTTGCCAGAGAAAAGCATGTATCCAATGGACGTTGACACGTGGGGAGAAATCTTGGAAGCAGAACTTGAGAGATGAGAAAAGAAGTGCTGATTTCTTGCAACTCAAACAACTTTTGCCAATAGCACACACACTGTTTGGCAGTTGTGAAAATGACTGAATTATTTTGGACTGATTATAAATTTATGATGAAAGCTCAAAAAAAGAAGTTAATGTGTGTCTTTTTTATTTTGCAGTTTACTGTATTAATTTTATGTAAAATTCTAAAGACAACTAACTCTCCAGTTGTGTTTTATATTTATAAATCTAATTGCACTGTCAAAAATATGCTGATTATAATTTCAGTTTGCACTTTTTGTTTTGGAAGAGATGATTTTTATATTAAAAAAAAAAAGCAACCCCCCCCAAAAACCCCCAAGGTGCGTTTGACTTCTTGACATGAAGTTTATTTTATCAGCAGCACAGGAGAGCCCATAAAGGAAGGCTGGGGAAGGGACAAATCCAGACACCAGAAAGAAGAGGACAAGGTGGCCACCCCAGAATCAGCTGAACATTCCCAGTACCCATTTCAAGGGACAGAGTCCTCACAAGGACCTCACACTTGCACAAGGATCTGAACTTGTACTCACAGAAGTGTTGGTGCTTGGCAGTTCTGAATTGCTGCTACCTAGCTGTGAAATTTTTGGATTAGGACTCTCAGATCCAGGACAGGGTGGAAGCAGATGGGTAACTGACAGTTTCAACCATTAGCCGTGCACATTAGTAGTTTGTGTGATAAGGAGTAGAGCAAAATTTAACTATTTTAAACAAAGTAAGTCAGCCCTATGACGTAACACAACTTGATATATTTTCATAGTCACGTTAAAACACATTGAGAAACTTAGTTTTTTCCTATCTGCTGACCTTCCATCACATGGGCCTTGCTTTACTAGCACTGATTTTTGGCACCAACTTTAAAAACTGATGCTGGTAAAACAGGAGCTGCCTGTCATATTACTCAATATCAAAGTGATTATAAAATCAGTTTACTACTGTTACGAATATCACATTTCCATACCTCCTTTACACTAAAGAATAAAATCAGTGAGAAAATGCTGGGAAGATCCCGGTTGCTTGAGGCATTCCTGCAAAATTCAGTCAGCAATCTGGCACCAATTTTCTATGGAAAGACTACTACCATGCTTATGAAAACTTGGTTAGATTTTAAATCCCTTTACTCAAGTACTGCAAACATTGGCAGAATACATTCTGAATACCTTCTGACAGTGTAAGGGTAGAAGTGTCCTGTCATGAGCATGAGGTTCAATGGCACTAGGTCAGACTCCTATTAGATGCCAAGTTTACCCAAAATGGGTCCAGCCCTTACCTTTATTAGGACCCAGTAACAGTAGATTAAGCAGAGCAGTTTTGCTCTGAAAATACAGACTGTGGTCGTCTGGGCTAAGATCCAGTAACTTTACTTTTTTTTTTTTTCCAGTGATGCTGATGTTTAAGCAAACCATTAGTTTAAACTTGCTTTCCATTTACACTTTATTTTCTTACACTTACTTAACCATTGAAGAATATCTGGTGAAAATATCTAGTATTTCTTACTCCCCTTTATTGCAGGTGTCTAGGCTCACAGGCTTTATCTTGTAGGTGCCCACATCTACAAGTGAAGGAAGAAACAGATCAGCCAGGTGAAATGGGCAACTCTAAAGTGCTTTCAAGAACAGAATGTTACGAATGCTACCTGACCCTTTTTCTGGTTTAGAGTATTCAACAGACTCCCTCAAAACTAGTCCACTTTCCTCATACCATGCCTTCCATTTGAACAGGTTTTCATGCAATAACCACTGGTACCTTGTCTGAATCATGAGTAGCATATCTAATTTAGACACCTTTCTCATCATCATGATGCAATGACTGGATTATCTTTATCACACATCTTTTGTAATTTATTCCTTGTAGGTAAGTCTTAGTTACAGGATCTAGGCCCCATTGCACTAGGTTTTAAAAATCTCCCTTTGCCCGCTGTTCTTGTGGGCCAACTACTATATTATCAAAAACATATGTAGTACCCAACATTCACTGAAGCTTCTGCTGTCAACCTGCTGCCAAACATGACTGAAGTATGGCCTGGCTTTAAGGACATATATCTGCCAAGGAAGGCAGCAACCTCCCTTGGAATGGAAAATATGATTCCCCTCCCTCCAAATTATTATAACTTTGAAATTAAGGGGCTTTAAGGCAAAGATACAGTCCTTTACTAGAATATCTATAACAAGGCACACGAGCAACGACACCGGCGGTGTCAGCAAAGAGAAGCACAAACCCAGTCCCAGGCTCTCCCCCTTGGGTGCAGTTCCCACCGCAGCCAGCGGGGGCGCTGCCGGCTCCCGGCCGGGCAGGGCGCAGCGGTGATTCCCCCGCGCCTGCAGGGGGCGCTGTGGCGCGGGCCCGGCTGCGTCCCCCTCACGCGGTGATGGCGGCCGGGGCCGAATGGCCAAAGAGATGGAAAGGGTGATTCCTCTGCAAGCAGGAGCTGTGAGGGGTTGGGCGGACGTGGGGCGATGGGTTAACGTGTAGTAAAAAAGGCTGAGGCAGCTGCAGAAAACAGCAAAGCCCGGCAGAGGCAGCCGTTTCTGCAAGCAAGCCGGGAGAGGCTCCCTTGAGGGGCTCAGGCTCCTGGGTTTCCACCTGAGGGACACCCGAGTGGATGGTGAGGGCCCTTTCCAGTGAGGTCAAGCGTTAGTTAATGAGGTTGCAGTTTAACAGCTGCTCTTAAAAGCAGAGCTTCGCACATGGTGGGAGAAGCAGTGAGAGGACAGAAGCTCAGCAGGGGCAGTGAGTCCTCCGGGCAGCAACCTCTGGTCCATTCCCCTCTGAGCCGAGAGCAAGGAGCTGAGCCCAGCCCCTCACCGCCCTGCCAAAATCTCATGGTATCTCTTCCCTTTCCCAAGGGAAAAAAAATCCCTCTCCTATGAGAGCACAGCCAGCTGCACCCGCTCTCCCTTGGCTAAGTATTTTGTCTCTCTTAAGTGCCCTTGTTGTCATCTCTTAGGCAACAGATGGGAGAAAACTCCCCGGTTAAAAAAAAAAAAAAAAAAAGGAAAAAAAAAAAAAGAAAAATTCTAACCTCCAACAAGTGCAGCTCAGAGTAAAGAGCATTCCTAAATATAGAGGATGTTGCATAAAGATCAATGAACTGCAAACACTGCTTCCCCTGTTGTTAGCTATTGTACTCCAAGATTATATCTAGTTAGCTCAAATTACCAAAAAAAAAAAGCCAAAAGCCACACCCAAGTACATTGAAGGTAGTGCTTCACTCCCTGCTCACAACATGTGTTACCCTGACTTAAGAGAGCTAGAAGTGCAAAAAGTGCATCTAAATTTATCAAGAAGAAAACAATACTAGCAGTACATTCCCATCACCTCAAAACTGCCCAATTTTTAAAATCATAACAGAGAAACTGTACAATAATGGATCTAGTCCCTCACCTTTCTCATCCAGCCTCCTCTGTTACCTCCAGTCTGTAACTCCCTGGCATTTATCCCCTATTCCTGCTCCTTTCATGCCCCTATGCTGTAAGTTCTCATGTATTTGTCCCAGGATAGAGTTTGTAAACAGAATAATATTCAGGTATGAATCCTAAAACAGTTACTTCACTGTGCACTTAGGTGTAGCTTTTCCCTATTATTGAATGAGCACTAAGAATCCCCAGTATCTGCTGTGTCTCTGCTCTGTTCAGATCAGGTGGCTGTGCCTCTATAAACAAAAGGAATTAAACATGCAGTTATGCAATTACACAAGGCTTGGATCTTTAAAGCTGAAGTAACAGTGGTGTAAATTTCCTGTGAAAAATCTATTACTAAGAAAAAAAAAGTATTTACAAATTCTCATAAAAACAATGTTTTATTCCTCCCCCTACTCTGAGTTCTTCCTTTAAGGGTTTTAATTCCCTCTGGAGATTTCATTATGTCAATTCTGGTAATCTATTCTACTCCTCTCTGCCCCTGCACCACCTACTCAGCCTCCCATCTCTGCTGCAGGATGGGTATGTTCTCTTCCCTCTAAAGAGACCCCAGCAGCATCCAGTGGTGCACTCCACCTGGTGGGGACACATCTCTTGCCCCTTCTACCTGCTAACAAAAGACACTGAAATGCCAGAAACAGAGGGATTGTACTAATGCCTAAATTAGCACTCATATGCGGGTATCCTTCCCCAGAGCGTATCCTCAGCAGCTAAGACCACACATGTAAAGCCCACACCACCTGGGGCACATTAGCTATCCTCACACCTTGGTGACTGATGAAACCCTTTTTCCACTCCAGTGCTTACCTCCTAACACGTTTTTGCTGAAGTGCAAAGTTCTACTTTTGCAAGCCCCACTGACCTTCCCACTACATTCCCATGCCGTTTTTATGCCCCTGACAATTGGAATGCGTCAGCTGCAGAAACTTGCTGGAGGTGTCCCTCACCCAGGCTTCCCATTAGCCACCTGGCCTTCTTGCCGTTCACATTCCTACCCACCTGGCTTTGCTAGGATACAGAGCCCTTTGGAGAAAGCACGTGAAGTTTTTGCAGAGCTGTTTGCAAATGTTTTCTGCCCACACAACTCCACTATGCAACAAGGCCTTAAAACAGCCAGGCTTCTGTGAGGAAAAAAGGCTTCCCTCCTGCACAAAACCCTGTGAGCTGCTGCACAGCTGGATATCAAAAAGACCAGCACTAAAGCTCAGCTGGAGGGCCCCCCAGGCCAGCATTTTATTTCTGCATCTCCTAAACCACCTGTGGTGTTTTTAATAACACCTATTGGTGTTAGAACCCTCCTTGCAGCTATTCAATGTTGTCGTGCTCCATTTTTGAAGTGACTAGCTACCAGTGTGGCTTTATTTCATCACAGTGCAGGATGTGGCTTTGGGCCATTGCCATTAATAGACTAAACGAAAAAGCATGCATGAGATATTTAATCACCACAGACTTTTAATCAGACCACTCAAATTTCAAGGATAATTTTGTCAAGTGTTTCTGCCAATAGGCAGAAACATGCAGATAGTCATGTCTTTATCCTGTCCATCTTTGGAAGGTATCAAGTGACAAAGTTATCCCAACTGAAGACAGAACAGTTGAGCTCAGGACTGGGATCTGTTTTTTCTGCCCACCAGAGCTGACAGGAAGACAACAAAAGCATACAGCTGTGAGGACTTAGGTAGAGGTGTTGTTGTTTTTTTTTTACTGTCCCTCCAGATGAACCTGGGATGACGTATATTGGGTTCCCAAGAGCATGTGTACACTTGGCAGTTGCTTCTCACCATATTCCTTGTTCAGAAAAGTCCATCTCCAAAACCATTGAAGAAATCACCTGCTGCATTTAACACCTTAAGTCAGCAGCAGCTTCTCATCAGCACAATCCTAATAATTGTGTCTTGGGGGCCAGGAGGGGTTCAGGCTTCAGTTTTAAGTGCCAGACCCACTTCTGCTATTCTGGTAAAACAAAAAAAACCTTGAAGATATGACTGTGGGTTGAAAGTCATGAAGGAGGGAGGTGATGGACTGCAAACTCGGAGATCCTTGAGGACCTACCAAGATGAAATCCAAGAGGATAATTCTGTATACTGGCACAGTTTGCTGCAGTCTCCCCCAACTCCTCAGAATCACCAGCACTGCTAGTCCATGCCCAGCAACTATGGATTTACAAAGCCAGAGGGGAATAAAACCCACCCTGCTAGAGCATGAAAATTAGGTAAACATTAGCTGGTTTTGTCTCCCATTTAAAAATGTTAAAATTGCATGTGTTTGCTTTAATGCACAATCCTTAAAAACCTTAAGAAGGAAAGGAGCTGCTGTTTACCACTCCAGGGGTGCTGACTGCACGGGCTGTTTTGTTGCTGAGATACCAGACACTTGCAGCGATACACAAAAGTTTCTCCAGACGCCACAGGACACCAGTGGCCATGAGATAATGTATCAGCCCTAGCACCAACTACTGCTTTTAAACATTTCCGTTGTCTCAGAATGCCAAAACTAAAATATGCTGCCAGCTCTCTAGTGGAAGATTCAGCTTGAAGACTTGAACTGAAGGTATAGGTTGAGCAAGCTGGGAATACAGAGAGAAAACTTCAATCAAACAAACCAGCCACCTTAAGCCTTTAATCCTTATCTGGGAAAAAGGAAAGTTGAGAAAGACAAAGTTTGTTTTCTTTGGGGTTTTTTTGCAGCAGTATAGCAACTAATAAATGAAATATTACAGTACCCCATAAGAGCTTTACTTGTCTGTTCCATTGAAGGAATATTTTTAATAGTTTCCACTACTTTTCCAACACATTGCTAAAGAACAAGAGCACTGAACAAATATACCTGGGATATCCTAACACCTAGGCTTCTCCAGGTAGCTGTTTAACAGCAGAGCCAATGAGAAAAACGTGCCTAAAGTCACCTAGCGTGGCTAACCAAATTAAATTGGCTTTTCTAATGCACCTTTATTTTTGATCATCACCAGTCTGTAGACAATTTGTTTCACTGAGTTATACTGCTCTTTAAAGTAACTTTAACACACAGCTCATCAACATGTGTACTTAGAGATAGCAACACTAGGGACCTGCTCAAACAGGGACCCAATACCCATAGAGCAATTGCATACATATGTACAGCTCACAAGCATGAGGAGATGAGAGGAAGTTTTTACTGTTTTAAGGGGGTGACTAAAGAACACATGCTATGTTGTAACAATTCTAAAATGACACCAGGCATTTATGTTTTTTCATCTAAGATCCACTCTATGATGTCTAAAAGCAGAAACACAAGCTGTCTTTTAGGATGCTTAGGTCAAAATAGTTATAAGAAGAAGGATGTGGGGGAGGGCAGAAGAGAAAAAAGGGAAAATTGAAGATATAACTTGGGAAAGAAACTGTTCCTTTAAGAAAAAAATTAAGAGAAACCCAAACTGACCTTATTTTACCAGCTGTATACCAGAATCATGAAATACTTCCTTTTAGGAAAAAAAAAAAACCTACATAAGAGTGTTAAAAGCCTGTTCTAAAGAACTCTCCTAATATTCAAAAATATCTCAAATGTGCATTGATTTTATTATTGTACTTTAACCATCATGTACTTGGGAAATGCAGCAACTTAAGTTTTCAAAAGCAGGATACCTACATACAGATATAGGAGAAGCAATGGAGGACACAAGAGATGGTTTCTTGATTTTCTTTTGATATACTTTGGTGATTAAGAAATTATTTTCAGACTTTTCCTTATGATATGGAAGCAGGCACATGAAAATACTCATCATACACTGATTTACATAATTGATACTCTATTAGTCTGCAACAGGCTGTTCTAGTATAATTTATAAAGAGAGAGTGGCTAATGGGAATACTCAGAGTTCTCAATGTCCTTTTTTATTAGTTTGAGGGTGTAGGAAGATTATGGTGTCTAGTTGTTTGGGACTTTTTAATTAAACTAGTCAGGTCTGTTTCCTCTCCCTTGATCACTCCATTTTATTAATATTCAAAATTTTGGTGAAAGACATACTGAAGTCAAATTTTTAAAAATACTAACATCATCTTTCTCCTTTTCAAGTGCTGGAAGCAAAATTCCATTAGTTTTTTCAGCATTTCCTTTTGATTATTTTCCTCCCTCCTGCTCAGTCATCTTTTAATGAGTTGAAGAAAAGGAGGAAAACACATTGCCATCTTAAAAGAAAGGCAGAGTCCATGCAGGAAAGTGAAAAGTTTTAGTGTAGTCCATTATATTTAACATGAAAGGCAAATGAAGCATGAAAAGCAACATTTTGCCCACTTTTCATACAGTCTCTAGTCTCCATTTCACCACACGGAAGGAAAAAAAAATAAAATTAAGCAGTCTACTAGAACGAGAAGCAAAGTATGGAAAGCCACAGTTTTGGTTCTAAATGCAAAGCAGGAAGTGCTATGTTCTAATCAAAACCCCCCTCCCAACCTTATTTTTAAGCCAAATGAGAAGTTCTATTTCAAGAAGTCTGATGAGTAACAACAAAACAAGAATTCTGCTTTCAGTGAGAGTTCACCTTCAGCACAGAAAAATCTCTATACAACAATGAGAAGATCACAATTCACAAACAAAAAAATATGTGCACTTTTCAGAACACAAACTGAAGGCACCCACAGAAATACCAACAACCTGCAGAGGACTCTTACCTACTCATTGTGCATTTTCAAGCTCCTCCTATAGTTTCCTACAGTTTTAAAAGGCACAAACTGAAAAAAACCAACCAAAAACCCCAACCCATTCCCTCTCCGCTGCCCTCCCCCAAAAACTCTCACCCTACTTAAATGTTTCTGGCCCCTACCAAAAAGATTATTTGAATAAATTTTTTTCTGGATTTCACTGTTGCCCAAGCATGAACTCAAAACAAATGGAGGAACACTTCAAACAGCGAAAAGCACTAATCAAAAGCCCTGCGGAGCAAGTAGTTTAAACTTAAAATAACTTCTCAAATATTTGAGAACAAATTAGGGGGTAAAAATAGGTGTTTAACATTTGTAGTAAAGTGAATTCTAAGACAAAGACAGAAGAGGTACTACTGCATTGAAGAATTATATGCAATATTGTGAAAAGAAATGAAAATAAAAACTTCACTAAAACAGAGGTTTGACAGTAAATTTTTGATACCTCATAGGTTTTAATGAGCTTTTTCATCTTTATGAACAAGCTTTGATTAAATATTACTAAGTAAATTATTCTATTAGTAAAACACATTTTCAGTAGACCTTTCACACATTCTGTTAACCACTCTTTCAAATAAAAAGCAAAGACAGTACACTGCAAGGAAAAGCACCACAATAACTACACTTAGCAACAGTTATATCACCTTACCCTTCAGAAGAAAGTTGTTGGGCAGGGAAAGCAAACAGCTCTTTGAAAAAAATGCTAGAGACATTTTGAGTCCAAACTATCTCCTTATGTGTTGTCTGTTGGATTATCAGAAATAGTAACACCTGTAGCCAAAGGCTTGTTGGGCTGGGGTTATTATGTTTTCAGCATCTGTGTTTGTGGTTTGCTTCATACTGTTTTCTTTTAAACTTCATTTTAAATTGGAAGTAGGAGTGCTGTGTCTATGTGGGTGTTTTTATGGGTGCATGGCTAGTCAACATTCCCAAAAATCTGACCCTGACTCTAGTAAGCACGTAGGTAGTGTTCCAGGGGAGGAAAAATTGCTCAGTGCAAGCTGTGGCAAGATGAACATGAATTTAGGAAGATGTTTAAATGAGATTATATTATACAAGTCTTTCAATAACTGAGGATTATAAATACAATCCTTATCAACAATGGTTTATTTTGCTGTCCTTTGGACCAGTTGTTTTTTAGAAGCAAAAAAGAACTGATGTTAATGTAGTAATTGCTGAAATTGTACTACAAGTGGGATTTAAATAGAGGGTGAAAGTTAGAGGAAGCATGACACATGTAGGTCTGCTCTTCTGTTTTCTCCCTTTTGTTTAGTAGTTCCTTGCATAAAGCTCTCTTCTTTGTGCCAGTATTCAGGATCTGTGCCTCTTGCATGCCTTCTGAGTTACTGGGCTGGCCTCATCATCTCTGATAGACATGCAGTTGCTTTTTAATAAATTCCCTCGGACAAGATCTTCTCGTTGCTGCCAAGAAGCAAAGGCACCTACAAACCCTTGAAATGTGTGTTCTGTAACACTACCTTTGAGATTACAGACCCTGTCAATAGAGGATGGTACAAACATAAGAGCTCTTCCATAAATACACTTACTATCATCCTCTGCCTGAGAAAACACCATTTATAGGTGGACAGCCATACCTTGGACTGGGCACAAGTTAAAATTATAAGGTCATAGACTGGTAAAACGTTTTAGTTTTATTAAATTGTGGCAGTCACGTCCCTCCTTTGGTAAGCTGGTAAGTTTCTGTTGTTTGGTTGTGTGCGGTGGTTTTTTTCTCTTTTCTTGTACCATTGGGTATTTTGGGGTTAGTGAGTTCTGAAAGCAAAAATAAGAAGCAACAAGCAGCAATTATCAAGAAAGCAGGCTGGACAAACAGTGGGTCTTTCTACCATGAGTCTTCCTTCCTTAGAATGACACATCAGACTTCAACAATCCAGTTAGCTTGCATGAGAGAAGGAAATGCCTGCCACGAGCTGATTTCTGCTGGCCGGCTTAAGTGGACATGATGATGCAGTGTCTCAGCCTGCTGCTCCTTCAAGGCTGTTTCCTTTGGGATAAGTAATGCAAGTCAACAGGGATTCAGGCTCATTAGCTCAGCTACAGGTATAATTAAGTACAACTGAAGAGAAGCTTTAGCTCTGCATTTATTTTTAGATGGAACAGATCCCAGTAAAAATTCTTAAGGATAAGGTACCTTATTAGATCTATGAACAGAGTTTTAAAGGTTTTCAAGTTTCCTTGACTAAAACATCAGTCTGTACCAGGAATAGCCTACATGCACAATCTGACATTACCTTGGTTTTCAACTCCTCCTGAGATTTTAAGACTTAGAAGTTTGTTTGATATACACTCAGACAAAAATACAAGAATTAATCAGTGAACTGACCCTATCAAATAAAAACATTTATTTCGGTTACCAGTACAAGGCACAGAATCTAGGATTGAGGATGTTGCTGGAGGTTAAAAAAGAGAACCTAATTGAAACCACTTCAATCAATAGTTCAAGTAATCAACCCATGCATCCTTTCCCTTCTCCTGCAAGATTCTTAATTCAAATAGAATACAGTATCTGACAACCCAGCATCTGCTTTGTAGACCTAAATAAAGGGAAACAATGGTCCCAGAGCAGATTCTTGTGGAGAAATTTGGCAAGTTTTAAAATTGGGTGATATGGAGTTTGAAGTGAGATTGCTTTGTGTTTGAAATACTGTGGGAAGACTTTTCCTCATACTGCTGTCATGGAGTTATACTTGGTTCCACATGGTGTTTCCATAGTTGTCTGCATTCTTCCCCTCCTTTAATGCTGGCAGATTATAAAGGAGTGGATCAGATTTCCAAATGAGCTGACTTCTTTTCCTTATATCTATGGCATTATTTGTATACGTGAACAAGCAGCAACAAGATCAAGTAAAGAAGAAAGTGTAAAAAATGTCTAGAGAAGACAAAAATGCATTGAAATCCTGAAACACATCACAGGCTGAAAAGGGTGATTAATTAAGGTCCTCTCTGTCAGTGACATGACTCTGTCCCCTGTTAATGGTGAGATCCCCACTATCAGCTGTGACAACAGGTACAACCTTCTCAAGGTAGACTGATTAAGCAACACACACTAATATGGCATGTTCTATGTTATAATTTAGTAAAAAATTATCATAATACAAGTGGAAAAATGTTAGTTTGTTAGTGCCCACTATAGAATTTAAACTTCCACTTGGTCCTGAACCCCAACCCACAAGCCCTTTGGGATGATACTGCTTTATCTTGGTGAAATGCTAAATTCTGTTTTGAGTAACTAATTTAATTTAAATCTGTCTTCTTGTTGGCAGATCGTCTTCATTTACCAGTCCTAGCAACTGACTGGATTGCTTTGATCCACTCTGTACGCTCTGTGGATGAGGCTGCTTGCAAGTAATAGTGGATTTCATTTGCTGTGATGATTTCGAAGAGGATGTTGTCAACATCATACTTCTTGGCTACAGAGAAAAAATAAGAAAGTCAGCTATGAGACAAAAAAAGTCTTGTACTTTCAATATTTCCTCCTTTACACACTCTAAGAGGATCTCCTTTCTTTCTGCAGCTGAGCCTGACCAGGCCTTCACCAAGACTGGGTCCAAGAGATGAGTCTCTCTCTCTCTCAGAGGAACCACTCATTAATTCTGCAAGTTTCACCTTCAGGAGTCTCTGGTCTTCTGGTCTCAAATCATGGAAGGATCTGCAATCCTTCAAACAGATCATATTCCCCAAACCCTCCCATGCCTTGCCAGCTATGAAAATAAGATGTTTGAGTTTATGACACATCCGTTTCTTTTCTGAGATGCCAAAAAACTTTCTTGCTGGATATGATAGCCACCTCTCCTGTGGAGAGGAGAATGCATGAAATTAATGTTTCGTAGTCCTTGCAGCAACACCATTTCTGTTCCCATCACTTTTAGCTTTGGGAGGGAAGAGAAGGTGGACAGTAACAATTTGTCAGTATAACCATTTCTAACATGAAGCTTCCCTCACAAATTCATTAACTAAAGAGATCAAACTCAGCTTACTTTGCCTAAAGGCCAATTATCCTAATACAGGGTTTGTGTCATCCTTTTGACCAGCCTTCCCTGAAGTACTGACAATACACAAGATTCCTTATTGCTACACAATAAAGAATACACTTACCACAGTACCCTTCCCCAGTAATTCAGACAACAAGAAAGAGACCAGTAACTAGAATTACTGGATCATTGTACACAGATTCTTTGGAATAAAAAACCCTTGTGATTTTAGGCAGATTGAAAGGGGGGGTTGTACCAAAAACTTACTAGAGAGCTCATTCAATATGTTACTTACTGTCTGGCATATCTTCCACTGCTGTCACCACACAGCCTCTCAAGTGAATTGCTCCCAGTGGTTCTTCTCCCTGGGGAGGACATGAAATCAAAATGAAATGCAACACTTCTGAAACCAGTAGCATGTTAATGTATGGCTACATTTCCAGAATGGAGACAAAACAATTTGATTACTTAGTATGTCTCACCTGAGAGAACAGGGGATTCTCAGTCTGTGTGTGATAGGGAGGGTTGGGGGTGTGGTAAGAGAAAGGCTTGTAAATAAATAGGGAATCTCTTGTGATTTAGCATGCAGGATCTGCAGAGTATTTAGAATGGGAATGGGCCCATTAGAAATACACAAGAAGTAGGATGCCATGTCTCAGCCTGGCACGTCAAATGCCTCAAATATGAACTGCAAAAATACTGTATTGTGTTCATTTGCACTAATTTGTTTTGATCAAGTCAGAGTACATATTAATTCTAATTAATCACAGGTAAGAGGTGAAAATACAGTTCACTGTTACTTGTTTCCAGGTCTGGGTGGCACTTGCCACCCTGACTTGACAGCCCCAGAAACTATCCTTTACTCTGTTTTTCCAGAGGATGGCTGGGCCAAGTAAGAACAAACAGTCCCACTGTCCTGCCTGATCTTCTCTGTCACATTTTCATGCAAATACTCCATTCAGGTACTTCTATAAGGCATTGGATTGAAAACAAACAGGGAAATAAACCAAATCTCTCTTACTCCAGCAGGATCATAATAGTGAAGATATGCAGGATCATCTCTTAAAACGAACTTTCTCACTTTCCAGTTCTTCCTCCGATGTCCCTAGGAAAATTCAAAACCAGGAATGTCACAGAGCTGCTTTGCCTGCCTGCAAATCTTACCCACACATGAGAGGACAGGCAAATACAAAAGGGAAAAAAGTCTGAATATGCTGAACAGGAAGTTCTTGAGTAGGACTTGAATCTGCCTTCTCTATATTCCAATCTTTTGCATAAGAACTGGACTATCAAACTAAACTGCTTTTTCTCTTCTCTTCTCTTCTCTTCTCTTCTCTTCTCTTCTCTTCTCTTCTCTTCTCTTCTCTTCTCTTCTCTTCTCTTCTCTTCTCTTCTCTTCTCTTCTCTTCTCTTCTCAGCAGAGGAGCTTCAACATGGGAGATTCCCCTAAACATATCACACAGTCTGGCAGTTAGGACATTCATGTGAGATCTGTGGGAGCTGGGTTTAACTGCTTGCTAAAAAACATAGCTGCAAAGTGCCTTGTAGGAAGGCACCTTAATTATTGGCAAGGATGAGCTGAAAGTCTTTCTGTCCCTGCAAAGATAACAAGAAAAAAAAAGCTTATCTAGCTTAAACACCCTAGAGAGCTCATGGCTGAGAAGCTCAGGCAGAGATATGGATGTAAGTGCCTCGTGGCCTGTTTTCATAACTGAAAAAGATGGGTGTGGAAGGTTTAGAGACACTGAAAGCATTTTCAGCCAAAGCAGTGACCTTTCCAAGCAATGACCCACAACTCACTGAGGGTGACCAAGTGCAGACTAACACTGGTGGAAGATTCTCATGAATCACTTCCTCTGACATTTCAAAATAAAAGTTTCTCAATTAGCTGCTGTTTGCACAGAAGCTCTTACTACCTAGGTTGATATGAACATGACAGAGTAAAAGAGCAGCAAGGCGTGGGTCTAATTTCTCTCATTGCTTTTGAGTAAACTGATCAAACAAAAGAGATACATGCGAGCACTTCCAAAAAGTTCTTAGGCCCTCAAGGACTATTATAACAGTGCAGGTTCAGACTCAATGTTAGAAAACATTTCTTTAGAGAGGGTCGTCCAACACTGCAACAGGCTACCTAGAGAGGTGGTCAGTGCAACATGTCTGCAAATGTGTAAGAAGCTTTTGGACAACAAAACCCTTGGTCAGCCCTGAAGTGGTCAGGCTGTTGGACCAGAGGATTGCTGCAGGTCCCTTCCACCTGACCCATTTTATTAATTGAAGAATCCTGATTTTGTCTTCAGTTCACTAATACCTCCTTACAATGGCCTTGGAAATATGACATTCACTGTATTTCCTAAAGTTTTGCTGGAAAGGAGGGTGTCCAGTTATCTTCTGTCTTACACATCAAACATTAGTGACCGAAACAACTCCTTTGCTCAAGCATGTTGAAAGAGTCCATGAAAACTGGCAACAGAATCCAGTTGTGTATCCAGAGGGACACTAGAGTGGAAGCTTTTTTACATGAGTTCAGTTATGTATTGTACCAATGACTTGTCACATCTTCTGTGTTAGGACTCTTTCCTAATTAAAGCTATCAACTCTTCCATTTTGTGCTAAAAGAAATAAAACTTGCAGTATTTGTCCAGAGTTCTGCTGCCATGATGGAGCAAGTGCTCCTTTTGCAAAGGCAAGAGGGACAGAGATGAAACCTGCCAAGTGTGGAGATGACATTGGGTAGCTTCTCTCTTACCTTAAGTTTTTAAGTGTAAAAGAATAATCTTGCACCCACGTAACATCAGCCTAGTGACAGGATGGAACATAGGCAATACTGACCTGTTTCAACAAACATCCTTGTTTGACAATTGTGCCTCTGAATTCTTCTTTTAGGACCACATCATCATCACTAGAATACCCCTCACAGAAAAATCCACTGTCTGGCTGCAAGGCCACAAGAGAAATGTTGCAGAAGTTACACAGTTGCTGCATGTTTATGTACATATAACATGTAACAATCTGGCTTCTTTTGGCTTCCCTCCACCCTGTTTTTTACCACCCCAAAGGAAATGTTATTGTTATTGTTATTGTTATTGTTATTGTTATTGTTATTGTTCTTGTTATTATGGTTATGGTTATGGTTATTGTTAAATAATCTAACCTTTTACTGGAAAAGCCTCCCTCTTTTACTTTTTCACTGAAAAGCAGTGAAATTGAGGACCTTTCCAAATCACCATGGACACATTTCAGTGTGAGGTGGGACTAGACTTCTATGATACCAAGTCAGACATTGACTTGCTGTGGCCTCCTCACACCACATTGGTATTGAGTCAAACTAGAAATAACCTGAAAACAAGCAGGGCACGCATGGGCTGCTACAAAAGCATCCCAGGAGACCACAAGGTTGCTTTTACCAGCAGTGTCTCTGCTGAACAGGTGAAGTCCCCCTAGCACAAACACATTTAGGAAAACAAATGAGTAGTGGGAAAGCCATTTTGCTAAAGCCAAGCGATTCCATGTGGGAAATATAAACAGAATTGTAATACAAATTTACTTGGTTTCACTTCATAGAAGGCATACTTTTTTGTTAGTGTACGTCCATAAGCCAAATATCTTTCAAACAGTATTCAAATGTGATACTTCAAGTTCTTCAAATCAGTCCACAGAATATGAACTAATAAATGGAGAAGGCTGAGTATGACATGCAGGACAGGTTACTGGGGGATATTAAAAACTTTTATTTCTTTGCTCACAGGCAAGCTGTGTGTGTACACACTCACACTGAGTCAGATCTGATGGCTCTGCACAAAAATGGGTTTGTACCTTCTGCCGCTCTGTGAAGCCCTGTGATAATGAATTATTCTCATCTTCCATTGACTCAAAAGGGAAACAGATGGTCATCAGTACAATTAGCAGGGACAAAGTCTTAGTTAAAAAGAACCCAACTTGGTCTCAGCACACCATTCACACTTAGACAGGTGCCAGAAAAAAAGCCTGTCCTGGTTACAACTATTAAAGTGAGCAGGCTCATTCTGAGTATCACAGGAAAAAGACAACTAAGATAGATTTCTCCATTTATGTACAATCTTTCCTCCAGAATTTAAGAAGCCCAAGAATTTAGGGAGCATGAGAAAAGCAGAGCACATATAAGTCCGAGACAATAAAAAGAAAAGAATACAATGCTTACAAAGTAATAGTAGGCATCACTGAGATCTAGGAACGGGGTGTCTGACAGTCCCTCAGCAGCTGCCTTGGATGTATCCCCAGCAGGCTGTAGGTAGCCTTCACTCAAGAGGGAAGAGGCAAGCAGGAGACCTTCTTTGCGATTTCGGACGGAGCTGCTGGACACCAGCCAGTCAATCACACAGGTGCCTGGTGGCAAACAAACAAAGTATCAGCCACAAACCAGGACAGACATGAAGAAGCCGAGAAGTACACAGGAAACAATCCTACTTCGTGTATTCATCAGTCTGAAAAATGTTCTTAGCAACTACATGGTGAGCTAATCATGGCCATCCAGTAAGGCACAGCCTTTCTAGCTGATGGCAGGGGCCAAGACATCTCTCAAACACCATTCCTGAAGGAGAACAGAGCTGGGAGGGGATGCAGGGCTGAGCTGAGAAGCCTCCAAGAGAGGATTGGGAATGTATGAAGAATAGTCAAGCCTGGAAAAGGCAGCCTTCCAGGCTGCTATGCTACTAACATGATGCTGTTAGAAACACCCTGACCTTCACAGAATCACAGAATCACTAAGGTTGGAAAAGACCTCCAAAGTCATCAGTCCAACCATTAACCCAACACTTATCATGTCCACCACTAAACAATGTCCCAAAGTGCTATATCTGTGTGATTTTTGAGCATGAACACAGATTTGAATTGGAGAGAAACAGGAATTACAATGGGACACCATTCAGTGGTGAAAAATTCAGAATGGAATAATTCTTTTGTACTTAAGTGTTTCACACTACAATGTACTCAAAAGATTACTTAAATCTTTCTGACACTGGTAAAATTTCACCATCCTCCTTTGTCTACCATGGTCCTAACTGAACACTTTTCCAAGATACATCCTTTGAGTGTCTCCGGGGTTAGTCAAGAAAACATCAAACTTCTCTGTGCTCTACAGAGCTTAGAGCTGTTTCATCTCTTTAGTTTTATAACTCTGTGCCCCCATTACTGTATGGAATAGAGGGACAGGAGCTCCTTACCTGTAAAGCAGTGATTGAACACTCTCTTATCTTTTTCCAGCTTCAATTCCTTTATTCCCTTTTCAGGATCTTTCATTGAGAGGTACAAAGCACTGTGCATAAAAAGAACCACGGAGACTGTTAGAAAGTAAAAAGGTTTTGCCAGTTTGTACAATAATGTCTTTGTCATTCATGGGAGCCTCATGCTTTTGTTGGCACATGGCTCCCTGCAGACCTGTGACATGACTTAGTTTCATCTCCTGCATCTCCTGAAAAATTCAAGTTGCAAAGCCTGGAGGTCTCACTACATTACCTCACAGCTGTGGGAGCAGAGGGTGGAGGGCACAAAAGGCTCACCACATTTCTCTGGTTTGTGAATGCAACTATTTGTGGTGACTATAGTGTGAAGAGAGGGACACCCACTGCTGAGGCACCTTCACAGGGCCCCACAGCCCCAGCAGGAGGGTTCACTGCTGTGCTCTGTATTCACCTAAAGGTCCTGGGCTGAGCAGAAAACATTTCCCTAGCCCAAAGCCTGCATGCTCTCAGATGATCCTGGTCCTGTGCAATTCTACTATCTTATAAGAACACTGCAGGCTCATTTTTATCTTGGTATTTACGGCTCAGAGACAGAAAATAAGTAATCCTTGTTTTTTAAAAGTACTAACAGATTGCTTCCCTTTATCTCTTCTTCTCCCTTTGACAGTTTCATGTTCTTTGCCAGGTACGACAGACTCCTCACCATCCAAAAACTAGGCTAACATCAGCATTTCTTCTTTGGGGAGCAAACAAAAGGCCTAAAATATTTTTGTAATAACTGATTTATAGTATAAAATGCTTCTCCTGGAAGAGTCACACTTTGGTATCATCTTGCACTGAAGTATGCCCAGAAATCTTTTTATCAGCAAAACCCTTTGATAAATAAACAAACATGTTTTGGTAAACGATAGTATATTTAAAAAGAGCTTCCCAGTTCTGATTGCTAGCTCATTTCTGACACATTGTACAAACTGAAATTTTTAGTCATTCAGAAAGGGCTGTGAGAGAATCCATGGACAGACAGGCACATTGTTCTTCCTGACCAAGGTTACATCTACAGTGACTGCAGATAGAAGTAAATGAGGAGCAGAGCTATGAGAACAAACCTCAGATTGATTGTTTCAGGCAATCTGATAGACTTTCTTGTGGATTTTCTGGCAAACCTTTGGCCTCCATCTATGTGATGAATTGCTTTCTTGATATCCCTCACCCAGGCATCTCTCTCCTCCAGGTAGGCAGCTTGAAAAAAGTGGTCCTGCTGCTTGGCCACAGTGAGCTTGAAGACAAACTGGAATGATAAATTATGGGAGGGTTTTTTTTTTTTTAAGTTACTTTGGTATAGCCAGTTGGGCTCAATTGATTTAGTACCACAACATACAGCCTACCTATGCCCAGGGACTATGGAAAGTGCCTCAGAAACACAGTAAAATAATAGAAACTCTGAAGAAAATAATTTACAAGCACTGCACATAACTGAATCCTTTTGTTATTTCATTGTGACTGATACTGACATTGTCAGCACATCCAGTGTGTGTAGCCCCAATATAGCTGCTGATTCTAACTTCTGCTGGGAAGTTCAGCACAATTGAAAGGCTGAAGTCATTCCTTGGAGTGGCTACCTGGAACAGAGGCTAGACAAGGTTAAGAGAATAAAAGTGGGTATTTATTTAGGGCCTTAACTTGGTACACCTTGGGCAGTCAGAAGTCTCTGAGGGTCTACACCCAAGATGGACAATGGTCACAAGTTTTTCAGACAGATATAAGTTTGGTCCATTTACGTATCAGGGGTTAATCTTTCAATTACAGCTTCAGATAATGAAGTTGTGTACCCCCAGTGTGCTTCACCTACCCAAATCACTTTTTTTTTATACTTTCAGGGTCTGAGAGAGTGAGGTGTCCTTGAGCTTCAGGTCTAGAGGAATCATTTTGTCTGACCAAAATGTGAAGAGAGTAGCTAGCACTCTATATGAAGTTTTAGAGTTACACACTAAAGCAGTACAGGATTTGAAAAATACAAGAGTTAAAATCCTAAGGCATGAGAAGCATCCAGCCCCTGCAGGCTTACAATGGATGTAAATTTGTTTTAATGTTCAGTTACACGTGAACAGTCTGAAGGAGGAAAAACACCCCACATTCAATACATCATATTCAATTTGTAGCCCATATTCAATACATAATTTTCAGCTACTGACTTACAAGGGGGAAAAAGGATCATACACTGGAGAGCAGCCGAGTATATTTGCAGCCTAGTAAACCTTTAATGGCTTAGTAGAGATGATGATACATGCAACCCTTGGCGACACCTTAGGATCAACTATCTAAACACACTAGCAACAATGGAAAGACTGTATTTCCCAAAAATGAGAATAGATCCTCTAGAGGTAGTTGTAAACAGAAAAAATAACATCAACCGGAAAAATAATACAAAACAAAACAAAGCAACAAACCCCCAAAACCATCCAACAAAGTTCATACTGTTTGAACTCATTTCCATCCAGTGATCTTCTGGATGGAAATCTGGATGTAATTACTCAGGCTTCCACTTCCTCTAAAATACAGTTCCCCATGAGTGACACTAATTTGTTCTGTAGTTGTGTTATAATAAATATCACAGGTTCTGACTCAGCAGATGTCTAAAAATGCCAAGCTAAGCCACAAGCCAACAGCATGACTTGATGAGGGCAAGGAAAGCAAAGGCTACTGTCAAAGAGCAGAAAATTTACATCAGTGAAATCAACACACTGAATGAGTCTGCTGAAGCCCACATTTGTAAATAATACATTTCTGAACATCCCTCGCAGGAATTTTCCAAACTATGGTCAAGAGAAAAAATTCTGACACCCTGAAATTGTGCAGAAGTCCAACTGAATTACATAGAATATATATCTGAATCTTATAAAGCAATGAGCCCTCAAAAATTCATCTCAGACAGAAAAGTAACCTTTTTTATCTGATACTGTTCATATTTCCAGCAATACTCACCTTTTCTGTTATTCAACAGTCAAGCTAACACTCCAGATTGACAGAATGAAATATCAAAGCATTGACAAGATTTATTACCAAAGGAAAAAAATAGCCTTCTCAAAGAGCTGAGAAGGAACATACAGTGAAATGCTAAAGAAGAATTTTCATTTTCAGCATGCAGAGAAGACTGTCAAAGCCCTTTCTTTTTAGCATTTATAAAGTTAGCCAGTAAGCTAGATAGACTTCCAGGCTTCCTCTGAAATTGGTAAAGAGGTTGAGTCTCCAGTCCTAGATGTGACCCAGCCTTCCTCTGATGATGTATATCTTGTTGTGGTTTTGAGAAAATTAGACCATTAAATTAAATTAATACCAACATTTTAGATAGTTTAAACTGGGAGAGATTAATCTAACTATGAGCAACCAAACATGATAATGCTATCCACAAGAAAACCATGGGGAAAATGGAAAAAGCTGAAGCATATCAGAATTTATGTTACATTAAACAATGATCAAACATCAAAGCACGGACAGTGAAGAGTGGTGAATGCATTCTGAAATATAACTTCAAAAATACAGTTGCAGTCCCTTCTGAACAGCCTTTATCTGTGCTTAACTAATCCAAGATTGCTTCTTTCCCCTCAGCACCTGCATTTTGCAATTGATGTAGTAAACAAAGCATGTTGGTGATATGCTCTGAGCTTTCAAACAAAGTCCTGGTGCAGATGCACAAGGTGATTCAAAAATTCAACCAGAGAAATATAGAGGTTTTGTTTGTAGCCCAATAATCCCTGCTCCAAATTGGGCCCAGACAAATGAAGCTATACTTAAAACTGACCCAATGAGAATTATCCCACTATTCACCATACAGAATTTCTGCCATAAAAATGTACTTTCATTTCTAGCCCTATTAATTTAGCAACCAGAATAATTACCATAAGAGGTATAACTGTATGCTTTGACACATAACCAGTTATAAGCCAGAACAGAATGTGGAGAAATTGAATTCAGCAGTACAGTAAAGCTGTAAAATGTAAGATGCAAAAATGAAGACACTATGTTTTCAAGGAATACATGTAGAAACAATCCTGATGATAGTTTTGTTCATATGAATGGTCAATTTTTGACTATTAGAACAATGAAAGTTTTAAGTGAAAATCCATCTCCAGGGCTACTGGTTTATGGACTTGCAGAACAATCTCACCCCCTCAATATGAAGGATCTGCTCCAATGTCTGCTGAAGTAGTTTAGATTGTTTCCACTGACTTCAGCAAACCCTGCAGCAAATCTCATGTATGAAAAGCTGTTTTGGATGCCTCAACCCCTGGGTCTCTCTTCGTTTTTATTATTCCTCAGAAAAGACCCCAGGAACTAAAACGAAACATAATGTAAAGCTCATTAAGTAAACACCTAATGTAAAATGAAGCATAACATAACACTCAATGCAGCCAAAGGAATGATCTTCAGCAACTATCACCTTTCCATACAGATACAATGCTCCTTCTGGAAACTGGTACATCCCAAAGGAACCCTTTGGGCAGGTGAGGATCTCTCCCACTCTGCCTTCAGCAGACATCAGATACTTCAGACCTCCATGCCTACTTTGTTGAATGCACATATGCCAGTGAATTATTTTTCCTTTATTGTAAATATGTTACTGACATTATCAAGCAACTACTATGAAACAATATTGATGGCAATGCCTTTCTAGGAGTTACAGGAAAAAAAACAAAACCCAACACAAATCTGTTTGGAAAAGAATGCTTTGTGAGAAAAACTTAATTTTGACCATTATAATGTAGGTCTGTTATACTCTTGAACACAGTGAACTATGAACACCCTTCATACCTCATGTGTAGAGTAAGGAGTGTTGTGCTGAATCTTGTTAATAAGATAATCAGCACAGGATTAACAGCAATCTTTATTCTCTCTCCCATCCTTTTTCTATACTTTCTCAAAGAGAGCTTTGGAAGCTAACAGGCCCTTTCTCTTGACAGATGTAAATCTAAAAAGACTTAGTAAGAATCAAGGAGGGGTTTTTTTCATATAAATATGGGTTCCACAAAAAAAATTCCTCAACACCACCACCCCCTTGCTCGCCACCCCCTCTACAAAAAAAAAATAAAACAAATCAAAGAAAGGAAAGAAAGAAAAGAAGTAAAAAGCAAAGCCAGCAAGTCCAAATCTGAAACAAGGGGTCCTGATTCCACTTACCACAAAGCCCAAGGACAGGTTTAGTTACTCTCCCTTTAAAAGTTCACTGTCTCAGCAGTTTCTCACAGTTTCTATTTTTCTAATATTCTCACAGAGACTTCTATCTTTAGTCAGGCATCCCTGTGGTAAATTTCTTTAAACTGTGGTGGGATAACATTCCAGATTCTGGGGGACCCCTTTCTTAGAGGAATTCCTGGGGATGTGATGCCTATTTGATGAAACTGAGTTGACAAAACAGTAAATGACGAATGATATGATTCTTTGCTCATATGAAAAATCCTACTTTTACCAATTTTAACAATTATTTTTCAGGAACACTGCAACAAAATATGTGTGTCACAACATTTATCTCCTTCCTGTCTGGGCAAGCCAGTTGTACCTTGTTGTACCTTGACAATAAATAAATGCTTCTCCTGCTCACAAAATATTTTCCCACAGCTTTATGCTGTGGCAATTAAATTTATATTTAATACAGGAGTTGTTGCCATTCAGCTGCAAAATGTCTTCACACCAATAAAACTTAGTTCTGCTCTTTGAGAGACTCAGAAGTTTAATAAAAACCGACTAACCAATCCCCCAAATGCTTTCTGAATTAGTCCTCTTGAATTGTCCTGAATTCAAATAGTACACAGCTCCAAGCCTGCTTGTGACCTCCTGAGGCAAGTGAGAATCACCACTAGGATGAATGCAAGGAATTTGCAGCCATCAACCTTTTGCCTTTTCAGTGCTTCCAGAAGTATAATTTCAATTCTTTTTATAAAAAAGTACTTACCATTCTTTTGCCAAAATCTTGGCATGGGCTGTGAATAGAGCTTCCCTTTAGTGGGATCATCCCTTTGGGGCTGTTATCAGCCTTCCGCTTGTAGAATTCAATTCCATCTTCTAAGAGCACAACCCACATTGGCTTCCAGGTATTAAACATGCTGCCCTGCATCAATAAAATCATGTATTTTGTTCAATGAATCACTCTTCACATGATACCCAAGGAAGAGATGAGCTTCCATGGAATGTCTGACTGATGCTAAAATAACTACAGTTTGTGTTTCAAGGGGAACATACCACAACCACACACATCCTACTATGCAGTTAAACATTATTTTTCTGACCACCATTTATTTCCCCTTGTAATTGCTCTGCCAATGGAAGCCACTGTGGATTGAAATAAAAGTAAAGGCTTTATCCTATGGGCTCTGCCACAAAAGACTCCAGAGCAGAGTCCACAGCACTCTGTTCCACAGCAACCACCTTCCCAAAGAATGGATGTGCCTATGGCCCCACACACTGTCTTAAGGCTAAGGTGATGTGACCTCTTTAATCTCACTATTCTTCCTTGATGTTTAACCCAATTAAGTGCAACTGAGTAGGATGTGGTTATTTCCCGCTACCTCTTTGCCAAGATTTCACGATATGTTTCCCTACATCTTCCCAACCTGTTCAGAGTTATTTTTCTCTTCCACTCAGTCCAAAGCTACCCCCTTACCTTCTTAACCAAGTAGCCCTCCCTTATGCGCATTGGCTCTCGCTCCATAGCTTGGGCAGTCCTGTTCTCGGGTCTGTCACTGCTGGCTGTTGCGTTCCTCTGGCAGCAAAGGCTGTGGTGATGGTGTTTTTACAGCACAGCTGTGTCATTTCACAAGTTCCTCTGAATGCTAATCACAAGCCCATTTCCTCTTGCAAGACAGAGATGGGGAAATGCAGAAGCACATGTGTATTTATAGCCTGTCTCTGACAGCACAGGCAACAGCCTGACAAAACACTCCAGAGTATCAAATGCAGCCAGACTTGATGACAGAATCCTGGGAAATTAAATAAGCACTTTAGTGCTCAGTCACAAGAAATTGGGACTGCTCTGCAAATACATTAACTCTACCAGAACAACAAACATGGAACGGTGCTGCTGCCTGGTGCGTGCCAAATGATTTCAGAGACAGGTTTCCAAAGCATCGGTGCTTTCACTTCACCCTGTCTTCCAAATCTGGCTCACAAAGTATGTGGAGTCTGGCAGGAAGGTGGAGGACCCTCACTTGGTCAACGAGGATGCGCCCTCTGCTGACGTAAGAAATTTGTTTATCAGACTTGATCAGGTTTTGGATTTTGATGCTGAGGCCTCCCAAAGATGTCAGCTGTCAAATAGGCACAAACGGATTAGATCTCTGCATTCCTTAATGCACTGACCACAGAATGCTTTCTACAAGCATCTTTTACTTGCTGCAGAGCTTGTTTGGATTTATTTGGGAAAAGAAAAGGCAAACACATAGTTTTTTGTAAATACCAGAGTCACAATCCCTCTTCCCCACATAGAATAAAGTGGGCATATATGGGAGGTAATAAGAGGCTGCTTCATGGTATCTTGAAGCAGTCTCTTGTGTTCTTCCAAGCACAAGATTCCAGGTCACTTTTGCAGCTAAGCTCATTCAGATAAGTGTTGACTTATCCCAGGGTGACTCCATCTGTCACTTCTGCCAAGTGTAAAGGTCCCAAAACAGGGACTGTTTTTACAGACAGCAATTCCTATTCTCCATATGACTCTCTGTCTCAGCCTTCACACTGAAGGAAACCTTACTCAGAAGTCTGACAGGGTCTTGATAGAAGACCAGAGGGTGAGCAGAGCCCTCGGAGACCTTTTCTTGACATTCCTCACTGATCCCTATTTAGTGGTATTCCCACAGATGAGACTCCACTCCTTCCTTGCTTATCTGTATCAGTGCTTCAGTATCCCAACTGCTGGGTGTATCTCCTCACTGCCTGAATGGAGATTTTTCCTTTTCCAGGTCTTTCTCAGCTAGTTGCTGCTCAAATGACACATCCAGTCTCTCTGCAGGCAGAGCACCTGCCTGTACCATGTGTTTCAGGTTAAACACTGCATCCTGTCCAAAGCATACCTTTTTGTGATGATTTCATCTAAGTTGTTTGGGGTTTCTAAAACCTGCAGTGCCAGTACATGGTTCCTTTGCTTCTGTTGTAAGGATCTTATTGCTGTTCAAGGCACTACTTGCTGATGAAGCTAATCATCCATCAGTTTGCAAATCAAAGACTCCATACATTCTCTGGCTAGACAATATATGACTAGAATGCAACAGTTTTAAAAATAATTAGAAAGAGAAACACAGAGCTAAAAAAACTTTATGGTCCTTGGAACTAAAAGTAAAAATTTACCACTAAAAACTGATCAAAAACCTTGTTTAACATTTACAGTAGAAAATTTGCCTATTAGGTCCAGGACTTGGAATGAACTGAAGATGATCTGCATTCCTGGTGCAGAGATGATCTAACTGGATTTCTGAGTTATATTTCTGTGAAGCTTCCCTTCATCCCCCATAAGTCTTGAAATTATGTTTGATGGACTGAGTAGCTTGTAGAATGCTGCTGTATAATGTCTTTTTTGGTCACTAATTCTTTTTGCTTTAAGAGCAATTTAAGAATTGCTTCCTTCTCTTCCCTTTCATTTCAGTGGTTCCATCTTCAGGAAAAGATACCCTGTTTTTTTTTTCCTCCAATTAGATAAACCAAAAATACAGGTCACAGACAACAGTAACTCATGAAGCATAATTTGGAAGTGAAGTTATCCCTCTGTTATCTGCCTTGAGGACATAATTCTTCAGAGCTTGAAGCTATGATTAAAGACCGAGAACAGGACCACACTTAGCTCTTCCTTCTGTCTCTACTCTGCTTCCCCCACCTCGGGTCTGAGGAAAGGAAGCCCCATCCCCAGCTGGAAGGCCTTATGTGGAGCAAAGACAAAAGGACCTGCCAGTATTGCCTCCCTGCAGGCATCCTTTCTACAGGTTTTCCTGCTTGCCTGCTCCTGCTGACACAGTGGTTGTGCTGAATGAGGATGACAGGGCCCTGCATGATAAATTGATGATATGAGATGACCAGGGACTCTTCAATAGAATATCTATATATCCCTATACTAAAAAGTGGTTTAATGAAAACAGAAAAGGATGCTGATTCCACAAAAGCTCCTTTTTCTCACTTACCTTCATGAAAAGCATTTGGAGGTATGAAATGTAAATCTAAACACACTGGCACCTAGCCAAAGGCTCTAGAATTTATCTTTACTGCTTATGCTACTCAGTGTCAAAACACAAAATCACTTCCATCTAATGTTACCTGAAGACAACCACTTTTATAACACTTCCCTATATTGTTTATGTTTCATCTTCAAAGCTCATCTGGTCCTTTTGCCCTTCCACTGTACAAGTCTGGTACAATCCTTTTCTTTAACGCTGAGGTTTGGTTTCATTTACCACACACCACCACAGGGAAATCAACACCTCATCTCCCCCCAGACAGAAACATGCTGATACAGCTGAGTCATTCATGTGAAGCAAAATGGTCCTGGAACACACAGTGTCTGTGGCAGGTGCAAGGGAGTGTGGACTGTGGATGTGGATCTTCTTTGTCCAGCCATCCCTAAAGAGCAACACCAGGCGTAAGAGATAGGAAGAGCTGTATTTCTTTTACCTCTTCACGAAGGGGAGGAAGAGTTTTGTCAGAAAGAGAAGATAACCTGCAATCTGGAAATATAAAAAAAAAAATGAAGTGATCAACCACATTTATCTGAGCAAGAGATCAACCCGAGGGACTAAGAAATGCTTATACCAAGAACTGGAGCCATATAGCAGCTGCAAGGAAGGCAAGATTCTCAGTTACACCAGCTTCATTGCTCCACAGGCCCTTGAAGAGATGGTTCTAACATGTTTGCTGCACTGTAAATGCCATAAGCCCACCTCATCTGCAACAAAACACATGATCTCTCCATAAATATATGTAACTACAGCAAATCAAGCTGCACTTGCAGGGGAAATTATAACAAATGTTATGGGGAAAATGATACACACAAGTGGTTTCCAAACAAGATAAAGACAGCTGATATTTCAGTAATAAACATTTCTCATTTCTGCACAGAGGCAGACGGCTCAAAAGAATCAAAATATTAAATCGAGAGCTGGCAGGTACAAGCCTTAGCACAATTCCCTCCATACAGAGTCAAACATATGGCTATTTTTAGTGCTTGAGAGATTGTGGCTTTGCATGTCCTTCTTGAAAAGACACCCCAAACCATACCATTTCCAAATTTAGCACTGTTTTAAGAAATTAATCAAAGAGGGGCAAGCATAAAAAGGCTAATACAGGCATTACGTGTCACCTTAGAATCTGAATGCTGTGGTTTGAAGCACCTCGTTCTGCCTCAAGGTACATTTTACATATTTAATGATTGTTGAGCTTTGCAGCAGGATTAATGCATTAGTGAGAAGGTCTGTATAAATACTTGCAAGCTTATGCAGTTGACACATTATCATGCCTAGAGAGATCATCTTGAGTGGATGCAATCAAGAGATCAAACACATTTCTCCAGAACTTTTTCTAGATAATTTAGACCAGCATAAAGCATAGGTCATGATTCATCTGCATGTTACCTCTTAGCTTTCATTGAACACATCCACCCTCACCTGTCCCCTGCAGTAGTTCCCCATTGGTGATACATGCAGGTTATGTTGATGAAGCAGGGAAGGTCTATGCACAAGAAAGTGGTCTTGGAGGATGTAGCTTGTATGTAGCTCACACATCTTGAAGGATGTGTGAGGCTTTCATAGTCTTAGGAAGAAAAAGAGATATAGAACTGCTGGCCACAACTCACTCATCACCCCCTTCGAAAGCACTGAGTCATTTGCCAGGGCATAGGTGAGTGCTCCAATCTTCCTACCCCAAGGGAAGGGAATTAGCTTAATGTACCTTGCTGACTCCACACAACAGACTGGGAAGCCTCAGCTGCCAGGGGAATGAAAAGTAGACATGAATGACTGAAAAAAACCAAACCAAAACACAGACAGACAGACAAATAAAACCAAACACCCCCACACACACCTCCCCCCAAAACAAACAAAAAACAGAAAAACAGTTTTTCAGTTTACAAAGACATTAAATATTGTAGTTCCTCCTCTAAAATATAGGTGTAGAGAATGGAGGAATTGACACAACTTTTTGTTTCCAGAAGCAAATTGCTGCTGTGGCATAGGAGAAATAGGACTTTGTCCTAAGTCTATGCTGATTTATTTAGCTTTGAATCTTGTAAATGTCAGCATGTTTACTCTGTGCTCCTGGAAAAACCATAGCAACTCCTTCTTCCTTCAGGTATTTTGCTCCCTACAGAATATCAAGTGATTAACATCAGGTAATGTAGCAGCCTGCGACCTGGGACCCAAAGAAAATCCACATGGGGACTGGAAAGTCCTGGGTTTCCCTAGCCATGGCCCATTCCACAGCATTAAGCACCTCCATCCAGATGGGCTAAGGTCAAGCCAGGTATTCAACATGCAGGGTGAGGTCAAGGACATCCATTGCTGGGTATGTCTGTGGTGGAGCTGGAGAACAGCTGTCCTAAGCATGATTCAGGAAGGACATGAAAAACACGACTGAGCTGAAACTGGGCCCATGGGCAGCCTCAGCTGAGGCTGGTCAGGGCCATTAAGGTGGGCAGCAACAAAACTAATCTCCCAGAAGGACTTAGCAAGGGCAACCCCTTCCCTTGATCTATACTGATAAAGGGCATCTAGTGGGATAAGATAAATAAATGTATTAATACAAATGAAACTATTACATCAAAAAAAAAGAAGGTCATGGCCTAAATTAAGAATTTCTTCTTCATAAATGTTCTCTCTCACCATGTTCCACTTGCATATGGTAAGACAGTTACTATGCATACACATTCCATAATACGATGCTTTTTTTAGTTTCCCCTCATGTTTGCCCAATAGTGGTCAGGGATAAAGTCCCAGTCTGAGCTGAGTCCATAGAAAGATAATCATTGAGGCAGAAATAATAAGGGAAAAAAACCCCTGGTTATGGATCTGACCTCTCATGTACTTGGGAAGCTAATTGCAATCAATGTCTTCAGCTACACACAATTTACTGCAACATGATATGTCTGGCCCATGAAGCAAGTAAAACTGATCTCTGGCAGTGGCCATTACTCTTCACACACAACCTTAAGTGATAGTATCAGATTCCCCAGAGGTTAGGGCTCTGTGATTTCACGCTGAATTGCATTTTAACTTAAAGAAGGGGGATTTACTGTGGGCAAAACTTCCAACAAGCCACACAGCACAGCAGTTTCTGCAGAATGCAATGCAAAATGAGATTTCTCTTGCAGTGAGGGAAAGAGATAAGGAGAAATGCACTGGGGGTGGGTGTTGTTTGTTTATTTTTGGTTTGTTTGTTTACTATTTTTGCAGAGATACACAATTCTGAGAGGCAGGGATCATATCCTGCCCCTATATTTGTGGAAGCCTGAATGGCTGAACACTTTATGAAGCTTGTATTTAGCTGGAACCCTAAGCAAGGGATATCCAGTAGGATTTTGAGGGGTTTTGTTGTTTTGGTTTTTTTTTTTCCAGAGGTTTTCAGCAGAATGTATTATTTTGCTTGAAGTTCATAACAAAATTAAATCACTGAATAACTTGCATGAAGAAAGAAATGCAGCTGGGCAATGTTGTATCCACCATTTCACTTAGTTTACATTACACCACCACATGTACATCCCAGCCTTAGAAAAACAAAGAACAGGTTAGGTCCAGTGCAACGTGGACCTATGAAATTCTCCTAATAAAAACATTCACTCTGCCATAATGTCCAAGCAAAAAATATATTCGTGGCCCAAAGCTTGTGTCAGACATAAGGATGCTACAGTTCTAACAGCAAACAAAAACAAAAAGGAATGGAGAACAGGCACAAACCTTCCTAGGTTAAAAGGGATCTCTTTTGGAGGGGAATGAGACAGGCTGAGAGTTGAATTTTGCTGCATTGTTCAGTTTCAAAGACCTTTGCTCTCGAACAAACAGCACCAGCCATATATAAAGAGTAGTATTAGACTTAAAAATGCGAGATTCTGATTTTGTAGTGCAATTACAGTGTATTTTTTTTTCCTTTCCTATTTAAATAAGAGGATTGCAATGACCCGATTAAAATAATCCCAAGAGAAACCGTGGCCTGGTGATGTTGACTGTTGACCTCAAGGAGCAAGACGGTGACCCTCAGCCCAGGCACGGTGACCGAACAGAACCTTTTGCTGCAGTCACTGGGAGAGAGAAGAGCCAGAAAACCACATCCTCGCCCTCCGCCCTCCCCTCCCTCTCCCTCCCTCTCCCTCCCTCTCTCTCTCCCCCCCTCCCTCCCGGGCAGACTTGGCTCCTCCGTGCCGCCGCACAGATGTTTCGGCCCACCCCAGGGGGCTCGGTCAGCCCTCGGAAGGCGTTTCCCGGGTGGGGGATCGGGGGGTGGTTTGGTTTCGGGGATGATTCGGGATGCTCGCCCCGGCCGGGACCCCGCGGAGGAGCGCGCCGCTGTCCGCGCCCGTGGTGCTGAACGGGCCCGGCCCGGGCCCCTCTCGCCGCCTCCGGGACGAGCCGCGGGATTAAGGCTGCAGTAATCGGGGCCGGATTAACTCCCTGGAAACCGGCTGCAATCTGAGCATCTGCAAACGTCCCGTTCCCCCCCCTTCCCCCCCCAAACCGGGATATGGGGCTGGGTGATGAAGTGGAGCGGGGCGGGCAGCGGCGGAAAGAGGGAGGAAAGCCATCAGCCGCCCCGATGCTACGGCGCGATTAGTGGGACGGAAAATAAATAATCAAGCGTCTCATGCGATGCTTTTGGGAAGGGCTGGGCTGGCTGGGATCCGGCAGCCCCTCCTCTTCCTTCTCCCTCCTCCTCTTCCTCTCCCTCGCTCCCGACCAGCCGCCTTTCCTCGGAGGGGGCGAGACGCGCGCAGAGCCCGCGGGCCCCCCCGGCCACCGAGCGATGGGCGACATCCCTGGCCTCGTGAAAATCAGCGTCTCCCTCAAAATCCAGCCCAACGACGGGGCCGTGTATTTCAAGGTGGACGGGCAGCGCTTCGGCCAGAACCGCACCATCAAGCTGCTGACCGGGGCCAAATACAAGATCGAGGTGTCCCTCCGGCCCGGCACCGTGCAGGCCACGTAAGTGCGGCCCCAGCCCTGCCCTCCCTCCCTCCCCGCTGCTTTTTTTTTTTTTTATTTTATTTATTTTTTTTTTCATGTTTTTTCCTGGCCGGCTGACAGCGCGGGGTTTCCGTGATTTCTCCCTCCCCGCCCTTTCACGTCGGTGGCCTCGTTTCTGGGTGCCTGGCCAGCTGTTTGCAGTGCTCCTCCGCGTTTGGGAATCGCTGCCTTCCCTCTCCCTCCCCGCCTTCTCCCGGAGCTTTTTCCAGCCCGGCTCCTTTCCTCCCTCCTTCCCCGCGGTTTTCGCTGGAGGAAGAAGCCCCTCCTAGACAATGCCCAAGCCTCGCTGCGGCATGGCAGAGCAGAGACAGGGGCCAGCTGGGGAACCGGCTCTGGGTGGAGGGGCAGCCTCGCAGGATGGATTCGACTGACCTCTCCCTATCCACTCGAAATCAGATCCCGCCTGCCTCTCTCCTCGCTGCTCCTTCCCCGGGTGACTGCAGAGCCCTGGCATATTTCAGGAGCCCCAGTGAGTCAGCAGCACATGCAGGTCTGCTTAAGTCCCTGAAGCTTTTCCTCAGCACAGAGGCTACCGGGCTGCAAACCCGTGTGCGGGCTCCAAACTGCCAAGGAAGGGGGAATTCAGGGCTCAAAGGCTGGATCCTGTCTTTTTGTAGAACCATGGGCATCGGCGGCGTCAATGTCCCACTCGAAGAAAAATCACGGGATGCACAAGTGGCCTCTTACACGGGGATCTATGACACAGAAGGGGTGCCCCATACCAAAAGTGGGGAGAGACAGCCCATCCAAGTCAACATGCAGGTACGTGGTTCTCCAAGCCTGGTATGAGAGGACAAGGGAGGGCAGCAGGGGGTTGACTCGCAGAGAGAGTGTGGTGAAATATTCCAGGACAAAGTCTGATCACAGCTGCTGCCTTCCTCTTTGCTTTGTGTCAGTACAGTTGCTGGCCAGAACATAGCTGGAAAATACAAGTCCTGGTGCTGCCTTCTGTCCCAGGAAAATAGCAAGGGCCAGGAAGAAGTAGGTTTTCTAGAGACCTGCAAAACCCTTTGGGGTGTTGCAGCAGAAAGAATTGTGAGCTGAACCTCCCACCCCTTCTATAGGACATACTGTATATATCAGGAAGCTCCCACCGAGGTTCTTGGCTAGAAATCCAATCCCTTGGCATACAGGGACCCCTCTTTTGCCTGGCCGTGCTATTTTTTTGTTTTTTTTTTTTTTGGTGCAGAGCATGCCCCAAGCACAAGGGGTGACTGCTCTTCCCTTCCATCTGTTACCTTCAGCATGCCTGAGGACCTGCCAGAGACTAAAAGCATGCATGAGAGCAACACCCAAGGCTGTCTTCTCTCTTTTCCCATATGTTTCCATTTTTTGCATCCACAAATGTAAGTTCTTATTTAAGTGGCTCCTCACCCCAGTCTTAAAGAGAGGCTCCATGACCCCCAAGTGAGATGACAAAAGCTCCAGCCCACAAGACAGCAGAGCTGACAGAAGACATGAAGAGCAGCAAGCAGATTTCCACAGCACTCATTGGGTGGTATGCTCAGTTTTGGCAGTTTGTTTTTTTCTTCTCCTGATTATAGTTGTGACGGATTCCTGCTATTTATTCCATGTCTTCTGTACCAAAAAAAGGGATCAGGGCAGTAAGACATCTTCATCTGAAGCTCTCTTAAGAGTCTCTTAAGAGTTATACAAGCCCACCAGATTTCAGCATTTTATGACATTTGCTTACTGCACGCAAGATTTCATATTGCTCTTCAGTTTTTATTTTCTTTTTTTTTTTTCTGGAATCATAGTTTAGCATAATCCCTTCTGAATAAGAACTGTAGCATCTCCATTTGGTGTTTCTAATAACTACAGTGTGCCTAACTTGATTTCAGAGACCCACATCACATTACTATTTCATAATCTTAGTTTTTTAAGACTAATATGGAGTATTACGTTAATCACTTTTTAATACAGCCACCTCCTTTTAACACCCAGGAAAAGCAAACACAGTATTACTTCACAACAAGCTGAACATAGCTTCTGGATACCACTGTTGATCATTGTAGTTGTATTTCACCTTGTACCAGGAGGAGAAAGGACAGTGTTCCCAAAAAAACATCTGCTTTGACTATTTTGCTGGTCACCTTTACCCTTAAGTGCAGCACTGATGTGAACCCTGAAAATTTAGAAGTTTAACTTTTCTCTTTTGGAGAAAACTAATTCATTGAATCATGAATGAAATGTAAGGAGGGTCTGATTTTCAGTTACAAGCTCTGACATGGTTTGTTGCAGCATGAGAATGAGTAGCCACAATATTTGCCCAAAGAGTTGCTTTTACAGATCAGATCCTGGGATATTAACCATGAAGCTAATAGGGTTTTCAAGCATTAAGCAGGTCCTCAATTCCTTTTAGGAACTGATCTTGATAGATAGGTTCATCTGTACAGACTTAGATACCACATGCTTTTAAGTATTAAACATAGGCAACTCAACAAGGATCTACATGTTTAACTCATAATTTAGCTGCTTAGCTAAACAAAGCTGTAACAGATTTAGGGAACAAGCCTCAGATACCCCAGTATGAAAACTGCTTTGAATACCCACTTCCTGAATCTTCAAAACTGAGCTTACTGCAAAAACCTTTAAATTTTCCTGTTTCCTTCAACTATGAGGAACTTCTGCCTCCACTTCCTTTTCTAGAACACACAGAATTCCGATGCATCCTGTTGTAGTAAGGACACTATTTAAGGCATAAAAACTGAATTCACATTAGAAATAGATTGTGACATCAGTCCTGCAGTCAAAAACTAGTCTGATACTGCCCATCTAGTATCTGAATGACTTAAGATCCATAAAGATCCATAAGAACTTCTTTCCTATCTGCTTTGAAACTTTAAACAAACAATTCTTTGTGTTGCTGCTTTAATTGGCTAGTAGACATCTGACCCATGACAGCCAGAGTTCATACATGTTAAACAGCAATCCTGTTTCTGAATTCCAGAATCTGATTATTTGTTTCTGATTGGTCAATCATGCACACTATCCAGAAACTGCTAAACTGTCTGGCAAATGGTGTAAACTAAGTTAGAAGCCTGTCTTTGGGCCTCATGTTATTCTTGATTAGACTAGTCTAAGATTGGAATAAAGAAGCTAGAACTCTGTTTGCAGTAATAGCTATCAAATCACCTCAGCATGCAAATGTAGAGGGAGTGATTAAATAACTATTTGCTCCTACAGTGCCAGATGATAGAGAAGAGCAGACAAGGAAATGCACTTCACCTGAAGCCTGACCTGCAAAGAGTAGAGCTGTTTTTCCTCCCTGGGAATGCCCACGTACAAGCTCAGTGGAGTTGCCAGGATTCAGGTGCAAGAGCCATGGGAATTCAGGGTTGCTCTGAAGATGCAGAATGTTCATTATGCCACGGAGCTTCTGCATGTGCTAAGTACTAGGCTGGCAGAGGCACGTGGTGGTAGAAAAGGTCTGGAATTAATTTTTTCCTTCTTCTGGAAACCCACAGTAGTCATACTGCTCAGGGTAGCTCAGCAAACTGGGTCATTGAAGGAAAATTAAATTTGCTTTCTTCATCTGACTTTTTGAAATTCAGATCCTTCATACATTAATGAAATGAAATGCTGCTCTTGTGTCATATCACCTTCTACAAATGTTATTAGAAATGCCTCTTCTTCTTTAGTTTCTGCACTGAGGGTGGCTGATGCTCCTCTCTGACAAGTTTTGTGGACTGTGCACAGTAATATCCAGTGTGCTTAACTTTTATTATCTTACATTATGAGTGCATCAGAACTGCTATCAAAGATGATGGATTAAAAAAAGTCCTTAATTAAGATTTTAGTTGCTGGAGAGATAAAATAGCCTGTACATCTGATTCTTTCTTAGTCAAAGGAAGTGGCAGAAATATTTTGGTTACTCCTTTAAGGTAACACGTGTAACTGGAGCCGAATAAAACCCATCCACTTACAGCACACAGCAACTTCTGCTATTGTCAAGGCTAAATTTAACTTACTTGGGTGAGTGGAGGGAAGATTTTAAGTAATGTCTGTTACACAGCAACAAATGTGTCCTTAAAAATCTGGATGCAGAAGACTCTGCTTGTAAATCAGGAACAATTTCTCTGAAAAAGGGCTTTCATACTGACTTTGGAAGTGTGATTATAGCAGGCAGATGATCAAAGATCAGCTACCAGGCACACGATAGAAATGGAAAACAGTCAAGTGAAGAAGCAGTCATTAAAGCGAATGATGGAAATACTTAAAGGGAAAAAACACTGAAAAATAGTGCCATTCAGTAGCACTAAGTTCACTATCTTCAAACAAGGTAACACCATCAACAAGCCATACTGGCTTGGGACCAGTGGCATTACATACAGGCTTCACACCCACACTTGAGATTCTCTCCAATGTCTCAAGGTTTAGAACTCAAATTTAGAACTCAAATTTTCCATTACCATTAAAACTGAAATAATAATTTATGCTTGAACACCTCACTGAGGTGTTTCTAATGTTGTACAGGTGTCTAGCAGTGGCTTAAAGAAGAAAAAAACCACCTTTGTTTTACAGAACTTACTATAGCCATAGTCTTATTCATTTCAAAGCTACATGCACAGACAATTTTAAAGTCAATGTCTCAGTACTTCACTGTATTAGACTTTTATCTGGTAAACACACTGATGATCTCTTTATTAGCTCCTATTACTCAGCTGCACTATCCCAGTCCAACTAGCAGTTACAGATATGCACACACAACTTCTCATGCTTAAGTCTAATTTAAAATGTGGAATAGAATGCCAGGAAAGTAGTAAGTTGTGCAAGAGCAGCACATCTCAGTCAAGACACTGCAAACACAAGACTCCAAAATGCAGATATATTAAAGGTTTCAGACTGAGCAAAAGAGGAATCTTCCCAATCCCAACTGCAGCCTCTAGGTATGGTATAAAGTGATGGTCTGTATCACTGCAGATCACTGGTACCTGATGTACAGTATATGAAATCTGTGTCATCTTAGGAAAGATTACAGCTTTGATTCTTGTTGTTAGTAACATTTATCCATATGGCAACTTGAATATTTTTACTCCCTTGCCTATCCCAGATGTGAGTGCAAGAGGACAGTACATGCAGAATCTGATCCTTCATGTTTTACATATGGCTACACATAAAAGACTTTCTGATTGCTAGAGCAGGTTTTATAGGTCTTTGATTCATTGATCTGAGGAACAGTAATCCTTATACCAGGTGTTTTATGTTCTGCAGTTTCACAAGTGTTATTTCTCAGGATGAGAAAGAAAACTACAAAATAATCACCTCACTAACACCGGTATTCCCTCTTCCTCACAGTTTAATGACATTGGCGTTTTTGAGACAGTCTGGCAAGTCAAATTCTACAACTACCACAAACGGGATCATTGCCAATGGGGAAACAGCTTTGGCAGTATTGAGTACGAATGCAAACCAAATGAAACACGCAGTCTCATGTGGATCAATAAAGAGACCTTCCACTGAAGAGATGGGAACCCAATACTGCTGGACAATCTCCCTAAAGAAAAATCTACCTTTTTAAACCAGCAAGCAGCCTTAACAAAGGCATACTGTAACACTGCTTCGTCCATAAGGTTCCAACAACTACATTGTATATACAGGTGGTGCCACTAAAATATCTGCCTATTACTGCATTTTAAGTTTACCATGGCATCTGCAACATTCTTTATCTGTCACCCTGGGAATACTGAAAGGTTCATAGTAAAGCATATCTGATAGATGGGTAGGGAGTCATAATACTGTTGTAAGTATTTGAATTATTCTGACTAGATGTAACAACTTTTGTGAAGTGTTTTGCTTCATTTCTTAGAATTTGGATTAACATCACATTGGTGATTTCCATATTTACATTTGTGTTTGCTCCAAAATTGGTGTGTTCCTTCAAGCATTTTGCCGTACTGTCTTCCCAGTTGACACCAAAAATTAAAAATATGGTTATTTGTAGGTTTAGCTAAATGGCAGCTAATGCACTGTTGGTATTGTGCTTTCATACCAAGGGATTTGGGAACTCATTCTCCCTTTTGTTAAGTGCTGTAAGATATTCTGTAAAGCTTGCTAATTTACCAAATCTCTCAAGGAGGATTATTTTTTGTTAAGTTTCCCAGTGTTTGAAATAGCATTAGGAAATGGTATAAAACATGACGAAGGAAGAGCAATAAATCAGTTGTGCTATCCAAGATATCTAACAACATTGCTAAGACCTATCTTAAGATCATATAGCATCCTTGAGAGATACGACAGCCATATTTAATTTAGTTTTTAGAGTAAAAGTTCTGGTATTAAACTCAATTCTTATTTTAATGCCACATTGCTGAAACCAGTTAAATCTTACAAATCAACGTTTTCAAGCCTGACCACTGTATTAATTGACAAGATTTCTGACCAACAAACACTCAGTAGTGTGAAGGGCAGAGATCCCAGTGCATGCTTATACATGCACTGCACTCTTTCACATAAAGATAAGCTTTTAAGCATTTGCACAGTTATAACTAAAGGTGCTTCATAAACACTAGATCAGTGTTTAACACAGACAACACAAAACAGATTTATCTTTTAATCCAGTGAAGACAGGGGAGCAAGGAAACAACTACACTTGTCCCGTCCCCAGCTTGGGTTGAAGTAAGCTGTCAGATCCTGCGTTATCTATTATTCCCTTTGTGAATAATTTGTAAATTGTGTATGTAAATGGTAAACATGACTTTTGATCTTTATAATAAAGGACCTAACCAATTTCTTCTCTACTATGGCCATCTAAATGAGCTGAAAACACTGTGTAAAGAAAGGCAGTGGTTTTTTGAGAATCACACAGCAGGGTGTATGTAACCAGTGCTTTCTGAGAATGCAGTCCAAAGTACTGTATGTTCTTCACCCAAAGATACTGCTTCTTGGAAATACAGATCCAGTGTGCTAAAATGCAGATGTGATAACACTCAGTAGAACCTATTAATATGCAGTTAGTTCCAGTAATATAGTGTGAAAAGTAAAGATTTAGGACAAAATTGAATTAGCAGAGAAATATTTTCTTCCACTGAATTATTAATCAAAAGGCTTTACTAGCTGCAATTTCTACAGCCAAAAGAACTGACAGTGGGACTGATGTAATGCACCCCCAGAATGGTGAGCTAGCCAGCTGTATCTCCACCTCAAGGCAACATTATGGCAAATTTTACCAAATTGAAATCTAGAACTAATCTTCTCCATTAACTTCTTTCCTAGACCTTTCCTAGCAATAATTCTTCAAAATGAAAAAACTGACCAAAATGAAATCTGCACTTCAGAGAGAAGTGCTATTGCCAGCATTTTAGCAGAAGCTCCCAGATAACATGCTTTAATGATTCTAGACTTTCAGCTGTGGATCAATTCTGTCTCTACATTACTAGAAAAGTGATTTTATTCTGAAATAATTTGCATACTTTGGTTTCTTTTGCTTGTACAAATGAACACTGGCACATTGGCAAGAAACACATGTGACACTAAATTCACAAACTTCTGTCCTAGTAAAAAACATGTAAGGCCCACAGTGTCCTAGCTCTCCAGCATTTAAGAAATGCTGCAATGAATAAATCCAGCTGATCCTGGCACAGGAGGATTGTTATTCTCAGTCAGCTGGAAGTATACCTTTCCAAAGGCAAATTCTTATGCCCACATTAATGCCAAATAGAGCATCTCTTCACTTAAAACCTAGCAGGTCCTGTAGCAATTCAGTTCAGAGGATGCTCAAGAAAAAGGCTGCAGATGGAGTGAGTTGCTTTTAAAAGGAAGGAGAGAATAGCAAGAGCAACTGCATTGTACAGGTCCCATATCCTAAGATTGAACACTGCTGCCCAGGATTGCAGCACCCCTTTCATAGACAGCAGCAGGGATAGAAAGGATGAGAATTAATCACTTCTCTGGGGAAGGTGTAAATGGCATTTATCAGCTCTTATATCCTTCTCCCCCGGGTGGTTTAAACATACAGAAATGTGATTTGCATTATTATTAAGTAGAAGATTATTCACATGATGTTGGTTGAGTATCCATACCACCACCTCCGATACTCCACACACATAAAGCAAAATAGTCCCATCAAATTCCTCTTGCTCATCAAGTCCTTTGCTAACAAAGTAAACATTTTCTCCTAGTAAAGGAGACCTAAGACCTCAGCAGTTCCCTGGGAACTAATGTTTTGAATTTCTTTCATCCAGGACAAGTCTGTTGAATAGTCACAGAATTTGAGTCACTACAAAACTGTTGCTGTGACAGTTTGATGCATTATTCAATCAGCAGCATTTAAATCTCCACACAAGTTTGTTCTTTACACAGGTTTTTCTAATTAATACTTCCATTTTTATACACAACTCCAAAATTTAGGACACAAATACACTGGGATTAAATATATATACATCAGAAAATGCTGACAATGTGTCAATCCAGCTGAAACCACAAAGCACTCATAGCCAGAGGTTTTATAAATTAAGGACTTCAAGATTTTGTCATGAAGTGTCTAGCTGTCATTTTCATAAGAAAAATGAAATGAACATTCCAAATCTTTGTGTCACTTTTGCATCTATATTTAGAGGTAGCAGGTAGCTCTTTGATACTGCTGAGTAACAGGATTCAAAATAAGTAATTAGTCTTATTACAGTTGTGATCCTGCATAGAGCTTGTATTAGATCTTTAGATTTTGCACAGTGCTTTGTGTTTAGTGTAGCTACTACAGGCTTTGGTATCTCCTACTATCTGACTGTATATGAAACAGAAATAATACACCTCAAGTTTCCATGCTCTACTTTCATATGGTTAAGAGGTTTTGCTGGCTTCAGCTGAAGCTCTGTCCACTGGTTTGCAAATGCAGTGACCCTTACTGATCCCAGACTAGCAAAGAATCAGAAAACCTAATTTATAAAATTATTCGTATGAAAGATGTGAACAGAACTTCTGTACAATAAAGGTGTAAGTTTTGTAATACAAGGCTTTTGCATGCCAGCAGAGGCTCTTTTTCACCTGCTTAACAGCACTGCCCTCACTTGCTGTGTAAAATGTTGATGTATGTGCTTGTGTTCCACTCTTCTAAAGCCTCATGCAAAACTTTGATTAAATAAGGATGTGGCACATTGTAAATGCTAACCTCTTTCTGAGATCTGAAACAAATGCTACGACTTTCAAAATTCAAAACAATGGGCATTGCCTTAATAGCTATGTCAAAGCACAAAGCAGCAGTATAACAAATCTTAAAACATTCATGTTTTCCCTTAACTCTGCAAAGCTTACAAGCAATGACTTGCAAAGTCCCCTTTAGTGTAGCTAATCTGGACCTTTGGCCAGGAGAGACACACTCCTGCTCATAGGCCTTCCCTGCTGCATGCTTGGCAGCTTTCACCAGCATTCCTTGGACTGCTTCCTTTTCCCCCTCTCCCAGATACCAGGATTTAAGGCTTCAAATCCCTATAAGCCTTGGCTTTCAGCATTAAGAAGACAAGGTGGCATCAAGCTAGGAAGAGACAAACCAGTTCTGTCTGCATTGTTTCTCTGTCTCTACTGTAAGGTGTTCTGAGTTCTCCCACTACAGTCATTGGAGTTTGTAATCTTTTGATCCACAGTGAATTGCACTGCGAGCACATAGACACAAACAGATCTACATTAGAGACACGGTTTAAAAGCAATGACAGACAGCCTCTCTGTCAATTTTTATGCTAAAAAAATATTTTTTAAGAAAAAGTTCATAGCAGCATGTCTGCATTGACCAAGTATAAGGCTCTGATATTCTGTTTGTCCTTCTTCAGACAAACTTGAGTCTTGATGCTGCCATCCATGTACAAGTGCTTTGCATGCTCTCTGTAACACCTTTGTTTCCCTCCCCCAGAGAACAGGCACTCCTACTTCCTTTATCCTAGTAGTGAGGAACAGCCTGGTATCCCATCTAGGATCTGCAGCTTTTGAACAATCCTGAGAGAAGAAATTACAAACTATCAGTGGATGATGACAAAGACAAGAAGTACACAACTGTGCTGGTGGTTAACTGGACCTTCTGCTCATTCCCAGCACAGGAAAGACAAGGTTAGGATCCTGCTGTTTGTTACAGGAGTGACTGTGACAACACTGTCAGTAATATCGACATGAAACTACAGTGTATGTGACACAGGGACCAAATGTTCTCAGAAGTTTGAACTGAATCTTTATGAGTTTAATATGGACCCTAGAGGGTCTGCAAACAAGTGGCAGTAGTGCAATATCACAACATATACTCTTTTCTGACTGGGAGGGATGGCAGTCTCCTGCTCACTAAGTTGCTAGACCAACAGACTCACCTAAGGACTTCCTCATTTCAGACTTATTGGAGAGAACAACCTGTGTCAAATTCTGTGCATAGAATACACAGTCTGAGTTGGTGCTTTTCTATTTGTTAGTTGTTGTAGGGTTTTTTTTAATTAACTCTGTATTTTCATTTCTGGCTTCTGAGACGTGTCTGACTAAATACTATGCTACATGTAAACTGAACAAATGTAGTAAACTCCAGGATATGAAAATACAACTGCAGTCATCCCTATTCTGTATGGAAACTATATGGCTACCTTCCAAAGATTTTAAAACAAACAACCAAACAAGGAAAAAAAAAAAAAAAGGTATAATGCATCTACTCTGTTCAAGTCAGGCAACATTTTGGGTATCTGGACAAGGTAATAGCCAGATATAAATGCACTGGTCACCTCATTTTTAAATTCACAATGTTTACACAGAACTTCAGTGGTGTTTACACCTACCTTAAGGTGGGTAGGAGATACATGGTTAAGAAAACAAAAGTCCCAATACAAAGTTCCACCAAAACATATAAACATGAAAGATAAATTTGCCCTAATATGCTAAAATGTCAATGAATTGCTCTTGCTTAAAACAGAACTGTAAGAATTTAGACCTAAGCATTTTATATATTAAGTATATAATAAGTATAACTTAAAGAAGTATAACAACTCCCAGGGAGGTTGTTTGTTATAAATACAGTGAAAATATTTCCTCTTACAGAGCATTTACCCTATCTTAGAAAATACATTTATTTTTCCCCAGAGAGCAAGAAGTACCATTTTGCACCTGGAAACAGGTACAGAATCAGTTGTACAATGAACTTACAGAGCAGAACATTTTCTTGCAGGGTTGTTTTCGTTTTTTTTTGTAATAAAAGCAGCTATCAATTTTGACTTCTTTCTGCTTCAGCCCTGCAATGCCAGCAGCAGCCCTCAAACACAAATAAGCAAGCAAAGAAGGAATGCTGCCATAAACTTTACTCCAGAACTGAGAGATGATCCAAACAGCACAAGAAAGAGAGATTATTTTCCACCCTGCAGTCTGCCTATAGCCTTTATTCTTGGAGAACAATGACTAGGACAGCTTAGTGCACAATTTTTTCCTTATACTCCATTCTACAAATCCATGAGGATCCATGCCTTAATCTGAGACACAAGGCTCTGTCCAAGTAACTAAGAGAAAACATTGGAGGGGCATGGGCTTGGAGTCATGGTACAAGAAGGAGACAGGAGAATCTCAGAGTGTGCTTTTGACCCACAGGCACTGGGGGAAACAGTCACTAGGATTCTCCATATGAAAGTATAACAACAGCAGAGAACTCCCAAAAAATCTCTTTTGTTAGTCTCCATCGCAGTCACCTTTAATACTCCTCAGTTCTGCTAGACAGACCATTCCTAACCACAAAAATCTCCTGCTGAACTCCCTGTGATTTTTATTGGTAAGTAGCTTTAAACTTCTGGCTCACCAAGTTCGTGTCAGTAACTTTCCACAGATTTCATACTAATCTCAAAATTCTCAGGTTTCACATCCTGTCATTGCTTATCTACATCCCCTCTCCCTCATCTTTTGTCTGTAATGGAGAGATAGAAAAGCTCTTCTCTTCTCTTCTCTTCTCTTCTCTTCTCTTCTCTTCTCTTCTCTTCTCTTCTCTTCTCTTCTCTTCTCTTCTCTTCTCTTCTCTTCTCTTAGCATTTGCTGTTCAATCTATTACTCATTTTCCTTGAAGGCTCTGGAGTAAGTGGCACTTTACAAAATACTAGACCCCCCCAGTCATTCAGTAACTTTTAATATACTAAACCAAGGAGGGGGGGAGAAGCAGCACTGCATACATTCCATAGCATGGAATGAGCAAGGAAGCCCTTATACCTCCAACACAGAGGGTATAGCAACTGAGTACATCAGTACTCTGTGGAGCAGCACTCCTCAAGACATGAGAGGAAGTACTCCAAGGAGAAGTTGGCACAGTTCAGCCAAGCCAAGCCTGTTGCTTATGTTGCTGAACAACATTCAAGCAACTTTTATACTACATAACAAAGAATTTCAATCGAGGAGAAAAAAAGAGTGGGATCAGTTTTAGCACATCTCCTTCTTACCTCCTGGGCTTCTATTAAAATCTCATAGAAATGAGAAATTAAATGAGACAGTGATCTTTAGGATGCAGTGAAAAAAAGTAGGCTGACTGTCAAATCTGAGCCCCTTTAATGCAGAATTCCTGGAAGGAGGACAAGGCTTTAGTGCAATCTGCAATAGGTGATACAAACCAGCGCATTAAATTACTTCAAAAACACCAGGACATATATCTGAAACTGTTTCAACAAGTTTTCAAACAAGACTTCATTTAAAGTGAGCAGGTACAAAGTATTAGTCATTCCAGTCAAGAATAAATGTCCAGCTCTGGTAAATTTTCTCCTCATATTTTTATCATTATTTCAATCCCCACAGCTCCAGTTAAAGAAAATTAGCTGTGAGGATTCAGATATTTAAAGCCATTTCTTCCAGGTCACAGTTGCTTTGCAGAAATCACTGCCATGTGAATACTAAAACCAGTAAAATACTTATTTTACTTTTGTTCTCTTAGTGTATCATGATGAACCATGAGACTTACAGAGACTAATTTCCTGTCCTGTGGATTCCCTGGTGTTAGAACATTACAGTTCAACTCATGATGCAGCCCCTCTATCATTATGGACACTAACTTCATCCAGTGTACTGTGTTCAGATTTGCAATTTCATAAAACCAAATCAACTCAGTAGGGGGCCTCTACCCAAAAACTTTTAATATTGAGGGTGGAGGGGTGCAGAGGAAGGAGAAGACAAGACAAAGTGCTCGACACAAGCTTCAATTTCTTAAGAAACCAGATAAAAATTGCCATAGGGAAAAAAGCAGCAATAGGAAATATTCCAGCCGATCAGTAGATGGAGCTACTAACAGGAAATACAGAACCACAGAATTGGTTGGGTTGTAAAAAACCTTTAAGATCATCGAGTCCAATTGTTAACTCTGCCAAGTGCACCGCTGAACCATGTCTCCATGGGCCACATCCACAGATCTTAATCCCTCCAGGCATGGTGACTCATGTACCAGGAAGGAACTTTCAACCCTAGGAGCCATTAATGACCTGTAAACCACAGGTAAAAGCCTCCCCACCCCCATTTGAGCGGCACAGACCACTTCTCCTCCCACACAAACACACCACTCTTGCAGAACCCAACTACTTATACTTACATGCACTTCTGCGTATAAGTGCAAGTACTTATATGCAAAAGGGACTCCCCTCAGCTATTGTTGATTTTCTTTTAAACCAAACTGGCACCTGAATAGCAGCAGCAGAAGATCACAGAGGTCCAAGGGAGCTCACACAGCTCTGAGCCTCACTGATAAGGCACTTCTGCCAACATCTCTCATGACCCTGATTTGAACCTTTGTTGCATGCAGCCTCCCGAGAATTTCTGCTTGCCTAAAGTTTTGGAGCTTGAATTTTTTGATATGCACAATCATTAGGACTGTTCACCCAAACTATAACACCTTCACAGTTCTCAGAAATGAGGATAATACTACCTTAACAGAGCAACCATTCCCTACTTCAAAGATGACTCCAAACCCCCAAAATAAGCAGGTACACCAAAACATTTCTAAAGAGAGAACCAAATCTCACTTCACCATTACACAGATTGCTAATCTCATGCTTTTGTAACCAAAATTATGGTGCTGTGTGCCACAAGGCAGAACCCAGCTAGCTCTGAATAAGATGACAACTTGCCATTTGGCAAATGGACAGAATCCCAATACCCAGTCTCAACATAGCATTATTTTGCAGTGAGTCAGAGATCTGTCTCAGTCCTCTTTAGTTGGCAATGAACTGGAATTGGTAAAATTAGAACTCCACTGTAATACTAAAGATTCATCTGCCCCCTCCCCAAAAGTGCTTCATTCTCAGGGGAATAACATTAGCATTTATGGAAGTAAATGCCTCAGGGTTTTGTTAATCTGCTAATCAGCTAGAGCCTTCCACCTTCAGATCACAAGCATGAATCATATTCAGCTCAAAGGTAAAAATATTGTTTCTAGCAGGAACTTGATATCAAGTTCTAGTTCCAGCCCCTCCATGACAATTTTATCTTTATGCTTTCTGTGCACATTTATTTTCCAAGTCACACAGGGCTTTGAGCTCAGCAGAGCCTTCTACCAAGGACCACCAATCACAGCAAGATTCAAAATAATTTTAATACAAATCTCCAAGATATACAGATTATCAAACTTTTTAAAAAGAGGAAAAAGATTTTTTTTTAAAGTAAGCTCTACAAACTCGAATTCAGAGAAATGTCCAAAATACTAAGCTTTTTCAGCAAAGAGCTACAGAAAGCAAAAAACTGTAAAAATAAGTTGCTTTAGATCCCTTTAACACTATAGAGTCCACTGTGGTCACATTATACTATTTAAACAATCCAGTTTTACTTACGTACACCAAACAGTTATAACTGAGATACAATTACAGAAATAAGTCATACTAAATATGAAAAATTCACTTCGAGAAAAAAGTAACAGGGAGTAGGGTCTTGCATTCCAGTATTTGCCAAGTCACACAGTGCTTGTAATCCTTTTTCCCACTAATTTAAAATCACGGTGTGACGCCCTTACGGTTGCTCCTTGTCACAGCAGAGGTTCATCTCTTCCACAGGAGGGAGCTTTTCTCTTGCTAAGATGACACTCTCTCGCAGTTCTCAATTTGGAAATGTGTAGGAGCTCTAAACATGCTGGAGTGCCCCACGCCTGACAACTTCCACCCAAGATTACCAAAGATTCAAAAGCTGGGAAAAAAAAAAAAAAGAAAAAGAAGCCCATAAAGTGAATAATCAAGAATTTATAAGCTAAACCATTCTTGCACCCTTATTTCACACTGTCACACTATTACTATCCCTTAATGCAATTACTTATACAGTGGAAACACCTGAGCACATCAAGTTCAACACCATTTATGTCCAGATATCTCTGATGTATATAAATATGACTTATGTGGCTAAAGGTTATCCAGATAGTAGGAGAAGAGGAACACTACATTGCAATAATATGGAGAATTTAACATCTGGCCTAACAACTGAACGTAATATTTGAATACTTGAAAATATATCTTATATAACACAAAAAGAAGGAATCCTCTCTTTGGTCAACTATTTATTAAACCAGTAAGTGACAGCTTTTACCAGGATCAACCTTAATGGCTACTTTTTCCAGAAAAACAGCTCCCTTCCATCATTCAAGATTCCATGCCACACTTGACCTACAGCTCTGAGCTGCAATTTCCATCAAGGTAACACTGTGCTATCATCACATTTCCCAGCTGCTATTTCCATAACTTTTTCCTTAGGGGGAAAAAAAAAAAAATCACAAAATGCAGAGGTAAGAGTGGTGCTTAAACTGTCCAGTTTTAGAGAAGGGAGAATTTCATACTCCCTGCTGTCCAAGTTTAGTCCAATGGGTAAATCCAACTCCTGATGTGTATAGCTAACTCCTGTCATTGACAGTGGGAATAACATGCACACAAAGGGGACAAGGAGTCCTTGAGGCCTGTTGTAGTAGTGACTTCAAAATATCAGGGGAAACATATTTTGCATGTGATAGGAAATAAGCCTGGGCATCATTTTCTGTTGAAGGGTGTATTATGGATTTGCACACTCAGAGAACTAGACACCCTGTTTCCAGGTTTGCAGGAACTTAAAGAAACTATTCTGCCATGAACAAGCAATTGCTATATATATATACACACAGATCTGTACACACAGATCTGATCCCAGATCAAAGCCCCGTGGAGCAAAATGAGGTAGAAAGGATTAGACAAAACATAACTTCTGCTCCAAAGGTCTTCCATGCTCCTCAGAACCCCTTCCTCCTATTAAAGTCATAAGTGGAAAAAATATCACAAATCTTCCCTGGGTTCAAATCCTTGCTACTGTTTCAAAGCCAACTATGGTGCTATCATCCAGGCTGTGTTTTGGCTTACACATAATCAACACCTTGTAAAAAGAGATTCAGCTTCAAGCCACAGAAGCTTCACAGAAGGCGAAATGTCGAATCAGAAAAGCCAGCTCTGATTGAGAACTTTGTAGTGTTAAATTTTTATTAATCAAAGCCTTATCTAAAATATCTGCAATCTCCAGACCACATCAGATCACATTCTATGCTCGGGGTAATTTTTCAGAATAAAACTTTTCCTACTCACAAGTAATTAACCCAGCAAAATTATCATGCTATATGGTAAATGTAAATCTAAAAAAAGAAAAAACCAAAACACAAACCAAAACAAAAAAACAAACAAAAAACCTCCAAAAAAACAACAACAAAAACAATAAAAACAATTAAACAATACAGGCCAGATAGCATGGGTTGAAAAAAGACTGCAAGGCAACCAGAATCTTGTTTGTTTAACATTAATAAGTCCCAGAGGGAAAAGGGACAGCTGAGTAAAGCCACCTCAGCAGTCCCTTTTTTTATACTGTAATTACATCTGTTGCTGATGTTTCATACAATGAAATGTCCAAAGAGTCTTTTCAAAGTTCAGAGTGAACACAGGTAAAGCCTGGACATAGAAAGCAGATTAAAAAACATCCTCGGTGATACATTTTGAAATGTAGCCAAGATCATCTTGGAAAATCTCCTTAGGTCCAGTAAAAAATCTTTACTGAAGGACACTGCTTATCAGCACTCACTTGACTTACTGCATGTGCAAGGACTTCAAGTGAACTTGACATCAAGTTTCCCAGTATGACTGTGAGTCACTTAAAACAACATCATGTCTATAATTACATTCATTCTATGACTTCTGTTTTATTTCTGTAAGTAGGGGGTTTTGATTTTTTTTTTTTGCTTTTTTTTTTTTGCTGCATTTGAAAAGTAATGGTGGAGTTTTTAAAGATTCTGAAAACAATCACTGTTTTACAACTTGAAACTGCAACTGAGAAACACAAAATGCTGGAGCCAGCTTTAAGATAAAAAGGTAAAGGACACAATATAAGGTAGCTAAGTAGAACTTGTGTGGGAAACAAGAACTACTTGGTTTCACTTCAGTTTCAATATTATAAATTGATCCACAATGTTTTAGCCAAAGCTAGATACCAAGATATATAGTTTGAATTTCAGAGTTGCTAAGCATCTACCTACTTTACTTGACTTGAAAGAAAAAAGAACATTAGAAGCTGCAAGAAACAGAAAAATTTTGGAGCATTCTGGAGAAGGAAAACTGTCTCTTGTTATTAAAAGCATTACCTTATACTAAAGATCCTTCAAAAATTACTTTTCAAATAAAGACAGGAAAAACATATGCCAACTAAAGCCCTAACCAAAAAAATGTTTTCATTTTCAAGCATATCTAGTGAAAATGGAATATATACACATAAAGAGTTAACTGGAATTTTGGGATGCTTAATTTGTTTGATCTAGAAGGCAGAAATTTTGTAATTTTTTTTTTTTTTTTGCAAAAACCTGTTTTGATTTAAAGAGCTATGTAAGTAGCATTTAATAACTAAGACTGTATATAACTAAGTAACATTATATAAACTGCTTACCTCTATCACACCTGTAAAATCACTATGGCTCATAGATGCAAGTGATAAACATCAAGTGTGATTTCTTTTTTTCATTCAAAGTATTACTTCCTAACAAGACGAGGGGTTAAAATAATAATTTGGCTCTCTAAGGTTTTATTTGCCTCAACCCTTTCTTATTCCAAATTAGTGAAAATAAACTGTAAGGTACAATCCTTCCTAAACTACATAACTAATTAAACCTGAGCATTAACGGGTCCCAGATCTTTTATCCCAATATGGTTTCTTTTTGTGCTACTCTTGCATAGGAGGTATATCAGGATTTTGACTGGAGAGCTGAACCACAGTCTCCAGAGGACATGAGTGCCTGGCAAAACAAATACAAGAAGCAAGCACAGAAAAGCAGAGCAGTTATGATGACTCTTCTGCTTCAGTTAGATTTCTCTGAAGGTGAAACCTGAACTTGGGCAACTACAGTGCCTCCAGCTCAGAAACAAAGTCAACACATTGTTTTTGGAAGCTCCCTTCCATGGAATATGAAATACTCATATCATCCTGGATATTACTGCAACATACATTCAGCTTTACTGAAGTCATTAAATAATTTTAAGTTTTACAATCCAAAATGGCTTTCCTTAAGGTAAAAGAGACTTACAACAGTCTAGGTGATGCACTGCCATTTCTGAGTAATTTGTATCTGTGAAATAGCAATGGACACAAAAGTGTTCTTACTTTCAATACTTGGAGTACAACAAATAAGAGCAGGAGACTGCAAAAGAGCCTGCATCTTAGGAATTTGTGAGTGAAGTTAAGCCTGGAAAAAGACAGTGTGTGTAGGAAGGTGTTTTAAGATTTTATTTCTCATCATCCTACTCTGATTTAATTGCAAATAAATTAAATTGGTTTCCCCAAGTTGAGTCTTTTCCCCCATGGCAGTAACTGGTGAGTGATCTCTTTCTGCCCTTATCTCAACCTATGAGCCTTTGGTTATATTTTTCTCTCCCCTGTCCAGTTGAGGAGGACTGTGATAGAACTTTGGTGTTCAGCCAGGGTAAACCCACCACAATGAGAATTATTTCAAATTAGTTCTCATCATGTCTATAAAGAGAACTAATACTAAAACCAAAACAGATCAGCAAAAATAGACAGTAGAAAAAAAAGAACTGACTCCAGGTGTGAGAAAAATGTTTCAGACCCCACCCAGGTTCACTGAGATTTGAAAGCACACAACCTGTAATGAGTCAGGCCAAAACTCAATTACATCACCAATTCTAATAGTGCTCTGTGGACTTCTGAACGTGTATTTTCAATACCTCACAAAGCTAGTATGATCATACCCCAAATACCAGTTTCAAAATCAACTTTTCAGGAAAAAAAAAAGTTTCTAGTACTGGAAATAAAGAAATTTGGTTTTCTGCACAGTAGTACTCTATATTTGGTTGACTGGTCTTTAAAAAATTGAGAATTCTAGCTGAAGCTTTTATACAAGTGGGACAATAAGATGTTGGTCCTCTATGGATTTTTGGTGTTTAACAAAAGATATAAACCTATCTCTCTCCTCATGTAAGGATAATACAAAAATCCTTCTCCTCTGCTCTGTGGTCTGTTTTCACACAGAAAACTTGGTATTGTGGAGAAATTTGCTCGTCAAATGCCGCTGATCATCACTGCATACACCTCATTACTTAAAGCTAGCTAAAAAAGGCTTGTCAAAATGTCAGTGGCAGGAACAGTCCTTCCCCAGCCATGACTTGAAGGTTTTGGGGTTTTTTAAGCTCATAGTGTAACTGGCATTCAAACAGTAAAAATGCATCGATCTATGAGATTTTAAAACAAAAAAGGGGGATGTCCAGAACAGTTATCCAGAACACTTAAGTCATAACAGAAGCTCCACTGCAGCTTATTTGTAGTATACTTTAACCTTCATCTGGCATGACCACATTTAGCCTTTGTAGCCATTCCCTGGAAAAATAACAGGTCCTCAAGTGTTCCAACAGCATTCTTTTCATGAGCAGTGCCAAAAATTTAATGTGCATGAGGAGGCTCCTCACTCTGGCTAAGAGATGAAAACCTTGCACCATTCCAACACCACATAAGGAGTGCTGCAGACTCCAGTTTTCTTACATCTGTGTTCTTTTTAAACAGTACTCAGAACATGCACAAGTTGTTTTTATTAGAGCTGCAGTCGAGAACACACCAGCTATAATGAAACAGTAAAATTTAAATGCTGCCAAAAATATTCTGCTTTTGTCTACCATCAATTTGAGCTTTTGTCCAACATCCACTTGCTCTCGAATCCCATAGAGAGCTGCTTCTCAAATAGTCTTAAGTTTATTTTGCTTTTACTGCAACTCTTCACTATGCAGCTGCGCAGTAGTAAACATGACCTTAACACTGAGTGGAAGTTTGGCAACAACTTGATTGCAAATGTAATCTACAACAGCCATGGAAGTTAGCCAAGCCAAAAGCAGAGCTACAGCTCTTAAAAACTCAGGCTATAAATGGCTATACAATATCACACTTCACACTGCAGTTTGCAAGTATGATTAACTGCCGTGTTGTGCTATACCTGCAAATCATTTCTCTGTTTGCAAATACTGCAGAATTAATGCTGAAGCCTCAATATTTGTCTTCAAATCAGGTAACAGTAAATGAAGAGTAATAAATCAGTCCTATTGTTTGAAACATGCATTGTTAAACAAGTGTGCAAATCCCCATGGGATCAGGACCTTGGATGGTGAAGTGATGATCTAAACTGCACTGGAAAAGAAAATGGCAGTGTAACTTTAAAGGCTCAAAATGATGGCCTAGTTAATGCAGCAGATAAAAATTAAAAGCCTTAATCAAGTTTCTAGGATAAGTGTTTTAAAGTCTGAGTTTCAGAGTCTGAGATTCTAAAGCTTTGTAGTTATAAAACACGTACTATTGCAATGTTTTATAAGATAGAGGGAGCAGATGAAACATGAATACATCTGAGATTTACTTACAAACAGGCTACAGAAATAGCTAGTGCTACCCTTGCTGCTGTCAAAATGAAAGCTGAAGTACAAAGATGAGGTTTCTCTGGCGGCAATTTTCTAGGTACAGATAAAAAGAAGATGCAAATAAAGAGATGCAATTAGGTTAATTGCAACAGAATCTCTGAAGTGAACACTGATCAAACTCGGTGGCCAGTTGTCAGAGGTCAGCATATGGGAAAAAGTCAATCCCGATAGCATTGTCCGTTCTCAAAACAGCACCAAGTGGATACTTGGCTCAGGGATATACTTCCAAAGTCACAAAAAGCAATTCAAAATTAATATTGGTTAGATAGTTTCCTCACTTAAACTGGCTTAATTCCCAACCCAACAATTTTTCAACAATTTCAGCTACAGCATAGTCAGGCCCTAAACAAGTGGCTTCCAGAGCAGCTTTGTTGTCAGCTTAATTTGTAGCTGTCTCTCCACACTTATCACAATCACACGTTCCTGACTCTGCCCAGTGCCTCACTAGTGGCTGCACAATCACATGCTTGAGCAGATCAGAAGGATAATTTGGTGCACACTAATTTTCAGGGAGGTTAATTTTCAGACACACTAAATCCCAGGTTTCTGCCATGCTTGCAGCCCTGGGAATACAAATAATGGCACAAGGTCAGAAAGGTGCAGCGGGGATTTGCTGTGCCTCAACGAAATGTGAAACTGTATTTTCATACAGAACTTCAGGCCTTGGCTCAGTACAGCATTTGCAACCCTGCTCAGCAAAGCACACTGACTGACTTGAGGCCTCAGTTACTATGGTGATAAGCATGGAATAAATGTTTATATATAATTAGTTCAATTATCCCTTCAAGAAAGCAGTAGTCCTTCTCACAGGCAGCTACTCCTATTTTTTTAATTAAATAGATGTAAAAAAACTAAAAATTTAAAGCTTAAGAATCACTACGATTCATCTACAAGTTAATGATAATTTAATTCTATAGCAAGAATAAAAAAAAAGACAAGAAAAATTAGTCAATGAGAAACCCATCTCTTCTGATATCTATGCTGCAAACGCCCAACAAAATAAGCTAATGCTTGGTTTTAAACATTTTATGGTTTTGCTTAAGAAAAACAGGCTAGCTTTATAAAACTATCCTCTTGTTTAACAAAACCTATAAATACTTCCTGAATGAAAAAACTAATGCATGAGTCCTGTGCAATCACTAAATTAAGTCAAGCCTACTTGTAAATTACAAGCAGTATTTTCTAACTCTAAGCTTACTGCAAAAGAAATATGCTGATATGAACAAGTTACTTTAGCCAGAATGCTTAGTGCATAAACTCAGGAGTATCTTACTTCCTGTTTCAAAAGACAATGAATCAGCAGTTACTGTAGAACCATCTGCCACAAGGATGAATCTTCTGCTCAGGGTTTTGGGGAGCTCTTTGCCCCAATATTTACGTGTAACTTGTTTTTTTTTTTTTTACTAAGAAGATACAGTCCTAAAATATGAAATGTGAGCACTAATCATATTACTTATGATATTAAATGGCCTTAAATTAAAGGAATACCAAGTTCAGAGTAGAAAAGATTATTTCCTAGGATCAATAACTATAAAACCTGACAACAAAACTTAACCAAACACTGAGTTCTCCCGTGAAGAAAAACAAATAATTGACAAAATGCAATAGAAACATTGCCAGCTGATGAGCTGTCTCCTCTTCCCACTGTGATACCTGTTGATACCTATGATCTGTTGCCAGCTCTTGCCTATCCACATGCACTACACTCCTCTCTCAGCCTGACCCACATCCAGTCCTGGTCTCAAGTGTGATAATACAATCAAGTTTTATCCACCCATGGGGCATCAAGGACTGACTGGTGGCTAGAAATGGTGTTCTGGTGAGAGTGGTCAACTAAAGAGGCTTCTAGTTCCAGCCACCTAATACAGCTCTTCTCTTTGAAATGTTTATTAATTTTCCAGACTGTCAACATAACTACACGTGTATTCGCTCCCCAGCCCAACTGCTTGATAAATAAACTTTAGAAAAACTTTAGCTACATGAAGTGTTTAAGCTAACAGGGATAATTTAAGAACTGGGTTAGGAAGCAGACACATGCAGGTTCATACAAGCAGATGTTATGTGACAAATTTCCAGTAAGGGCAAAACCAAGGCTGTATTCCCTTTTCCTGCAGCATGGCAGGAGCCAATGCACACACCTGCTATCTACCCACAAACTACAACCTACTGGTAAGGAATAGCGACTTCCTAACCCTAATAAACTCACAGAATAACATCTAGTTATCCTTTACATGTAGGCTGTAAGTTCATGCAAGACAAAGCTTCTTCAGTGTTGTTTTAGGTTTCAATACAGGCTGTGACCAGAAGTATGTATTATATCACCATCTGTTGAAACCAGGTGGGGCAGTGATCCTTCACTCCGTGGGAGATAGTCTCTGCTAATGGGCCATCTGTTAAACGGGCCATCAGGTGGGGCAGTATTTTCATCTTTTCTACAACCCATCATTCCTCCAGGAAGATATCTTCTGTTAATGGGCCTTTGAGTCCCACTGAGTGGCTGATAAAATTACATCATCCCATTGGGAGATCCTCCACCCAGGGGGATAGAGCCAAGCCTTTCCTACCTAGAAAAAGACTGAGATTTGGAACACCAAGGCAGTCTTTTTCCACTGGATTCCAGAGGAAAACTGGACCTTTTCACATCATCACTGGGCTTTGGCAAGGAGAAGGCACCCTTCTCCAGGAGCACTGCTTCAACAGAACCACTCGTGTCACTGCAGGAGGATGCAGCCACTGTTTAATGGCACTGCTACCAACACCCTGAGTGACTGACAGTGTGTCAGGTTGTATTCTGACTCTGTCAGTGTCTTGGGTCTTTATAACACTGTATTTCTATTTTAATTTTTCCTAGTAAAGAACTGTTATTCCTATTCCCATATCTTTGCCTAAGAGCCCTTTAATTTCAAAATTATAATAATTTGGAGGGAAGGGATTTACATTTTCCATTTCAAGAGGGGCTCCTGCCTTTCTTAGCAGACACCTGTCTTTCAAACTAGACGAATGCCCTGCACTTGTTGACACACAAGATATAAAGGGAAGATGTACAGCTGATCATGAAGAAACAGAATGTAATTTTGACTTGCTCTAAGAATAGGCCAAATGCCTTCCTCCAGTTTGCATGCAAATTTATAACTGAAGACAATGCAGGTATTTGAGGGAAGAAACTCTGCTTAGAATCTGATTATCCCTTCAGAAACCCTCTATATTTTAAAATACCTTCTCAAACACCAAGGTTTACAGCTTTAGTATCTTCTGTCAAGGGAATTTTAAGGGATAAACAGTTAAATACTTCTATAAGCTGTCTTTGTTTCAACTGAATGTTTAGCTGCAGGAAGCAGTATGTTATTGCAAAAGGCAGTAGCTAGATAATCAAGTCAAACTAAATGTCCTTTTATCATTAGAAACATGTGTTACTTTTAATCCACATAACAGTAATTTACATTTATAAAATAATCCATAGCAAGGAACCAGACAACCCCAAACACAGACACTAGAACTACTGGTTGTGCTAGGAGCCAGATAAATTGACTATTATGCAGCAAAGAAATTTCAAAGTGGGGTTTTTTTTAATCAATACCTTTAGTATTTTGAGTTGTTTCTAACTCTTATGGTACACAGTCTTAGGGATCTTGTTTTCATTTAAACATAAAATAGTAAAGACAGTAGAGTTTAGCTGAATACCTTTACTAGAACAACTGTCAACTTAGGCTGCTGTTTATCTCTTCTATGCAGATACAAAAGTGTATCTAACATGGCTGACATTGCATTTTAAAACCTTTATAAGTCATTAAGGATACTTCTGTTCTTTCCATTTTTTCCTCTACAAAAAAGGCATGTAGGCTGGATATGTCCAACAAGGTTGAATTTACCATATTTAATATAATGTAATTTTCAGTAAGTTAAATATGGATTATACTACATAAATAACAATGGACATATAAATACACTACACATTTGTATAAGAAGTTCTGAATCCTCCTGCAACTGAATTTCAAAGACGACATTTCAAGAGAGTTCAAAAGTCCACATGTCTATCTGATACACTTACTGTGTAAGGTCACATAGAAAGTCAATGACAAATCTGTTGTTAAAAATCCTCTATTTCAGCTCACTGGTGTAAACTGAGTATTAGTGGAGGTGACACAAAATGACATCCAGAAAAGCATGTGCTCTAGAACATTTGCCTTAGACATCAGGATTATCACTGTGGTCATGATCAAGATTTGGCATCCCAAGCCCCACAAGAAACTTAATACTCAAGTACATAGTGATCCCATAAACGAGAAGAGAAACAACAGGGTGCAAGCTAAACCTTGTGCAGATAACAATGTCTGGACCTGTTTTCTGGTCTTCATCACAACAGCAGTAGGCCAGAGCACTTTACCACAGTTGAGGACACATTTGACCAAGGTGTGATTCCTGAACAGATCACACACCACCTGGGGACAATTAAGGAGAGCCTACAGATTAGCTCAAAGGGAGGGAGCAAGAGGGGCTGCCCACAGCAACAGCTTTTCACTCGCAGCATGCTTCCAGCTCAGCGAAACTAGACTCACTCACAGTGAAATTCATGGGAAACTGGTTTTATATCTCGACTCTAAGTTATCTGCAGAGTTACACCAGTCCAAAATCTCTCAAATATATAAGTATCCCAATATCATGAGACACGCAGGAGAAGCCTCAAAGCTGGCTACTCATGAATGTAGATCTTGAGCAAATACTTAAACTGGTTACTATGATGCCAAGAGCTGAGTACTTTAAACTTTCATCATATTCTACAACATACATCTCTACACATTTATGCATTCAGTCAGAATGAATTCCTGCATGTTCAGAACAAGAGAACCATCAACACTAACAAATTAACCATTTGAGTAGTAAAATATATAGTCTGTTACCAAAATACCAATAAACTAAAGGATTTAGACTGTGAGGCTAGTTCTTCCTTAATGATTATACAAACTAGATGCATAATTGAACACTGCAAAAACAAGATATACTCTTACAAGGGGAGTCCTGACTGTTTCAATGATGGATGTTTTTTATCTTAATACCACAAGCTTTAGATGTTCACTGCTCTTTTTTAGCACATTCAGGGACCTTGATCTTGTAGCAACATTTCCTCTTTAAAAAGTCTGTTTGCAGGGTCACTCAGATTTGCAGGAACTGGAAGGCTCTGAGAGTAACAGCTCACATCTGGGGAAGTTTTTTGGTTTGTTTTTAAAACACTACTTATTCCACACAGCTATTTCAAAGGCTCTTACCTCCCAGAGTTTGCAACAGCTTTAGAGTATATCCAAAGGATTTTGAGTGTTGAAAACCAGGTTAAACTTAAAATTATTTCCCTGAAGAATTAATCTAAAATATGCTCTATTGATCGCACTCAGAACAGCAGTGCTTTAAAAAAAGCTAACAGCCCACACAAGAAGGCTGCAGGTTGTTCAACATTAAATGTAGATCTTCATTTACATGCATGAGAAAAAGTGGAATCCTTCATACATGCCCAAGAAATTCTCTCACTGTACCAGATGTGGGCATATCTGGTGTGCTGCCTATACAGAATGACCTGATCAGGAGAGGCAGACTGGGTTTCACCACCAAGAGGATTACAGATTACCCCTTCACCTTAACAGCATCCCTTCTCTCTTCCCCAACCTTAAACCTTAAAAAACCCAGTGCTAACTGCAGCTGCATTTGATCAGCAAAAGACTGGGTATGTATTCCCTGGTATTCAGGCATTAATTAGTCCTTTCCATCCCAGAGTACCATTACAGCATGCACACACAGAGAATGAAAGCTTTCAGCTGCTTGCTCCTGAGGTTTTAGTTTAAGTACTGCTAGAGCTGGAGAGGTCATACCCAGCAGCACAAGAGAGCATTGATAACCTGTGTTTATTCTTTGCTAGGGATGTCAGAATTGGGAAGTAGCACGTTGCCTCACTGTGCTATGATGGCATTGCTCAGAATGGTTTCTCTTTGCAAGAGGGACATAACATAAACATTTCCCAGTCACAGCCTACACTTATTGCTCTGGGGAGGTATCAAAATACTCCTGTGAGCACAAGTCAGACAGAAAACTGCAAATTATGTTGACCAAAAAGCCACTACAGTGCTGTTTCTTCTAGTCCAAAATTGGTGTGAGCTATAAGGGGAAAAAGACAGTGACTGCAATTCCTCTGAGAAGGTTTGTCAGAACGGCAGTAGTGCGTCATCCACAGGCTGCACTTACCCTGGGAACACTAGGTCCCAGTGGGTCCAGCAGAACTGGATACACTTCAGTAAACCCTTCTCAGTTCTAACCCATGGAGTTATAGCATTAGAAACATGCTCATTACAACACTGAATGAGTTTCCATATTTTTTTAAGTGCCGAGATTTACACGCAAAGGTCTCATGGCATTGGGAGGTTCAAGTGCATACCTTACTTTCCTGGGCATTAACTCCCCTCTGCAAATTTACCAGCTGTTCCTAAATCTGCCTAAGTCATATGACAACTTCAACACAATGGGAAGACAAAGCTGAAGTTGTTGAAAAGATAATACAATTTTTTCTCATTAGCACTATCCTGATAACCATTAATCGACATGATTTTTTTTTTTTTCTGACGTTGTTCTCTTAAGATGCTTTTTGGTTATTTATCCATAAGCATATGATGCAAAGTCACAAAATGTTCTGTTGCACTCCCCAACAGCTGAAAAGCATTAGAATCATTACTGGTCTTATTGTTCCTGCCACAGACAAGGCTTACAGAAGTGGGTTTTTTTGAAACTAGATTTCATGCTGAGGACAGCCTGGAGTATCTCTTGTTGTATAATACATGCTGCATAAACTAGGGACACTACATTTAAGGATATTATCATCCAGTGGAAAATTGTTTGGGCTTCAGCAAAATTCCAGCAGTGTACTTTACAGTACAAAATCTGAAATTGTTTTCAGTGTGCAAAGCAGGCTGCAAAATAAAATGCACAATTTTCAGAAAGCAGTTTTCTTCCCTATTGGCAGAGGAAAGAAAAACAGCACTGTATGACTAAGACACCCAAAATTTCATGGTATTTACTTAGGAACCTCACTGCCATTATGCATACATTTTGTCTGCAGGGAGACAGAACTGGGGGGAATTTTGATAGGAAAATAAGAGAAAATGTCTTTATTCTGACTTTTGAAATCTCCTCTGGAAACACTGCAGGTTCTTTCATAAAAGGAAAATTTCTATTTTTTTCTTGTGGGAGGGTTCAGAAATAGCATGATGGATCAGAAGCTGATATTAAATCTACTGAAGTTATAAATCCATTCCTCACCAGAAACTTGATGGTACTTTGCCAAATAAGTTGAAGGCAGAAGCACCGTGACTTAAGACTGTACCAGGGTAACAAGCTGTACACCATCCCTGGCAAGTGCATCCCCTTTTAATTAGACAATCTTCTGCAAGATGAAGGCCCAAAGACTTAAATCACTCAAAATCTTCAGATTAACAGCAAGTCCAGCCAATTTTTAATTCCTGTAACAGATTCTCTAACTTCAGTGAAAAGCAAGACCACCCAGCAGCTTCAGTCACACACACACACACACTGCAAAAACATTGCAGTCTGTTGTCTGCAGTCTATTACCTATCTCTAAGTACAAAGAGGATGCTAGGAAGCTAAACCTACTTATGATTCCTTGAGTAACCACACTATGTTACAAGTGCAAAGAGCAAGCATAAAACCTAGGAAGTCTAAATGCTCGGGATTCAGGATGTGGACCTGCTTTATGTGAGCAAAACACAGAATCCCCATCCAGCAGCTTGAGTGTAATTTCGCTTTCTACTGAAACTTCCACACACCACTCAAGAGCTGAGGTGATTTTCTAGTCCTGTAGTGCAGGTGCAAAATACCTGAATACTACCATAAAAAGAAAAAGGTGGTATCCAGTAATGATTCAAACACTGACAGACAGGCACGGTTGACAGGCCAGGTGGTTTGTACCTTGAGAGAAGAGTATCACCTTCTGAATTCCTTGGGAAAGAAAAAAATCCCATCCTGTGGCAAACATATCTTATTGGCATATGGGGTTATACTCCCTTTATGACAAACCATGCAGTCCTCAATCTGCACTCCCAAGAGTCCCTGCATGGAAGAGCAGCCCTGAGCAGAGAATTCTACACACAAGTGGCTCCCTTAGTGTGGTCTCATAGTCTTGGCTAAAGGACTCTGAACATTTTCATTAATATATGTGATCATGTTACATCATCTTTTCCTTGAAAGCTCTAACACACAACTTAATTTTTCATACTGCTGACTGCACTGCAAATGAAAACAGATTACATGAGCACAGAGATTGTGGCAGTAAAAGATGTAGAATAAATGCACAATTAAGTTAGAAGCAAGTTAAGGTATCACACCATAGACAGCATTTGTTAATGCCCTTGTTTTTGTCTTCCATGAGGTTAATAGACACAGAACCTTGCACAAATTAACACAAACTGACGTGCTAAAAGGCAGTTCACAGGGAAACATGTGCGCTGATTAGTTTTGAAAGAGACTACTAAGTGATATTAAAAATTTGTCCCCAGCTCAAACTGTTAAGAGGATCAGCAACAAAGCAGTTCCCTACTTTTCTCTCTGCTACAAGAAAGACAATCAACAAATAAAGACCTTTTGGCATAGTTTCAGTTGAGACTGTTGTTCTGCCATTAAATCATTGGTCTAGCTTACTGCCTGAGTCATCACCTTCACACTTTGCACTGGTCAAAACCTGAACCAGTCAGCCAATGTATGACCAGTAATAAAACATTAATTCAAGATATTGTTCCTACAGTATTGGAGATGCGTACGTTAACAACTCATTAACAACCTGTGCAGACCAGTCCCTACAGCCTTAATCAGTTACTGCAGGAAGACAAGAACTTCACAACTCAGACTGATACACATGTATCTCTAGCAGAATTAAGCAAAATAAGTAAAACTTTGCAAAGTTTGTAAATAAGCACGTAAGTGAAGAAAAACAAAACAAACAGTACTCCAGCACTTTGCTTCCATTTGTTGCAAGGTCTTGGAGCAGTCAGCCCATAACAGCTCCCCAGAACAAATGTCTTCAAAAAATAAGCAGCCAATTACACCAACCCCAGCTACACCTGGATGCCATCAGGAATTCTTAAAAACTGCTAGGCAAACAAGATCACTACATGAAAGTATTATGCTAACAGCAGTCTCTAGAAAAATGCCACCTTTCAGTCTCAATCTTTCTTGCAAATTGTTTCCATGTTTTTAGGCAGAGAGTTATCTGGTAATGTGATTATTACAGGCACAAAGAAAACATTTTTATCCGCAGTTCGTCCCAGCCAGAACTGGCAGTAAATTTCAGAAATCAGAAGGCCACTTTTCATAATGCAGTTAAGAAAACAACAAAAAGTTTATTGTAATGGTTTTGAATCTGTGGCTTCAAGTCCTTGGGGACTGTTAATGACAAACAAGAGCTGAAAAGAAATAATCTTACAATCAGGTAATTTAATTCACAGCACCTTGGGCAGCCAGATCTACAGATCAGAAGCATTAGCAAACACTGTTTCAGTAAATGCACATATGCAAGAGACAACTGTACATCTGCACCTCTTCCAGCAATTTGAAATCCAGCAGCCCACAGTGACACAAAATAAACCAATGGGTAACTAAAACTCACCTCATTAGCCACAGCTTCACAAAGCTTCTGTGCCCCACAGCATTCTTCTGGTCTTTCATTAGATCAGTTTTTTCAGCTGTGTCTTACTGGATCTGAAAAGTATCATCTCCCTTTCCTCCCAAGTCTTGGTACTTTATACATGCTCTCACAAATACGTGTGAGAAAATAAGGACAGGATCCCTTTGATTTCTTTCAACTGAAAAAACAAGAGAGATGTAGGAGTAAGACAGGTACAACGAGAGGCACATTATCCTTCCAACCATTTGTCACTTCTAGTCAGTATTGTACCTTCAGATTTGCTTATTATTTTATTACAATTGAAACGATTAATCAATATGGTGCATTGGTTTTACAATATTAAGAGTTCAGGACCTGCACTAACAGGGGAATTCAAACATTCTGAGAAAAGACAGTTTTCACTTCTATCTGAAAAGGCTTCCTCTTCTGTTGCTTCCCTTGCCCACTATAACTAAAAGCCAGGTCATAAAAGGTTGCTTTCCTTCCTTCCTTTTACAGAATTACAGAAGCATAAGAGCTTCTTGATTTTTATAAAATGCTACTACATACAAACACACAAACATGCTTAAAAACAGTGTATTTTCAAGCTTTATTGCATTGTCCCAAGAGTTTACCTGCCTTGCTGGGAAAAGCTGCTTACAGCCTGCTAAGGGTCAGGACAGAAGATTATTTAATTACGTGTCAGCCCTAACCCTTGGTTACAGAGAGGGGAATGCTTCTTACAAGTTGCATCCAGCAAGGTTTGCGAGTCAGGAATGCTTATGTGAAGACTAATGCAAGGCAAGACAAAGAAGGATATGCTCAGGACACCGAAGACACATGCTATATTAAAAAAAACCTCAAAACTCTGTGACAATTAAGGCATCACAAACAGCACCTTCAAAGAAACATGCTATGAAATGAGCAAGAGCCCAGACACATAAGCAGCAGCATGGAAACTGTTTTCCAGGTCAAGCACTGTGCAAGCCAGATCATAATGGTTAATGACACTGAAGATCCCAAATGGGTACTCTCAAAACAGAGTTTACATATTTACTTATCTGTAATCAGTTAAGATGAATCAGTTTCCATTTACATGGAGACAGATGTTTTTTACAGTGGTAAAATCCTGGGGTAGGTGGCCCAGAGGGGTGGTGGAAGGGCCATCCCTGGGAATATTCAGTCAGATTCCACCAGGCCCTGAACAACCTAATCTAGTTGGAGATGTCCCTGCTTATGGTGGACATAGGTGGCCCCACGGCTGGACTAAGTGGCCCTTAAAGGTCCCTTCCAATCCAAATGATTCCATGATGTTATTATCTTAGTTTGAATGGTTGCAATTATGCTGCAGATGAGCTTTACTAACAGCAGAAAATGACAAAACGATGTCTGAAACTTACTCTTAAAAAACAAAAATCACACATCAATATTTGTAAAAATATTAGTCAGAAATACAGGTAACATAATGCAAAGGGTTAAATGCAAGTCATGGTTTTCCACAGATTTCATCTTTAACTTCTTTTAGAAGTCAGATATAGAAGAAAAGCAATCAAGCAAAATAAGGGAGTTAAAAGTGCACTAGACCTTCTGTGTACTGTATCAAGAGGCTCAAAACTATTAGCAGTGACATAACTGCTTTACAAGATTAAAACAGTATTTTCCTAAGTTCTTGGCTCTGTCTACTTGGAACTCAAAAAGGCAACAAATAAGCTATTATGTTCTTCACTTCTGTTTATTTTACTCTCATTACATTATTCAGTAGAAATTCTAGCCTTCTTCAATTTAATTTATCTGATTTTACTCCAGATTTACATCTGCTAGATACAGCTGGAATGACAGAGATGCAAGTAGCAAGACTGTTTTACATCAGAATTTCTTTTTCACTTGGAGATCTCAAGTTGTTATTTTTTGGCTAGAGGCCAGTCAGTTTTAATGCTAGCTTTTAGTGAAATCTAGGAATATTTTATTCCTCTGTATCCTATCAATTAGGATTTTTTTCCCCTCAAAAGAAGAGACATCCTAACCATCTGTATCTGTTAATAAAAACAGGCAGAAAATTCCTTCTCTGGATCAGACCACTTTCTGATGTAAAACCTCCCACTGCGGCTAGGCCCAGCTTCTTTACCAGCCTGTTTTGTTGATCTGTTATTAACTCAAATCTTACACTTTCGTTTTAGTGCTTATTTTGTTTCCTTCTGGTGCAAATTACCACCATTCAGTTTCACTCACCACCACCACCTTTGCTCAGTTACTTTTGCCAGATTTGTGTATGCGATCTCCCTGACCCACTCTTGGTTCTTCCTGCTCAAGCTTCTCCCTTGCTGCATTTCAGTTTGGGAACAGAACATTCGTCAGTCATTAACACTTTCTAAGAACTCCACATGCATTGTTCTGCTTTGCTCCAAGTCTTCTAGAACAGAACAACTTTTGATCTATTACTGAATTCCACAGCCACCCTTCATTTATGTAGGTCCCCGAGAAGACTTCCCTAGAGGAGATTCCCATTCCTCTGAGCATTTGTGCATTTAATTTCAAGGTTCCAGGTTTCTCCATGCACTCTAAAGGTAACCTTTGCTAATCTTAGATCAGCTCAGACTCCCACTAATAGGTCAACAGCGATGAGGCAGTTCCCCTTCCAGAAGGATCCGAAGGGAGAGGATATTACCATTTAAGACTGGAAAGCTCATGCTCTCAGCTGTGGTCCTAAAAAATTAGCCTGGTTTTAAAGCATTAATGCAGTTTTCCCTTCCCCTGTGAATTAGCTCACCAGTCACCTTGAACTTGGCAGAATTAATTTGCATTTCCCTGGCAAAGTGTCTAGCTATTGTGAGCTAAGTAATAAATGCCTGAAAAACAACATCAACATGGTACCGAATCTTCTCTTTGGCAGTATTAACACAATGATACCTAATTATTATTATTTTCACATCACCACCTAATTTGTTACAGTGGAATGTGCTGTGTCAAGGTGTTCCAAAATAAACCCATTTAGCAGAGAAAGGACAGAAAGGTAAAAACACCAAAGGAAATGTGGAATCACATCCTCTTTATTAACTGTTTTATTTTACCCTTTACAGAGGTTTTTAAAGGTGTCATCTGGCCTACTTAAAGCTTCACAATATATAGAATCCCTGACGGCCAGCCTTACTTATGCAAGCAGTTGCATTGCCCTAAATCTTGCCTCAAAGGGGTTACTGAGACTACATCTTTCATCTGAGTCTGCATTCAGCTCAGTAATTTTATTTTGTAGACTACACGGGGTACCAAGCTGGCATGAAACAACAAAGATACATGTATACAGTTTTAAGGATTATCTCATCACTGCACAATTCCTTTAGTTTTGTATCATTAACTATTAACAGTACTGAAACACCATACCCTAAAAATCTGTTAAGTATGGGAATTGGACTAGATGATCTCTGGAGGTTCCTTCCAACACTACTCTGTGATTCTTTACCAAGCAGCTTCAAGCCTGGATAGCCTCTTGCAGTACAACATTAAAAACCTGAGGAAAGTAACAGCCAGAACACAGGGAGAGCAGCCACCTCTCAAAGGAGCCCTTCTAAATGCCTCCTTGCACGGAGCTTTCTCCTTGTGTGGATTTTTTTTCCACCCCCTTTTGCAGAACACAGAAGTCACACGAGGAACCCGAAGCAGCAAGGGCTCCAGCAGCACAGCTCATAAAAATATATACACACACATATATACATACATATATATATATGTAATAATTACGTATATAAAAATATATACACAGATTATAGCTGAGGGAGACCAACCTAGGCAGAAGGTGTTTGGGAGAACAAGGATGATTGGCAATTTACCTGAGGTAATCTTTCCCTGGGCAGAGCTCAGAAGGAGCAAAAACAACCATTGCTAGCACCAGTAGCTGTAGTAGCAATAAACCTTGGGTTTATTAGAGTATTTTTGTACTTACATCTGCTGTACAGGTCAGGAAATCTGCATCCTTAGAGTCCTTTTCAAGGCATTTTAAGCCTTTCACTGTGGTTCCACAGTCACAGTTAGCCAGGCCCAGCACTGAAAATGATCGGATATTCATCTGCCAAATCATACAAGGTGGGGAAAAGTAAAATAAAATAAAAAAGTGTATGTCATCACCCTGAATCAGTCCTGGTTTAGTAGCAAATACAAACAAACAAACAAACAAAAAAAACCAGCTGTGTTTTGTAGTTAACATTCAACACAAAAGGTCTACTGAAAGGAGACTTCTGGCAGCCCCAAAAATCGCCTTCTCCCCATACACTTGTGAGGAGCGGCTGAGGGACCTGGGGTAGTTTAGCCTGGAGGAAGGGGGAACCTCGTGGTTCAACTTCTGGAGTCCGGCCTCTTCTACCCTGCCTGCAGTGAGAGGATCTGAGAAAACAGCCCCAAAATGAGACAGGGGAGATTGGGATTAGACAGTAGGGGGAAAAAAAAAAAAAAAAGTTTCTTCACTGGTCTGGTGGTCAGACATCGAAATGGACTGCTGAGGGAGGTGGTGGATTCACTAACCCTGGAGGTGTTCAAGAGACGCCTGGATTTGGCGCTGGGCAATGTAGATTAGGGCTTCAGGAGCTTAGAGGTTTCAAGGTTAAAGTTACAGCGACAAAGATCTCAAAGATCTCAAAAAAAAAAAAAAAAATCCCTTCCGCCCCCAACAACTCCACAACCACCGCGCCGCCATTTTGCGCTGCCACCTCCCCCCGCAGATGACGTCACTGCCAGGTCCCGCCCCCCGGCTCAGCGGAGTACCCGGATGTGAGAGCCCCGCCCCCTCCGCCCCGCGCCAGCGTCGCTCGTGCCCCCCCCCCTCTCTCTCCCTCCCTCCCTCCCTCCTTCGCTCGCTCCGTGCGCGGGTCAGCGGAGCCTTTGCCGCAGTGACGGGATCGGGATCGGGAGCGGACCGGGAGCGGCAACGGCGGCGGCGACGCCGGACAACGCACAGCGAGGCCGGGGTCGGCGGATTCATCTGCGGGAGAGACGCCTGACGCCCACCCGCCGCCATGGTGAGGACCCTCCCTCGCTTCCCTCCCTAGCTCTTCCCACCTCCCCGCTCCCGCCCCGCCGGAATATTCCAGACCGGGCCGGGTCCCCCACCGCCACGGCCCCACCGCCGCTCCGCCTCGGCGCTGCCCTGCCCCTGACCCGGCTCCTCCCGCCCCCGGGCCATCAGCGTCCTCCCGCGGGCGAGCGCCTCTCCGGGCTTCGTTCCCGGCTATTCCCGGCGGCGGGCGCATCCCCCGCTCTCCTCCGCCGCCCACGGAACCCCGCTGGCTCTCCGCCTCCTCCCTTTCACCGCCTTGGCAGCGCTCGTCGGGCTCGGCCCTCCGCTTCCCCGGCACCCTCTCACCTCACCCCCGCCCGGCCCTCTCCGCGGTCCGGGGATTCGCCTCGCCCGGGCTGCGTCTCGTCTGTTCCACGGAGGCACCATCGTCCCCCGGAGACGTTTCCAATCAAAATTCCGGCAATTTCGGCGGCGCTGCCGTGCGGGGGCTGTTTCGCAGCTCCGCGGGGCTCTCCCCCCGCCCCCGGTGCAGCAGCGGCAGCGCTGTGCTGTCGGTGTGCGGACCGGAAAGCTGTAATGCACGTAGCCCGGTGGGCTGGATAATGTGCGCTCTAGCCGGGCTGGGGCGGAAAGCTGACCCTGGACATAGCCGGGGGTGCTCGGGCTTTGAGGTGGCGGGAGGGCGATGTGTCCGGGTGTGTGTGCGAGCGAGAGTCGCTCTGCTTTTTCAGTCGTGACGGGCTTAAATTTCCCTTTTTCTGCCGTAAAGTTAACCCGGAGTCCAGTATGGAGTCCTGTAATATTTTACATCGACACTAGGGGTGTCTCCTGCTTTTCACCGCTGCCAAGGAATCAACGCCCTTTTTATTTAATAAACATTTATTTTAGTCTAAATTATCCAGTACCCTGGCTACAGGAAGATCTGGCAATATTTTGGCTTTACAGCTGGAGAAATACAAGTAGTTTATTTTTTTTTTTTTTTAATTTTTTTTTTTTTAGCACTTTCAGAGCCAGGCCAGCTGGTTAACATATTGCACGTTAGACCTCACAGGGCCTGGAAGTCAAAAATGGATTTCCCTTTGTTTTAAAGCAGGCATTGCAGTCTTTCCTTTAAAAAATAAAGTTGTGACAGACACCATGCTCAGGCTGGTTTTGGGTTTTGACTGTACAGTTTAATAATGTGCGTTTGGAGAAGTGCTTTGAAATGTATGAAGCCTTGGTTTTGGTTGGGAGCACATCAAGACTGTGAGGGGAAAAAAATAGTTCATATTTTGAGAACAAGGTGTTAATGAATTTAAGGCTTAAAAAAAGTTATTGTCTCTTATGCCGTGGTTGCAGTACTGCTAATTACTTTGAACGTATAGATCATCATGAACAGTGATCATTTTTCACACAACAGTTATACTCATCCTGCCAGTAGTTGGATCTACTGTGAAAATTTTGTTCTCAAAGACCTGTCAGATGAGATAGACTAACATACATAAAAGGAAAGAAATACTATTGAACTGCGATGTCCATGTGTATGTCAGTGACCTTTAACTTAATACATAAACCTTAATACGTGAACGTAACTTTGATGTGTTATTACCTCTTGATTATTTTTTTCCTCCATTCTGTTGTAACTAAAGCTTTCCTATAGTATTTTGATGGTATAATCATTTTGATCATTACTTCATTGCTTCCTGAATAGTATTTGTATATGATGCATTACAATGTGGAAATGCATATACTGGGGGAAAAAAGGTGTGCTGAATGTTACCTCTGCCAGTAAAGGTGCTTGTTTTCTCAAATAAGCAGAACACTGTAGCTGTATCCCTACACTGGTTCTGGTAACACCTGATCTTAGGTGCCTTCTAGTCTGAAAATCAGTATAAAACTATACATTAACAATGAATCGCCCCCAGCATTTCATAAAGTTGATGTTCTTTTTGTTAACATTAGTCAGGCATGTTTTAGTTGAAAGAGTTCAATTTTAATGGAGTACATCTTGATTCAAGCCTTATGGAGAAATTGGAGAAATTATTTTTTCACAGTTTAGAACAATATTTCTTTCATGTTCTTGCAGGACAAGAAAGCTGACAGTTATGGGGGAGAAAAGAGGTGAATGTATTGTTGTGTTTGTAGTAGGTAGCTTAAGATAAAACAAAATCATCTAGTGAGTCAAAGAATGTTTTTCTGGATGTTTAGGTAGAGCCGGTTCTAAAATAATCTGCCAGAGCATACCATGACAAGTCCATTACATAATGCTAGAAGTAATGTTGATAAGCTATTTTTGTCTGAGTTGACTTAGCAAGTTTTTCCTATGAGTGGTGTTTTCTAGGAAAAGGTAAACAGCACAGATAAAGTGATTAAGTTACCTTAGTTTAGGTAGATAAATTCTGTCTTCTTGGGATGGTCTTTGTTCAGGGTCATATTCAGTTCTTGCACTTTATAGATGTAGTACGGAAGCCCCAGAATTCTACAGGAATCACACAAAACATGTTACATCGTGCATCCATCTTAACCAGTCTCTTACTGAGTTGTTTTGACTCATGTCACTTGAATACTAGTGCCTCTGGTGCATTTTCTCCAGCTAGAACTGATCTAACACTGGTTCTAAATTACTGGAGTAAAGAACCTCCTAAACAGGTTTTTTTGTTTGTTTGTTTGTTTGTATTTTTCTTTTTCTGCAACAACAAGAACAAAAACACCAATAAAACCAAACAAAAAAACCTCATAAGACGGTCTTAAATAATTCTTTACTATTTAGAAGGGAGGTATATGGGTGCATATATATATGCTTTGGGTATTAGCTGAATAAAAAAGGAAGCTTGAGCCTGTTGGAAGCAAAGGAAAAAGACTTTAAAAAAAGTAATTGTATTTTTTCACCATTCCTGTGGTAGAATTCTGTTTTTATATGGTTAAAGTATTAATTTAACAATAGGGAGTAATGAAAGTTGAGTATTTGAGGGGAAAATAGTTTGTGGTGGGCATGCCTCAAGGAGCTCCAGTATATTCATCACCTAAGGCATCTGGCTTAGCAGGTTAAAGTAAAATTTGAAGAGACTGAGATTAATAACACCTAAATTGTGGGGTTTATTCATATCTTAAAAGTAGATGTGACTGTCTTCTGTCAGTCAATCAGTGCCAGAACAAGAGAATTCAGTAATTCTGGTATTTCTGAGGAAACAAGATGAGGGCAGTTTTTTATGCCAAACCATTTCTCTTCGTCTGCTTCTGCCTCCTCATAGAATGGGTCAGGTTGGAAGGTACCACAGTGCATCACCTGGTTCAACCTCCCTGCTCAAGAAGGGTCATCCTAGAGCACATGGAATAGGATTGTGTCCAGATTGTTCTGAAATACCTCAAGTTAGGGAGACTCCACACCCTCTCTGGGCAGTCTGTTCCATACTGTGTGGTCACTGCACAGTGAAGAAGTTCTTCCTCATGCTGAGGTGAAACTTCCTGTGCATCACTTTCTGCCCATTACCTCTTGTCCTGTTGCTCAGCACTACCACGCAGAGCCTGGTCCATACTTTTGGAACCCTCCCTTCAGATACTAATACACATTGATTAAGTCCTGGCTCCCTCAGCCTTTCCTTACAACAGAGATGCTCCAGTCCCTGGGTGCTGAATTGGTGTTTACCTGGCAGTGTTACAGAAGAAATAGCTTTTTTTCTTTTTTTTTTTTTTTTTTTTAATTCTAAGTATGCTTAGCAGGGTTCTTCTACTGTAATTCATAAATTATTCTTGCATAAGGTTTTTCAACATTATTTTGATTTTTTTTCTTCTAGTTTGAAGAATTGTTTTGCTTTTCCTCCCCATTTTTGCTGCCTGTATTTAGCTGTGTTTCACTAAAGAAAATTGTATTCTCTCCTAAAACATTTTAAATCTGAACGGTAGCTGAGCATAAAATTCTGTAGGTTGGACTTGGTGATCTTGGAGGTCCTTTCCAACCTAACTGATTCCATGATTCTAAAGACTTTGGTTTAACTATATGAAATGAAGACCAAAAATTGTTTTCATGGAAAAACATTTTTTTGTAATTTGAGCTAATATATTACTTCTTGAAAGGAATTTACTCTCGATTTCCTTGCCCTTCCTCTTCCTACCAAGCTTGTATTCTTTTCTCTGTGTAGTATCATTTGTCAAGTTGTAATTGAAAGAAAATTTACGCTGCACTGTTCTTTGTTCATTGGCAGCCAGTTCATGTAGTAACACGTTTCCCAGTTTTCCATCCTTGTTTTCTTTGGGACTGTATGTTTTTCTATTTTCCTGAGCTTGTTTATTCCTTTATGTTCCTTGCAGAAGGACCATGGAGGTAAAGGGGACTGGCTGTTCCCATACTTCCTACATGCTATTTCTTTGCCAGAATCAACAGAAACAGAGAAGGTGCTACTGTGTGATGTCCTTGTCATGATCCAACACTTCTGCTGCTGGAGGAGCAAGCACTGTGAGAATGGGGGAGTAAAACTTAAAGTGGTGGGGAAGGAATGATGACAGGCATATGTCAGCATAAAAAGAGGAGTAAAAAGTGCTTGTGCTTAGAGGTTATGCAGCTGGAACCTCTGAGCAGGATACCATTAGAAAATAAGCATCTTGTTTCCCTTGCAGGCCTGTGTTAATTAAAATATAGAAAAGTTGGAACTCCTGGAACAGTTAGAATTTTATTGGCTGACATGATTATATAAATGACTTAAATATGTTCTTTCTTTCCCAAGGACCAGAAGAATTTAACTTGCTGTGCTCTCATGAAGCTGGTAAATATTGCCCTTGTTCTGCAAATAGAACAGGTCGAGGTCATGGCAGGGTAATAAATTTGTCCAAGGTCCTGGCAGGGTAATAAATTTGTCCAAGGTCCTTGCTATTGTTTAGATGTTAGCATTAGTATGTGATATTGAGAATGTGTGTTTGCAGCTTTGACTATAATTATGTTTAAATCACATTAACTGGTACAAATTTAGTAGTCTTGAGACTTGGAATTAAAATGCAGCCACTAGAAAATATGCTGTGTATTGTCCATTTGGCTTATGTCATGTGATGGGGTGCAGTGGTCACTGGCTGCCTTCTTCCAACATTTTGTAACAGCATTTTAGCCACTTAAAGTGACTGCTTTTAGTGATTAAAGCTGGAGATGGGCCTTTAATATCCTGCAAAAGCTACTCTGTTTCTTAGTTGTCAGTGGCCCAATCTTCATGCCAGCAGTGTCAGAAAGATCAGCTACAGAGATTGCCTTAATGTGCTGAATGAAGTGGGAAAGTCTTGGACATGCACCAACATCTTTTAATCTGTAATAGGTAAATCTCTTGGTATACCAGTTCATATATAAGTATATACAAGTATTCTGGGAGAGTCCAGGACTAGAAACGTTATATTCTACTTGGTATATGATGTAGCTAGATATTTTTGGTCACTGGATGAAATGCTGTATTTAGTAATACTGAGATGAATTTAACCAGGGCTAAGCTTAAACTGTCTCTTTTCCTTCTATTCAGGTCTTACATATATAATTTGAGTGGCAAAAGTCTGTGGAGAGTTGGGATGTTTTTAAGTTTCAGGTGTGTCTAAGAATAAAATCCCTGTCTTTCAAGAGAAGTAATTTCTGGAGTGTTATTTCTTCTTAATTTTGACATTTTGTGTAACTTGAAAATTTCAATTTGGTAGCTGTACTTTATTAAGCTTTTTCCATAAAGACTGTGCTTTTTATGTTGCTACAAGCACTTTAACGGCTTCAGCAAAACTGTGTTGATGGTACAGAACAGGCTGGAGACTATATCTGACTTGCTTGTAACTTGACAGTCATTTGGCCCTGTTATTGATACTCCCTTCCACAATTAAGGAAAAAATCTAGTGATGTAAATAATCCTTAACTGCATTAAAGAAGTCTTGGAAACACATTAAATGTGTTGGATTAGAGGTGGCATTTCTTATGAACTACCAATAAAAATCTTGGCTTCCGAGCTGTAAACAGGTTGTGTCAGTTAGTGAATATTTGCAAAGTCTGTGTTGATGAACATTTTTAAGCAAACTTAAGGCAAAGAACTAAAGCTTGAGTCAGCTTAAGGTTAGAATAGTTTATAACATTGCCTAAGTTAGGTAAAGTAGGAATTAAAAAATGTAGTAAGACATTTATGGAAGCAATTCTGTCAGAGTTTGGGAGGGGCAGGAGGGGAAGGAATGGGACAACAGATAGGAAGCACAGATCTGAAGCCTGGGGTTGAGATGCTTCTGGGAAGAAACCAGGCTGCAGGAAAAGAGGATTCTCACTGCTGTGATTCTCACAAGAATACAATCCTAGGATAATCTTTAAATGCTGTGGAACTTTTTCTTCCTCTGATATATTTGTGACAAATACAGAGATTTTTTTTAGACTCTTTCTACCTCTTCTGTGTTGTTACCCTGTATCTTCTCTGTGTACATTTATCAGATGTTGAGGGTTTTTTGTCTTTTTGTTTTTGGTTTTTTTTTGTTTTGGTTTTTTTTTTGTTTTTTTTTAGTAAGTGGTAAAAGACAGCTATTGTTTGACTGCTGTGTAGGTTCTGAATAGCATCACTGAAGCTGAAAAATGTCATTTGAATTCCCTCTGCTGAAAAACACTATTGCTAGCAGAGAGGACTTTAAAAGGAGTTGTTTGATTTGTTGTTAGGTTTCTTTTTCAATAAACTCCATAGCTATGCTTCAGGCCTGAGCTTGTGAAGGAGAACTCATATACTTTGTAGACATGATGAGTGAACAGCTTTTCAGTCTTGTGTATATAAGATATTCCTGTAGGAAGTTTAATTTAGTATTGAGCCACTGCTAACAAGCTTAGCACTGTGGTTTCTGAGTAGTCATGGGTCAGTTTTGTTGATAATGCTGAAGTGATGCTTCACAGATTTTTTTAGATTAAAGCTTGATTGCATGTAGATCTGCTAACGAGTCTAGAAAAAGGCTGTGATAAATAGAACTTCTAAGTAGTGATAATAAAAATGTCAGATTAATAAATAGGCTTGATTTTTATATTTGACTCAAGTAGACTACCTTGGCACTCTAATACCTTCTCAGAGGTATCGAGTGAAACACCTGTTTGCTACAGTGATTCTTATAAAAGCAGTGTTCGTTTTCCTGAAATATTTTATTCAAAATGTGGTTTATTTTATTAATAAGACTAAAGCATTTGCAGTAGGTACCACTGGTGTTAGCTTTCTGTTTGTTTTGTCAGAGAATTCATTGAAAAAATCAGATAAATGTAATTTGTAAATGTAAAATATGGAAGGTTAGTAAGTTTGAATCTTGCATACTCTTGAATGTTATAGTGCAGTGTTTGTGCAGCTGAGGTTTTGCTGAAGGTCAATTCTGAAAAATTCTCTTTTGAGAGGTCTTAAAATTGGATGGTGAGTTAAAAGGTGGCCAAATGTCCTTTTGTGGTGAGAAAACAAGTTATGTGAGTAAAAGGGTCTAAAATGGAGCAGAATGAGAAGATGGTGGGTTTAGATGTAGGCATTTTTATGTAATGATGTAGTAATAGTGTACTACTCTACAGCAGGGGGCAGAACAACTACAGCTTCCAGAAAAGAATTGTTTTAGAGAAAGGATGGGTTTTACTTGTAGTTTTATCTGCTTTCTCTGAGGTATTGTGTAGGGTTTGTGCAGTGCCATAAATGTGTCAAGTTAATCCTTGTTACCCAGTGTTTCACAAAGAGCTGTTAGAACTCTTCATTTAAAATTGCAAGTGTTCTTTGATTTGCAGTTCGTATTACAGACTTCTGTGCAAATGTATGTGCATTATATACTGCCTCAATGATTGCAAACCATAAATTTTTGAAAGTATGGCACATGAAGAGGTAAGATGGTGAATAGCAGAAAGTTGGTGTCCTGTGGTTCTATGGATGGGTTGTGATTACTTGCACAATTGTCAGTCTTTGTATGGTGCCTTGGACTGGGTTCTTGATTGTGAGCAACTGGTGATTATCACTGGGAGTCCCTGGGATTCAGGGATGCATCAGTAGAGGTGCACTTACTAGACTTATTTTGGAACCTGTCAACCCTATAAATAGTGGTGTTTTTTTCTAGTGCTGCATTGTGTGTACTCGTATGCTTGTTTTCACATACATTTACAACTTTATGTACATTTACTACTTGAGAAAATTTATGGCTCTTCAGGACAGCTGTTTCTGGTAGTGTTGTCAGTTACAGCAATTAATAAGCTTTGATTTCTGTCAAGGTTAAGCAATCTTTAGCAAGTGCTGTGAATCTTTTATTTAGAGATACTAGAACTGTTCTGGTGATTAGATTTTGGCTAATTCTTCAAACATTTGATGTTTATAAGCTACTGAAATAGGTTTGGACTTCTAATTTAATCCTTTGAGTACCCATTATTACCTTGTAACAGTGACAGATGTCTCTGATACTCTATTTGCATTCCTGTATGTAAGAAATAGACCAGTTCCTGCCCTGAAGAGCTCAGCCTAAAATATTCTTCTAAATAGAAGCTGTTTGTTTCTAAAAAGAAAACTGTTTGAAAGTTTCAAATAGTCCGTAGCAGGGAAAACCTTAATTGAAAGCATTTGTGTTGTTGGTTTGTTGGGTTTTTTAGTTTGTGTTTTTTGTGTTTTATTATATTTCATTTTGCTTTCACTTTGCTTTAGTTTTATTAGGAAATCTGCGATAATTGAAAGACTTTGGAAATTTTAAATGCATCTTCAGAAAACCAATTTCTAATTTGTGGAAAATTCTTGAGTGATGGAAATTAAGTGTTGGCTTTAACATGGAAGCTGGTAATGCCAAGAAGACTTGTTTAATGTTTTGTAAATTTCTTGGTGATTACAATGGATTTGATCCCTCTGTTTTGGATCATAGTGTTGGTAGGTCCTGTTTTCAAGCCATATGATTAGTTTTTATTTTTTGTGAATCCTTGAATAGCATAAACTAAACCAGAACTCGTTATAATGTCTCCATTTATTAGCTGACAGTTGCAAGTTCTGATTAAGTTATTTTCCTTTAGTAAAAAAAGAAAAAGACAATCTAAGATTAGTGTTAACTGGCTGAGAATATAAACAATGTCCATATTTCAGATTCTGTTTTGTATGCAACAATTCCCCTTCAGCATAGCCTGCTTCTTCCTTTGATTAGCACATCTTGTCCAGTTCTGCATCTTCGCCTCCTTGAATGTTTTTCATTCATATCAGTTTGTGAAATCAAAGCCCCTTTTGAACTACCTTTTCTGTTTTGAGGTATATGTCATTTTCACAACTCTTCACAATTTTCTTCAGCCTCTTTTATGATGGATCCTGAATGACATTTTGCCTACTTTGTGATCTTTTTTTAAAATTGTGCTGTTTCCTCTTTCTCTGTTCGTGTTGGGCAGCTATAAGACACTTATCTCCCTTCAAACTCAGATTTCCCTTTTTGATTTCCTAAGTAGTATTGAACTGTTTATAAGTTTCTTATGTGGCAAGAAAGGCTGGTGACAGCATCTGCCTATGCAGCCTGTTTCTGTGCAGTGCTGTATGCTGAGCTGTGTGACTTTCCTGGCTGTTCTAACCCACTGTGGTAGAGCCTTTTTGAATTACTGATTCTTTCTGAATTGGTACTTACACTTCCCTGCTCAAGGACGTTTGTTAAAACTGGTACTAAACTGTTGTATGCAGTAGAGCTGCGTAGTCTTTTTCTTTTTTTTTGGCTCCAGACCTTTTCAGATTAATCTATAGTACCTGTGCAACTGTTCCTGAAGCCTTACCCTTTGCAGCTAACACATGACTGAATGCACTCTTGAAATCTAAAATCTTAGGAGAATTATTGGTATAAGAAGATGTGCAGGTCACGTTGTTCTTGACTGTTTCTAACCTACTTCTGTAAATAGGGAATTATGCTGAACTGCAGTAGAGTCTTCTACATTAAGTAGCATAATACTGTTATATGATGCAGTGTAATCTGGTAATATATTTTTGCTGCTTTATTTGCCCTCTGTAAGTACCACTTGCAGTGAATCTGCTGTCTAAACTCCCCTAAAAAAAGGCCACTTAAACTTACTTTGTAACTGATAGTGATCTTCCCTTCTTTCCTCCCTCAAGTTTGTTAACAGTTTGTGGCAAGGGACCTTTGCTAGCTACATGAGGAAGAAATACATTAATTACATAACACTAAAGAATATATGTGACTAGTTGTATAATTATGTATTAACACATAGAGTAATTTGTATGTTCATCACCTGTCAGAAGTTAACATGCTACGTTTCATTTCTAGCTTAATTCTTTTATATTTGTCTCAGACTAGTCAGGCACAAGGATCTGTAGCCATTTCTTGCAGAAATTAGGGAGGTGATTTGTTTTCTTAGCTTGGAGTTCTGTGACTGCTGTAACTCCCTTTCTGCTTTTTGGAAAAACCCTCTGCAAAGGGAAGTATTTTTACTCCTTTCTAAATCTCACAGCATTGCTGAAGTGTAGTAGTAGGAAAATGACTTAATGGTTATTGGGTTTTTTCCTGCCTGTGGAGTTCAGGCTTTTGGAGGTAAATGTCTTCTTGGTACAAGTCAATCCAGAAGTTCAGAAAGTTCAGAAGACTGAGCCATCCTTATATTTACTCATTTCTTGTATTTGGATTATCACAACTCATATTTTTAAGATGTAATTTTGGTTCTACAGATACTGATAGCCTTTGGGTTTTCAAAGATTACTCAAAAAAGTTTAAATTTGCAAACATGGTAACAAGTCTTATACCTTAAGTGACTGTGATTTCCACGATCTATTAAATGTGGTTGAAAAACAATGCAGAGAAAAGCCTATATTTCACACTCCTCATCAATTCTGTGGCAAGAGAGCTTGATGAGGAAGTATTACAGAGGATATAATTCTTTGACTGTTAATTTTGGAGATATATTGAAATACCACTTGGCAGAGTATTTACAGGGATTGGTCTATAGAGCTGTTTGCTGAAGCTCCCTAGTTTTGGTGGGGTTTTTTGTTTGGTTGGTTGGTTTTTTGTTTGGTTGGGTTTTTGCTTTTATTTTTGTTTGTTTATTTGTTTTTGTTCTGTAAGTGCTTGAAATGCTGAGAAATAAATTGGCCTAATTAAAAGCAGCCACATGAGAATATAGATAGCAAATTATACTTCAATATGGCTTTAAGTCAAGTTAGTATCTTCTTGTAAAGTAATTGTTCTGTTCCTATTTATAGGAAGGTCAGCCAGTGATGAAGTTGTTATTGCTTTGTGTTGGAGTGGAAGTTTGGAGCATTGTCTGTTTTCTAGGAAAAATTTGTTTTATCTTCAAGTTGTTGTGGAACAAGAGAGAAGCTGAAAGAGCTTTAATTACCTACTAGGTATTTTACTTGCAAAAAATGAATGTTTTGAATTTTCTGGGTAGTTTTGTCTTTCTTCATTTGTCAGAGTACGGTACGCTAAATAATCTTAATTTCTGGTGAAAACTGTGGGACTCTCTAGTTCCTCCAGGTTCTTGGTGATGCTTGCATATTTTGGTCTAATGTTTTGAATGAAGTTTTTTCCTTTGTTCTCTGTGTTACTTTACTTTTCCAAATCTGAAGTTGTTCTTTTGCATGAATATGACACAATTTAGTGTTTGCAGTTGCTTGTATTTTCTGTGTTCATATTCACCAACAAAGGGGGAAAAAAATCCTTCCTACTAATGAAGTGATTAAATTGGAGATCAAAAGTGTCTGATACCCAGTTTATATCCATCACTGTCCTGAAAAACAACATCTGTGTGGTATGCTTTGGTTTTTTGTTTCTCTTTAATATCTTGTTAAATGTAAGCTAATGTAATTTCTTGATTAAGATGTTGCCTCTTAACTCTGAGAATCCCAGGATACCTCAGTCACTTGAAAAAGTCTTCAGTTGCATTTTATGCTTTCTCTCATACTCTTTAGATAAGCTTTTGCACCATATACTTCCAAAGCTACTCTCTTTGAAATGCTCTCCAATGCTCTTCAGCTCCACTATTGTTATGCATAATGAGTTTTGGTTTGTTTCAGGTTTGTCATTGATGTGTCTATTCTCTTGCAATTGTTTGTATTTTCTACCTTGTTTTGTACTTGGATTACAAATGTTCTGGACAGTACGGTCTTGGTTTCATTTTTACTAGCATGGGGTTAGTCCATGTAACAGCGCAGTCATGGGGTGGATTGATTGAGGATCTACTGCAATGGTCTTTAAAGTTGCAAAGGACAGCTGCCATGGTCTCCTCTTTAGCTAAGGGAATGAATTGACTTCAGTTTGTATTGTAAACCTAGAAAGAAGTTTTGTTAAGTGAAACCAGTGTACTAATTTAAGTAGAACAAATAAATTATTATCTCGTAAATTTTTTGTGACTCCTCCAGAAGCAGTGGAGGAGCAACCCGTTAATCCCAAAGACTTCCCAGTGAACTCTTAATTGAATCGGATCTTCAATTTAGTGGTGGCAGAATTTTATTTTTCCCCTACTAAAGGTTGTGTTGCTTCAGAATCCTTATGGGAAACTCATTTCCTTGACTTTTAGAGAGTTCATTATTCATTTATGCATTTATAATCACAAGGTTCTGACAACTTTTAAGAATGATGCAAGCTTTAGAAATGTGAGCTTTGAAGTGGTTGGGTAAGCAGATTGGGTTGTTGCTGCTAAAAAGTAGCAGCCGGGAACTGCCAAAAATGAAATTGTGAACTGTACTTTAGCTCATAAAGTTAATGCTTTTGTTCCTGTCATTCTTTTCCCCTCAAGTTTTATTTACAGATTGCAGTGTTTTTGCAAGTTTTGACAATGAGAGGTCTTATTGTTTCCTGTGGTTTCTCATACATATGAGATTTTGATTTTCTCCTTCAAATAACAAGATTAATTAGTTAGCTTTCTAGATGTGGCACAATTTATTCTCTGCCTTACCTGGTTTTAAAACCTTGCTGTGTCTGTTTCTAGCGCTGTTTATTATCTGTCTGACATGCTGCAAGCTGTGTTAGGGAGATCATAAAACTGAACAGAAAATGTGAATAGTCTCACATATTACAGATGGAACAATTGAGTTAATAGTAATCTAGCTATCCTTTACATTTTTATTATGTATGCATCAAACTTGTGTGAGATAATTTGAGGGAATACATACATACCTAGTAAATGGTATTATCAGTGTACACTCTGACCTCATGGCTTCTTTTGTTCTCCAAATTCAGGAAAGGGACTTTGCAGTAAAACTGCTTTTATCTTTGGTCATTCTCTATTCTTAAGCATGTTAGCAAACTGCTCTTTGTTCTTTCTGCTGGGTCTGTATGTCTCATTCTGTCTTGGGTGACTTTTTTTTTCTGGGAGACACTGCAGGTGAGTAATTAGTGTTTGTGTCTGCATGTACAGATCTATGATTAAACCAAGTACTTAATCATACCTTCAAGATCATGCAAGCCTGGATTTTTGCTGGAAGCTGAGCAAGTGTAACTGAGTTCAGAGGGGGAATGCTATGGGATTGATGTATATGAATATATGGCATATAATTCCTGCTGGAAGTGGATGGACTTTATAGATTGCTTTTCAGTTCTGAACACTTGAATTTCAAAACATTAGAATTTAAACCAAGTGTTTTTATCCTATTTGAATAGATGCACTTTTTATTGTCATTTCCCTTAATAAAGCCAAGTGGTGTATTAAAGGCTGAATCCTCTTAAAACTTACACCCTTGATTCCTTTAGTTTTTCTGTCTGGTAGAGGCTTTGGCAACAGGAGCCATCTCTGATTTCAGGTTTGCTTTGTGCTTCACTGGTTTAGGGCTTCCCTGTGATATCCTAGAATAGTTACTTCACTGTGATGGCCTTAAGCCATTAATATCTCACATTGGAGGACACCCATGGACAGTGAAGGACTTAAATAAAGCATAGCAGAAGTTACTGGCCAACTGCCAGCCAGGGGACAAGTGGCTTCCCTTAAAATGACTGATAAAGCTTGAGCAGAGGCATGACTGGATTAGATGGTGACTAAGGAGTAAACTGTGGGCTTTTTCTAAGACTTGGACAGTCTTTCTTGCCTCCTGTATTCAGAAAGGGGATGTGGTAGAACCTGATGTACATGCAAGAGGGGAGAATCTTCTAAGAAATCATAACTTACTTTGTTATGAGCAAATGGAGTAAGTGTATCTGAAATAGGTTTGGTGGGGTTTTTTTGGTGTTTGTTTTTTTAAAATAAGATTTTCTCTTTTTTTAGTGCAGCAAAGGGAATTATCACACTCAGTGTACTTGACAGAAGCAATGCCAGAATGCTGTAACAGCTTTTACCTGACTTGATCTCTACTGTAATCCCAAATCCACCAATCCCCTTTGCCTTGGTTCATTATCTCTGATGTCTGCAATTTAAATATGTTGAAGAATTAGGTATTAATCTTTTTTTGAGTTCCTTCAGTACCGAAGGTCACAGAGTATTTTCTTTAGAGGCAGAATTAAAAGTTTAGGCTGCTTTGGGGGTAACACATTTAAAATTTGAAATCTTTCAAAGGTAAGTTAAAAGAAGCTTTGTTTGATTTTCTGGTTTTGTTTATGATTTATTTTCCCTGAAGTGCCCTGTTTTCTCTATATAAAATGCTTACAGCCTTCCTTGATGTTTGCTGTTGGTTAGTATTCAGGTGAGTTATTGAGTTAGAATATTAACAACTCTTAAGACCTGTCTTTTGTACTTTTATGGTTTCACCTTTAAGAGCATACATAAAACCTCAGCACTGATACAAGTTCAGTTGTTTATCTGATTTCTGGTAAACTTTACAAGAAATGTAACTGTAGGTGTCTGCAAAAAGTTACTATAAAATTTCAAGGGATGATGATTGACAGATGTAGAGAGCACATAGTTTTTTGCTGTAGTGTCTAAATGGCAGCTGTATCAAACATAAAAGTGGAATGGAAGAGTATATTGGCTGGCTTACATGACAGATTTTAAACTGCTGGGTGGAATTGTAACAGAGATGCTGGGGAGTTGTGGATGTATTATGCTGGATAGTTCTAGCCTCTTGAAAATTCTGCCTGCCAGAAAATGGAAAATGCCTCTACCTGTTTAAAGGAAACCTTAAATTGATTGGACAGCAATGCATGAACTAAATATAAGATCTCTTTTTAATTCCAAATGAAATGTGTATGTTTTTCCAGTTCTTCTGGATTATTTTTTTCAAAGCGAAAAGATTATTGGACTTCTAAAGTATGTGACACTTCTTTTATTACATTACCTGGGCCATTAAAAATGTGCTTCTTTGTTTTTCAACTTCTGTAGAACCAACATTGGAATAATACTTGTGTTTGCGAGTATGTGCCCTTTATATCTGTATGCTTAGGGAACTGTTAATAGCTCAAAGGAAGGTACAAAATAACCAAAGAATTATTAAGGTTGGAAAAGAACTCAGGGATCATCAAGTCCAACCTTGGAGTGGTTACTGTCATGCCCACTAAACTGGAAAAGTGGCATGTCCACTTGTGTTTTTGAGCACTTCCTGGGTTGGTAACCCCACCACAGCTTTGGGCAGCCTGTTTCAATATTTAACCACTCTTTTGATGAAGAAATTTTTCCAACATGAACCTCCCTGGTGCAGCTTGAGGCAGTTTCCCCTCATCCTTTTCCTAGTTGCCTGGGTGCAGAGCCTGAACCCCACCTGGCTACAGCCTCCTTTCAGGGAGTTGTAGTGAGATGAAGTCACCTCTGAACCTCCTGTTTCCTCCGCTAAACATCCCTAGCTCCCTCAGTTGCTCCTCATAGGACTTATGTTCCAAACCTTTTCTGGACGTGCTCCAGCACCTCAATGCCCTTTTTGAAGTGAGGGGCCCAGAACTAGATCCAGGTTTCGAGGTGTAACCAGGGCCAAGTACAGGGGCAGAATGGTGCTCCTGGTCCTCCTGGCCACACTATTCCTGATCCAGGCAGGGATGCCATTGGCCTTCTTGACCACCTGAGCACACACTGGCTTGTGTTCAGCTGCTGTCAGTCAACACCACTGTGGCCATTTTCCACTGGGCCACTTTCCAGCTATGTTTCCCCCAGCCTGTGGTGCTGCTTGGGTTGTGACCCAAGGGCAGGACCTGGCACTTCACCCTGTTGAAATCATAGCACTGGCCTTGGCCCATTGATCCAGCCTGTCCAGATCCCTCTTGCAGACGCTTCCTACCCTCCAGCAGATCAAAACTCCCATAGTGTCATCTGCAAAATGACAAGAGTACCTTCAACCCTTGTCCAGATCATTGACAGAGGTATTAAATATGACCTGCCCCAAAACTGAGCCCTGGAGAGCTGGTGACAGGCCTCCAGCTGAATGCAGCTCCATTCACCACCACTCTTGGCTTGGCCATCCAGGGAGTTTTCTTACCCAGTGAACTCCTGGCCCATCTGAACTGTGCACAGACAGTTCCTCCGGGGGAGTGCTTTGTGAGAGAAATGTCAAAGGCTTTCTTAAAGTGCAGGTAAATGACATCCACAGCCTTTCCTTCATCTGCTATGTGGGACACCTTGCCATAGAAGGAGATGTGGTTGGTCAAGCAGGGCCTGCCTTGCATGAACCCAGGCTGACTGGGATGATAGAGACAGATTGCTCTGGATGCACTGTGTGATTGCACCCAAGATAATCTAAATACCAACATTTAAGGTCAGTTCATAAATTTCATTGGTCGCTTTTGCATCTTTTGTATCTTCAGGGGTCCAGGAGAAAATAACTGTAATATATTGCTGCAATATGCATCTTGTTGCTGGCTGACTAAAGAATTAAAGAAACAAGTGATGGATACTCTTCCAAAAAAATACTGTTCATTCTTTTGCATATAGACCATTGAAAGGTTTATTTGGTAAAGAAATACCAAAACTGATTCTTTTCATGACTTGTGCCACTCTGCTAATTCAATGTATGTTGCTAGTTCTACCTGTTAGGGTTGTGTTCATAATAAAGAGTTACTGATTTTAATGGCAAGTTTTACTTGGAGAAGTGCAACTCTTACATACATACCAGTGGAATGCCCAAGTCCTTTACTGTCACACTTGACATCTGTGCTACTTACCCTGTACCATTATTGCTGCTTTTCTGTTTCCTTGTCTTTTCTTATTTATTTACTTGACTTTAATCCTTGATTTTTCTGTATAACTTGGAAGGATTTGTTGCTACTTTGTATCCTCTTTAATTCCTTCTGTTACACATGTGGATGACTGAATGCTTACACTAAAGGGTAGCATGATGCCCAGATTTGACAGTCCACTGTCAGAAAATACATTGGATTTTTGGATAGCCAAGGTAATGGCTATGAAATGTCATGGACTTTGATTACAAAAATAAATGGAACAAACGTAAGCAGAACTGAGGTGGTGAAAGTTGTGGTGTAGTCAAGAAGGCTCAATAAATTGTTATTTGAACTGGATTCAGCTTGGATGTCTTGGATGTTAAACCACTGTCATACTCTCCTAGCTTCAGGATAGGCTGGATTTGTTGGTGACCTGAAAACCTAATGCAGGATTGGCAAGTGTAGTCTAGCTTGCTGCTAGGAGATATTTAATTTTTGAACTTACTGAATGTGAGGTGGGCACCACCTCACATGAATTCTTACGTATTTAATTCCTTCTTTAGGACATGATCTTAGAAAACAGGCTGAGAATTTGGGGTCAACAGTGAAACTGTCACTGCTCTAAAGTTGCTTGAATTTCCACAAGCCTTCTTATTCAATGTCTTCTAACTTCCTGGCTTTGCTTCATTTTTGCATTGCAAAATCTAACTCAGCATTAGTATGAATGTAAGAACTTCAGAGGTAGATTTATTGTCTTTGAGTAGAAGTCTTGTGTTGGAGAGCTGCTAATAGGAAGAGGAAGCATTTAGGAGAGTTGCACTCTCTCTGCCTGGAATACTTTTAAGCAAAGCATGTACTTAATAGTTGCTTTGTATAAAACAATACAGAAGTCACCAAGTTGTTTTAAATGTTACTTTTTGAATTTTGGCAGCTGGTCTGTACTGTTACTAGTTCTTCAGTTAAGTCTTCTTTTCAGATAACTATGTTTAGATATTCAGATTTGTTTAATGTCTGCAATAAAAAGCCTAAAAGGTGACTTAAACATTCCAAGTCAAAACACAAATGCCAAATTCCCTGCTGGTCTTATCTATGACACTGCCTTTACAAGTTTCCTTTTGCAGTATGTAAATTGGATATTCCTGTTAAATAGAAGATAATCAGTGACATATTCTCCTTGATTCATAGACTCCTCTTGGACTGGCACAACCTTTCTGTGATGAGTAGTTTGTTCAAAGATTTTTGAGGTTTTTTCTTCTCATTGAACTTAACAAAAAAGACCAAGTAGAAGTATATTCATACTCTTTCTCAACAGGGTAGATTAAAGTATTTTTCTTTCTGCTCTTTTACACTGAAATCTTGTTCTTGCTTTTCTTGTTTTAAACCATATTTTTTGTGGTGCCTGCAGAAACTTTGTGTATGTCTTTCATCTGTGCTCTGGTAAACTCCTCTTACTGTTTAATTTTCTGGTAAGTTCCATAAAAAATGTCTAAATTACAGTAGGTGAGATCTTGCATATTTTTATGACCAACATTTAGTTCAGAAATTCAAATATTGAAGTGGCTTCAGGCTTCCTGGGCTTTGTGTGAAATTTATTTTAAAACACTGTAGATGTGTCTGTGTGGCGTGTTCTATTCATGCAGAAGTTTTTGGAGCCTTGAAAACATATACCATCACTTTTAGTTTGCCTACTTGCTTGCTGTTTTTTTTTATGAGGAATACCAACATCTGACAGCCAAAGCTCTAGTAATTTGTTAAACAATGATCATTAAGAAAGGAAACAAAAAAACCCAACCAAATCAAACTTCTTTCCACCAAGCAGTTCTTCGTTGTTAAAGCTTTATGGAAGTGACAATACACGGAAAACAAGCTTGAAGGAGGAGGAAGAATTCTCTGCAACAGGTAATTGTCATCAATCATTAATTCTGGTGTTATGGAGAAGAATGGGAAAAGACAGAGAAGCATTTTGTGTGTTTTTGAAACAGGGAGAAGGGTCTTATGTGTGGGCTCTTCTTAAATGCAAGCTGCCACTTGCTTCCATCTTTAATACTCCCATTCTTTTAAGTCGTAGTAGGGGATGATGGAAAACAGCATTTTGTGTAATTAAGAATTGAAGTTGGCTGTCTTGATAATACCTAATTCTGGTCCCCAGCTGACATGGCTTGGACTGTTTAAATTGCTTGCTGAAATTTCTTGCTTCTGCCAACAGTGGTAACTAGTAGCATAGAAGGTATAGAAGCAGATGCAAGAAGCACAATACACAGTGTGTTGCCAGCACCCCAAGAGGTGCCCTTGCATCAAAAACACAAATGCAGGAGCATCTGGTGCAGAGGTGGAACAGCCAGTGCTGTGACAAGGCAGTTTGCATTTTTAAGGCAATTTACAAGGATCAACATCTTGCATTGCCTTTGTATGCTGCTGCAGAAAGTAGTAAATCTTGGAAAACTACTCCTGTACATGTACCAAGCAGATCAGGAGACCACTCTAGCCCCTTGTTGAATTAACTGCCTGGCTGTGGAAACAAATTAGACTCCTTGAAAGATCAGGAATTAATTTTCTGATTAATTGTCTAGGAATTAATTTTCATTTGTAGTGACTCACACAACCCCCACCCCGTTTGGAGGACTAAATTTGAGATTACTCCGAAGGTGAAATTGTGGCCTGCTGGCATTTAAACACGTTTTCTGCTTTTATAAAAGCAGAAAACTAATTGAGGGCTTTAATTTAGCGCTCTGAACTATTTACAAGAAGATGCACACCATGCAGAAAAGTAATGCATAATCAGACCTAGAAACAGTGTTCTACTAATCCATGCTGAAGAACTGCTTTGCAGCATGATGTCTGTGCACAAAGCTGTTTTGTATAAACAACTGTAGCTAAGAAATGAAATTCTGTTGCTAATTTTGCTAATTGCTAATTTCCTTCTTTTCTATCCACAGATCTTCCTATCATTCACTGAGAGGAAACTTGTCAATGTAATTGCCTTAACTACTGTACATTGGAGCAGCATGTACAAAACTGATCTAAAGAAGAAAGAATGATTAGTATTTGAAATAACTGCAAAGGAAAAAATCAAGAGAGACTTGTATATATATATATATGTAAAAAATTTACAGAAGATATAATGACTAAAGTCCATTAAGAGGTTATTCTTACCTAGCAAAAAAGGCACAGCTTCTGAAAGGAGAAAAGAATACTTCGTAGAGAATTGACAAACCCACTTTTGTTTTTAAAGGAATACATGACATGTCATGTCAACTCCTTTAGGGATGCGTTTTGACTTCTCTCTAGGAAACTGGTAATTGTGCAGTTTTTCAGAATTCGGTCAACCTTCTGTTAGTAGATTTTGGACTTTGCCGTTATCTGTAATTACTTCTGTCAACAAGTCACCATTTTGTGGCTGCTTAACTGGGAATGAACTCACAGGCTTCTAACAGCATTTAAGAAAATGTCAAGACTAGTCTAAAAGGATAAGGGTATTTAAAGTATCTGTAGTATTTCAGCTTCTTTTTCTACTGGTGCAGCTTGAGAGAGAGTAGAGTTCCAGCAGTCTGGTAGCAATACCTAGATGCAGCTGAGGAAGGCATGTTTTACACAGTGCATAGGTGCCAAGTAAATCTCTTGTGGAGTGTTGACTCTATAAATGCTGCATTTCTTCAACAAACCATGTGTTAACTGGTTTCTGAATGTGCTGGTATAGTGTATATGAGCAGGTACTCTCACTTTTTGTTAGGTATGCTAAATGTATATGTGGCAGGAAACACTATTATTATAATGAGGTTTTGACAGTCTTATGCTGTGTCAGAATCTTGTTACTCTACAGGTGCATTTGTATAATGAACTTTTCTGTCAGAGATGAAATTACATCTTTGGAGTTTTACACTGGCTTTGGTCTTCATAGATTAGTATAATTTAAAACTATAAAATAAAGTGTAAATGCAGTGTTACTTTAATGAATCGCGTGTATAATTATAGTATTTTTTGCAGTAGCTCAAATTTTCTGTTAGTGCACTCAATCACAAATAATCTTTTTCAATGTTCTTTAGAATGCTTCCTCATCTGGTGTTAAAATTAGGCAATTCTTTGCATTAAAACTGTGTATGAAAATGTGTATCCAGTTTTCTTCCCCCTTTTTTAGAGAGTTTATTTGCTGCTTAATGATGTCTCATAGCTGTGCTTCCCTCCCTGCTTTTTTTTCTCATCACATGAATGTGCACGTAGCTCTAGCCCTTCCATTTTACTTATTCCCTGCCTATTCCTAAACAATCCTTGCTTCTTAAACGAGAAGAGTATTCATCCTACTTAGTGCCTGTGTTTCATGGTTTATCTCCTGTCTCATAGGGTGTTTACATATACTGAATGTATTTGGGGACAAGTAAGCAACCTTCTTGTACTATTACTTGTGGAGTATAATAAAAAAGGCCTGCTCCTGAGACCAAATCATTCCTCTTAGTCTGTGAAGATCAAGGCTTGGGTATAGAGCACCATCTTTGTGTTTGTCCAGGTCACAGCAGTGCAAACAGGAATTTTAGCATGAATAGCTCAGATGTTTATTTGTACCAACTCCCCTAGCCCCCAGCATCCTTTTAAATCTTATAAGAATTTCGGATTCTTCTGTGAAGATGAATATTCAACGTATCAATAGCAGGTAACTACTTTTTAAATTACTTTACTTAAATACTAGGTGGAAAATGTTGAATAATCTTTTTTTGCGTTGTTACATTGTCATTTACTGGATTTTTCTACCTTTTTAGATATCCAAGATCCAGTCCTGGATAGGTAAGTATTCTGAACACTTTTTTTTTTAGCAATAACTGTTTCAAAGAAAAGCTAAGCTGAAGTTTATTCACTTTTTTCTCTGAACTCCAAATATTTTTTATAGGCTACTCCATTTAGATAACTTGCTTATGACTTAGCATGTGCATCTAAATTCATAGTAAGGCTCCTTATAAACATTACAATTACTCAGTTCATGAACTGAAAACAGTCCAATTTTTTTGTTTTTGTCCTGCTCAGTTTTCAGAAGCATTTTATGTCTCTTTAGGCAGATTGATTTTGGTAGCCTGTACCAGAAGTTAATTTTCTCCCAAGATCTGAACAAGGATGTAAATGCCCAGAACGTTAGTAGTTAAGATTGTGTATTTGTGTGCATATGCATAAATGCACTGGTTTTAATTCAACTTTCTTCTTTAATTTGCAGCCTTCCAGTCTGGTGTTTTTCTTGCCTCTTCATGACTTCGTGTCTTGAGCAGCCTAGCTGGATCCCCTGGTTACTATTTCTTCTTGTCTGAAAATTCTGCTTTCTCCCATTTTAGATTCCCTACCCTTTTATATACATACACTAGCCTTTTGCTAACTGTTTTGGTCTTTGCTGTTGATTCTAAGACTTTGGATGGGTTCCATGCAATATTTTCCATATGGCACTGCTCTCCTGGATTCCCTGCCACAGGGCAAGTAGTACTAAGAAAATTCTTGATGTGCTTTTGAGGTTTTAGTGGCCTGATGGTTCTCATCTACATTTCTGTTCTCCTGCTTTGTCTTGCTCTAAGTGGACATTGGAGAAGACACTAAGGCTGTACCTTTTGCTGCCCTACTTAGAAAACAAATACATGAACATTTTTAAAAGAAGCAAGACAGGCTGTGGATTGTGGAGGATAAAGTGCGTTCTTGAGATTAAAAAATGCAAACAGCTCCCCTCAACAACACCACATCATCTCTTGGATATGTTTAGATTCATTAGATGTTTGTTCTGCACCTTTCTGCTGTAATTAAGAAATGCACTCACATTTTAGCTTCTATGCTAAATGTAGTTATTCCCTTTTTTTTCCCGGTTCTGTCAAGTGATCTCTCTATTTCTGTTCAATTTTGTATCATTTTGACAAGCCTTTCTTTGCAAACACTCAGCTGTGGAATCCCTTATGCTCCACACCATAAGAGAATTGCTGCTGAATTGAATGTTTTAGACTTATCTGAAATATGCTTTGTTTTCTTGTGTAACGCACTCCCTTAAAAACATTTGTTTTGAAAGTGTTTATGAGTCTCTTAAGTTCTCTGGCAGCTCCTTTGCTAATGGATTCAGAAAAGTCATTAAGCATGTGCATACTGTGATCTCTGGCTCAGAGTGAAGCATTTGGGGGAAAATACCAAGTTTTACTGGTTTTTGGTGTTCATATTGGAGTATTTCATGTTGATTACCATGTGTGCGAATTTAAAATGTTGATACCCTCAAAAGTTTTAAGATTTTTGTGCTATTACTGTATTGTTATGTAGCAAGGATTTAAAGTCTTAGTTTGACTTTCCATTCAATTACAAAGCAGGAACATATTAACAGAGTACATTACATATATATTTAAATGTAAAGCTGTTATGTCTGAGTTTCTGGTCATGTAAAACTCTTGTGTAATTCTTGCTGTGTGAATCCTTTTTGGGGAAATGGGCACATGGTTCAGGGAAGAAAACTTGATACAGTTTTCTTATGCAAATTGAATAAGATTTGTCATTGGAATTCATAAGGACATGTCTTTTTCTGCTTATGAAATAAAATGGTAAAGCCAGTTTTGTGAAGTATTGAAATTAAATATTTTTGTCTTGAAAAGTAGCATTTGCTCAATATATAAGTAGTGAGTTTGTTTTTCTGAGTTTAGAATATGGGATTGAAGTTCTTGTCATAATTATGTGAACTGACGTTTTCATGGGAATTCTTATTTAAGGAGGCTTCTTAATGGTTTTATATTTCTTTGTATGTTTTGGTAGCACAGATCTATCCAAATAAAGCACTCTTTGTGATTGTTGGGTCTGAAGTATATATTTTTAAATAACAATGTAACTAACTTGTATTGCCTGAGATTTTTTACAGGGCTGAAATTTAAATAGTTCCTCAAAGCAAATCTGGGAGTAATTGCAACTTTGTTCTTTTTTCTTGTTGTGTTTCAGGGAAATGAGGCAAGCTACCCTTTGGAAATGTGCTCACACTGTAAGTCTTTTTTAATTGCTACACTGTATTGTTACAGAAGTGAATTTTGTTTGGGGGTTGATATATACCATTTCCATGTATGTTATGCAGTTTATATACTAACCAAAACAGTAAAATTAAAAGGTTAACAGTTACCTTTGGAAATAATACAGCTTTTGCTGCTAGATTGTAAAATTAAAAAACAGTCCATCTTTAAAATTAAAATCACTTAAAGTTTTGAAGGTTTTCTTTGAGTCTTCCATTAGAATATAAAACAAACTTATGGTATGGTGATGCCTGTAGAGTGAAGTGTAGTTCAGCTGGTGGGACTTTCCCATCAGTCCTGGTGCCAGTTGCTCAGGGGTTTGGAGCATCATGGTGAAGTCTGTGCTGTGTTAGGAGTGAAGTAGATTGCTTAAAGTGGCTTTGTGGCCTCAGAGGATGGAGAGGTTGAGACTAAATGAGCTTTTTTTTTCCCCTGTGTATGCTTGCAGCCAAGCAGTTAGGTGAGAACCCACTTGGTGTAACTTGCTTTTGGCCACGTGAGAATAAAATTCATTGCTCCATCTCATGGGGTTAGTCTGACAAAGTATTTTTTGCTTTAAGCTGACCAAACAAAGGGTTGTCTTGTAAAATGTCCTTGTGATGTTGTGCTAAGTGTGCCTATTCTTAGTTGCTTTTTCTGTTGAATGGTTTTCTTCAATAGAAAATCAGCCCTAAAGTGTGTGTAGAGGTGTGTATGTGTCTTCTGAACCACTCGATAGATACTCGGGTGAATCAGATCTTGTTTTTAAACAGGGTAACTCTTCAAGAGAGGGACTGTTTTCTAGATTCTTTCAACAGTGCTTGTCATGTGCTTGTGCAGGCCTCTGGCTCTGTAACTCAAACTGTAATAGAAAATAAGTGGCCATAGAGAAATCTTCGTCTAAATATGTTTTTTCAGAGAAATGAGGCTTTAGCTGGTAATTTGCAAGTCCTCTGTGCCTAACATCTACATGGATTCTAATTTGAGTTATAAGCTTGCAAACAACTGAGAATATCATCCACAACAGTGCATAGCTGTGTAATGCTATCAGTGTATTTTGTTAAATGTGAATATATAGTTGGATTTTGTATTTGATGAAGAGTTCAGAAGTGTTTTCTGAATCATATGTATATATCAATCTTAAATTACTGCTCCATTGGTTGGTGTTTTGTTACAGACAAAATGGTTTCTGAATAATTTTTTTTTTTTTTGGGGCGAGTCATGTCAATGTCAGAGCTGTAAGCAGTGTGTTGCCATCCTTAACTTCTGATTCTAGGACAAGCTATATTCACTGGTGGCAACAGGCAGCCTGAAGGTTTATTATTGAGTTTGTTTACCCATTTTTATTGCAGAGAAAGTGAGGATTTTTGCATTATATTCTATGATTAAACTGTATGTTGAGGCTGTTGTTTAAATGTGAAGTTTTTCATGATTAAAGCTTCTGCTCTGATGGCCTTTCTCACAGCAGAAGGTTAGCTGTGTCCCTGGGCAGCATAACTGTACAGACCAGGAAAATGGAGTTATCACTGTCCCTTTGCTTGGATGGGCCCAGCCACTGCAGTGATAGTGCTGTGCTTAAAGATCCTGTGTGCCTCAATATTCTGTCCTTAAAGATCCTGTGTGCCTCAATATTCTGTCCTTAAAGATTCTGTGTGCCTCAATATTCTGTGCTTGAAGATCCTGTGTGCTTCAATATTCTGAAAGTCCAGGGTTTTGGATTTTGACTTTTTGAATTTTTTTGATATGGATTTTGAATTTTCACCTTTTGGAGATTGCCAGTTAGTAATAATGTATTGATGCTATTTGCATGGAGGCATTGGGTAATAACATCTGATTGGTGCTACAGTTGCTTCTTTGGTGTCACATAAGAATAATCTTGTATTAACGTTGGCAGTTATGCAGAGCAAATTCAGGGTATCACAGAGAGGTACACGCCATTGAATACTCAAGCATATTCTTTTAACCTTTCATTTTAGAACATTAGTTCTTCTCAGTGGGTGAATTAGTGTTGTTGGATTCCTTAAAGTGGTTTGGTTTTGTTTCTCAGCTGTGCTGGGCCAGAAATTACTGAAAACCTATCACTGCTTTCCTTGGTGAAAATTTGATGTCAGCCAAAATCTGTCAAATTATCCATAAGAAAATTTTATAATAGCAAAAAGATGTAGAGAAAACGGTTTTGTAATAGAGTTAAGAATAGTTTATAGTGTAACATTTTTAATATAAACACTCTTTAGTAGAGTGTTTGGATTTTAGGATAAGAAGACTAGTATCTCTTTTCTAACTTAGGAAATTATAATTGACATATCTGAAGTCATGAAAGGGATTAGGCCAGCTGTGTGTAAGCATATACAAGACAAGTGGTTGAATGTGTTCTCAAGGGCGTCATCTTTTTGAAATCTGATCTCCACAACTGAAATGGCTGACTTGGTTGCTGCTCTGAAACGTTATATTCGTGAATCAGATGAGACTGTAGGTAGAGGTGCGAGTTTTGCTGACCGTCTGTTTTATTTTGAGATCTCTGCAATACATTCTTCTGGGGGAAAATGAGTCTGGAAACATTTAAAATTCATTTCAGAACATGTTTGATTTACAAAATTTCTCCTAATACCTTTGAAATGTTCTTGTCTATAATGATTTCATGTTTAAGAAATTAGTGGAAATGGGGTTCTCTGTGACCATGCTCTGATCTGGCTTTTGTTAATTAAACCTTTGAGCCAGTATTCTAAGAGTATCTGAAAAGCCAGCCTTTTAAATACAGGGGTAAAGATTTCAATTTCAGAAGTGCTCAGCAGCTAATTGCTGAGAGATGTACAGCTTTCCTAAGGTCTGTACCCTTTGTAGATGCCTGTGTGTATATTGTGTGCTCTGCAGCAATGGTTGTACCATGCTTCTTAATACATAACCAGTTATCCTGTTAAAGCATCACTAAATGTAGTGGATTTCAGAAATCTGTAGTTTTAGGACATTCTTTACTTTTACTTTCCTCGCATTAATATAACGTTAGTTATGTACCTTTATTGTTACCTGGAAAAAATATAATTAAACTTTCTTCTGAAAGTACTGTTTTCAACATAGAGCACATTGAGATTGGCTTCTAATACAGCTTTTTGAGTTGCCACTTTAATAGTTTGTACAGTTGTATCTGTGCATCAGTTATCCTCAATTTGAAACAGAATTGTTTTAAAATTTAATGGATTATCCTCTAATATTGTACTGGGGGAAAGATGTGAGGAACTCAGTAATGTGGATCAGCATATTAGAAAGTGAGCGACTGGGAGATAAGACTCCTGCACTAAAATGGGAGTGAGGCAAAGCATTTGCATGTAGTTTCTTGGAAGCATTTTAATCTGGTTCATCATATTTTTAGATGTGTGCAAATGGATTCTAGAAATGAAGCAGGTGTCAGCCCTGAGAATTTTAATACTTGGATGGAAGTGGAATCTTTTGAATACTGATAGTTCTTTAACAATAAAATCCTTAGTAACTGAACTACTTAACACCTGCCTTATGTTAATTACAAGGGTAACAAAATTCAAAATGGATTATGAAATAAGCATAAATAATTCTAAGTGTTTTAGAACAGTGCAGAAGTTTACGTTTGTACAGGTTGTACAAAAAAGCAGTTATTATTTCCAGCCAGTCAGTAAGTTTGTGAGCTCAGGCATCAGTGCTGAGGTGATGGGATACTGTCAGATTCTGCTGAAAAGCATGGGAAGCACAGCACAAAAAAAGGCTAATTCATGTCTGAGGTAGAGGAATGCTCGAGGTTGCTCAGTGTGGTGATGAGTCACAGGCAAACTCTGCCTCAAACAGTGTAAACAAAGCTCAGTCTTCCTGATTTGACTGTGGTGGTATCACCCTTTTTGCACTACAGTGGACTTGGGCTTCCCAGGAGTTCCTAGTGTTTTTATCTCTCCTGGTCTCCTGAGCTGGTCTTCTTAAATTCTGTCTGCTACTGCCACCATCAGTCCTTTCAGCTCAGCTTTCCCTTGATCTGAATTATCTTGTGCTTTGCATTTCCACCAGGACTGAAGAGAGTTTGTGTGGGCACAAAGTCATATATTTTTTTTCAGACACTATGAATTTAATTCAGTGCTCTGTTCTTCAGTGGGAGCTATGTGGAATTTTAAGAAAGTCTGTTGATAAGACAAGGAAAAGAGAGGCCTTGTAAAAAAGGGGAGCATCCATCTTGGATGGGAAGTGTTGTATATGTGCATTCTGGGAGATAATGTCACCAAAAAATGAATAAGATATTATTGAAGTCTGCTGTTATACATAAATGTATACTGTTATCCTTTAAAAAATCCAAAGAAGAAACAAACATTAAGCCCCAGAAAGCCTGCATAGTTTTTAGGTAAATTCAGCATAAGAAGGGAGAGTCACAGGAAATGAAGCCTGAACTAAAGGATGAATAGACAGAAGGTATGCAAATCTAAGGCATATGATACTGTTGTGTATTCATCCCTTATTTTATATTTCTGTTCTTACTTCTTAAAGCTGTTCTATGAATATAAAGATGATACTGAAATAAACTTTTTTCCAAGTGTATATAAGCTTTTTAAAATTCAGCTTGTGCAAAGGATTTAATGGTAGGCGAGGTGCTGGCAATATATTCAAGGAAAAATAATAAAATTCTGATATGAAATTGTCATGCAGTCAGTTATGAACACAGTGATCTCATGTTTATCCACATACATTCATTAAGAACAGAGGTTTATATGCTCACGAACAATTCAGGAAAATTTTCTTAGCCCTGCATTTACTTTGCTTTTTCATTATTTCCTCCTCCAAGTCGTTCATGGTGTATCAATTGCCAGAAACAAAACACGGGAAGAGTTTTTCTATTTGGTCAGCTTTTGGCAGAGATGCTAATTTTTTCAGTACTGTTTTTTTTATTTTCTTTTCCCTTAATAAAAGAACGTCTCTCTCAGATCTCCAGTGCAGGCAAACCCTTTGCTTGAGTGTTGCAAGGTTTGGAATGAGAAATTTGTAATTCCATTTCTAGTAGAAACCACTGCTAGATATTTGTACCTAGACTGCACATTGAAGTTGAGCTGATACGAGCTATGACATGGGATGTGTGTATATGTGGAGTAATTAACATTTTTCAAGTATCCTTAATTTCATAATTGCAGTGGCTATTGCTTTGTTACAGTTCAGCAAAACACAAACATTCTTGAGAAATACTCTTACGTGCCTCTGCAACCTCCTCCTCTTCCTGTGATCTGATTCTTTATCTTTTTCATCCATAATCTTGACCTCCTTGCCTACAATCTTTAAACCAAAACAAAACAAAAAAATCCTTCTCTTACACTTGCTAGTTTTTGAATTTAAGGACCTTGTTAACTGCAAATGTGAGGCTAGTTAACCCAACAGTGGTTCTTGTGCCCAGCAGATGATGGCAGAGCAGTATTGCTTGTTAATACTGTGCCCAGTGGATCAGTTTCTGATTGCTGCAAGAAAATGTTCTTTTTATATTTCATATTGGTAGTTCCTGGTAGAGATGTATTAACTTGAGATAAAATACCTTTCTGACAACAGTTTGTTTTCTTAGCACGTCTCTCTGCAATGGCAGAGTTGGTCTCATGTGTCTTTTGTGCCAGCTTGTGCCAATTTAATCTATGTAGCAGTGTGTGAGTCACTTGTATATGTGGTAATTAGCTCCACTTCATAGCAGAACACTGATGGAACTCTGGGTGTCACTTTGTGTTTGCTCTTATATTTGTGAGAAAAAATGGCATGAACTTGAGCTCCCAAACCAGGAAATGGAACTGAAGTAATGAAAGAAGACTTCTTTAATGTGACCTTCGGCTTGTGAGAAAAATGATCAGAGGTCTGTAGTCCTGCTTCAGGCAGCTCCAGCTTTCCATCCTGACTTGTGAAAATGTCATTGCTGTCTTTTGGTACTTTGGAGTTTTTTACATGTTACTTAGAAATGTTACAGAACTTGCAGGTCATCAACTCATTAGCTTTTGTGGCAAGGGAGAAGAGATACAGCTGTCTTTAATTCTTTCATCATTTTTCTCCATTGTGATTTTGTGAAATTGCAGAACTATGAAATATTTCGCATTGCTTAGGAGGCTTTAGAACTGACCAAAATGGAAAGATTAGGTTTTCTGTTAATACTGGAGGTGAGATGCCACTGATCTGGTAAGAAACTGACAGTGCATTATAGACACCATAGCCAATACTTTCAGTTTGCTGGTCAGTTGTTTTAAAGGGGAGTAATAAGGGTATAAAATAGGTCTATTCATAAACTTATTTTACAAGGGGAAATGTGTTTACATAGGTAGTATGATAAGCCACACTCAATATTTTTATGTTTTTTCAAATGCATGTTCTGTGAGGATTTTTTTGAGCATATCAACTCCTTCTATGCAAGTTGCAAGTAGAGCTTGCACTAAAAATGAAGTTCCCACATTTGCCGCTTGCTACGGTGCTGTCTTTGCATTAAAATGGGGTGGGCCCAGTAATTGTCCAGTGGCAGGACTGGGAGTGAGGATGAGTGGAAGCAAAGGAGCTTCTGTGTACAGAAGCAAAAAGCTGGCAGGTACCTTCGGTGTATTGATGAGAAGCAAGAAGCAACATTTTGTGCTGATGGAACTCATAAAACTGCCTGTGGAGCTCTGTTTTACCATTCTTCTTTATTGCTGTGGTCTTTTAGTCACATGGTGATGTTCTATATCCAGGTTACTGTATGGTGCTCTGTATCCTTCTGTGTCACCTGGAGGGGTTCCTGGGTGGCTGTGCAATGTGCTGCTGCCACTGCCCTGGTGTTTACTGTTTAGGGCACACCTCCAGGCATGTTCAAGGCTTCTCCACAAACTGGGGTAAAAGGAATATTTCAATGCAGTCGAGAGGTTGTTTATGTGAAATATCACACTGCTTACTAGAAACCGAGGAAAGCAAATTACGTTTAGTCTTAATTTTGTAGCCCTAGAGGCAGAATCAGGTCTGTCACTTTCTGGCACACCAAGAAGATGATTATTCTGGAACTGTAGGCTGTGTTTTTTTGCCCTTTGCCTTTGCATTTGCAAGCAGTAACTGAGACTGAGTGCAGAATGTCAGAAAATCATCTTGTTCCTTTGGACTTCTGTCAGGTTCTCTTTAATCTGATACAGTGTAGTCCTGAGGACTCTGTATTTGTGTCTCATTGTTTTTTAGACAAGCATATCAAAGAATTGAAGTGGAAATTGTTTACTGTTGGTTCAGGTTCAGGTCTTTGAGCTGGCTACAATTTCAAAACATCAAGCTGCAGGTTGGCTGACCTTATGTATTGGAAGGACTCAGCCATTTGGTTTAAGCTGTACTTCTACAAAAGCCTAAGAAGGTACTAATGTGATGTTAAATGGATCAGGTGGATGTATATGCCTTGTGGAAGATAAGATACGATTTCTGTTACTATTGGAACAAACACACTACTAAATGGAGCTAATAAATATTGAGGGAACTGCTCATGTTTAAGGAGGAGGTTGGCAGGGGGAATTTGCAGCCTTAGGTTCTGCAAGGTGTCTTTGCTGTGGTTTGCTCTATGCTGGGCTCCTTCTAGGACTCCAAAGAACCTCAGTTCCTTCTTTGTAGCTAAAAATGATGAGCAACATGTGAACATACTTGGACCTCAAATTAAGCTGCTGGCAGAATATTTTCAGGCTGTTATGGGGAAATTTTTTCAAGCTTTTCAGCAGTAGCAAAGTGCAAGATTGCTTTTGATTGTTTTTATGGATTCACAGGTTTAGTCTATTCTTGGCATATTCAGATGTGTAAAATAGAGTACTAGGTGTGCGCTTTAATTAAGATTCTCTATAAATTTGAAGAGATTAGATGAAGAAGTGCTGCTGCAGAACCTGAACCTACTTTAATTTGTGGGACAAAAATAAAGCTGTATTCAGGTTGTGGCTGCAGGTGTGTCTGTTTCCTGTCTGAGATGGAGAGGAAAAATGATCTTAGGTCAGTCAGAGGAATGTTTTGAATAGGTCAGACATAACTTGTTTAACAGTAGAACTGTTAACTTGCTGAACTTGACACATATTCCAGGAGATCTCATGTTCGGTGTGCTGAAGAAGTTGAATATAATTGTCTTTCTAACATACTCTATTAGTCTAGTGTGAACATAATGCTAGTTCCTTCAGAGAACACTTGGTCTCTTTCTCAGTCTCTTCATACCTGGTATTTGTAAGAGCTGTCTGACTAAGAACTAACTAGCTAAGCATCCTCAATCCTTCAAAATGTTGTGTCAGCATGTGGTATTCAGTGAGTCACAAGCCTAATAACTGTATTATGGCAGGTGCAGGGAGAAAAAAAGGTAAGCCTTATTTGAAATAAAATTGTGTTTGTCTTCAGAACTTCATGTTATCTTTATATGTGTTTATTAGTTATAATAGAGAAAATCTTGCAGGAAAGCAATGAAATGTGCCATGTGTTAAACTGCAGAAGGTTTACTGAAGCCTTTCTGAGAATAAGTATGGGGTTGTTTCTCATTTCAGTTGATGCTGATGAGATAAAACGACTAGGAAAGAGATTTAAGAAGCTTGATTTGGACAACTCTGGTTCTCTGAGTGTGGAAGAGTTCATGTCTTTACCTGAATTGCAACAGAACCCATTAGTACAACGAGTAATAGATATATTTGACACGGATGGCAATGGAGAAGTGGATTTCAAAGGTAAGGCATAGTGTTCTGTGACAGGTGGTGGTACTAGATCTTTAGAATTGATGTTTTTCTTCATCTGAGAGAGGAGAGGTGAAGATGATTTGTTAAAATAAGGTGCTAAATCCTAGTGGAATTAAATACTGTGAAACTAGTTTCTCTGCATTAGGGCACTCCTGAGTGAAATGTTTAAAAGACCAGATTGTTTAGTAATTGTTAGCTTTTAAGGTCATGCTGACTGAGGACAGCTCATTACATATCTCTTAAAGTACACCAATTTAGACTCTTAATTTTGATGCTGAGGAGAGTCTGAAGAAAGTGTGGTAGGCTAAGTGCTGTGTTTCTGCATAAATAGTATTTATCCAAATACCCAAATGAAATCTGTCCTTTGGAGTATTTAGAAAACAGAAAGGAGCCCAGGTTTTTCTGTTGATACTTCTTTTATGGGATTCTTTTTAGGTAGATCTTAGATTGACACTTGTAGGAAAAAAAAATCCTAACAACCCAGAAGATTTGATTTAATACATTTCTCAAAATTTTAGACGTATTTTAGATATTAATGATTGAAAGGGCCAGCAGGCTATAATCTTCATCACTAGTTCATCTTAAAACAGTCTCTGACCCTGAGAAGTGAGAATGCTCATAACTTCTCTCCAAGGTAATACTTAGTATTTCTTGTTGCTTATGTCTAGAGAAGGTTATTCAGTCTTACGTTTTTTATTGGAGAAAGTATTTAAATCTTATTTATACTGGCAGACTGACATGTGAAATAAGATATTAGTACACAAAAGCTTGCTAACCTTTGCAAAACCTGTTAGATGTCTATAGGGATAGCTACAGGATAACCAGAATGTTGAGTTTTGATCAGAAGCAGTAATTGTTGCATGTAAATATTCAAAATTCTCTTGTAAAAAATAGTCATGAACAATGATGATCATGTTGTCTGTGACACTGAGCTGTGATTAATACAGTTATCAAGAGTTCTTCCTCTTGGGAGGGAACAAGAAGTTGGCAAAATCAATCTTCTTTTATAGAAAAACACTAGTTTAGTATTTCTTCAAAAGCAGCTTCCAGTTTCAATGTAATTCTTTGCATTGAGAAACCAGTATTGAGAGTTGTACAATTCGAGTCTCAACTGGAACAGCTTTAGAAAAGATCTTAGAGGAGTTCTCTGTCAGGTTCTTGTGAAGGTCCAGCAACAAATTTACTTAAATCCTAGTGTGACCAAGTCTGTTTAGTGAGTGCTGCATTGGGGTTCCTCCCACTGAAGAACATTAAAGATCAAGTGTCAAAGATTTAGGTGTCACAAAGGTAGACAATATTTTAAAGATTAAATTGTTTTTTACGGTTTCTAAAATTTTCTGAATGTTGACTTGTTTATTAAAAAATATGCTTTTTTATACATGTTTTCCCTGCATTATTTAGAATTTATAGAAGGAGTCTCCCAGTTCAGTGTCAAAGGAGATAAAGAACAGAAATTGAGGTGTAAGTATTTTGATTTTCTTTAACAAAATTTTTCTGATCCTCAAAAAAAAACCTATTGTAAGTTAAGATTAGGAAATTGGCAAATCAGAATTGTTGTAAAGAATGGCAAATCATGAAAGTAGATTGTAAGATTTTTGCACGTTTTGTCCTTTATTTGTGTGAAGATCAGTACTCTTTTCTGCAGGGAAGGTTGGAGGAGGTTGGTTGCTTTCTGAAGAATTTCAGTTGCTTTCTGTTTTTTAAAATAAGTAAATCAATTTAAGAACAGCTTGCCTGTATAGTTCTATGAACTTTAGAGGGCCTAAGAATAGCACTCAATTCTTTGCTACTGCAAGGAAAGTTAAATTCTTGTTTCAGAAACGCATCTCCAGACCCAGCGCTTAGAAAAGAGACACAGGTTCAGTTATGGATGTAGCTTCCAATAACTAAGACTGAAATGTTTAAAAATAAATTCAGTCTTGATGCCAAGTTGCTTGCAGCTAAGTAACCAGATGGGATTTTGAGTCACCTCTTTCCTGGAAGATTGTAATATTTTTTACTGCCTGGGTGCTTTACTTGTGGTGAGGAAGATTTTGTTTTTTGATGTTAATAGAATGCTTTTAGTGCTGGTGCTAAAACAATTTCAGGTGTTTTCTAAAGTGAGTAGGTACTGCTCAATTGCCACCAAATCATTGGTTTATTTATTTTTGATATTTTTTTTTTACACTTCTACAGTTGCTTTTCGCATTTATGATATGGACAAAGATGGCTATATCTCAAATGGAGAGCTCTTCCAGGTGCTGAAGATGATGGTTGGGAACAATCTCAAAGACACTCAGTTACAGCAAATTGTAGATAAAACCATAATTAATGCAGATAAGGATGGTGATGGAAGAATATCCTTTGAAGAATTCTGTGCTGTAAGTAACTTCTAAAGAAAACTTGTGTCATTTATTGGAGAGGGGGAAAAAAGGTGTTGCTCTGGAAAAAGAGTAAGCAGTTTAAAGGTGCATTTTAAGAACTTAAGAGGTTTACTTAACAGAATGCTTAAATGTAGCATTTAATGCTTGAAGGGGTTTATTTCAACCCATGTGGTGTATTTAATTAGTTGACAGCAAGTTTAAAATTCTTTCCTCAAAAAAAGTAACTGAACATTGAATCTGGATCTTTTGAAAATGGCAGTGAGTGTTTACACATTGATTTTAAACAATATATTAAGGAAGATACACTTGATAGCATGGTTTGGCCATTGCTTTTCTTCCCTAATCTTTGAATTTCCAACTTCAGTTCAAACATAACTAGTTTATACTCAGTCAAATGTGTGACTTCTGCAAAAAAGAGGGGGAGGGAGGGTGATGGAAATCTGCCATCCTGCCAACTACTGAAGTGAAAAGTTTCTATTGTTTGGGTTTGGGGGATTTCTTTAAAACTATAATTAATTATTTTTGTGACATGATATAAAAACATTTTTCTGCAAAGAAGTTAGAGCTGTAGCCTGCAGGTGCCTGGATTAGTGCATTACTTGTTTATTTCTTGCACTGGGCTGTCATCCTCCAGCCATCCATCAAGTGTGATGTTGCCTCTTCTTTTGTCTTTGGGCTTCTGCCCAGGCTTCTCACCTTGTGCTACTGATGGATTTTCCTCTTCCTTACTTACAATTCCTTCAGTTTTTGTTGGCCTCCTGACAAGACACTTCTCAGTTCTGCAACCTCTTACTCTTCTTCTTGCATTTTACCCTCTCTGAATCTGGTGCCGTGTATCTACAAAAATGCTTTTTCATTTGTTGTCTTTGGCACATACCATTTGGCTTTTGAATTTTGTTCCTGCATTCTAAAGTGTTCCTCTGACATGGTACCTTTCCTTTTCCTTCTGCTCTGCATGGATCTCACACCTGTGAACACTGGTAATTCTTTCCTGGGTGTGTGCAGTTATGTCAGAAATCCTGCTGCTGTTCCTAAGGCCGCTCCCTTTTCCTGCAAAGATTCAGAGTTTTAGAGGGTGTTTTAGAAGAAACCATTTTATTTAACATGCACAAACATACTACAGGGTCATAATATGAGATGGAGAGGAATGCCAAAATGGTGTTATTTGCACTGGTCTTCAGGCCCTTGAGCATGTAAATTGTACTAATATTGAACTAGCTTGGTTTGTACATAATGGATTTCATCTCTCACAATACTTGTAAAATCTAAATCAGTTCAGAGAGGCCAGGGAAGTACTGCCTTTATGATTGACCTCAGTGCATCTATTGAATGTGTTCTTGGCACCTTGCTAACTTTGAATTCTCATCTTTCTGAATCTTATTTTTCTCCCAGGTTGTAGGAGGCCTAGATATCCACAAAAAGATGGTCGTAGATGTGTGACTCTGTAGGGCACCACCCAACACTTTTGCTTTCTTCTCCATCTCTGAAGATCTGCTCCAGACGTCCAGCAATGCTCTCTGTGTATTTAAATGGAAGTATTTTTCTCTGTGAAGCCACATTTTCCAACATGAGCCTCATGAAGCCAACTAAGTGTTATTGAACTTTTATTCTCTCAATAACTCAGTGTAGCACTTTAAAGTCTGAAGGACAGCAAAGATGGAAAGAGCATATCAGTGTGGCGGAGAAAGGGAAGGGGTTGGCTTTTTAATTTATTTTTCTTCATCTTTTATAACAAGGAAATATCTATCTATATATATATATGTGTGTGTGTATTTATATATAGATATATATGTAGCTTTCTATATGTAGTAGCTAGGTGGGCTTTAATTTAATATACTTGATTCAGAAACAAAACTAGAGTACAAAGTGCCAAGCAGAATATTAACAGTTCAATATATGGATATACATCCTTACTTTTATTTCACACAGTTTTATATATATAGTAGAAGAATGTAAAATTTTAACTGGGTCTTAGGTCAACTCTTTTCCTTTTCCTGTGACTGTTCAGATGTTTCTATATATTGAATGGCTGACAAAGCATTGCTTCTTATTAAATCACCTTAATTACTTTTTTTTGTAACACGGGAGACTAAGTTTATTTATACCTGTTAATATATTACCAGGGACTGTGTCTCTTTGCTAAATAACTTAGTACAGTTCTACTTAATATGAGAATAGAGTTTAATAGTTTAATGCTACTGCCAAGAACTAGTCCTCGTGTGCATATAGTGACTGTAGAATGCTTTGATGGCTGTTAGACTCTGTCACCCAGGAATTGGGAGCAGTTACAGCTGTCCTGAAGCCAAGACAACTTCGCTGTTGTGGGTTCAGTTTAGATACAGCTGCTTAAGGTGGTAGATGCATTCATGATTTTCTCTTGTGCTTAGCTTAATGAAATAAGGATCAACGTAACTGTGCAGGATTCCCATCAACTTATTTTATACAGTACTTAGATTATAAAACGTTCTTGCCACTTAAATTCTGTTGTTTCACCCATGATAGTTTTCCCCCTTGCATTTAAAAAATACTACAGGTAGATAAATAACTGGTAATATTTTATATATATATATGTATATATGATTCATACAGGGGGGAAATCTTGTTAACCTATGCCATAGAGAAGGAAAACTTCACACTATCTAAATTTATACCTCTTGTGGCTCTCCAGTCCTTTTCCTGGAGAATTTTTTTCTTTTCTAGATTTGTCCATATCATAATTTGTAATGGAAGGTAACTTGATCTATTTGTGGGATATAAAAGTAGCGAGCCACGTTTTACAACTTTATATCATCCCTTCCCTTTTCTGCAGTGGTACTATTGGCTGGAAGAAAAACATTTGCTAGATTTTTTTAGGACAGTACATCTTTCCTGTATAGTAGTTTTTCTATTTTAAAAAAAAGTTGTTTTATAATGAGCAGTGGAAAGTGCAGGTTGTCTGAACCTCTTCAGTCGAGCACCTGTCTGCCATAGCTGTTCCTTCAACTGAGTGCTGCACATCATGGGCTCTGTCTGTGAGAGAGAAATCCAGGTGCTTAGTGTCCTTGCATGACATGAAGTTTTGCATGTAGATCGATTTGAAATGTTCCTCTTGTTTACATAATTTGCATAATTAAAAAGATAATGTTGCCAAACTTTGGTAAATGTTAATGTTCAAAACAAAAATCTCCACTACATGTAACTTTTTTCTTCTTCTGGATCAGTACGTGGTTTATAATCCCAGCCAGTGGTTGTATCTGTTCCAGTGTCAACTGCCATGTGCTCTGCTTCAAGGGGGAATTAGTCTTTTGTGAATTTTTGTACATAAGTATTTGTTACAAACATTTTAGCAAATGCTTTCAGTTTTTCTTGCTTGTGCATATCTTGGCTGGCATTATAGGAATTAGTGCTAATGTTATTTCCTTGGGGGGACTGGAAGGGGAGGGATGAGGGTTTTTTTCAGTTTGTGTGGGGAAAAAATGATTTATGTTGAATGTTTAGTTTTTCCTCTGCATGCTACATCATATATTGTGGGAACTATAAGAACCTTCATACTGTATGAATACAAAATAAAATATTTGAATCTTGGCTTGGGTGCTCAGTACCTTTCCTGTTCACCTTAAAGCAGCTCTGCACCTTGCTCTGAAGAAAACTTGTTCATTTTTTTTGTCCATTCCTCAATTAAGATTTACTGAAAAACTCCACAGGGTCCAGTCTACTGAACATTTCCAGGATTTATTTCAGTGTTTCAAGACATGTTGAGGTTGTTTAAAGGCACATCTGGTTCTCTTTGCTTAAGTGTTCAAAGTAGGTAACATACTTTGTTGGAAATCCCTGTGGAAAGTAGTTTAAAAAACAAACCAACCCCCACCCTAACATTAATGTAGGTGGAGAAGGCAGTTCCTGTCTCAGAAAAATTCTGAGCTTTGTGCTGATGACACCAGCCCTCCTTGCACCACAGGTATGCCCTTAACTGCAGCTCTGCGCTGTGCTCTTTGGACCTTCTGGGTGCTGCCCACTCCTTTCTTCTGCTCTGGGTCAGTGTCAGTCCTAATTTAGGATAAACATTAATTTTGTGTGCTCTTGCCTCACTCCCTTATCTTTCAAGCCAATTGAAATAAACATAAGCAGCCAACAAACAGAAAACTGAGCAGGTAGGTGTTCTTGGAGCTGCCTAGAAGGCACGTGCTGTGCCCCTGTATAGCTCAGACTGCTAAGTAGTGTGTGTTGACTCCAGCAAGTCTTAAATCTGTTGACAGCTGAAGGCCTGAATTAATTTGGCTGTAGTGATAATCCCCTACTGTGAAGTGCTATTCTGGAAACTTGGACATTGACCCAAATGCCTACTCAATTTGCTCGTGTGTTTGATAATCTCTTTCCAGTTTGTTTTCATTCCCAAGCCTGAACTGAATTATTTTACAAGACATTTTGCAGAAGGTTGCCTAGCAGGTTTAGGAGAAGAGGGTCAATTTTTAAATCATACTGGGACTGGCCACTAATTTCTTCCCCTACTTTTGTTGCATTGTGCTACTTATGTAATACTTTAAGGAGAGACACAGGACCTTACAGCTGTTGGTGCTCTGGTACACTGGAAAGTACTTAACCTGGTGGCTCTTGGCTTACTAGGCTGTCCTGACAGATAATTTTTAGGAAAATTAAGAAATCTGTATATGCACAGATTCAGAATTTAGTTCAAACATGTTACTTACCTCTTCATCTCACTCTTGTCATGTGATGCATTGTTCCAGCAGCAGACACTCAGTGGACAGCCTGCCACTGAACTCTGCATTCCAGCTGATTCCTCCTTTTCTCAGGAAGATACTAAACCATGATGTGTCATTATAAATGCTTAACTCTGCCAATTCCTTTAGTCTCAAAATAATAAACACCAAGGCTTTCTGAAAAAGCAGCCTCTTAACTCTGATGTTCAGAAAATCTGTAATGAAGCAGGTTTTTGTTTGAGGCTGTTCAATAAAATCATGGACTTTTGATATAGACACAACTTAAAATACCTTTTAATGACTAGACAGAAACATTAGTTGTGTTCAAATCAGACCACATGTCCAAAGGCAGTCAGACTGCACAAACAGTCCTGGCTTTCTTCTGGGCTTCCAGCAGAAATCTGATGGCTCATGTAGCTCTTGGCTTCTCGTGTGTCCAGGAACATGGACTTCTGTCCCCAGTTCTTAGTGGTGCAGCTCAGAACCTCTCAGCTGCTCTGCTGGCCACTGCCCTAATATTGCCATAAACTTTGGATGGAGGACTTCCTGCAGAAGAAGGCATAAATCCAATCAGGAAACAAGGTAATCTGTCACAAAAGCAGACGTGTTGTGCTCACACCTGTGTTAAAAGTGGAGAACTAAACCAAAGGGTGAGAAGGATGGTCAAGGTCAGTCACCCTGTCTTACTACACGTGCAGAGCTCAACTTCTCCTTTCAGAGTGGGCTGTTCCCTTTGGCTTTTGAGACCCTCTAGAGAATGCTGCAGCTGATTCAAAAAGCAGAACACCTTTCTGCAATGTGGTGAGGGTTTTGAAGCTAGAAAGCAAGTCCTGGATTCCCTACTTCTCCCTGCAAATTGTTCTCTTAAAAGCAAGGAGCCAACTGCCAGCAAGGTATTTGCTCCAACTGTAGGTGTGGACAGCACAGGGAAGAGGGTTGAGAGCCACAAAACAGTTTCTCAAACTGCAAGATCTGTATGTAGTGAAGAACAGATAAGAGGACTTACCTAAAATTAGATTGCAGATTGCTGTTCGTGCCATTTTAATGTTCTGAAAAGATCCCAAAATATGAATTTTTCTGTAAAAAGCAAAGCAGCAGTAGTTAATGGAAAGTAACTTAGAAGATTACACAGTTAATAGAGAATTGGAGGTTAGAGATAAATGGGGAATTTTGTATCAGTGTACTAGTTTCATTCCTACACTTGTAAACAAAAAAACCCCAACCGAAACCCAGAAAACCTACAACATCAGACCTGTGCTCTTCTAAATCCTTTTGAAATAGATTTTACCACTTGCAAATTTAACAGTGTAGCACCTTTAGGAGGAAAACGTTCCTGTGTTGGTGAGTGAAACTTCGTAAGAAGGAATTCTTACACTGTGGGAAATGACAGAATTCCAGGTGTGCTGGTGAAACTCTTAATTCTCATATCAAAAGGTCAAATAACTTGTGTCCATTAATTTAGTCTCTTAAATATTGTTTCTTACTACTACTCTACAAGAGATCAATAAAATCTAAGTTACCTTTGTTCCTGGCAGAGGACATGGATTAGCTGAGGGGTTGTGCTTTGCCTGGGAGGAAATCAGTCTGTACTTACGCGTCAGCAAGAACAATGCGTGTCCTGGTCACATTTTCTATGGTGAATTTGGTTTTTCCACCTTTCCCTGCTATTCTCCCTATTGCTCTTGATAGATGATCTCCTTTCAAAGGTTTGACTGAAATGAGAGTAGCATGCCCAGGGTAACAGCAGTATGTTCCTGTGTTGCTGGAAACAACTCACACTACGAAAGCAACTTCACTGGTCAGCACAAATCCATCTGGATTTCAGCTTTTTTTTGACTAGTAGTGCACTCTGCATCCAGTGCTGACATAGGGTATCTGGTGCATGAAAAATCTCCTTTAGAACTGCAGAGGAAGGCACGGCACTTCATGTTGAGGAAATGGAGTCAAAGTGCACCAAGTTAACACTGGTAGAAATGAAGTAGCTCAGGTTTAGATTGTGCTCTACAGGAGACTCAAAGGAGTCCCGGTACTACACAAAATTAGATGTTTCTGGCATTCCTGATCATTGAGGGCAAGTGATAAAAGTGAAGCACGGGGAAAGAAAAAGCAAACCCATACTAGCAGGATGCACATGTGACTTCTTGAATGTTGCAGCAGAAAATACTCACCATCTGTAACTTCAAATGACTCTAGAAAAAGATCGTCTAATCTGATGAGAGCAAGGGCATCCTAAAAGAGCAGGAGATCTGTTATCAGCAGTTATTCTGTTCCAGTACCACAGCTGAAAGCTGCTGTTCTCTTTATACACATAACCTAGAAAATCTAGCTAAAAACCTAGTTAAAGTTAAATCCACTTTTTTCCAACACAATACAAATATTTCCATCTAAAGAACCCTACACAGGCTTGGATGCCCCTGCATTCAGCCCTGCCTCCCTAGCACTAGTGAATCCAGTACAGGTCTAGAGCAAGGAGCAGTGCCTACAACACTGGAAAAGTGGGTTTGTTTTCTCCAACACGCCCAGTTCTATTTAGTACCTACTGGTGATCTGGATGAGGGGATTGAATCCACCCTTAGCAAATTTGCAGAGAGCACCAAGCTGGGTGCAAGTGTTGATCTGCTGGAGGGCAGGAAGGCTCTGCAGAGGGACCTGGACAGGCTGGATAGATGTGCTGAATCCAACAATGTGAGGTTTACTAAGTCCAAGGGCCGGGTCCCATATTTTGGCCACAACAATCCCCTGCAGTGCTGCAGGCTGGGGACAGAATGGCTGGACAGCAACCAGGCAGAAAGGAACCTGAGGGTTCAGCTGACAGCTGACTGAACACAAGCCAGCAATGTACCCACATGGCCAAGAAAGCAAATGACATCCTGGCCTGTATCAGGAACAGTGTGGCCAGCAGGACCAGGGAAGTCATTCTTCTCCTGCATTTGGCACTGTTCAGGCCAAGTACTACACCTTGAGTACTGTGCCCAGTATTGTTTTGGGCACGCCAGTTTAAGAAGGACTTTAAAATGCTCAAATGTGTCCCGAGAAGGGCAGCAAGGCTGATGAATGATCTGGAACAAAAGTCCTAGGAGAAGTGATTGAGGGAGCTGGAGGGGCTCAGCCTGGAGAAAAAGGAGGCTCAGGTAGACCTTATCACTCACTACAACTGCCTGAAAGGAGGGTGCAGCCAGGTGGGGGTTGGTCTCTCCTCCCAAGCAACCAGTGACAGGATAAGAAGACACAGTCTCCAGCTGCACCAGGGGAAGTTTAGGCTGGATATTAGGAAGAAGTTCTTCACAGAAAGTGTCTGGGCACTGGAATGGGCTCCCCACAGAGCTGGTGGAGTCACCATCCCTGGAGTGTTTAAAAGAGGACTGGATCTGGCACTCAGTGCCATGGTTTAGTTGATAAAGTCATAGGTTGGACCAGATGATCTCAAAGGTCTTTTCCGACCTAGTTGATTCCGTGAGTTTTGCACAGACTGGAGGTTATTAGCTTAGGCTTAAGAAAAATGAACAGTCTCTACCAGTACAGAGTACCTCAGAGACAGATTATTCCTTTATGCTTGTCTCACACCACCTATGTCCTCTGTTTATGTGCTGTTTTGAAGGGTACTTTTTTATCTGACATTATCTTCAGACAATGGGTACCTACTCCAGTCACAATTTCTAGATAAAACCACCTAAAGATTTCTCTTTATTTATTTCTTACTCTAATTTGCAGTGAGGCCAGGGACAAATCAGCAAACTGAGGCAATCTCACAATCTGATTGCTGGGAGACTCACCTCTACCTGAAATCCAAGTATAAAGGCTTTCACAAAATCAGCTGCTTTTGTCAGAGCACTGAGGTCCTTTGTCTCTTGGCAAGTCTGCAAGACAAGAAGTTATGTTTGCAAATGAAGACCAGGCAATGTAGGAGCAGAACTTAAAAGATCAGCCCGTGCTTGGAGGGGAGAGAAGAGAAAAGCTGCTGAAAATCCATACCACCAACTGAGTATTTCTCCTTTTGGTGGAGAAAACCCAAAACCAACACAAACTAAACTGCAACAGCAAACAGAAGGAAAAAGAGAAGGATGGTGATGGCCAGGAGAGTTATTCCAATGACAATATTCTAAATATGCCTTAGCAGGTGAATGAAACTAATTTCAAAGTTTTATATTCATGATGGATATGGGCAAAATGGAATCAGGTTTATTAAGAACATAATTACCTTACTTTTCAGCAGACATGATTTTGTATCAAAAAGTGGTGTTAAAATCCCAGGGTTTTCTCCTGCCCAGTTATTGAGTGAAACTGCAGGAGTTCCTGCTCCTCCCTACCTTTCCTCTGAAGTTATTTCTAGGAAGTGTAAATAAGGGATAGTTCTGCCACCTTTCCTCCAGTTCCTGCCATCAAACTTGTGATAACATTTTGCAGTTAGGAAGCAAAATTCCTGTTGTATTTTCACCATTACATCGGAAGATCTCATATGTCAATGCTTGCTAATACAGTGAATCGTATGTCAAAACTTTGGATATGCCCTTAAAAACTCCTAGTGTGAACATTCCTCAGGAGGAATAAGGATAAACAATGAGCATCTACAAGATTTACAGATTTATACTGGTGTCTGTCCCCTAAGGTATTCCAATGCAATCCATTAAAGAAAAATCCCATGCTGTTAAACTACGGGCCCTTATCTGCCACAAACAAAGGCATTGGAAGATTCGGTGCCCCCTTAAAAGAAACTTTAAGTTTACTGTCAGGTAAGTATTTGGTAACCTTAAAGAGCTGGAAAACACTGAATTACAAAATTGTATCTAAGACATGGATGAAAATTCTTCCTTAATGCTATAGTACATAACTTTCTCCTACAAAAATTGAAAACTCCCACAGCTTCTGCAGGCTCCTTCTGGAAGAGAGTTCTATTTTTTTATTTTACTTGCAGTAACTATTAGTTCTAAGCAATAATTGCCAGATTTGATCCCTGGGGAGGTGACACCACACAGCTTCCATTTTTCCAAGCGTTATATGAGATTTATAACTTCTCAAGTCTTTAATCTAGTCTTTTAATCTGTGGACCAAGAACACCCATGAGGAGAGGACCTGCTTTTCAGGAGGCAGAATCGCAGAATGGTAAAGGGGTGGAGTGTACCATAAAATCATCTAATCCCACGGGTAGGGATACCTGTCACTAAACCAGGCTGCTCAAGGCCTTCTCCAGCCTGGCTTTGAACACTGCCAGGGCTGGGGCAGCCCTGGGCAACCCGTTCCAGTGCCTCACCACTCTCACAGTAAAAAAACAATTCTTCCTAACATCCACACTAAACTTCCAGTTTGTACACGTAACTCCTTGTCCCGTCACTACAGTTCCAGGCACAAAGAGTGCCTTCGAGGCCCCTTCAGACATCGGAAGGCGCTACACAACATTCTGCACACAACCTTCTCTTCCAGTTACCGGCGAAGGCAGAAGAAGTTGCTCCCCTTACCTTGATCTCAACATTTCTGGTTTTCAAGTTGAACCTGATTTGAAGCTGCAGATGCTCTACGATAGGCGTGAATATCTTCATCCAGTTCTCCTTAAGCGGCGTGTACCTGTTGGCCGGCACCGGGATCTTCCTCAGCTCACCTTTCCCGACCTGCCGGAGGCGACAGACCGCAGGCCGTGAGGCCAGGCACGGCGGAGAACCGCCGGCCGTCGCTTCCCCGGCTCCCCGCGTACCCCGAGCGCCTCGGCGGCCACGGGCGGGAACGACGGCCGCTTGCTGGGCCGCGGCTCCGCCGTGTCCATGGCGGCTCCCGCCCGCCGCTTCCTCCGGCTCCGCCGGGACACGACGCTGGTGAAGGCCCCGCCCGCTCCCGGCCCGCTCTCCATGCTGTCCGCACAGCGCGTGGCCCCGGAAAGAGCCGGAAGGGGCCGGAAGGAGCCGGAAGGAGGCGGAAGGGGCCGGAAGGAGGCGGAAGGGGCCGGAAGGAGGCGGAACGCACCGGAAGGAGCCGGAACGCACCGAAAGGAACCGGCGGGCGCTTCCGCCGGGCCGGGCCGGGCCCGGAGTGGGGCGGGCCGGGCCGGGCCGGGCCGGGATGTCGGCGGCCGTGGCGGGGCCGGAGCGGCCACAGGTGGTGTCGCACGTCCAGCAGGCGCTGAGCTACACCGTGTTCGACTGCAAGTGGGTGCCTCGCAGCGCCCGCCTGCTGTGCCTGGGCAGCGCCGCCCGCGGCACCGGCCTCATCCAGCTGTACGAGCTGCACGGAGCCCGCCTGGAGCTGCTGCGGGAGGTGAGCGCGGTGCCCTCGGGAACGGCTGCCAGGCCGCTTGTCCAGAGCCCGGCGATAAAAAAAACAGGAGATGATTTACGCTGATTCGGTGATAGCCTGTGGCTTGTTGATAACGAGTAATCCTAGCGCTCTCCACGACTCCCTGGAAGGGGGCAGCCATGTGGGAGTCTTGTCTCTTCTCCCGGGCATCTAGTGACAGAGCAAGGGGACAAAGATTTAGGCTGCTGAGGTTTAGATTCGACGTCAGGAAAAGTCTCTCACAGAAGGTGTGGGTGATGTTAGATATCGGAGTGGGCTGCCCAGGGAGGGGGTGGAATCACCGTCCCTGGAGATGTGTAAGGAAAAGACTGCGTTTGGCACTCAGTGACAGGGTTTAGTTGGCAAGGTGGTGGCCGGTCATGGGTTGGACTCGACGATCTCTGAGGTCTTTTTCAGCCTGAGGCTGTGATTCTGTGATTTTGTTTACTGCCGTGTTTTGTGGGTTGTTTTCATGTGTTGTGGTACGGGTTTCTGGTTTCTGCCTGTGTTTGGCTTTTTGGGGGGATGTTTTAATTTGTTTGTTTGGGTTTTTTGGTTTTGTTTGTTTGTTTTGTTTTGCCGTTTGGTTGGTTTTTGATCGTTTTCTGGCTTTTTTTTTTTTGGTTGGTTGCTTGGTTATGTGCTTCTCTGTTCGGTTGTTTTTTTCTCTCAGATTAACCTTTGAGTGTTTGCTTCTTCTGAGGCACAGCAGTTCCTCAGGTGCACAAAGCCCCACCAGGCCACAAGAGTGTTTTTCTTCCAGACCAGTAAACACTGACCCTCTGCTTTCCTGTGCAGAAGGACTGAACTCAAAGTGTAACTTGCCTTCGATAGCATTTTGATAGTATGCTGCACCAAATATCCCACGTGTGTTTTGCTGATACTTGACCCTATACATTCCTGAGAACTGCGTGGTCTGTGGGTCTTTTTGCCTTTTCCATGTACTGACACAGACATTTCCTTTCTTTAAAAGATTGAAAAGCCCAAACCTATAAAATGTGGAACTTTTGGTGCTACATCTCTGCAGCAAAGATACTTAGCTACAGGAGATTTCGATGGAAACCTTAACATATGGTAAGCACAGGTATTCTCTGGAAGTGCTTTCACTTAATGTTGTCCATGTCTGTCTGAGCAGAGGTTTCTGTTTGTGGCTTTTGCATGAGATGCTCTCCATGCTGCCCATGGTTGGGACCAAGTGCAAGCTTTGCTGGCTACTGTATTTGGACCATGCCTGTTTTGTAGAAACAACACAGAATTCTGCACCCTGTTTAATTCAGTGCTGCTTCACTCTCATCTTCTGTGTGCAGCTACAAAAACCTGATAAAGTTCTGTGAGGTTGTCCTGTAAGGAGGCTTTTGAATTGGATGCATGCGTACGAGCAAGAGGTTGTGTTCAACCTAAATTTATTGTCTAGATTAAATATGTATTTTTAATCTTGAAATCTCAAATATTTCCTCTAGGTCCCTGAATTATATGTGTAATTAATGTCTAGGTAAATTTATGATCAAATAAAGTGCTAACGTCAAAGGGAGATTTTTTTTATTATTGTCATCATTATTATTATATTGTCCTGTGTCAAGGGTTCTTGTTGGAATAGGAAGAATTACATGGAACAGTTAGTAGCTGAAATGTAAAATAAAATTCTGAAGGATCCTTGAACAATGAGAATCAGTGGAAAAGAACCATGAAATTCATGGCTGGATACGATATTCACCTGAAATTAAAGAGCAGTAGTCAGAACTAGGTGGGAATCAATGAATCAAGTTGTTTTATAAACCTACTGGAAGTAAAGCTAATTGGAGTATTTTGATCTGTAGTGTGGTTCATTTTTGAGCCCAACATAAAAACTGAGTGGTTGCTGTGGTGAATCCCACAACTGCCTTTACAAACAGGGAGGTCCAGAACACAGCAAAACCTTTCCTAGCAGTCCAAAGCAGCAGCTAAAGAAGGAATCAGAGACAGACTCATGGTTCTTAGTGGTGATATCCATATTTGTTCTCACCGTTAATCTGAGCTTTTATGATTTGTACTCAAGTTTCCTTTCATTTTTATACAAATCCTGAGTGTCAAAGAAAAATGCCATGTTTTCTGTTCTTTTTCTTTCTTGCCTAGGAATTTAGAAGCTCCTGAAATGCCAGTGTATTCTGTGAAAGGTCATAAGGAAATCATAAACAGTATAGATGGTGTAGGTGGCTTAGGAATTGGGGAAGGTGCACCAGAAATTGTGACTGGCAGTCGAGATGGTGAGTTAGTGAACTCTGCAAGTCTTTCCAGTTCCTCTGGGCCTGCAAGCTCTTGATGGCAGGGCACAGTCTGTCATCTGAACTAGTTACAAGCTGTTGCAACTAGTTCTTTGTACACTGTCTTTTGAATCTTGCTTGGGACCAATTTTCTCTAATTCTTCTAGAAGCCACAGATAAGCAAAAGGTACTGTTGTCATCGGACATGAGACAGAAGGAACACAAACCAGAATAAATGCAAAATATAAGCTAGAGAAAATATATCCTTAACAAATGCTTTCACTGTTCCTGTTTGGTTATGTGGTTCTTTCTTCTATCCACAAAACACAGTGAGGCTTTCTAGAATTGAAAGAGTTGCTCCTGTCTTTTGAATGATTAGGATGAAAAGCAAAGGGCTTTCCTGGGAAGGTGAACACTGTATGACAGTGTATTCCTAACACAGAATCTATTGTCTTTCTTTCCCAGGAACTGTGAAGGTGTGGGACCCGAGGCAGAATGACACTCCTGTGGCTAATATGGAACCTGTACAGGGGGAGAGCAAAAGAGACTGCTGGACTGTGGCATTTGGTAATTGATCCGATCGTGACCATTCCTCCCTCTCATATGATTGTACTTTGATGATTATCAATGTATTTCAGGATGTTTTGGAATACTTCATTCATTTTGTATGGATGCATAAGTAGCAGGTTTTGCTTTTCTACACAGTTAAATTTATGTGTGTTTTTTTTTTATTCAAAATAAAACAGTTTTGTGGGTTTGTGATAATCAGGTTTTGGACTTGTTCTCTAATCGCTTTTGGTCACCATTTGTAGTTGGACTTGATAGTCTTTTCCAACCTAAACGATTTGATGTTTCTGTGGTTTCACAGATAAGCTGTGCAAGCTTTCTTTATGTGCCTAGGAATGTAAAAAACAGTATGTCCAGCTGTGTGGTCTTGAAGGAGTGTAAATGTTGCCATGTAGAGAGAACCCATCACTGTTGTAGTGTACTTCTAGCTACCCAGCATTAAGGAGTTAATTTAATAGAAGACCCCTTAAGAGCTAATTTAAGAAAACAGCAATGCTTGATATGAGCTCTGCATTTCTTTTTTATAGAGAGCAAAGCTGCTTGTGTCCTACACAAGATTTTTCTAGACCCTTTGGGTTTGAAAACCATCCAGTTCACCACATCTTATTATCTCAACAGTAACTTTTTGTTGTTGTATAAACGTAAGGTGAAACTGCAGGCCTGGGACTTCCAAAATTTACAGGCTAAAGAGGTTTTATGTTTTCTGGTTGATTCTCTCTCTGCGTCCAGGCAATGCTTACAACCAAGAGGAACGTGTTGTATGTGCTGGATATGACAATGGGGATATTAAACTGTTTGACTTAAAAACCATGTCACTACGATGGGAGACCAACATTAAGAATGGGGTAAGGAAAAGCATTTTTCATTCCAGCTCCTATGCAGAATGGAAAAATTAAAAGGACTCTGTCTGTGTGAATCTTACCCAGAGGATGTTTCTGCTGAGATTGTACCAAGGAATAATTTTCTTTAGGCTCAGCAAGTTGTACCCCTCACATTCTTGATTGGGAAAGGATGGGGTATTTTTCAGTGGATTCATGTTTTCAGATGAACTCGTTTATTTCCTGTTTGGTGATGATATTATTGTGGAAATAAAAAATTATTAATACATATTTACAAATCACAAAGCATCCATTTTTTTAACAGTGGCTAAGTTACATGACTGAATTTCTCTTGTTTTATATCCAGGTTTGCAGTGTGGAGTTTGACAGAAAAGATATAAACATGAATAAGTTGGTGGCAACATCGCTTGAGGGAAAATTCCATGTTTTTGATATGAGAACTCAGCATCCAACCAAAGGTTTTGCATCTGTTTCAGAGAAGGTATGGGGAGACTGAGAATTTCTAAATAAGAGACAAACTTTCTAAATTCATGCTGTCAGATGATTACAGGTATAGTACAGATAGGCAAGAAATGATCAGGTTACTTTATAAAACTTTTTTTTGTTGTTTGGTTTTGGTTTTTGTTTAGTGAACAAAATCTGGTGATAATTCAGTAAAAGGCACTTTTGCCTTGTGAAGTTCTTTAGGACTTCCTTTTTTTTGAAAAATTTCTACTCAGTATCTCTAAGTATGTCTACTGAGTTTCAACTTAGTATGTCTTAGTATTTTCCATACTATCATTCAAAGCAGATAAGGTGTTGAAGGTATTTTATTCTGAATCAAAGAATTTTTTTACAGGATTGTTGTGGGTCTAGTGTTAGCTAAATGGCCAGTGTACCCACTAGAATTATTTACTCCTTTCCTTCTGTGATATAGGATTAGGAGGAAGGCAAAACAGGCTCAAACTTTAAAGGGTACAAAGAAAAACTTTATTACTAGAAACTATAAGAAAAAATAATAAGAATCAGAATAAAACTTTCAGAACACTTCTCCTCCCCCCACAACTTCTTTTCTTTCACACTGGCAACATACAGAAACACATTAATCAGTTTATCATCTCTAAAACTAGTCTTCCACTAATTTACTTGGGAGAGGAGACTTGTCTTCAGTCTATGGAGATTTCTACACAATAAAACAGTTTTCTCATGGCCTCGATGTAACAGTGATCAGCCGCCCAGGAGAATGGAAATCTGGTCACTCTGTAAAAATCCTTTCCTCAACTGACAGTCTTCCCACGACTTTTATTGAGGACCATATCAACTTACACACTTTAAGGATTGTAAATAGTTCAAACATCGGCTCTCTTAGTCTTTGAAGACGGAGGTCCTCCTTCTTCCCTTCCCTGGTGGGCAGCAAGGGTCTTCTCTCTATTCAAATTTCATATAGGATCACAGCCATTTCAGTATCTGCTTACTTTAACACAAATGCCCCTGCTCATGTCTACAGTTAGAACATTTCACCCACCCCATAGAGCATTTCTGTGAGTTACAGAAACACGAAAGTCCCTTCTCCATGGCTTAAAAAAGAGAAATTTCAGTCCAAGAGTGAGGCATCTCCCTCAGTCCCTTTCACCTGGGACCTGGCTCTTCCCTTTGTCTGACCCGGGTGTTTTCATGCTGTTTTCTGTGCCTATCTTCCTCTCGGTCCTTTTCTTTCACTCAGGATGGAGAGAAAAGTGTCTCAAAGTCTCATTCTGAGTTAATACCTTGCCTGAGCAGCAGCTGGAGTAGTTGGGGTGGAGTATTTCGGGGGGCTGGCCCAAGATAGCAGGGGCCCAGTGAGAAAGGGTGGTAGCTGCTCTGGCTACATGACTGTTTTCTGGTTTTGTTATATTCAATTCCAGCCACGGCTGATGGTCTTCCCTTCCTGTGCCTGGCAGGCAAAGAGGGGCCCAGGCTGGTCTTACCTTCTGAGAGGCCAGAAAGGAAAGAGCCTTCCCCAGGTTTTTTCCTTTTTATATGTGTGTTTCACAAAGGCACATAAACTTTCTCATTGGTGTGACAATGTGTCAGGATTAAAAATGAGATACCAGGTAGTTCCTGTCAGGTCCAAAGGAGACTGCCCAGGTCCTGACAGGGAACTATTTCAGGAAATTTATACAAACCACCATAAGAATAAAACAATAAATTTATTTATTTATAAATAATTTTGTAATAAAATGTGAAAACAGAATTTGTTGTTCATTTAGTGCATTTAAGCTTTTCCTTGTGGTCATTTGCAGACAGATATGCATTAAGTCAGAGGATGTGTTGGGGTTTTTCCTGAGTGATTTCTATTGCTGTATGATCTTCGTGCCCTGTTGAAGTTTGGGTTGTTGACTTTGTGTTGTGTTTGCACAGGTTTGTAGCACATTCCCTTCCAGTAATGATTTTAAGAGATACCATACAGTGAAATTATCTATCCACTATGGGAAGGCTGGGCTCTCTCCATACAAGTGATCTCTGTTTTAAGATTCTGTGTCCTTTCCTATGAAGTTCATCCCCAAATGACTTCTCTACAACGCTTATTTCCTTTTATTAGGCACAAAAATCTACCATTTGGCAGGTTCGGCACCTGCCACAGAACAGAGATGTATTTATGACAACTGGAGGATCTGGGAGCCTTCATCTCTGGAAATAGTAAGTGATCACTTCTCCAGGCAGGAACCATTTAATGTTTTAAGAAATAATTGTTTTGAAAATGGTGTGTGGGGTCCTGCTTCCAACCTCAGAATACCTGGTTAAAATTATCACTTACAGATGCAGTAGAATGGGTGATTTCAGTGTCAATACTTGATCTGTATTCTTGAATTAATCCCTAAGAGAATGTGACAGCTCAGGTGAATCTTGCCCTTGTTGTCATAATGTAATGAAGATCTAATTATATCCTTGGTTAACAAGGTGATAAATGGGAAAAAAATGGCTTTCTTAAAATTCTAATATGTTAGCAGTTTCATTTGAGAAGAATTTTGAAAGCCTTGACTAAATGATTCTTATGTTTACATTTTCTTACATTACATGGAAAAATAATTTAATTGTCCTAAATGCAATAAAGTTGGTGCATTAAGTTTCAGAAGCATAGTTGTGATGAAATTTTTCTGCCTGTAGTAAAAGCCAACCAGTTAAAAAATTAAGAGCTGTAGGATAGGGCTGTCAGAATTCAAAATTTCCTGCTTCCTTTTTTCTTTCATGAAATATCTACTAAAGCATGTGGTGTAGATATAGCTGGATATGATTATTCGTTACCTTTAAGACACTTATTTGCCTTATCTGTATAGCAGGAAATAAAGAGGATGATGGTGATGTGTTTGTATCAATAATTTCCTAAGTAGTTGTTTGCATTTTATTTTTCTCATTGGCAGTGAGTACCCAGCCCAGCGCTCGAAGAAGGATTCGGAAGGATCTGAGATGGGGGTGGCAGGGTCTGTTAGTCTCTTGCAAAATGTCACTCTGTCAACACAGCCCATCTCTAGCCTGGACTGGAGCCCTGACAAAAAGGGACTGTGTGTCTGTGGGGCTTTTGACCAAACTGTGAGGGTGCTGATAGTTACAAAGCTTAACAAAATTTGACAAGAAAACTAGAATTTCTGATGGGAAAGCAATATAATTTGCAGTCTGTAAATATGGGAGGGGGAGCCTTTCTATTTCTAATTTAATTTCTTCCTTAATAAAACTGGATTAAAGAAATAAAACCCAGATTTTTCTACTGGAAGTTCAGATGTGTGCAGTTAGAGTTTTGCTGATTTGCTGTGATGACTTGAAGTTGCCTGGGCACAAAATTTAACCACCTAGAAATGTGAATTTACACTTAAAAATAAAATGTGCCTTTGTGTTAACACAGCTCTGTAATTTCAGAGTTCACTTGGGTTTGTGTTCAGTTTATTCACAGTGCAGATCTCTTCACACTTGTTAAGTGGTTTGCTTTACTATATATAGTATTGTCCATGTACATTCATGCAGTGGGAACTACAACAGAAGCTATTTGTGTTATTGGATTCATTAATTAGAATGTTTGTTAAAGTGATTTAGGATTCTTTAATACAATAGAGAAATTATAATAATGGCTAAAATATCCAAGTTTAATGGAGTAAGGTTTTTATTGAAGCTCATACTGAAATTAAACTGTCGAGCAAAATGCACTGTTTTATTATTTTAGTTGGGTTTCCTATCAAGTTTGTATGTTCTGTTGTTTCTACATCTGTTTTCAAGTAGATGTTCTACAAATAAAATTATACATAATGTTTTCTTAATATGAGCAAAGTATATTACTCAAATATCCGGAGATTTAGAGAAGTAAGGTGTGTAGAAAAACCTCACAGGCTATTAAACCCTAGACTTCGTGGAATGGAGAAATCCTTCATGCCTGTGTAGCACAGGGTGGGCAGGAGGAACATTGCAGTAGACCATAAACACAGTGTGTTTGTGGAAGTCCTTGGTTTTAGTAGGTCACTGGTACTCTCCTCTAGCTTGTCTACAACTCAGGTTCTTATATCTCAGATTTAGCAAGGGCCAGCAGGGATGAAAACGCAGGCAATGTAGGCTAAATATTTTGTTGAACACAAAGATTGATGAGATTCAGCTGTCTTCCCTAAGACTGGATGGTTTGCTTGCAAGTGTAGTATTTAGTATAGAATTTTTTGACCCAGGTAATCCCATCTCCTTTTGTGTGTAGTGTAATGTAGAGAGCATATTATGAAATTATTTTAAATGTCCTTCTTAGGGTGCATTCCAGCAGGAGGGAATAGGGGAAACCATTACTCTGCACTCTTGGCTGCAGCTTGCTTTCAGGTGTGGAATTCAAAGAATTCAAGGGCTTTGAGTCTAAAATGCTCTGATCAAAGATGGCTTCCATTAGCTTTGTGCTGTAAATAAAATATACTCACTGAAAGGTGTGAAAGGCAGTGGAAATAGATGGAAAGATAGCTTCTCTCTTTAACAATAACTCTGAGTCAAGCACAGAGTAAGGGGAGAAAAAGCTCTCAGTGTAGGTTCCTGCAAGGAAAAACAAAAATCTCCTGAGCCCAGGACTGGGCTCTTGATGCTATTTTTATGTACTTGTCCTGCGGCAAAATGTCCCTTCTTTATTCAGACATTTCCAGGGAGATCTCCTAGTGGGATACAGCTTAGAGCAAGAACTATTAAACAATTCTTAAAGCTTCATGGGCCTCAAAAATATGGAACGTGTTACCTCTGTGCACTTAATTTTGAGATTCGTTTTATGTCTTGTTTTGAAAATGAAGGAATGTGTTCCCCTCATGAGTAGCTGGTTTCATGAAAACATGACAGTTTTCATATCAGGAGCTTGCAAAAAACTGAGAGCTGGAAGAAAGCTCAGATGGAAGGTGGTGTGTCCTTGTTCCTTAAAGGTAAGTGGCTGTACCTGTGTACCTACAAAATGAAAGGCTGGTTGCAGAGAAGAGCTGTTGCTTGCACCTGTACTGTGCATTATCTCCTCAGCAGATTGTATTTCTGCTTCTTCCAGGCTAAACCAGAAACTTAAGCAGACCAAAAGCTGCCTTTGGCAGCCCAGCCTGCTCTATTTATAGTCCTTACCCGTCTTGCTGAAGAGTGGCACCTTGCCTCTGCAGCCTGCAGAGCTAAAGGGTGTTCTAAATAAAATCATAATGCGTCTGGGATGTCATGCACAGACCAAATGCTCTCTGACACAGCACTGAGGAGTGCTCTGGAAAAACCCCTGCCTCGCCCAAGGCCAGAAAATGGAATGTGCTACCAAATTTGGAGTGACTACATTGAACAAGTGTATCTGCCTGGCAGCTATCGCTTGTTTCCTGTGCAAACCATCCCTGCGTGTCATGGAAGGAAAAAAATCTTCATGGGCATGACTGCAGCCCATACACAGCAACATGTTACGTGTTTTTTGGGGTTGTGCTTTGTGGTTTTTTTAACAAGATGCTGCCCAGATCCACAACTATCGGGTCTGGGTTTTCTGTTTCACACTGATATAATTATTTTTAATTTCACCATTTGTACACGTCCTTGGTGATTACAGCCCTCCGGGGTTTGATTGCATGGAGTCAGTATTTGCATGCAGTATATAGTTTTCATCAACAAAAAAAAAAAATAATTTACATTTTAGGCATGACTTGGACTGAATTTTAAGCAATGTAAGGCAAGTGGTAACTCGGTATGGGAAGCTACAATGCTGTGTTCTCACCTGTTCACAACCACTGATTCTATTAGGGACATCATGGAATTTGTACAAAGAAGGAAGATGGGATCTGCATAGAAAAAGACATCTCTTCAGTGATTCCTTCAGAGACAGCAGACACAGCCTGTCAATACAGTTCAGCTCATCTTCCCCAAATTACTCCTTTCAAATAGAGTTGATAGCAAAGAGGGATTGTTTGGTTAAGCTGGCTGATTTATAAGTAAGAGGCTTGTGGCCTGCATATTCAACTCTGTAATTAAGTTGTCTGAAGTTGGTATTGACAAAGTGCCAGGAAAGTACATTGATTTTCTGCTTTTTTTACCCCATTATTAATCCTTTTTCTTGCTTGTGATGCTTTTGCTGTCAAGTTCTCAGTAACATGCACTCTAAACAGAACTGCCCACTCCTCCAAAATGTTCAGACCACAGTCTGTATATCTAGCACATATTTCAAGCCTTTATATAGGCAAAATATTTTGCAGTAGCAAACCCAAGTCCCAGTACTGTGAGCAAGGGCAGCTGTTGACTCAGGCAGGAGCCAAGAGCTGTATCACTTGGAGTGCATTGTGAAGAGCAGCTGTGGGACTGCAGTGCAGGTTCAGCCCAGAGGAACGACAAGACAGGATTTCTGTGGAACTGGGCCAGAACTATTTGGCGACTTGGTGATGGTGACCAGTTCTAGCCTTAGCTGTGAAACATTTCTATTACTTGCTGGCCTTTCTGGGAGGACCTGCTTCTCACAGCACAGCCTGCCTTTGGGAGTTGCACAACATTGTCCCACAGAGAACCCTGGAAGTGGACTAGTGTTTCCTGATGGCTGCAAGAGTATCCAGGGTCTCAAAGTCAGTGAACAGCTGCCTCACATTCTGGTCTGTCTCCTCCTCAGCCACAAAAAAGGCAATTGTCACAGAAGTTTTGTGGGACCCTGCAAGAAAGGTGATCAGAGCAGGGCATCTCTTCCCAATAGTATTCTTCAGTGTTACATTTTTAAATGGTTGATCTGGGCCAACTGGCCCAATGCTTTGCTGATGTGATTCAGGACTGTAGCATGAGTAGGAGGCAATAAGTGTGTGGCAGCCCTGCTTTGGAGACAATTTCAGTTTAATGGTATGGTCCCATCCCACATTTTATCAGTCAGTCTCTGAGCAAAAGAATGAGCCCATTGCTGTTCAGCTTAGTACCACTACAGCCTCTGGGACAGATTTATCTTCAAAGAGTACTTTTCTCTCTTTCCAAGAGATCTCCCCCTCTCCTGCCTGTACTCCTCTGCCTCTGCAATCTTAGTTAAATCTTCTGTCACCATCTCCATATCTGGGGATGTGCAGAGAGAGCTGAGGTGCAGAACCATGTGAAAGCACCTGTAAGTTCCCTCTTCTGTTATGCCTGGCAGCAAAAACAGCCTGTGGAGAATGTATGGATTGGGGCCTCCTTTCTAGAGCAATTCTACTTTTGTCAATGTGCAAGAGGCACCCAAGGCTGAGAGTCTTGGCTTGGAACCCTGACTTTCTTCTGGGGTAGCCATGTATATTAAGGAGTGTTTTGATTGTCTAGAGCTTAATGATGGTGACAGAAGGGTTGAGCCTTTATGGGTAAAAATCAGGGGGTCAGGCCAACAAGTCAGATACCCTGGTGGGAATCTGTTAGAGATTATCCATCCAGGGTGAAGAGGCAGATGAAAGACACTATAAGCAGCTGGGAATTTCACAATGGCTAGTCCTTGTTCTTGTGGGGGACTTCAACTTACCAGATGTCTGCTAGAAATACAGCAGAGAGGAAACAGTTGAGAAGTGTCCTGAAGTGTGCAGCTGAACAGAGTGTTGGCTGGAACTTCGGAAAAAAAAAAGAGTTTATGACCTGTGGAAAAAGGGGCAGGCAACTCAGGAGGATGAAAATGTCAAGAAGTTTTATGGAGAGAGAAAATTAGAAAGGCCAAAGCCGAGACAAAACTTAACCTGTCTACTGCCACGCAATTAAAAAAAAAATTAAAAAATCAATCTTAATCACATCAGCAACAAATGGAGGGCTAAGAAGGATCTCCATCCTTTATTGGATGCCAGAGGAAACACAGTGACAAAAGATGAAGGTAAAGGCTGAGGTACTTACTGCCTTATTTGCCTCAGTCCTGAGTAGAAGACCACAAGTCTTACAAAGAGCAGCTGAAGGAGCTGAGGTTGTTTAGCCTGGGGAAAAGAAGGTCCAAGGGAGATCTTATTGTTCTGAAAGGAAGTTGTGGCCAGATGTGGGTTGGCCTCTTCTAGGTAACAAGCAACAACATGAGGAAGTGGCCTCAATTTGCACCAGGGAAGGTTCAGATTGGATATCTGGAAAACTTTCTTCACTGTGGTGAAGACACGGTAATCGAGCTTTGGAAAAGGCTGCCCAGGGACATGAAGTCACCATCCCTAGCAGTATTTAAAAGGACCATGTACATGTGGCACTTAGAGACATGGTTTACTGGTGGTCTTGGCAGTGCTGAGTTAACTCGATGATCTTTCCCAAGGATTCTTTTCTAAACAATGGTATGATTATATGGTTCTTAAGCATGGCAGTGAAGCTGAGTATTTTTCATCAGTATGGAAAGTCCATCAGCAGCATAAATAAGCACAGGCAAGCTCTCCTAGGTAGCTTGTGATTTTAAGGTTATGAAACATTGAAAACATTCTCTGAAGCGAGAGGACATGTGGGTTGCAGAAGAGCAGTAAAGCCTACAGAACAGCAACTGAGACATGATGGGACCTTTTCATGTGAGAGTGGATCAGAAATAGTAGCTCAGACTGTTTACCAGATTACATTGTATCAGTTGCTCACTAACAGACTGTTACAGCTTTGCAGCTGAAATTACTTTTTCCTTCAAGTAAATTCCTAGTTAACTCCCTGAGTCCCAGCTGTTTTTGGAGTTCTACTTACAGTAGAACCCACCACTGGCAAAATTCAGGTAATTGCAGATAATGAAACCAGTTCAGTTGCCTCCAAAGCTAAACCTTTTATTTTTAGGTCATCAGTCTTTCTGCAGAGATGACAGAAACCCTCCTTTATTTCTCTCTGACACAGCTCGACCAGGCAGGATTTTGTGGTCTGTTCAGTAGATGTGAGGGGCAGACACTCCTGTCTTGCAGAAGTGTGTGATGGCACAGGCCTGTGCCATCTTTATATCAGGCAGAGTTTCCCCTTCCTGACGTTTCATTCCCTTCCTCCCATATCCTGCTGTTGCAGAGTGTCCAAGAAACATTAACAGCAGCCACGCTGAGTTAGGCCAAAGACTTCTATCCTGCTTCAGTGGGCATGTACAGATAAAAAAATATTGAAACACACTTTAAAATGAAAACTACAATTGGGGTCATAAGTTTAATTTAGTCCTAAAGTTGTCTTAGGCTTTCTGCTGAAACAGAGTACAAAATATGTTATTCCATTGAATTTAGGAACGGGAGCTAACAAGTGAGGCAGGTGGAATGATAATGCATTTGCAAAACAAACCTCAATTTCTACTACAATTTGCTTCCAAAATCTTTCACTTTGTAAAAATATTACAGCTTTACATACTAATTGGAAGAAATGCAGTCTTAGAATAGTATCAGAACAAATACTCTACACATGAGAGATTGCTTTCAATTTATTTCTACACTTTCCATATATAAATGCCTTTAACCTAATAGATATATATACATTCAGTAAATAAGGCTTTGTATGTAAAGTAACCCAGTACTTCACCACATCCTGTCATTTAATCTAGCTGGCATGAACACAAGCTCTTTTGATCTGTACCAACTATCACTATCTCAGTGTAGATCTCATACTCCCTATCTGTTATTTTAAAAAAGCTTTAATTAGAGGGCTTAAACTAGTCTTATTGAATTATGTTATTTTTTCCTCCCTAAATCAAAGATACACCAATCTCAGTTTTCCTCTTTCCATGTACTTTTGCATCTGTATTTTGATTAGAAATCTTGTGTTTTCGAAAGAGAAAAAGAGACTGTGTTTAGTAGGTTTAAAGCCATTCTAATTTAATCTGAATATAGAAAAAAAAAAGGCATTTCCAGAGCATTTTAACTGAAAGGTGAGGCTAAGTTCACTTGGGCTTAGGCTGCCACATACGCTGCCCATAAATTCAGCAAAGTGTAACAGAACATGGAAAATTTTGGAGGTAACATTTCTTTTCCACTGTGTTAATGTCACTATAGAATTTTTAATTGCTGAAAATGTGGGTTATCCTCAAGACTCTCTTCCCCTTCTTACCCCATCTAGCAAGTAAGAAAAACAAAACTGGCAGCCAGATAGATACCTTGGTCTCTCTTTCTGATCTCACCATCTGCATTGTAGTAAATCACTGTAAAATCACTAACCCTGCCCTCCCTCCCTGCATACATCTGGTCTCAGCAGAATTTAGGCAGAGACATAAATTCCCATAAACAGGGCATCGAGCCAGGCAGCTGCCTGTCACTGTCCTTTGAGGAATGTTTGTCTTTTGATTTACCAGAGGAAGCCTTGGGTACTCACCCTTCTTCCACCAAGGAACAAGTGAGCGTCAGGCAATATTGGCAAGCAGATGGATGTTTGTGCTTCAGTTTACTCCTGCTACACCCTCTTCTGGTAACTCACTGGTCTGCCCACACATGGGATTGCAGATTCATTAAATTACACTGCAAAGAAATTAGATTGCAAATTCATTATATTACACTGCCAAGAAGTGGGCCTCACAAAAACAAAATGCCTATTCCAAAAGGCCCAAGGTGCCCTTCAGAGACGTGTACTACACACACAAACATCTCCCAAACTAGTCTGCTTGCCAGATTTTTGGTCTGATTTTAGAGTCTGTATTTTTATCCTGCCAATGGTTTATTAACCGTTTTGTTACAAGTAGCTTCTAGTAATCTTTGTTATATTCACACCAGATTCACAGCAGAAGAATCCATGCTATATTTTTTCATTTACACTGTCTTCTGCATGACGTCTCTCAAAGCTTTGTCAGTGGCATTGCTTCAGGGAGATGGCCATGGCTGGTCTGTATGTCAGGCTGTGGTGCTTTGCATGACCCAGGCTGTATAATGATTCCAGTGAGGCCAAGACTACAGGATTTGGCCTCCACGTTTGCTCCACAAAGAATATTGACTTGTCAGGAATCATTATTTTTTACATACAGCGGATAAGATGCATCACAATAATGCAGTAATTATGTTAAAGGTGCCTGTCACTTTGACTACTTTGGCAAAAATATTCAGGATTGTTTTCTCTTGTTTCAGGAACTGTCACTGTTGGGGCGGGTGTGACATACAAATAGACACACTACATCTCAGAAGGCTAATATCCCCCTCATTACAGCAGTCAACTGTCTTTTATACACTCTACAAAGTTTATACTTTGTTCACCAGTTACAATAAATCAACATGACGTTGATTGGTGTAAAAACCACCACTACCTCGTTTTCCACAAAACTTTTCTAGAAATACTTTTCCCAGCTCCAGGGTTTTTTTCCCTTGTCTCCTTCTTCTCTTCTTAGTCTCCAGACCAACAGCCTTGATAGATAGAATACTTTTCAGAAATAAAACCTTGTCCATTAACCCTCTCTGGCCCACAGACCAGCTGTAAGCCTCTCCACATGGAATGATAAGAGAAAAATTAATAATCATTCATAGGCCTCTCAGTGAAATGGTTTCCATTATGTACTATATACCAGTACAGCTTTTCATGGATAGACTTGTCTATAGATATACATATATAATATAATAAAATAATATATTTTCAGAGTGGCACCAGCATAAACCAATTGAATTATATGAGCTATATCTCTACCAGATTTTAGCTGGGATAAATGTGAATTCTTGACTTCTCACTCACTGCTCTTGAAAACCAAACAGGCAGTACAGCCCTTTTAAGCAGAAAAGGAATGTTTTTATACCTAATAATCTCCTGAGTGAATTGGCTCAAGAAATTCCAAGGTTTGGCACTCAGTGTAGGTTAACTGAACAAAAGTATAAATCTGTAGTAGTCCAGAGCCAGTAGGAACAAATCTATAACAAATGTAAACCAGTAGAAGGAGACAGAGCCACGCTGTATGGTCGGGGAATGCAGAGCATAGTCTGTACTGCATTAATGCTCTACATGGATACAATCTTCTACAAACACAGTTGGCTGAATCTGAACATTGATCAGCATGTGTTGCATTTTCCTTTGATCTTGTAATTGAAACAAAATATTGGGTATAGGAAATCAGACTCGGGCAACAATTTCTATCTAACATTTGGTAAATCAATTAGTCTATCAATCAAATCCCCTCTCTGTATTTCCTGTTCTGTGACATGTGAATACTGAGGTAAGAATGAACTAAACATATGTTAAGTAGACATTTGGCATACTAGAACTGCAAAGTATTATTCTATTGATGAGTGCAGGTCTTGCTAATTCTCTGCTACCCTTTAGAATATTCCATTTCTGAACATTTTGAAAAGAAAACTCTCCTAAATTCCCTTTTATTTACAGTACATAATTCTGTAGCTGTACTAGTAAAAATTAACATGAGAAAACAATTAAGACTGTGTTTTTTGAAATAAGAAATGGCTAAGAAAATGCAGTGAAAGTCTGTATTATTACACTAAAATATTAGCTCACAATAGGGATACCATCCTCTACCCCAGTGATTCTACTACCTATACGTGTCCCACATATAGCTGAAAGGCTCTTAAATAATCCCTGTGACTGCTGCTTTTATAACACTCATAAACCCCAGGTTTTTATTCATTTGCAGCTACTTTTGGTTGAAACAGAAAAGTTAAACCTCCAAATCTCCTGTAGGAAAAGGAGACAAGATGTAAACAAGTAACAATGACATCTTAAGAGCTTTAGGTAGGCTTCTAACTCAGACTAGGGAGAAAGACTCTCATTTGCAGTACATACTGATTTAATTAGAATTGACATAGCATAGCCCTTAGATGATGTAAACCAAATTGTTAAAAGGAGGCTCAATTTTGTGGTATTTTTAAAAGCATTGAAGGTGCAGGGAGGTATACTGAAGATAGGTCAGATCCCCGACTTCTACTCCTGTTTCCCCTTGAGCTATAACTCTACTTTCCCCAGCCTTGAACTTGTCCTTCTCCAGAAAAGGACCTGCTTTTCCATTTCTCTAGAAACTCTGCTGCTGAGCAAGCTAGCTCAGCACATTCCCTTCAGGCAACCAACCACAGTTTAGTCAGCCACATACAAACTCCTGGTAATCTATAGCTGGGAGGAGGCCCTTTTCAACTATGATGAAGGACTCCAGTGATCTTATCGTGATCTGCCTTGGAGAGGATAGGCAGCAAAACCTGAGTTACAATAAACTTCAGATGAGATTGTGAACAGGAGGCAAAAAGAAGTCTTTGGCAAGTAATACCAATACTTTTGATCCAGATACTTACTTCTGCTTTACTATTTATCAGAATGTAAACTTGTAAAATGCGGATCTTGTCTTTGGGAGACACAGATATGTTGGTACAATCTTCCAGTCAGTGAGCTCTTGTGGTGGAGAATTATTAATCCACTGCATTTTGAACATAGATTTATTTGCTGAAATCTTACAGAACCCTAGAATGACTTGGGTTGGACGGGACCTTAAAGATCCTCTATATCTAATCCCCTGCCATAGGCAGGGACACCCACTAGACCAGATTGCTCAGAGCACCATCCAGCCTGGCCTTGAACATTTCTAGGGGTGGGGCATTCACTTCTCTGGACAACCTGCTCCAGTGCCTCACTACACTAACAGTCAAGAATTTTTTCCTAAGACCTTATCTAAAACTATGCTCAGTTTGGATCCATTCCCCCTTGTCCTGTCGTCACATGCCCTTGTAAAAAGTCCCTCTCTGTCTTTCTGGTGGGTTCCCTTCAGGTACTGGAGGCTGCAAATAGATCACCTCTAAGCCACTTCTCTTTCAGGCTGAACAACCAATTCCCTCGTAGAAGAGATGGTTTCTCTCTCCAGTCATTGTGGTAGCCTCCTCTGCACTTGTGGAGAAACACAGTGGAAAACACGGCCAACAACACAATTAGAAAATAACTCTCACTTAAGGGTGAGGCAAACATGTGCAGTGTCAAGCAGGAACCAGTGCAGACCCCCTGGGATGACTCCATGTAATCTCTGGCTTTAGAAGACCATCTCTACAAACAGCTCGTGCCTCCCTTTTTCCAGGAAGCAACTGCAAGAGCTTGGGAACAGCTGGAGATATGTCATGCCAGCTGTTTACCTTCTCCACTCAGAGGATCCAGTGGCTGGAAAGCACGTTCCTGCTTTAAAAGAGCATCTCCCCAGAATCCCAGAAGAAAAGGGCCCAGTGTGTGTCTCAAACACTGATATCTGCATGGCTGTAGAGCCAGGGAATCAGACAGGAATCCCATCAGAAAAGGATTCTTGGCAATAACAAAAGACTGCTGGTATTCATGTACTGTGAGGAAGGACAAGTTGTGACAGGAGAAAGGGGCCATGAGGAGGTAGGGCACTACTTTTCTTGGACAAACATCCTTGCTGAAGTTCTTGGAGATAAGTACAACATAGCAGAGTGTAAGCACAGGAATGAGGCCAAGAAGTGGGCCTGGGCTGTAGAGGGGATCAAGACCACTCAAGACCCTTGATAGAATAGACTGTGCATAAGAACTAATTTACATAGAAAGAGAGAAATGAGTCTTTCCTTTCTCCTTTCTCCTTTCACCTTTCCTTTCCTTTCCTTTCCTTTCCTTTCCTTTCCTTTCCTTTCCTTTCCTTTCCTTTCCTTTCCTTTCCTTTCCTTTCCTTTCCTTTCCTTTCCTTTCCTTTCCTTTCCTTTCCTTTCCTTTCCTTTCCTTTCCTTTCCTTTCCTTTCCTTTCCTTTCCTTTCTCCTTTCCTTTCCCACTTCTGTGCCAAGCGTACGATTTCCCTAACCAAACTTCCCGGCTGTTCGCGGACCCTATTGCCGAGCGCACTGACGGAACCCGAGTCCCTTCCCCTCCAGGCCGCTCCTCCCGCTCCGCTCCTTGACGTCACGGCCGGTGGAGGGCGCGGTCCCGCCCCGCTGCGGCCGTGCCCGGAGCCCCACGCCGTGCCCGGAGCCGCACGCCGTGCTCGTCCTCCTGCCCCAGGTAAGAGCGGCCACCCCCCGGCTGGCTCCCCGCGGACTTCCCGTGGCTTCAGGGCTGTCCCGAAGCCTCGGGAAGCGGGGGGAGCGCGTTGCTGTCGGGAGGCAGGGCCGCTGCGCACGGGTTGTGCGCGCTGCCGGCGTTGTTAGCGAGCGTAGTGAACGCGGTTTGTGAAATCGCAGCGTGGGTTGGGTTGGAAGGGATTTTAAAGATCCTTCCAACCCCCCGGCTACGGACAGGGACGCCTTTCACTAAGGGAGGTTGCTTAAGAGCCTCGAATATTTAAAGTATGACATCTTTGCGGCTTGCTTACGTGTACGTGAAACAAAAAAAAATGAACATGGGAACTTTTTTTTTTTTTTTGCGGATGGATGTTCCGTCGGCAGCAAAGGGATACATTCCCGTTAATAATTAACAAAATAATTGCGACAAAATGCAACTTGAGGAGCTTTGAGACCTCGGCAAAGTTTTTCAAAGGGAAGGCGCAGTGTGCACATTTAAGGGGCAGCCAACAGAAAGGCAGGTGGTACTCAAAGTCACCAGTGCCTTGTAATTAAACTTCTTTGTCTCTCATGTTGCTGCAAAGGTCAAAATGTCCCCCCCCCCCCCTCTTCCTTACGCTTTGCCACATCTTTCTGACCACAAGCTGAATTGCTGCCGGTCCAAGGAATGGAATGGATTTTGGCTAGCAAATTAAACTTTAGATGATGCCAATTAAAGGGCCTCATTTTTGAGACAAACAAAAGTGGAAGAACTGGATTTTTCAAATCAACATTGAAATGTGTCTGGCGAATTTCTTGGTTTTAAAAGTTTAAAAATGCACTTCAAATATAAAATAGCTGGATGTTGCTAATCCTGTGGCACTATGACCATTGGTGAAGAAATGAGAAAACACTCAACCCAAGGCTCTTCTTCAGAGTGGGAGAAACTTGAAATTCATTGGTAGAATTTTCAGGCTTCATGTCACAAAAGCAGTGCACAAGTCACACAGACCTTTCTGATAAGTACCTTTCTCTCTGAAGTGGTTTAAGATTTTCAGCATTGTGTTTTCATCTGTGGTCTGCTTTTCCTCTAAATAAATAAACAGTACACTGGAATGGACTCGCCACCGTAGCTCCAGGTAGATGTTTTTTTCCCCACATCAGTAAAATTGGTGCTAAGAACAAAAACATCTCACTGTTACCATATTATATTGAACAAAAAAATGGGTAAACATGCTTCTGATAGTGAGCAGTCAAATAAAAATAATAATTAGCACAGCAAAATTCAGCCAGAAACCAGATTTGAATTGCTGTTCAAAACGGTGCAGAGAGGGACAAGTTGCAAATACAGAAAATTGCATTCTGGTAGAGGGAAGTGCTTGTTCATGTATTGTGGAACTAGTTGCTAAAGGAAACTAAGTCAGCAGTTTAAAAGGATTGAAAAAGCCTCTTGGCCTTAATTCCAGATATTCTTATTCATGATGCTAATACCAGTGGAGAGTGGCAGCAGGTTTGAGAAGTAGCAAACTCTCCATAGTTTACAAGTATACAGGAGGTGCAAACTGCAGGCAGGTCATTTCCTGTTTGCTGCAAGTTTGGTAGGACAGAAGTATTTGGTATTGATTATTGTCCCAACTGCATGTGAACTGATTTGTCCAAGGAGACAGTCTTTTGCTGCACAAGAAGTTCCTGGTAGGTTCAGTGCCAAGAAACAGATATGTTTTAAAGACCAGTTCAGAGACACAAATTTAGTATCACTTTCGAGTGAACTTGAACTGAAGTGTGACAGCATATGTGTGGGAGCTTCTATGAAAACCTCTCATGAAGAACTGTTCTGCACGTACGTGAAGAAATCTGCTTTTGTTATTGTACTTATGCCGGGTGTACTGATGGGTTGGAGCTGAACAAGAGCCAAGTTAATTGGATTTGTTCAGAAGAACAAGCCACTGTGTTGTCAAAGATGAGGAATTTGGGACTGAGGAATCTGATGAGGAATTTTGGATGAAGAATTTGATTACAGAGAGTAAAAGTGCTTTATGAATTGTGCAGATGGAGTTGAAGGCTTGCATCAATGGATATAGATGGGGCTGTGGGGAATGAGGGATGTTTAAGCCAAGCTGAGATGACTGTTTTCCCATGGGATATCCACTATTGGCTGAAGTGTAAATGAGCCTATGATATTATTCTCTCCCTTAAAATTTTAATCTCCTTTTAAAACAGGTGAGAACTTTGCAAGTCCTTTGAAGCTCAAGCTCAGCACCGTCACCAAGAGACCGATAGATGTTTTGTAGGATGGCTCTGTGCAGCCTTTTCTGATGGCTGGAGCCTGGCTTTGAAGGCAGGGATTTCTTGGCTGTTTCCCAGTTGTAAGATAGTGCAAATCATGCCCTGCTTAACTACCATGGCTTGAGTTGGGATATTTTTAAGGGGATCAAGATAAGCCAACTGGTGTATACCTGATATTTAATATTAGGCTTTTTTACTTTTGCAATGGAAATCTTTCTTGCACACAGGACTGTGAGTTGGCATTGCAGGAGCGCTCTGATTATTCTAGATTGCTTTCCAGCTGCCCCGAGCAGGCTTGACAGGACAAAGCAAAGCAGGCCAGTGGACACCGTGATGACTAGTGGGCAAGTAATTATTTATTATCAGCAATAATGCGTGTCTGTCACAGATTAGAGCCTTTTGCACTCAGAACTTTGCAAACATGGATTTCTTTGCCCTGAGGAGTTTTGTAGCCAAAGAAGTTAATCCTCATCTCTGGTAGCGTTAAATTTAGGATGCTGGTTGTTCTGTTGCCCTACAGCCACAGCAGTGAACTACAGTGTTAGATCAGAAGTTACACTTTGCTGGACTGCATCAACTGCATTCACTGCAGTTTGTGAGTCAGGACTCACAGGAGGGAGGACAGTGCCAGTTTTCAGGAGCTGACAGAGATGGTTTGCCCTATTGATGATGTTCATGTGTTTATTTTGAATTTGACAGCAGTTTTATGTGTCCTGACCAAAAGGTTTTGGGGTTGTTTTTGTTTTCTCTAGTTTGTTTTTTTCCCTCTATGCAATCTGTAAATATCTGTGAAAAGAAGAAATAATCTAATTACCTAATCTCATTTTTATTAGGTGAATAATCGGAAAAAATAAGAGATCTGAGCTAAGTATGACGAAAAGGCCTTTTAGTGCTTTAGGAATATGTAAGAATTAACATGATGCGTGAATTCAGTATTTAGCAGAATGCTAAACCTCTCTTTGTCTTCTGTTTACATGTTACAAAATATTTCAAGTACACCATTTTTATCCTGAACTTGCAGCTTTAATTCCCGTTGAAAACCACGTGCATGATGCTAACACCCAGCATTTTTCATTTCTGCTTAAATGGTTTCCTATTGCCATGTTGACAGATACATGTAGCTCCCCCTACTTTCACAATGTATCCTCAGCAAAATCCCTCATAGAAGTACTTAAGGCCTAATTAGAGTTTTTATCTTTCAGTATGACAGGGTTTTGCTGGAGGCAGGAAGGGAAGTTGGGTTTTG